>NC_084834.1:93249807-93849807 GCF_033115175.1 Lepus europaeus | reverse complement strand
GTATGATGTGATTTTTGTATAAAAGCACACATCTATAAATACATATGGAGATATTTATACTATTACTGTTTCTCTGAGGATTACAGTGACAGAAAACATTGCATTCCTGAATTGTTTTCTTTTAAATGTTTACAACGATCATATGTTACTTTTTTATAACAGGCCAATATAGATCACTTCTAATAATAAAGGAATTAGAAAGCAGGCCTTAACACAACTTCAACTGGGCTTAGGATGTTCATCACGTGGGATGTAGCATCCTTAGATGTGACATGCCCTCAGTAAGGAATATTTCACATGGGATTCAAGGGCTACCCCATAATGGACCCCTAAGACTGTATTCCAAGTACATGTGATTGTGCTTTTCTAGGAAAAGCTCCCATATAATGTGACAAATACTCAAAGGGTTTCTATCTTTCCAGAATATTAAGATGTGTTTTAAATGCCAATGACTTAAAAATACTGCCTTTTACCTCAAAGGCAGAGATGAGTTTTGGGCTGATCCTAATCTGTAAATCGCAGTGTTTTCCCAGCTGGCTTCTTGTGTTCCTCTCAACATGAAATATTTGTATTCTGGCTTGTACCAACTATGTTAGTGTTTTTCCTCTCTTGAATCCCAGAAACATATTATTCTTCCTTGCTTACAGGGTGAGGACTGTGATGGGAACTTTGCCCAGGTGAGAAGCAGAAGCAAGATAAGTAATCCTCCAAAACATGAGCAGGTAATTGGAGCACAAGCTCTGACAGTTTTAAGGAAGACTTTTCGAGGCAGTGCTAACACTTCTATGTGAACCAAGAATTAGCTAGGGAAAAAATCCAATGATAGAAACCAGATAGGACTACAATTACCCTCAGGTCTGTTGAATAACCAGGCTATTTTTCTGTTGGCAGTAGCTGAACCCTCTTTAAAATCTGAGAATTCCCCTAGGATGTGGAGTTACATGACAGCAAAGGCATGGATAACAAATGGTGAGAGGCAGGCTGGTAGCAGAGTACCTTGAAAAGAACACAGAATCTTTACGTAGAAGACCTGAGTGCAAATTTCAGCAAGCCACTTAACTTTGGGGTCTAATTCTAAAATGGGAAGGAAATAAATAACTAATGCATGACACACATGATATTCTGTAACATTCCTTCAGTATTCAGCTGCATCAAATAAATATGTATATGAAATCTGAAAACTTTAAACCACTATTTTTAAAAATAACAAAAAACTATATGGGGTTGGGAAATAGTTACTTTTTTAGACTTCAAATAAGTGTGTTAAATAATCGCTTTCATTCTGAAGAGAAACTGGAAAATGTTTGTTAGGTACCAGGACTAGGTAGTCCTACGAAAGACTAAGTTAGAAAAATTTAATTGCAGTGCTCCTGTAACTTTGACTTTTCTTTGCTCACTTGGTTTTGCAACTTTTTCTTTGCAATTTGCTTTGGGCACTAAACTGGTTTTCAGTTTTCCCCACTGGCCCCAAACTGACTGGGGGTTATTTAGTTACTCTGATTAGAGCTGGCTACAATGTTAGGCTGAAAGCAGCCACCTCTTCCCACTTGATCTGCTAGGTGCTTCAAGGCCTTACCTGAATCAAAACCAGTTGCTTCTCCTAAGTTTCTCCGTTGGAAATTCTTACCTTTATCCACTAATAAGTTACATTACAAAGGAGATATCTTTAGAAAGTCATAGTTAAAATTCTCTTTACCTTCTCACTTTCTCTCTTCACACATTAATGTAAATTGGCTTATCAGATTAGGTAGTTGTCTCTTTAAACCCTGAGGGAGAGAGATACTGGAGCAGTAAATTTTAATTAATGAAGGGGAAGGAGGAAAGAGGGAAGGGTAGTTTCGGTGGAAGAGAGAAAGAAAAAAGAAATTTTGCAGAGGGGGTGGGGAGAAGTATATGGTGTGAGGGTGACCCTAGGGGCTAATGATACCAAGGGAGGGGATCCAGGAAGTGTCTGTAGTACTAAAGGGGTGTGGCACTGAAGTCAAACTGCCTAGTTCACAGTTTTAATAGGGTTGGTCCTATGTCTGACTTGTTTCAGCAACTTGTCCTGGCAAGTTATGTAACCGCCTATTCACTTTGGTTGAAAGGTGTATGTATGACAAATAAGCATAACCCTTCTGTTTTTTTTGAAACTTAGCTGTGTTAGAACATACGTTAAGTAATTTTATAAGAATATACTGCCATCTAAACCTGACTGATAGGGCTTGCCTTAGGACCCACAGCTGCTAATCTTGATTTTGTAAAGTGTCCCCAGAAACAGGGACCAGGACAGAAGTTACACTCGTTTTTGAGCTTTAAAGAGGATGTTTTCACGTTGTCAGATGGCAGTGAGCTGCTGTGCAAGAAAGATGACTACTAAAGATTTTGTTAGGTGGAGTTGGAATATTTAACAAGATATCACCTTGTAAAACAATTATTTAAAGTTGATTGCCTCAGTTTTTATGTTTCTTTCCTATAATGTCTAATAAGAAACTTAGGAGGAAAATGGCCCTATCTACTGAGACTAGTTATTAGTTTAGGACCAAATCCAGACTTAGGATATTCATATAAAAGGAGGAAATGCTGTGGGGCCGGGTTTTGGTGTAGTGGGTAAAGCCGCCATCTGTGACTCCTGCATCTCATATGGACGCCATTTCGTGTCCCAGATGCTCCACTTCCAATCCAGCTCTCTACTAATGGCCTGGGAAAGCAGCAGAAGATGGCCAAAGTGTTTGGGCCTCTGCCAAACACATTGGAAACCTGGATGAAGCTCTTGGTTCTCAGCTTTGGCCTGGTCCAACCCTGGTCACTGTGGCCATCTGGGGATTGAATCAGCAGGTGGAAGATCTTTCTCTGTCTCTCTGTCTCTCCCACTCTCTCTGTCACTCTGACATTCAAAACTACAAATAATCTTAAAAAAAAAAAAATAAAAGAACAGTGGGTCTCTGAGAGGAATGATGAGCTTGCTGCATTTGACAACATTGTGAAGAGGGCAAATCTGTTTTAGAGAGCTGAAACTATTAGTAAACTAAAGTAGAAAATCACAGTATTGTACATTTATAACAAACATTTTATTTAAAAAATAACCTGTCATTACATTAATTAGTCAATCTTTTGATACTAAGACCTTTTCATAATGTATCTACTGTGGATACAAAAATCTAGGCTGTGATTTAAAAAAAACAAAAGCAAAAACAAACACTTCCCATAATGCAAAATCTACAGTTTCCTGTTTTGGTTTCTGTTAACAGAGAACTTGAGAACTTGAAACAATATGAGCTCAGAATGCTTCTGTGTTTGTGTAATATATTCCAGTTTTCTTGCCCATGGTAATTTGTGGCAGTAATTTGCCTTTCCACAGAATTCAACTTCATGTTTTAAAAATTATGCTAAAATATACATAACAGAAAGCTTATCACTTTAACCATTTTAAGTGCCAATTTCACTTTTTAATAAGAAAACTGTCTTTTGTACTTTAATCGAATAAAGTATATAAAATTAAGTTACCCAATTACATTAGCAAGAATAACTCATTAAGAATATGGGAAACTAAAACAATTATATAAGTCTCATAAGGACAGGAATTTTGTCTGATTTACTAACTGTTGTGTCCCCAGCTCCTAGAACAGTGCCTGTCACATGACAGGCACTGAAATACTAGTAAGAGATTGGACGAATGGTTATAACTCAGCTGAAGGAAGCATAAGTGTTCAGGTATACCATTATATAGCTTACTTGTAGCACACAGAGCCATGGGGATCTGTCTATGAATTTTATGAAGTGAATGTTTCCATTATGAGGAGGTCATTTGATAGAGCTTCTATTTCATTCTGAAAAAAATATGCATATGTGGCTTATTACAACCTTATACATAGTAAGTATTCAGTAAACATTATTCTTTGTTAGTTTGTTGGTTGATCTCTTTGTTCTTGTTTCTCTACCAAGGGAGGGAATGACAGAGAGAAAATGGAAGGGGATGATAAGAGAGAAAGAGAAGGGAAGAAGGGAATGCAGGAAGGGGCAAAATGTCGAAATGTTAATATATTACATGCAAAGTCTTGGAGTATGGAGGGAAAAGGGACTTTTCTACTCTTCCAACAAAGCAGTTACTAAACCATGCCATTCATATGAACTAAAGAATGAATTCCATTCTCTTTGATCACACGACACACTCCAGTTACTCACCTACAATAAGCATTCTTTTGCTTTCTTGTTTGAATGATTGATTCTCCTTTCTCTTGTCCAGTTCTCTTAATGGGAAAGTCTTGATACCAAGGGTGGCTTGAATGAATGGAGAGTTATAGTATCTGCTATTCAAAAATCTCTTCTGTTAGCCAAAGCCTGCTTTTTCTATGGCCCTCACCAGCTCAGGCCATGGACTGGATTCTAACTGTATTAACAATAGAACTATTGTTAGAACTATTGTCTATTCTTATAGGACCTCCAGAGTCCTGAAAACGTCTGGCCTATTCCCAGTAGTATTCTCCATGAGCTATTCTACATGTGCTCTGTAAAGTTTATCTGCGTTTTTCTCATATAAGAAATTAGGCATGGGGCCAGCACTGTGGCATAGCAGGTTAAGCTGCTGTCTGTGGTGCCAGTATTTCACATGGGCACCGGTTCAAGTCCCAGCTGTTCCGCTTCTGATCCAGCTCTCTGCTAATGCACCTGGGAAAGCGGTGGAAGATGGCCCAAGTGCTTGGGTCCCTGCACCCATTTGGGAGACCAGATGAGGTTCCTGGCTTCTGGATTTGGCCTGGTCCAGCCCTGGCTGTTGTGGCCATTTGGGGAGTGAATCAGTGATGGAAGATCTCTCTCTTCTGTCTCTCCCTCTCACCTTGTAATTATGACTTTCAGAAACAAACAAATACAAAAAATAAAAACAGAAAAAGAAATTAAGCAAAGCCAGTGTTGTATTGCAATGGGTTAAGCTGCTGCTTGCATTGCCTGGATCCCATATCAGAGTGCCAGTTCAAGCCCTGGCTACTCCTTTTGTGATACAACTTCTAGCTAATGTGCCTGGGAAGGCAGTGGAAGGTGGCCCAAATACTTGGGCTTCTATCACCCTTGTGGGATATCAGAATGGGGTTCCTGGATCCTGGCTTCAGCCTGGCCCAGACCTGGCATTGCAGACATTTGGGGAGTGAACCAGCAGATGGAAGATCTCTTTCTCTATGTTGTCCTGTCTTTTAAATAAATGAATTAATCAAACCAATTGTTCAGTCTCTACAAAGAGAAGAAAAGGTGGTAGGCAACTGTTTCTGATGATGTACTAGCTCAGTAACGTACAAGTCACAATCACTGCAATTCTGTTTGCTTTCCTCTTACAAGCACGGCCACAGAAAAGTGATTCTATGACTTTAGAATAGGCTTTGCTGTCTTGGAAGGGCCACAGATGAACTCCCAACTTTGTTTTTTTTTTTTCAGTTTCAGGTCAAATCAGCCTGTTAAGTCCTAGGAAGAGGGGTATTCTTAGGTTAATTTGGTCTGTGGCTGTCATTTGCTGCATTTTTCTTTCTCTCTTCTACCAAGTTCTACTAAAAGATATGCGTTTCCAACTGAGTTGTCTATGTCACATGGGGTGGGGGAAAGTTTAATTATTTATACAATCTGAAGCCCCTTAGCTACCTTGAAAATTCTTCCTGGAAGAAATTGGTTTCAATGTAATTACTTAGATTATATGAGGAATCATTTTTTTGTTTAAGATATGGGAAATTTAAAATATTTGAGACAACTGAATGTTGTTTCAAACATAAATTTGTACTGTTTAGATATGCAGACAATAGTATAGTCTTGAACCAAATTAAGACTATTTACTTTTTTAAAAAGTTATTTTTTATTTGAAAGGCAGACAGATAAAGACAGACAAAGAGAGATCTTCCAGCCCCTGGTTTTCTCCCCAAATGTCCACAACAGCTGGGATTGCGTCAGCCCAAAGCCAAGGGCTAGAAACTTGATTTCATGTCAGTCATCTGAGTAGCAGGGACCAAAGTCCTTGAGCCATCACCAGTTGCCTCCCAGGTTGTGCATTAGCAGGAAGCTGGAATTAGAAGCAGAGTCAGGATTTGAATCCAGGCACTCTGATATGGGATGTGGGCGTCCCAAGCAGAGTCTTAACCATTGTGGCAAATATCCACCCTGATTTACTTTCATTCAAAAGATACTTTGAGGTCTCAATGTGGACTTTTTTCCAAAAAAAAATAAACATTTTCAGTGGTTTGTTTTAACTAGCACTTTAAAAAGCATCCTAAAATCATTAAAAAGGCACACTTGATTTAGAACAGTTTTTCTTGAGTGGGCATGGAGGCACAACAGGTTAAACTGCTGCTTGAGGCACCTGCATCCCACTTCAGAGTGCTTGTTAGAGTCCTAGTCCCTCTGCTTGCATTCCGGCTTCCCTCTAATGCTTTCCGAGAGACAGCAGATGATGACTCAAGTATGAGCCCTGTTACCTCCATGAGGTACCTAGATTGAATTTCAGGCTCCTGACTCCAGCCTTACCCACTTCTGGCTGTTGCAGAAATTTGGGGAGTGAACCAGCAGATGGAAGAGCTCTCTCCCTCCCCCACCCCATGCCGTCAACTTTCAAATAGATGGAAAAAAACGGTTTGTGAATGAAAAATTTTCTTTTGGTATACTTGGGAAATGAAAAAAATATATAATATTTAATAATTATTGTAGTCAATATTTTTAATAGAGATGTAATCATTTTATAATGAAATCTTCTCACTTGCTAAGTGATAAGTACCTCTAAGATGGTCAGACTTAACACATTAGACTTTATCATAAATATTGTTATGTGAAATAAAGCAAGATATAGAAGAGTGCATATGGGAAGCACAGGAAAATATATATATATATCTGTATTTGCTTGCATTTACATAAAGAAACATTGAAAAGACTCATACAACAGAAAAAGTTACAGAGGACAGTGAAGAATGTAATGAACGTGGCTAGCAACAGGTACAAGGCTTCCTACTGTATATATTTTGATACTTGCTTGTTGTGTGAAATGTGAAATTTTCTAGTCAGTAAAAAAGAGTACATATAGAGAACCTAAAACAAGAAAAGACTCCTAGGGAAAGAAAATAGATGTGTGGGAAAGGAAATAAAGTGTCGATGTTTGTTGTTGATGGCTTTTGCTTTCTCTGAGGGTAAGCAGTGAGATAATCCATGGATCTAAAGTATTGCTGTAGCACTGACATGAATTTGGTCTCTTTCTATCTGTTCTCTGCCTTGTATCCTGTTAAATTTACATTGTTACTGGTAGAAAATTCTGGTGGATAGTGCTTCCTGTTGGGTTTGCCTTTTCAATATGAGTTTTTAAAGATTATATCATATTTATGCATTTTAAATAGACTTGCTTTCAGTTTTTTTTAAGCAACTTCAGTGTTTCTATATAATGTGGATGTTTTTATGTATGTAATGATAGAGTTGGTAATCTTTCATTATCTAGTAAAGCTATTTTTTGTTTGCTTATAAGGTCTGAATAGTTTTTCCATAACCAACTGGATCTACAAGATTTTCTGTCTGAAATCCTTCATTATGTTGCAAGTTGGAACTTGCCGTGTGAAATGTCAATCAAGGCAAAAGTTTCCTTTTTGTATATTCTCTCCTCCATGAGCATTTTTTCCTCTTTTTCATTCATCACAAAAGTTTACTGAGAGACAACTCTTATAAACTGCATTTTAATAAAACTCCTAAGTATAAGAAATAATGATTAGGCCGGCGCCGTGGCTCAACAGGCTAATCCTCCGCCTAGCGGCGCCGGCACACCACGTTCTAGTCCCAGTTGGGGCGCCGGATTCTGTCCCGGCTGCCCCTCTTCCAGGCCAGCCCTCTGCTATGGCGAGGGAGTGCAGTGGAGGATGGCCCAAGTGCTTGGGCTCTGCACCCCATGGGAGACCAAGAGAAGCACCTGGTTCCTGCTTTCGGATCAGCGCGGTGCGCCGGCGGCAGCGTGCCAGCCGCTGCAGCCATTGGAAGGTGAACCAACAGCAAAAGGAAGACCTTTCTCTCTGTCTCTCTCTCTCTCTCACTGTCCACTCTGCCTGTCAAAAAAAAAAGAAAGAAAGAAAGAAAGAAATAATGATTAGGCTGAAAATAGTCTATGTTTTTGATGTTCACAATTATATTAACATTTTAAAATAAGCATATTACAATTAATTTAAATTTTATTTACTTATTAGAGAGGCAGATAGAGAGAAGCATACTATAATTCAAACAGTTTTTCAGGTCTTTTAAGAGAACAACAAAAAACAACACAGAAAAATACAATAATAGTCCACTGGCCTTTATGCTGCACCCCAAGTTATCTCTCCATAAGGAAAAACACTTTCAATTCTTCTAGTTCTTTTTTAAATGCTTACCTTCATGTTTCAAAACAATATCCTTATTGTTACTTATCCTTTCAGACTGTTACTGAAAGGTAGCATGGTAAAGATGGTCAGGAGCTGCTAGAATTTAGTTTGTTTTATTTGAAAGACAGATTGGCAGGGAGAGAGGGAGAGACAGAGAAAGAGATCTTCCATATGCCTGCAACAACCAGAGCTGAGCCAGACCAAAGCCCAGAGTCAGGAATTTCATCAGAGTCTCACACATGGATGACAAAGATCCAAAGTATGTGGGCCATCATCTGCTGTCTCCCAAACTTGTCAGCAGGAAGCTGATCAAGTGGAGGAGGGACTCCATCCCAGGCATTCCCATAAAGGATGCAGGAGTCCTGAGCAGCAGCTTAACCCATTGTGTCACCATGTCTACCTTTTAAAGAGCTGCTAGGATTTAAATCTCGGCTCTGTCACTCACCATTTTTGTTTATCTTCGTTATGGTTTATTACCCAAGCCACAATTAATATTCTGCAGCAGATAATGAGTGCTCTGTTGTAGGAAACAGCCCAACACATTGTAGGATATTTAGTAGCATCCCTCACCTCTAGCTTCTAGATGCAAGCAGCACCTCCACTGAATTGTAACAATTAAAAATGTATCTGAGTATTGCAGTGAGCGAACACCAGACTCACTCCCAGTTGAAAACCACTCATGTCAGGGAAGTTCACTGTTTTCTGTGCCTTTGCTCCCTCATCAGCAAAATAGAATTAATACCTAATACATAGAGTTAGTAGATTAAATGGCTAGAATTTATGAAGCACTTACTGCTTAGCACATAGTAAATATCCTTGAAAATTTTGCTTGGTCAAATATTTTTAATTTTTCTGCTCTGAGTTTCACCTGATTTCATCCCCTCTTCCATTTTCCCTATACAATTATCACAACTTCTGTTTATGTCAATATTCAGTCTTTATGATGATTATGATCTTAATTGCCCAAAACAGAGTCTCACAGTGTATTTGAGTTATTTTAATTTTCTTGTGCTGTTTTCTTTTTGTCTTAAAGTATATAATTCTTTTTTTTTTTTTTTAGTTTTCTATGTACCTAAATATCCATAAACTGTCTATCAGAAATGTAACTCTAAGACTGGACACATTTGGCAAAGAGTTTTTCCTCTCAGGGACATTTTCACTAGAGCTTTGAATTCTCTCTCTCTCTCTCTAGGTTTCTTTATTCATTTATTTATTTGAAAGGCAGAAAGAGAGAGAGAGAGAAAGGGAGATCTTCCATCCACTGGTTCACTCTCCAAATGCCTGCAACAGCCAGGAGTGGACCAGGAGTCCAGAACTCTGGGTCTCCTATATGGGTGGCAGGAACCCAAGTACTTAGCTGTCATCTGCTGCCTTCCCAGGTATATTAGCCAAAATACTGGACAGAAAGTGAAATGACTGGGACTCAGTTAAGGGCTGTGATATGTGATGCTGTGCCACAATGCCTGTCTGAGCTTTGCATTCTCCTATCCAGGATGGACTTGTTGCTCTGTTAGGCCTGCTGCACAGATGTTATCCTGGACTTTCTTCATATCATTGTCCTGTAGAATTCTGCTTTTCCTTATTATGTGTTTAATCCCCTATTTCTGGATCTTTTACCCTTTTTTCTTGTATTTTGCTCTCTAAATTTAGTGGAATATATCTTCTGTAGACTCTTTGGATTTTCTAAAAGATGTTTTTATTCTAAATATAATGTTGGAAATTATTTTCCCTTGAGCCTTTAAAGGCATTGCTCCATTCATTATCTCTTGACTTTGAGAGTTACAGTTGAAAAGTCTACCATTCCAGTCTCTGAGTTTTTGTATGAAATTGTTTTTCCTCTGTGGACAGTATGGGATCTTTGGCCATGATGCTCAGATGTTTCACAAAAATGAGCTAGGTGCTGAAAACCTAAGCCTTTCAGTTTCGGAGATGTTCTTGTACTATAACTCCATCAACTCTTCTGCCTGTGTCTTCCTCCCCTGTATCTATGCTCTTTTTGTGGAGCTACCATAATCATATGCTGAATCTGTAATTTTCTGATTCTTTTTCCTGTTAATTCTCTTCTCTAAAAATTTTCTAGAAAAATTTTTAAATGTTATCTTTCTTTGAAATTTGTGTCTTATATTTTTAATTTTCAGGACCTCTTTCTGGTTCTTTGAATGATCGTCTAAAAAATAAACAGTGCTATTTTTCCTAGCATGCAATATCATCTCATCTCTCTGAAGGAAACAATGATAGGTTTCAATGTTTTCTGTGCTCATTGTACTGATTTTACTCCAAGTGCCTTTTTTCCTGTTTATTAAATTTTAGTGTTGTCTTTCATGTTGGATGTTGAATGTTCAAATGTCTTGTAATACTTGTGTATCCGGCCGGCGCCGTGGCTTAACAGGCTAATCCTCTTCCTTGCGGCGCCGGCACACCGGGTTCTAGTCCTGGTTGGGGCACCGGATTCTATCCTGGTTGCCCCTCTTCCAGGCCAGCTCTCTGCTATGGCCTGGGAAGGCAGTGGAGGATGGCCCAAGTGCTTTGGCCCTGCACCCGCATGGGAGACCAGGAGAAGCACCTGGCTCCTGGCTTCGGATCAGCACGATGCACCGGCCGCGGCGGCCATTAGAGGGTGAACCAACGGCAAAAGGAAGACCTTTCTCTCTGTCTCTCTCTCACTATCCACTTTGCCTGTCAAAAAACAAAACAAAACAAAAACCTGTGTATCCTTTCAGGGTTAAAAATTAGTTACTCCAGGGTTGGCTCTGTGGCACAGTGGGGCACAGTGGGTTGAAGCCCTGGACTGAAGTGCTGGCATCCCATATGGGTGCTAGCTCTCTGCTATGGCCTGGGAAAGCAGTAGTCCTTGGGCCCCTGCACCCACATGGGAGACCCAGAAGAAGACCCTGGCTCCTGGCTTCAGATCGGCTTAGCTCCAGCTATTGTGGCCATTTGGGGAGTGAACCAGCAGATAGAAGACCTCTCTCTCTTTCTGTGTGTGTCTCTCTACCTCTCTTTATTTTATTTCAGGGGCCGGCGCTGTGGCTCACTTGGTTAATCCTCTGCCTGTGGCGCCAGCATCCCATATGGGTGCCAGATTCTAGTCCTGGCTGCCCCTCTTCCAGTCCAGCTCTCTGCTGTGGCCCGGGAAGGCAGTGAAGGATGGCCCAAGTGCTTGGGTCCCTGCACCCGCGTGGGAGACCAGGAGGAAGCACCTGGCTCCTGGATTCGGATTGGCACAGCGTGCCAGCCATAGCGGCCATTTGGGGGGTGAACTAACAGAAGGAAGACCTTTCTCTCTGTCTCTCTCTCTCACTGTCTATCTGTCAAAAAAAAAAAAAAAAAAAAAAAAAAAAAAAAAAAAAAAAAAAAAACCAACAACTCTGTATTTCAAATAAGTAAAAGTAAATCTTAAAAAAAAGAATGAGTTACTCCATCATAATAAAGTGGGGTTTATTCCAAGAATGCAGCGCTTGTCTGCCACTTGAAAAGCAATCAGTGTAATTCACCATACCCCCATCAACAGACTAAAAACAACAACAAAAACACCAGGGAAATATTCAAAACCATGTGATCATCTTAGTATATAAAAATTATTTGAAAAAATTATTATCAATTCATGATTTTTAAAAACTAAGAAAATTTGGAGAAGTTAATATCCTAATCCTAATAAAAGAGACCCCCCCCCCACAGCAAACAATAAAAAATAGAACCAACATCATACTTGATGGTAAAAGATGTTTACTTTCTTCCTAAGATCAGGAACAAAGAAAAGACCTTTCCCTTAGACTGTGACTGAAAGGCAGCATAATAGTAAGATGGTCAAGAGCTGCTAAAATTTATTTTGTATGTTTTTTATTTGAAAGGTACAGTGACAGAGGGAGAGACAGGGAAAGAGATCTTCCATCTACTGGTTCACTCCTTAAATTGCCTACAACAGCCAAGAATGGACCAAACTGAAGCCAGAACTCCATGGAAGTCTCCCACATGGGTGCTAGGGACCCTAGCATCTGAGCTATTACCTGTTGCCTCCCAGGGTGCCCATTAGCAGAAAACTAGATCAGAAGTGGAGGCGAGGGGTGGGTGTTATGGCACAGTGGGTAAAGTTGCTACCTGCGATGCCAGTATCCCATATGGGCAGTGGTTTGAGTCCTGGCTAATCCACTTCCAAAACCTCTCCTTGCCAACGTACCTGGGAAAGCAGTAGAAGATGGCCCACATACCTGGGCCCAGGCACCCATGTGGGAGACCTAAAAGAAGCTCCTGGCTTTGGTGGTTGGGGCCATTTAGGGAGTGAACCAGCAGATAGAATCTCTCTCTCTCTCTCTTTCTGTCTCTTCTTCTCTTTGTAACTCTGCCTTTCAAATAAATAAAATAAATATATACATATTTTTAAAGTGGAGGCAAGATCTCAAACCAGGAACTCTGATGTGGAATGTGGGCTTCCCAAACAGTAGCTTAACCTGCTGTACCACAATGCAGGGCCACTGGCAACGGCTGGAAGCCATGTTTTCCGTTTGAACCAGTATTGTTTCTAATGCTGAAAGAAGTCAGTGGCATGCTAAGAAGCACAAGTGACCAAGGAACTCTATCATATCTTTAGTTAACTCCCATGTTTCCCAGTGTTGGCCAACCAGTTACACTGAGAGGAAAGACGCCAGTAAGCCAAAGGTAGGGAGCGTTGGTGGAGTGTGTGCATATCAAGACTTAAAATGAACAACTGAGTTAGTTTTCCACTGTTCTAGTAAGAACAAAATGCATACAAGTATGAGCTACAACACACAAATTGTGTAATTACAGTGATCCTGTAAATTAAATGTTCTTGTTTGCATTTTTAAAAAAAGATTTATTTATTTATTTGAAAGGCAGAGCTACAGAGAGAGAAGGAGAGACAGAGAGAGATATCGTCCATCTGCTGGTTCACTCCCCAAATGGCTGTACTAGCAAGGGCTGGGATAGGCTGAAATCAGGAGCCAGGAATTTCTTCCAGGTCTCCCACGTGGGTACAGGGGCCCAAGGACTTGGGCCATCTTCTGCTGATTTCCCAGGCACATTATCAGGGAGCTGGTTGGGAAATGGAGCAGCTGGAACTTTGAACCGGTGCCTGTATGGGATGCTGGCACTACAGACTGTGGCTTAACCTGCTGTGCCTCAGTGCTGGCCCCGCTTGTTTGCATTTAAAACTGGTATAACACAATATAAATATGGGTGGTAAAATTCAGCCTAATAATTTAAATTACAATTTTTTCTTTCCTTAGAAAAATATTAAATAGTAAATAAATCGTAAACAAAAGTAAATGAAGGTTGAAAGAGAGAAAGGAAAATGCTTTATATTTCAGTATTTTTAATGACACTTAAAAAAAACCTATTTATTTATTTATTTATTTATTTAATTAAAAGGCAGAGTGACACAGTGGTTCACTCCCCACAACAACAGCCAAGACTGGGCCAGGCCAAAACCAGGAATCTGGAGCTCCATCTGGTCTTCTATATGGGTTTCATTGCCTTCCCAGGCACTTTAGCAGGGAGTTGGATCAGAAACAGAGCAGCCAAGACTCAAGCTGGTGCCCCAAAATTGGATGTCAGCATGGTAAGAGGCAGCCTAACCTGCTGTACTACAAGGCTGTCTCCTTTTTTCCTACTTTAACAAGGAGTCCATCACATTATAAAGTTTATTTTGTATAAATTAAACATGTTTAACATATGATCAACAAATCAATTATTAGGCTTCAACGTAGGGCTACCAGGATATATCCAGAAATTTCTTTTGGGGGCTCAACAATTTTTTAGTCTGAGATCTTCTCTTGCTTAGTTTTCCCAGAAAGGAAACCTCCAATATCCTGCCTAATAAGCCTATTTCTAGCATTCTGGGAACTAAGTGGGAGCAGGTTGTTCTCATCATCCAGTGTATAGATTCTTATTGGATATAATGTTTGGGGTATGGCACTGTAGTGTTTAAATGTGTTTAGTGATCTCAAGTCCAGGGTCCCTTTGGTTGCAGATCTTCGGAGTGTAAATCCCCAGTTTATGTTGAATCATAGGAAGGATAAACACTGTGGTTGGCAGAGGACTGAAAGGTTGGAGGATAGAAAGACCTGTTTTGTGTTCAGATTTTCTACCAAGCCACCTTCTTGTGGCCCTACTAGGTATGAGGAGCCTCGGATTCCTGACGCTTCCCAGGATTTTGCAGGGAGAATTAGTCTGCTGCTTGGCTTGCCCAGCATCGGGTGCTTAACTTTCAGCCTCTTTTGTTCTGTGAGAAGTCATCATTAACTGATCACATGATCACCAATTTTCCACCTGCTTTTTGACACTTCTTCCTGCTGCTGTTATTTTCTCTGTAGTTCTCCTTTTCTCCAAGTTTTTTTTTTTTTTAAGATTTTATTTATTATTTATTTGAGAGGTAGAGTTACAGACAGTGAGAGGGAGAGACAAAGATCTTCCATCTGCTGGTTCACTCCCCAAATGGCTGCAACAGCCAGAGCTAGGCCGATCCAAAGCCAGGAGCCAGGAGCCAGGAGCTTCTTCCTGGTCTCCCATGTGGGTGCAGGGGCCCAAGCACTTGGGCCATCTTCTACTGCTTTTCACAGGCTGAGAGCTGGATCAGAAGAGGAGCAGCCAGGACTTGAACCTGCCCCCACATGGGATGCCAGCACCACAAGTAGAAGATTAACCTACTGCGCCACAGCACTGGCCCTCAATTCTTTAAAAATTCCTTTTCTGCTTTTCTTTATTTTTGTGATTTTTTTGGAGGGAGAAGGGATAAGCACATGTTGTGCTTTAGTCACTATCTTAATGGAAATACATGTTTAAATTTTAGATGTCATTACAAAGATTCAGAATTAGGTTTTAAAAGTTGTTTATATTTTCTACAGGTTCCCATTACTAAAAACAAAAATTAAATATCTTATTCTGCTATGTAAAACATGCAACTTAAAAATGTGAACACACTAAAGGCAGGGCAGGCCTAAAGAATAAAAGAACATGTAAACAGTACCTATGTCCACAGAAGGAATAGCATTCACATTGTCTTCTCAGTAGAGCTGTCCTTTCATTGACAGCTCTTTCACAGTTGATTATAAACACCATCAGGCCGCTGCTTATAATTGGAACCAAGTCTATGGTTCGGATAGAAGTTTGGAGTTAGCAACAGCTGACGCTAATCAGATCTAATTCCATCTTTGCATCTGTGGGTAGCTGAGGACCCAAATTGACCATGGTGACTATTTTAGGTATTCCTCTCCAATATTTTCACAATATGTTAAAGTTCCAAGCTAATTCTCTCTCACTATATTTACCACAGTGTATGATGTGTCTAATTGTTTCAGGAGTCAGCAAAGTTTTTATGTGATGTTTACACTTACTAAGTGTTTTAGAATTTGCAGGCCAAAAGGCAAAATCAAGGATGGTATGTAAGTACTTTCCTGAAGGGGCTTCAAAAAGTTCACAGAGAGGTGGACATTTGGTACAGCAGATACACTGCCACTTGGCACACCTGCATTCCATATCAGAGTGCTGCTGCTTCTGGTTCCAGCTTCCTTCTAATGTATACCTTGGGAGACAGGAGGTGAATCCCTCTCACCTCCCTGGGAAACCTAGATTGAATTTGTGGCTCATGACTTTGGCTTTGCCCAGCCCTGACTTTTGCAGGTATTTGAGGAGTGAACCAGCAGATGGAATATCTCTATTTAGCTCTCTCACCTTCTCAAATAAAATGAATAAAAGTTCATGGAAAACTTGTATTATCTTTTAATTCTACTTGTCCACGAACTTTTGAAGCCCCTTATAAAAGGTGAAAGATTTATAGGATCTGAAGAGAAACCAGAGTACTTGAAGCCCCTTGAAAAGCGAGTAAAGGAATTTCTGGAGCCATTGTTGTGGCCTAGTGGGTAAAGCTGCCAACTGTGATGCCAGCATCTCTATGGGTGCCACTTTGTGTCCTGGCTCCTCCACTTCTGATCCAGCTTCCTGCTAATGACCTGGGCAAAGCAGCAGATGAGGCCCAAGAAATGTCTGTGTGTTTTAATTGGCAAAGTTAAAAGTATAATAATGGTCGCTTTTTTTTTTTTTTTTTTTTTTTTGTAATTCAGGTAGGTACACTATATAGAAGAATGGCATTCTTTGGTTATGATAACATTTCTCCTAACTGAGGTTCAAAGTTAGTGTTCCCTATCATCAAATCCATTGTAAATGTTTATCTGGAAAACCATTCTTAAGTGAAGTCTTACAAAATACTGCAGCGTAGTTTGCTGACCCCTGATCTCCTTGTTTACCTACTTTACTGTATTTTGAGGCTTGCAGCTTGTTTTTGGTTTTACCCAACTTTGAATTCTTTTTTTTTATTTTATTTTTTATTTTATTTTTTATTTATTTATTTTTTATTTTTGACAGGCAGAGTGGACAGTGAGAGAGAGACAGAGAGAAAGGTCTTCCTTTTGCCGTTGGTTCACCCTCCAATGGCCGCCGCGGTAGCGCGCTGCGGCCGGCGCACCGCGCTGTTCCGATGGCAGGAGCCAGGTGCTTCTCCTGGTCTCCCATGGGGTGCAGAGCCCAAACACTTGGGCCATCCTCCACTGCACTCCCCGGCCACAGCAGAGAGCTGGCCTGGAAGAGGGGCAACCGGGACAGGATCGGTGCCCCGACCGGGACTAGAACCCTGTGTGCCGGCGCCGCAAGGCGGAGGATTAGCCTGTTGAGCCACGGCACCGGCCCAACTTTGAATTCTGAAACAACACATTATCTGATAACATCATGGGTTCTTAGTAACTTTAAAAAAAAGTTTTTTTTTTTTAAGCCATGAAGAGATTTGAGTCTTCTGACCTCAGACTCTCATCTTGACTTTATGTACCACTCTCTTGCAAGGATTTTCAGATGTGTTAGATGGAATAATATAAATGCATACATTAGTAGAATTAAAGAATTCAGATTAAAGAAAACAGATGGTTTCCAAAGGATTACAGCATGCATTCTTGTGTATATATGTGTCTTATCTATTTCAAGAACTACAAATGATCAGAAAACTCAGAGAAGTAAACAAGCATGGACTGGCATAGATAAAGAAATTACTATTTATTGAGAGGGAATACATCTTAACAATCTGACTAAAACATAAATAAAATTTCCAGAAGTAGAAATTGATTTTGTATGTGGTGAGTATAGGAAAGGAACATGATGTTTTCTCTAATTTTTTTTTTTTTTTTTTTTGGTGACTGGTAATTCCTTAAGGGATTCCATTTTCGTCTGTGGCCTTTTTCTGGATTAATTACTAAATTTGGGATGAGTTGAAGTGATAGTTTTTAAAGAAAATTTGTGTGTTTGAGAGCATCTTTGTAGTTCTATAGTAGTATTAGGAAATATTTTGTTTATTTAGTATATTACATACTTAAGATTTGTTTCCTGTCTTTGAAAATCATTTCAAAGTAATAAAAATGCTGGAATTTGAAAACTATTCATTTTACATCGATTCATTTTTTTGAGAAAAGTGAGAAATTAGGATATATGTACTTTGAAAATATACTCAGGATTTTGTCAATAAATAGTACTTTTTTGAGTTATTAAAAAGCAGATTCATTTGTAGGTGAGCTTGATTTGATTTATGGGTTGTTTGTGTACAGTAGAAGGCAGACCCATCTTCTCTTTTGTCCCCAACACCTCGCTCTGAGTGAACATGGAAGACTGGAAGACGGCTCTACAAGCTGCACTTGCAACGGCAGTGGGATATGTAAGCAGAATTCTCACAGAGGCACATTTGTAGGGTTAAACTTCCTCCTGCTAGTCTGGATAAGTTCTCAGGATGACAAATCTTTAAGCACAGTTTCCAGTGTGGGAGGCCCTTGAACCTCCCCCACCATCTCCAGCATGAATAAATGCAGATTGTTCCACAAGCCTAGGCAAATACTCCATTGTGTTACGCTCCAGAGTAGCTTGACCTTGTGTGCTTGAAGAATTCTTTCCCCAAGACTATCTTGCCCTACCGGAAATGCATGCTTGTCAGAGCTGTGAGGCCTAAATCCAGAGTAAAGCATATTTGCCTGTTTTGTTTCCTTAAAGTGGAAGAGGGGAGAGGATTGTTTCTCATGTATCCATACCTTCATGGGGTCACACAGACTTCTTTCCATTGCCAAGTGGGGAGTGAGAGAATGGGATTCATTTGGTGGCATCTTGGCATTTCTTCATCTATAGGCAAATAAATTGCTTTTCACAACTGTTCCTTATCTTCATTTTGTGGTCTGCTGGCATTCCTTTTCAATCTTAAACTATGTCTTAAGGGTGGGAGGGAGAAAGACAACATTGGAGAAGTAAATAAAAGACTCTGAAATAAATTATTTGGGTGAGACAACTCCTGTACTGCTAAGAGTTTCAGTTCCTTTCCTCTTCTCACCCTTCCTTCCTTCCTTCCCTCTTTCCTTCCTTCCTTCCTTCCTTCCTTATCTGAAAGGCAAAGAGATAGAGACCAGTGTTCCATTGGCTGGTTCACTGCCCAAACCCCCACAGCAACCAGAACTAGGCCAGGCTGAAATCAGGAGCCCAGAGCTCAATTTGTGTCTCCCATGTGAGTGGCAGAAATGAAAGAACTTGAGCCATCACCTGCTGCCTCCCAACATGCACATTAGTAGGAAGCTGCATGAGAAGCCGAGGCAAGACTATAATTTAGTCACTCCGATATGAGATGCAGGCACCAAATGCTTACCACTGTGTTTCCTTGTTTTCAAAACTACACATATCCAACCCTTTTCAGTGGCCAGCACACCTCAAAACTATGCAAACCAAAAGTATGTTAGCTGTATCAAGTAATCATGGACATTACTCCAATCTAAAGTGGGCCTAGTTACCACAAACAGTGGAAGACAGAGTAGATATCTCAGCACATCAATCTGGCCATTTAAATGTCTGAATATGAATGGTGCTGCTGCTTTGAACAAGTTCTTTTTAAAATATTCAGACTTCCCCTCTCTCCTGGAATTTTCATCATGATTTCACCCACTGACTCAGCAACTTGTTTTGTACTTCCCCTATATTTTGTAAATAAACATTTATGGGAGTGAAAGTTTTTTTTTCAGATTGAGTGTGAGAAATGAGGAAATCTAAGGCTTTATTTTGTAATACAGAGGCCATACCATGGCCCCAACCCCACTTCCCACCCCTCAGTCTTTAAATGTTTATCACCCTAGGAGACCCAGCAATCTCCTTCATGACTTTTGATGATCACTGAACTGGAAAGTTATACCCTTTCTTCTCTTAAACAGATAAATAACATTACTTACAGAATTCATTTTACATAGATAGCAAAATTATACTAAAATGTTCACTAAACTAACTTTGTATTGTTCCTGCTTCACTTTCATTGCTAAACATATTCACAATACTTTCTGGTTCTCATTTTCTTGGTGCACACAATGTCCTTATCTTTCTTAGGCTCTTCTGCATGTCTCTTGACATCTCGCATTACTCTCTGCTCATATTTACTCTCCAAAGAGTTTGCACCGGGCTCAAGATTAGTCTTTCTGGATCTCAAACACATTAAGTCTGTATTTCTGCTTAGTCCTTTTTAATTCTTTGTGGAGACTTCTACACTTTTCCCCCTCACTTGTGAAAGTTTCTTGTAAAGAAAGTATAAAATATTATAGTGGCTGGCATTGCATCTTTTAAGGGAGCTGGTCCTAGTCCCTGTTTCTCCACTTCTCATCCAACTCCCTACTAACGTGCCTGGGAAAGCAGTTAGAGATGGCCCAAGTGCTTGGACCCCTGCACCTGTGTGGGAGACCCAGAAGAAGCTCCTGGCCCACCCCCAGCCATTGCAGCCATTTGGGGAGTGAAACAGCAGATGGAAGATCTCTCTCTCTCTCTCTCTGTAACTCTGCCTTTCAATAAATAAAATAAATCTTTTAAAAATAGACATTATAAATAAAATTCCTTTCTTCAGTATTACATGTAAGACCTACCTCTTTCGTTTTTAGAAAGGTTTCCATGACTTTAATCTCCACCTACATATTTGCTGTCATGTTCGGCACACTTGCTTGTTCCTCTCATTGTAATCATTCAACAACTCACAAATATTTACTAAGTGACATATATATATATACACATGTATATATATGACACAAGCTGAAGGCTATGTGGGTTTTTTTTTTTTTATATGCTTGTAAGGAAGAAAGAAATGAACATAACAATGCAAGGTATTATTCAACTGGCACCACACAGAAGGAACAAAGAAGGAACTCCAAGCATTTAGATGAGAGAAGATGAGTTTCAGCTGGAGGAATTCTGGGTCAGCTTTATGAAAGAAGTGACATATGAACTTAACCTTAAATGTGTAGGACTTCAGCAGCGGGGATTCTAAACACAGGAAGGGAATAATCTAAGGTAGAAATATGAGGAAGTGAGTCATTTTTAGGGAATTATTTGCCATACAGCTTTACTTATATTGCAGGAGGTCAAGTTAACAAGGATATGTTCTGAAACACTGAGGCTCAAGCTAGATTAATAATTAAAAATTTATTCCAAAGACATTAGATGGTAGTGATCCAAGAATGAAGTGGTAAATGCCTAAACTAGAATGATAAAAATTAGAATGGGAGGAAAAGGGGTTTTCAACAAGAATTGTAAATAAATAAACTGTTTCTATTTCTTTTTTTTTTAAAACTTTTATTTAGTAAATATAAATTTCCAAAGTACAGTTTATGGATTACAATGGCTTTTCCCCCCCATAACTTCCCTCCCACCTGCACCCTTCCCATCTTCCGCTCCCTCTCCCATTCCATTCACATCAAGATTCATTTTCAATTCTCTTTATATACAGAAGATCAATTTAGTATATATTAAGTAAAGATTTCATCAGTTTGCACCCATACAGAACATGAAGTGTAAAATACTTTCAGTACTAGTTATAGCATTAATTCACATTGGACAACACATTAAGGACAGAGATCCCACATGAGGAGTAAGTACACAGTGACTCCTGTTGTTGACTTAACAATTTGACACTCTTGTTTATGGCATCAGTAATCTCCCTAGGCTGTAGTCATGATGTTTCTATTTCTTCCAACTACATTGTCAGTTTTTTTCTTCCAACTACATTGTCAAGGACTATGTCTGCTTCTTGTGTCTCTAGTGCACAATACATTGCTTAGCATAGAGAAGTGCTTTATGATTAGTAAATGTGCCCTTGGATATCTGTTTCATCCAACTTCATATTGTCTATTTTCAAGGAATTTTGTCCCCCAAGGGTTCAAGTGTGTGGACATGGTCCCCAGTGTGGTGGTGTTGAGATGGTGGAAACTTGAAGAGGTGGAACATAGTGAGAAGTAGTTAGGTCCTTGGGGTGCTGCTAGCCTGAGAAGGGATTAAGGTAGTTTTTGATGGATCCTAGTTAGTTCCTGTGAGAGTGAATTGTTATGAAAGTGTAATCCTGGCTCTGACTTCCTCTCTGGTTTCTGTGTCACTAGATGTTCTCTATCATGTGTGCTACCACCATAATGCTATGTGTCATCAGGATGGACAGTTGTGGCCATCTGGTCTTTGACTTTCAGCTCCCAAAAATCCAAGCTAAATAAATCTCTCTTCTTTATACATGACCCAGCCTCAGGTATTTTGTTATAACAGTGGAAAACAGAGTAATGTAACTATTAATCAATCTACTGTTCTCGGTCCCCTCCTCCTATATAAAGCCAGCACACCTACTTTTCTCTAAAACAGACCTCAGTGACACCAAAGCAGTTTTTTCATTCACTGTAAATCAACAAGGGAAGCAACAATGAACAGCTGACTGTGTATAAGAAGGAGGAGGTTTTGATGAATTGCTCTCAGTAAAAAAATGAAAGAGCTTTTGAAACTGAGTTCAAATATGCCTGGAGCACTTGAGAGTCTGGACTACTGAGACATGACAGAATGCTTATTAGAAACACCACTGCTACTGATAATAAGTATTATATTATTCACATTATAAAAACTCTTGATTATGTACAGCAACTGGCAGAGTCACCTAGGAAGTTTAACAGGGCTTGTGCTGTGAGTAGAACTTAAGAGCTCCTATAAGTTCATGAGAAAAACTATGCATGGATTTCAAAATATTTTTGCACCAAAGTCAATCTATTTTTTAAATTTTACTTTCCATGACCCTTTTGAAGCCCCTTCATATTTCTGACATGGACTCAATGGCAGCAAAAAGGCTTCATTCCTTGTGCAGCTCATTAAATGCTCTCTATTATATCATAGGATTGCACAGGAAAGTGTCCACTAGCTGTATGAAAATGATTTTGAAGTTACACTGAGAATAACTTTTCAAGATTTCTATCCTGATACCAGTAAGCTTTAGTGTGCAGTTCTGTTCCATTTTGCAATGCTAAATTTGTATCTTGCTGCATCAGTTAGAAAGGGGAATGCCAATATATTCCTACTTAACCACTCCAGATTCGCAGTTAGAAAGATAAGGGTGATGGATGGTGCTTAGCTGGAATGGTGAAATTGACCTAGTTGTAAGTTTTCAGATAGGAAGGACAGGTTTATCAACTATTCCTTAAAATAAATATTTGGAAGTATATAACAAATGAGTGTAAGTGACTCTATACAAACCTTTGAACAAAAATTTCATTATAAATTGCAGTAAATATTGAAAGAAGATGAATCCATTTTTTGAAAACGTTCTTTTGGGGGAAAGCAGAACACATTTCCATTTTAAAAGGAAAAGATTATTTTATAACATATCCAAACTATACTAGCACATACTCATATAGTTTGGAAAATATGTACAATTTCTATTGTTTGAAGTTTGTTAACAATAGGTCTCAATCTGACTCTAATCCTGAACTTTGGAGTAAATTATTCACTCTTTCTGAAAAATCGTATAATTTTCCTTAAAGTATATGAGTATGTTTATATATAAATACTTTAAATTCACAATGATTTGATGTAGCAGAATTTTAAAACAAAATAGTTACTGCTAAAATCACATGACTGGAAATATCCTAAATAAAAAATTGGATTGATTTGTTTAAAGAAGGTGAATGGGATTGAAGAGTAAAATGTAAAATATTTGAATACTGTGGTTACAAAACAAAAATGGTGTATTTTACTTTCCCTGTTTTCACCTTTTCCACAAAGTTAATGTTTGCATGTATGTTATATAAATTATTTAAAGTAGAGCAGAGAGAATAAAAGAGTTCATTGTGGAGAGAGAGGGAGAGGGAAAGAAAGAAAGAGACATTATTTGTTAGTATTATGATTGAATAGGGCATCATAAGAAATCCAAACAGTATAATGAACTGAAACTTGGAATGAATCCTGCAATAGAGATATCTCCTAGTAAGCATTTTCATCTAGACAAGGCAAATAAAATATTTTTAAGTCCTGTGATTTTTGATAATTTCTTTGGAAAATAGCATTTTAAAAAAAGAGTTGCTAGTCACGTAGGGGGATAGAACAGCAAAGCCATTAGATTTGCCTAAAGCTAAAAACAAGCTTTTAGAGATAGCTCCCAAAAAAGGGAACTACTTCAGTAGTAGACATACTACATTGAACTCTAATAGGGCAAAGAATCTGCAGCATTCTCTTTGCGGTCCATGTGAGGCATAGCGCAATACCTGAGAAACTAATTGTACCTGGGTTTATGGCAGGTCTTCAGTTCACAAAGAACACAAGCCTGAAC
Source organism: Lepus europaeus (assembly GCF_033115175.1). Lineage (NCBI taxonomy): Eukaryota > Metazoa > Chordata > Mammalia > Lagomorpha > Leporidae > Lepus > Lepus europaeus. Next base: position 93,825,840 of record NC_084834.1, on the reverse strand, counting down.
AAGCCACCATGTGTCACTTCATAAGGTTGTATCTCAATAATAATACTATTAAGATGTCTAGGTGAATGGCCTTTGTGGACCCTAAAATGTTCCTATAGATGATCTGATACTACGTACTTCTTAAAAGTTTATATCTGATAAGTAATGCATATTCTCATTTTGCTGTATACTAACCTGTACATTTAGTTGCAATAGGTCCAAGTCATGTAGCAAAGAGAAGGCAACAAAATAAATCTTCAAAGAGATGATATAAATTTCTGAGAGTGAAAAAGTAAGTTGAATTCCAGCTTTGCTCTGTTGCTCTTCTGTTGAGTATGTTAAAACACTGATAATCATGGGAATGAGAAGTGGAGAGGCCAACATATTTACCTGTGAACAGCTTTATGGCTCATCCTGAATGTGTCTCTGCTTTATTCTACATCACTGAGCAAATCATATATTAATCTCTTCTTGTCTCCATTTCATCAACTTTAAAGAGGAGATAAAAATACCAACCTGTCTCCGAGAGGTGTGGTGAGAATTAATTAAGGCCCATAAAGAGTTTCGAAGGCCAAAGATGAAAGACGCCATACTAAGTACAAAGCCTCATCATTAGCACCTAAGTTGGTGGAATATAAAAACTTGTCTATTGATGGAAAAATTCTGAAACATTAAATAAGAATATACTTTTCTAAGTTTATGTGACTTAAATTTATGAATTGGCCCATAAATGGGTTTGATTTAGGTGTCCCATAGTTAATTTTTCAACCTAGGCTAATAGAACTGAAGAAAACATTAATTTGAAAATCAAAATTACAGCCAGTTAGAATTTAAAATATGCATTTTACTTATGTGTTTGTTTCCTCCCTCTACCTATCAAAAAGCTTATAAGGTGTTTGTTTCAAAAGAGTTACTGAGTCTAGAAGTTTACTGGGAGTATAGGAGAGAATGCAACATTTAACTTGATGCAATGACTTAGAATCAAGATACCATGGATCTGGTTTAGCATAACGATGTTTTAAAATTCTATGTGAGTCAGAGCATTGAACCAAGGAAAGTATGCTTCCCTAAAGTGCCTGAATTTAGGAACCAACAGAAGGAGCAATTTCATTTTCAGAAATGTGACTCCTATTATACACCTACCACAGTGACACATTGGGTTTCTTAAATGCCAGCTAATATGAAAATAAAAAATATTGCAATGAATCAATGACTTTTCTGTGTTGTCATAAGAAAAAAAATTAGTTGCCTACTTTTGGCTGAAACTGGATATCATTTTTATTTCATTAAATATAACAGCTGGTGCTAAATAAATAATTATACCATTTGAAAGTCATTAAATTTAGCAGTAGTTTTTGAATGATTATAAGACCCAATAATATTGTTGGGATATTATTTCCTAATTGATTTCTCAGTTGGATAAAATCTTAGATGACATAAATTAACAATGAAGGTCATGTATCTCAGAATCCCATCTTTTTAGAAAATGTACTAGTTCTTAGTGACAGTCAACAGGCTTTCCTTGTGTCAGTTCATGGGAACAATTCATTCGTGGTGTTTATTTTGTCTTGGGTTGGGCTGTAAAACTATTCTACAATAACATAACTTGGGAGGTTGTTGTTTTAGAATTATTTTATACTATACTGGTTATGGTTAAGAAACAGATGGGAAAACAAGAAGTAATGCATCTTTAAAACATTTACTATTGCAATTTAAGAAAAGGGGTGTGTGTGCTAATTTTACTCCAGTTAGAATAATTTCACTAATGGTATACTTTATATTTCTTTTGTTAAAAATGTATTTATGCTCTATCCCAAATTCTGAATGTAAACATTAACTGTCAAGGTTGATAGCCATGCAATTAAGGAGCTTAATGTTGGTTAGAAGATGAATGATTCACTGCTTTCTTGTGTGTGATGAGTAGGAAGAGCACTGTGTTTAAAATGGCTCTGTCCCAGAGGGCGAATCTTATGGGTTTCACTGCCCAGCCTACTCAGAACCGTAAAAGTCAGTGTTACAGCAGAGTACAGACTGAACATGAAATTACAAGGACATATTATAACCTGATTTTCTTGTCAGTGTCCTAAAACTGGTTCTCATTTTTCACATTGTTAAATTTAAAATGTTAAAGACTTTAGGAGAGGGTGTTGCAGCTCAGCAGCTTAAGCAGCCCCTTCGGATACTTACATCTCATATTGTGTGCAGGTTCCAATCCTGGCTACACGGCTTCTAATGCAGCTTCCTGTTAATTGCCCAAGAGACAGTAGATGTTTGCCCAAGTGACTGGCCCCTGCTACCCAATGTGGGTGACCCAGATGGAGTTCAGGGCTCCTGGCTTCTGCCTGACTCAGCCTTGACTGTTGCAGACATCTGGGGAGGGAAACAGTCTCATTATCTCTCCCTCTCTGCCTTTTCAAGTAGATAAAAATCATGCACAATTGATATATCCATAAAGTTGGCTCTACCCTTCACTTAAGATCAGACCTGGTTGGGTTCACTAAAGCATTTTTGAGGAAAAAACACACTGGAAAGGTTCAAAAGGGAAAATTTGAATAATATCCTCAGCTTTTCTATGAGCAATAGTAAGTCTAGATATCCTCAATGCCATTTCTAATATTTTTAGGGTTCTATCTTGTATACCCTGAACAATAAGACAGCTCAGAAGGACATCCCATAGAACTCTGATATAAAGAAGGCTAATTACGTGTTCTGAATAGTTTTTTTTTTTAAAGATTTATTTATTTGAAAGATGGAATGACAGAGATTGAGAGATCTTTCTCTGGTTCAACCCTCAGATGCCTTCAACAGCTGGGGCTCAGTCAGGCCAAAGCCAGGAGCCAGGAACTCCATCAAAGTCTCCCATGTGGGTGGCAGGGACATGAGGACTTGAGCCCTCGTTTTCTGCTTTCCAGGCACATTAGCAGAGAGTGGGGTAGTGGAGCAGTTAGGACTTATACTGGCCCTCTGATGTGGGATATAGGTGTCCCAAGCAGTAGCTTATCCTGTTGTACCACAACACTTGCCCCAGATTTGGGGATTTAAAATGCTTTTATATTTTGTAACATAATGAGGCACAACTAAATATATGCTTTCACTAATATTGTTCAGAAATTTCAGTTCTGGAGCGAAGAAATACTAGTGATAAGTCATTGTTTATACAATGCTAAAATACTAGTATAAATACAGTATTTTCCTTAAAATTCATTTAAAATCAGCAAGACTAAGCATTTAATACATTTAAAATATAAAAGTATATAAATATATAACTAAATATTAAGTAACAACTAAAATGATAATAATCTAAATGTTGAGCCTAGTGTGGTGGTTATAGCAAGTTAAGCTTTTGCCAGCATCCCATGTGGGTGCCACTTCGAGTCCTGACTACTCCACTTCTGATCCGGCTCACTAATGCACCTGGGGAAAGCAGTGGAAGATGATGGCCCAAGTCCTTGGGCCCTGCATTCACATGGGAGGCCTGGATGGATTCCAGGCTCCTGCTTTGGCCTGAACCAACCTGGGGCCATTAGGGCCATTTGCGGAGTGAACCAGAGGATGGAGGATCTCATCTTCTCTGTCTCCCCCCTCCCAACTCTGCCTTTCAAATAAATTAATTTTTAAAAAATAATAATATGAATAGTAACTATATATTATCATTGTTATACAAATTATTTTAAATCTCAATTATTAAAAATAAAATTTTCAAGGGTAAGCATTTGACCTGGTAAGTTAAGATGTCATATCCCATATTGGAATGCCTGATATCAATCTCAACTTATGGTTCCTAACACTGGCTTCCTGCTGATACAGACCCTGGGAGGCAAGAGTGATGGCTCAAGTTATTGGGTCCCTGCCACCCATGTGGAAGACCTGGAATGTAATCCTGGCTCTGGGCTAAGCCACCTCCTCTCCTCTACCCTAGGCTGTTGTGGGTATTTGGGAAGTGAACCAGTAGGTGGAAGATAGCTCTCTCACTCTCTCTCTCTTTCCTTCCCAAATAAGTAAGCAAATAAAATGTAAGAAAATTTATTCCTGATTTTGAATTTCATTAAAGTTGGTAAATTATGCTCTTTTAAAAATAGCTATTTAAAATTATGCTATTTTAAAAAATAGCACAAGTTTTCTTTTTCCTAAATATTCCCTTGCAACCCTTTGCTGTCATACCGTTTGGACAGCAAATTTTATTTTCATGGGTTTAAAGGTAGATTATGTATTTCTCCTAAATTTTGTCATTAAAAGATATCTATTATTAAAAATAATTTGAATGTATTAAGTTTAAGTTATATCTTAATAGGGAACAAAGAGGGGATAAGAAATATAAAAGGAAGGAGTTTAAGTGGAGGAGAAAGAAACACACACTCAGATCCTCTTTCCTGGGAGACAATTCTTCATTGGTCTCTCACATTTCTGCACATCTTGGGAGAAGAGTAACTGACTTTCCCCCCTGCATTATCTTTTCAAGGCATTTGTGTAAAGAACAACTTTGGAAAAGAGAGTATCTTTCTTTAGAGCAGAGGGCAGCTTTGTTTGCTGCTTAGCATGATTAAGATAACATTTCCTTCTGGGGCAAAGGTTGGGCAAAGTTTGCTTATAGTCCCCTTATCCTTGATTTGAGTTTCCTGTATTGAAGATACCTCAGCAACATGAGCCTGGGCACATCACATCCATGTGACTTGTGGGGGCATGAATGGCTTGCACGTGAAACTTACGCTGCCCGGTGTGCTCCAAGTAATTTTGTCCTTTCTCTCTGACCCCGGAGTCTCATATCTTTTGCCAGCATCTACAGAACTATGGCAACTTACAGCTAACTTACAGCTTTGGGAGACAAAAATATGGTTTCCAAGTCTGTATCTCCTTCTCTAACATAACTTCACGCTTCAGACCAGCTTTTCCAAACACTTGTAAAACCTGGCTAGCTCACAGGTACTTCAACTTACTACATTAAAAAAGGGAGAAAAAAACAAAGATGAGCAGTGAGCAAGTGTTTCAAGCAACACGTGGGTTGCCTGCATCCTATATCTGCGTGCCTGGGTTCAAGTCCCAGATCTGCTTCTGACCCAGCTTCCTACTGATAGCCACCCTGGGAAGTGACTGATAATGGCTCAAGTAGTTGAATCACTTCCACCCATGTCAGAGACCCTGACTGAGTTCTGGACTCCTGGCTTCCTCTAGAGAGAAATGTCTTCTATCAACAGTCACAGCTGAGTTGACCTGAAACCAGGAGCCAGGAGTTTCTTCTGGGTCTACCTCATGGGTGCAGGGGCCCAAGGACTTGGACCATCTTCCACTGCCTTCCCAGGCCTTAGAAGAGAGCTGGATGGGAAGTGGAGCAGCCGGAACTAGGACTTGTGCCCATATGGGATGCTTCTGCAGCAGGTGGAGGCTTAGCCTACCAGACCACAGAACTGGCCCCATACTAATTCAAATTCTTATACTTTCTTTCCTAGACTAATGCCACATTGTCCTGTCTGTCTGGTCTCTCTCTCATCAACCTACTCTGCAATCCATCTTTTTACATTCTCGTGAAAATTATGTTCTTACCAAACAAGTATGATTACATCCTCTCTTTTGTTTGAGTATTTCCCCCTGGTTTTCTGCTAGCTGCTCTATAAAAGCCAAGTTCTTTTGTCTGGTTACAGTACCCTTCCTGATGTAACCCCAATATACTGTTCCAATTTCATTTCCTTCCATTGCCTACCACAGCCTTAAGCTCCAAGCCACAATCATCTTCTCACATGTCTTTTCAAAACTCTGTGCCTTTGTACATTTTGTTCTCTTTGCCTGAAATAGCCTTTCTTCCTTTTCTGCATATAGCAAATTCCCATTCTACCTTTAAGACTATTCAAAGTTCATTCTTCTCTCCAGCCATACCTGTCCTAGAGCTCACTGCACTTATTTCATTATTTGCTGACGTGTTTGTGTCTTCCACTAAAATGAATTCCTTAATACTAGGAATCATAATTTATCACTTTTGAATCCTAGGTGCCTGCACAGAATGGCCTGAATATGGCTGAATGAATGCTCATTGGCTTAATAATTTAATTTCTTAAGTCAAGATCAGTGACTACTTTAGCTTGGAATCGGTTCCTCAGCAATAAAATGCTGACATTTTGTGTATTATATAAATTTCAATCTTTGAATTCTTCATTCCTTTATTAACTTCATTTTCGTTATTTAAATAAACATAATGAATTATTACATAGGAAAGAAAGTAAGTGTAAATTTGGCTCACTATCAAAAATGTAAGAAGTTGAGTAACTGACCATTTGACTAAATATGAATGAATGTATTACTAACCACATCATTCCATACAATATCAGGGATCTCCTTAATAAAATGGAAGTGCTTGATTTGAAGAGTGCAAGAGATGATTCTAGCTACTAAAATTATATTCTGTTTAGAGAGTAGACTTCAGTGGTTTGAGTCACAACATTTTAGAGTCAATTTGCCCATTTTATCAAATGATCAACACTTCCAGTGCTGTTTCAAAAGCACTTAGGTGGGAAATGATGAGCAAGAAACAATTTATGAGGGGGATGGGAAACAGCAAAAAATATGTATTTTATGTTTAGTGCAACCTATCCTATATTTGTGGATGAATGAAATTTGAGGAAATCTGAGTTATCTACATTGGCTATCCTAGTACATTGCAAATTCCTTGAAGACAGAGAGCTTTATTCATTCCTTTTCCTGCCTACATGAAGCATTTTGAACACACCTTTGTTATATTGAATAGAATATTTTAGCTTTTCTTTATAAAATTCTAGGTGATTTCCTACTACCCCATTGTCTGATATAATAAAATATAACTCAAGTGTGCCTAAAAGAATGTGAGTTTCTACTTTTACCCTTGTGTAATATTTAGCAAAAAATAAAGAGAAATATTTTTAGATAATCTTAGGGCAGAGAAACCTACAAAGTAATTGCAGATTTGGCCATTGGAGATGAAAAGTTTATTTCTGTCAACTAAACAAGATACATAGAACAGACACTAGAGAAAGGAGAAATATTTTTGTTTCACAGAACTGATTGCAAAAAAATTAGATGCTGAGCAAAGCAAAAATACATTTGTTTACTCATGGAGCCCAGAACTCCATCTGGTTCACCCACATTGGGTAGCAGGGGCCAGTCACTTGGGCAAGCATCTACTATCTCTCATTCCCAAGACCCAGCTCTTTGGCCAGATACATCACTTAAACTCCTTAAAAAGCTTTCAGGTAAACAAATGCTTGCATTCGTTTCAAAACCTGTAGCCTTGGCTCTGCGGCACTTGTCATGCACTCTTAGCATTGCTATGATATGCACAGAGCTTTGTCACAATTCTTCACTTCCTTATTATCCAACGTCTTGATATTTTGTAATAGAAAAAAGCAACACCTAGGAACCTGGCCATGCCATTGCTCCCCTGCTTCTGTTTCTTTCTCCCTTCCCTTTTATTTTTTTTTTTCCTTCTTCCTTTTGCAACTCCTGTTTGAGAAGCAAGTCTGAAGACTGTGTTTCCTCTTGCAACAGTGAAAAAGTGAAATTAGGAAAAAACTAGCAAACTTTCAGTTTTGAAAGACGTGAGTGTTGCTTTGTGCCTGCAACTGCAACCACAAAGCTGCAGTGTCAGCAGAAGCCCTCTGTTCGCCACAGGAAGCAATCTGCTCACAACAACTTCCTTTCAATAGTTCAATAGCACTGTTGTCTCTGAGTCTTATCAGATAAGCCTGCTACCAGAAATCCCCATTGGCAACAAAATATAAGTGATTATTTTTATAATCACTAAATTGTACTTGTCTCAAAATAGTTACATTTTGTTTTCGTTACATTTTCTCTGTTTATTAAATCAGTTTGCATAGCTCAGTGATTTTGGTGAACTGTTCCAAAGTGGAGAGTGTATGTAGGTGACATTTGGACTCACTGAATTAAAACTGAGTATGTGACTTGAAGACTGATGAGAGAGATGATAAATGACTATTTAGAAGATGTTTGCGGCTTCCTCTACTGCTGCATTTCCAGTAAGAATAGTTGGTGGCAGTGACTATAACACAAGTCTGCAATGTCAGCGCTGTCTGCAGTCAGTATTGTTTTCCGAGGAAGGTTTTTAAAACCATAAACCATTTAAATGACTTTTTGTTTTTAAGTGGAACAATCTTACTCCTTTCTGTTACCTTCTGCTCATCTACTTCAGATTAGAAAAATAATTTTGGCTCAGGAGTGTACTAATAAGCACCAGAAAGACAATGCATGACCTCTTGGGTGACTTCATGTCTTGTGGGGAAAAAAAAAAAATCCTCCTCTGGCATTCTTTGGGGGCAATAACCTTCTTATTGGAATTCCTCAGTCTCTCCCACATGCCCCATTCTCTCCCTCCCCATCAGTAATTCTAAAATGGGCCAAGAGACAAGTCATCATTTCTCCACTCCCTCCTCACGTTTCTTCAGTCTTAACTTATGTAATATTTCTACAGAAGGGATCCAGAATATACCACCGTTGAGAGGTTTTAAAAAAATTTCTGTTTAAACCTCCTCACTGCTAGTTAGGATCTCATTGTTTTGTTTTTTAAGTGGAGTGACTTTTCCTTCTGGTGTTTTCTATTCTTTCCCTTCTTTACTTGGTGACTCACTCCATCTCTTTAGATCCCATCTTGAAACATTCCAGTTCCTGTTTGCTTTGGACTGGGTTTGACACCCACGCAGTCTAATTCCCTTTACACTCCCCTTAATGTAGTTGCCAAGGTTGCAAGAGTGCTTAATTGTATCTTTTCTGCATTCAAATTTTAGTTTTCTTTTTAGTGTTTAAAATATTCAAGTTTTTCTTGGAATAGATTAGCCAGTCCATTTCCATCCCCCCCCCCCCTTTCTTGGGTTGAAAGCAAACATAAACAGAGAAGTAGGTATTTTTGCTTTGTTTTCAGAGAATGAAAGGATTTAGGGCCTTATAATCCTGTGAGTTAGGGGTCTCTTAGTAGAGTCTCCGATTGTGCATCTTCCAGGGTCTGGGGAGTTTGTTCTCAGCAAGCCAGGGACAATTTTCAGAAGTTATTGAATTACAAGGAGAGAGGAAGAAAATTCCCAGAGGAAGTGCAAGGCATGATTAAGAATGGAAGAAGAAAAAAATAGCTGAGAAATTAGTTTGATGAGGTCATGGTTGGTTTTAGGCACTTGTAAAAGTTGCTGGTCTAGTCTTGATTATTCCTACAGCCCCATCCCTGCTGCACCCTTCTGTGTGCGTCCATGGCTTCAAGGCTTCATCTCGGTCCCCCCACCTGAACAGACTGAGTATGTGGCATGAACTATTGCACCACAACCCCCTGGATTTCTTTGGCTTTGTGATTTCCTGGGTTGAATCAGCAGCAGCAAACCTGCCTTTCACTGGATCCCTCCATAAGCCCTTCCCTAACCTACATCTCATGGTGAAATAGGGTGCCCTCCAGCCTCACAACATCAGGTTCCTAGGCTGAATCAGGGGCTGACGTCAGGGCTGAGCGCCAGCAGCACTTCTATCTGGCTACAGGCAACACGAGGTTGAAAAGGGTCCCTTCTGACAGAGACAGCATGGAAACAAGATAGAAAACATTCAAGTGATATTGTTATGTTTTGTCTCAGAAGCTAAACAAGCAACGCTTGTGGTGTTTCCTTTGAAGTTTTCTGCAAGTTAAGACTTTGGCTGGTATAACTGTGACATTTTGTTCTATCATCTTCACATCTGGTAGATGTTGGGAGTTGAGACCTGAGCTAGAGTCATTGACAGGTCAGCAGCCTCTTTGACATCATAGGGAGTTCAACCCTTCCTTTTACAGATGAAGAAACTCGAGTGTCAGGAAGGTTGAAAGTCTTACTCAAGGTCACACAGCTTGTCAGTGGCAGAGCTGGCGCTGAAACTCAGGTCTCCAGGCTTTCTGTCTTAAATCCTTTCCAGTATACTACACTGGCCAGCCGGCTGGCTTCTACTACCTGGCAGAGATGGAAAGACAAAGACCTGTGACATGGCTTTGTGATGGAACTGAGCTTCAAATGCTGCTGTTGTGGGCATCATGAATAATACTTCTATCTCTTCATATTCTCAGTAAAAAAAAATACATCTTCATTATGGAGAATAGAAAAATTTGAAACAGAAGAAAACAGTAACATTTTGTTACCCTTTACCCAAATATGATCACTATAAACATTTTCTTTTTTTCCTTCTAGTCTCTTGGCACCTGTGGATATGTGTGTGTGTGCCTGTCAGTGTCATCATGTGCATTTAAAATACTGGGACTATATATTTCATATCAGCTGTGCTTCTTTTGTGCAAATAACAGAATCTGACCCAGTTTCAATCTTAAGGAGGGAAAGGAATTTCTTGGCAGGCTGCAGAGTCTAAACACACAGGACCCAGGAAACTTTAAGAAGCTTCACAGCAGAAACTCAAGATTGTTTTTCTCAGAGAGTAAACATTGGATAGCACAAGAAGACCTTGCATATATATGTACTAGTTTGGACTTTTACAATCACATCTTGCATGAGTAAAGAATACCTTTAAGTTTTTCTTTAACTGAAGTCAATTTGTCGCCAGTTCAATGTAACTGTCCAGCTCGTCTAGCTAATTATTACATTAAAAACTTTGTCTTTCAAAGCTCTTCCTTTGCACCCCACCCCCCTTCCTCCCTCCCTATAGTAGTCTGTGAGAACAGGAAAAGCTCATGCTAACTCCTGCCACCAGGGGTATCTGGTCTTTGTGTGACCCCCCGGGCCTTCCTGGCTGTGAAGTCTTGCCTGTGAGAACATTCTGGGCACTGGACAGTGCCATGCAGAGTGACTGCTGTTGGGCATTTCATCACCTTGCCCTGCTAATTCTGTGAATCAGCTGCCCTTGGCTTTAGCTCTTCATCTTTTGCTGTGTTCCTCTCCAATCTCCCTTCTTCAGCAAACCGGTTATTCCATTCTTGACAGCTTTCTTCCATGTCCCTTCCAAGGAGCCATGGGATTGTGGGGGGCCATGGGTGACTCCAGCTCCCTCAACCCTATAGATTACCCAGTGTAATCAGTGGGCATGCTGAATGTGTGGCTCTTCCCTGATTCCGTGGGGGGAAGTCTAACAAAAGGCCCCTCTTTTCTCATATCATGAAATCTACTTGGAAGGGGGCCAGAGCCTTTCATCCCAGGAAGTGGGTCAGGAAAGAGAACGGTCCACTCGGGGGCTCTCCCTGCACTCGCCTTTCTTCTTCTTTCCCACGTTCTCCAGGCTCTTCCCCGCAGCCCAGGAAGGGAATGCTGCTTCTTCCTTCCCACCAGGCAGGAAATTGACCTTATGTTAAATATTGCATTATTTTTATTCTGCGGTTAACTTTTGTAATCTCTATGCTTTCATGTTCTAGAGTCTATGCCAATTCTCCAATCATGTAACATTTTTTATGAATTTAAAATAAAATCAGTTCTGTCTCAGTGGTCTGCCTCTTCTGGATTAAAGGCACTTTGCTTCAGGGTGTTAAGTCTGCTAGGAGTGAAAAAATGCATCTAAGTGGATTTCTGCTCCCCTGAAGGCAATTGCTCCATGATTGATCAGCAGGTAGAGATCTACAGGGTAATAGAAATCATTTATGGAAGGAAAAAACCCTTCAGCTAAAATTTTCCAACTCCAGCTTTATCTTTCTACATTCAATCTGATACCCTATGCTTTCTATTGTCAAAAGAATATTCTTATAGAGGGCTGCACTGAATTTAGTCATTTACAATTTGCTTAATCAATCACCACATTACTCATTTATCCTTCCTCTTATGATGATCAGACGTTTAGATTTACTTATAATTAACACTGCAGCAAACATCCTTGCACACACATTTCACTTGTCTCTTGTCTTATTGGATATGATCTTTAGTTGAGGAAAATATTGGGTTGAAATTTTAAAACTTTTGATATATTTTGTGAAATGATCTTTCAAAATGTTTGTTCCCATTTCTAATGCTACCAATGGTATGAACATAGGAGGCTGAGACTCTCTTCATACTTACTAACATTGAGTAACCACTTTACCTTCTCATAGTCCTCACTATCTCATGGGAGTAAAAAGTAGTCATATTAAAAACTACTGATGTCAACAATGTCTTTTTTTCCCTTTGCTAACTGGTGTGGGCTTCTGGTACTCTTGGAAGTTCTCCTAAACCCTGTTACCAAGTATTTTTAGTGGTGCCTGATGTCTCACTCTCATGCCCATCCTATTTGGCTCTCCCTGGTCAGCTATCTGAGGCTTAGAGCTTCAGAATGTTCTGTGCAAAATGTAGGGGTGCCTATCTCCTGGTGTATTACCCTAAAGGCCTGAAGCTGTTCTTGTGTTCCAGTGCTTTACCAGTTTTGATGAAATTACTCTTTCAGTGCTTTTGTTCTTTTTCTTTTTTGCTGTTGGCCTCTTTCCCTTCCTCTGTAGGAGTGTGATGGGCGGAACTGGGCCAGAAGACAAATCTGAAAGATAAATCAGATTGTACCAGTGAGAACTACTTTTTTACTGCCTTAATCTCATTATTCCCATTTCTTCCTTACAATATGTGCTTTTCCAAGAGGCTCATCCATTTGCATACAAATGGATTTTTAGCAACTTGCCTGTATTTCCAGCCCTGATGGGGTTGATTTTCACTTGGACTCAACTTGTTTCTACTATAGCATTAAAATAAAGCTTTTTAATATGATAAGTAAGAATCATATCTTATGAATATTTAAATTTGTATATCTTTACTATTCATGAGACCAGGCAGTTCCCAATATTTCTTTCTTTCTTTCTTTTTTTTCAATTTGGATTTTTTTTTAATCTTTTATTTAATGAATATAAATTTCCAAAGTACAGCTTATGGATTACAATGGTTTCTCCCCCCACAAACTTCCCTCCCACCCACAACCCTCCCCTTACCCGCTCCCTCTCCCCTTCCATTCACATCGAGATTCATTTTCAATTCTCTTTATATACAGAAGATCAGTTTAGTATATATTAAGTAAAGATTTCAACAGTTTGCCCCCACATAGTAACACAAAGTGAAAAATACTGTTGGAGTACTAGTTATAGCATTAAATCACAATGTACAGCACATTAAAGACAGAGATCCTACATGATATTTTTTAAAAAATAATTTTCTATGCCATTTCCAATTTAAAACAAAGTTTTTTTTTTCATTTTCAATTATCTTTATATACGGAAGATCGATTCAGTATATACTAAGTAAGGGTTTCATCAGTTTGCACCCACAAAGAAACACAAAGTGTAAAAATACTGTTTCAGTACTAGTTATAGCATTACTTCACATTGGACAACACATTAAGGACAGATCCCACATGAGACGAAAGTACACAGTGACTCCTGTTGTTGATTTAACAATTTGACACTCTTGTTTATGGCGTCAGTAATCTCCCTAGGCCCTAGTCATGCGTTGCCAAGGCTATGGAAGCCTTTAGGGTTCGCCGACTTTGATCTTATTCCGACAGGGTCATAGTCAAAGTGGAAGTTCTCTCCTCCCTTCAGAGAAAGGTACCTCCTTCTTTGATGGCCCTGTTCTTTCCACTGGGATCTCACTTGCAGAGATCTTTCATTTAGGTCTTTTTTTTTTTTTTCCACAGAGTGTCTTGGCTTTCCATGCCTAAAATACTCTCATGGGCTCTTTGGCCAGATCCAAATGCCTTAAGGGCTGATTCTGAGGCCAGAGTGCTATTTAGGACATTTGCTATTCTATGGGTCTGCTGTGTCTCCCGCTTTCCATGTTGGATCGTTCTCTCCCTTTTTGATTCTGTTAGTTGGTATTAGCAGACACTAGTTTTGTTTGTATGATCCCTTTGACTCTTAGCCCTATCAGTGTGATCAATTGTGAACTGAAATTGATCACTTGAACTAGTGAGATGGCATTGGTACATGCCACCTTGATGGGATTGTATTGGAATCCCCTGGCACGTTTCTAACTCCACCATTTGGGGCAAGTTCGATTGAGCATGCCCCAAATTGTACATCTCCTCCCTCTCTTTTTCCCACTCTTATATTTAACAGGAATCACTTTTCAGTTAAAATTTAAACACCCAAGAATAATTATGTTAATTACAGAGTTCAACCACCAGTACTAAAACAAAAAAATACTAAAATGGATAAAGTATTACATTATACATCAACAGTCAGGACAAGAGCTGATCAAGTCACTGTACTCATAGTGTCCATTTCACTTCAACAGGTTTCCCCTTTGGTGCTCAGTTAGTTGTTGCTGATCAGGGAGAACATATGATATTTGTCCCTTTGGGACTGGCGTAATTCACTCAGCATGGTGTTTTCCAGATTGCTCCATCTTGTTGCAAATGACTGGATTTCATTGTTTTTGACTGCTGTATAGTATTCTATAGAGTACATGTCCCATAATTTCTTTATCCAGTCTACTGTTGATGGGCATTTGGGTTGGTTCCAGGTCTTAGCTATTGTAAATTGAGCTGCAATAAACATTAATGTGCAGACGGCTATTTTGTTTGCTAGTTTAATTTCCTTTGGGTAAATTCCAGGGAGTGGTATGGCTGGGTTGTATGGTAGGGTTATATTCAGGTTTCTGAGGAATCTCCAGACTGACTTCCATAGTGGCTTAACCAGTTTGCATTCCCACCAACAGTGGGTTTGTGTCCCTTTCTCCCCACATCCTCTCCAGCATCTATTGTTGTTAGATTTCTGAATGTGAGCCATTCTAACTGGTGTGAGGTGAAACCTCACTGTGGTTTTGATTTGCATTTCCCTGATGTCTAGTAATCTTGAACATTTTTTCATGTGTCTGTTGGCCATTTGGATTTCCTCTTTTGGAAAATGTCTATTGAGGTCCTTGGCCCATCTCTTCAGTGGGTTGTTTGTTTTGATGTTGTGGAGTTTCTTGATTTCTTTGTAGATTCTGGTTATCAACACCTTATCTGTAGCATAGTTTGCAAATATTTTTTCCCATTCTGTAGGTTGCCTCTTTACTTTCCTGACTGTTTCTTTTGCAGTATAGAAACTTCTCAATTTGATGCAATCCCAAATGTTAATTTTGGCTTTGACTGCCTGTGCTTCTGGGGTCTTTTCCAAGAATTCTTTGCCAGTACCTATATCTTGCAGGGTTTCTCCAATGCTCTCTAATAATTTGATGGTTTTGGGTCGTAGATTTAAGTCTTTAATCCATGTTGAGTGAATTTTTGTGTAAGGTGAAAGGTAGGGGTCTTGCTTCAAGCTTCTGCACGTGGAAATCCAATTTTCCCAGGAAAATTACTCCAGGAGTTGGTTTTGGATCCTTGATCAAATATAAGTTGGCTGTAGATGTTTGGATTGATTTCTGGTGTTTCTATTCTGTTCCATTGGTCTATCCATCTGTTTCTGTACCAGTACCATGCTGTTTTGATAACAACTGCCCTGTAGTATGTCCTGAAATCTGGTATTGTGATGCCTCTGGCTTTTTTTTGTTGCTGTTGTACAAGATTGCTTTAGCTATTCGAGGTCTTCTGTGTCTCCATATGAATTTCAGCATCAGCATCATTTTTTCCAGATCTGAGAAGAATGTCTTCGGTATCTTGATTGGTATTGCATTGAATGTATAAATTGCTTTTGGAAGAATGGACATTTTGATGATATTGATTCTTCCAATCTATAAGCATGGAAGATTTTTCCATTTTTTGGTATCCTCTTCTATTTCTTTCTTTAAGATTTTGTAATTTTCATCGTAGAGATCTTTAATGTCCTTGGTTAAGTTTATTCCAAGGTATTTGATTGTTTTTGTAGCTATTGTAAATGGGATTGATCTTAGAAGTTCTTCCTCATCCATGGCATTGCCTGTGTATACAAAGGCTGTTGATTTTTGTGCACCAATATTTATTTCTAATTTGTGTTTCTTTCTTATGAATTGTGTGATTAATTCCTTTCTCATTAACTCGTGTTTTTAATTTTAAAAAAATTTAAAGATTTATTTATTTATCTGAAATGCAGAGTTACAGGGAGGCAGAGGCAAAGGCAGAGAGACAGAGATTTTCCATCTACTGGTTTACTCCCCAAATGACCCCAATGGCCAGAGCCGGTTGATCCAAAGATAGGAGCCAGGAGCCTCTTTCAAGCTTCCCATGGGGGTGCTTGGGCCATCCTCCACTGCTTTTCCAGGACATAGCAGAGAGCTGGATCAGAAGCGCAGCAGCCATGGGGGCCGGCACCGTGGCTCACTTGGTTAATCCTCTGCCTGTGGAGCCGGCATCCCATGTGGGTTGCGCCAGCATCCCATATGGGTGCCGGATTCTAGTCCCCGTTGCTCCTCTTCCAGTCCAGCTCTCTGCTGTGGCCTGGGAGGACATTGGAGAATGGCCCAAGTGCTTGGGCCTCTGCACCCACATGGGAGACCAGGAAGAAGCACTTGGCTCCTGGCTTCAGATCAGCACAGTGCCGGCTGCAGTGGCCATTTGGGGAGTGAACCAACGGAAGGAAAACCTTTCTCTCTGTCTCTCTCTCCCTCACTGTCTATAATTCTACCTGTCAAATAAATAAATAAATAAATAAAAGAAAAGAAGTGCAACAGCCAGGACCCCAACCAGTGCCCATATGGGATGCTGGCACCGCAGGCTGTGGCTTTATCCACTATGCCACAGTGCCAGTCCCAACTCATGTTTTTTAGTATGGAATTTTAAGATATTAGATATATAAGGCTTTGAAACGTAATATTAGTTACAGATAGTTCCTCCTGTTTTTGTCTTTTCATTATTATGTGTACAAAAGCTTAGCATTTTTATGAAGTACCATGTTCATGGAAAAGAAAATGAACTTTGTATAGAAATTGCTACTCCTTGGTTGACTTATCAATGCAATGAAGTGCCAATCAAAATGCAAAAATGTTGTATGTGAAATCTTTTAAGTTTCCTATAACATTTATATGGATGAGAAAAGGGCTAAAACATGCAAACTACACTTAAAGGAAAAGAGCGAAACAGATGGAAATTTGCCTTTCAGATTTTAAGATTTATTAAAAGGTTCTACAAATTAAGATTTGTGGTATGATGTTGGGATAGAATACTCAGGTGAGAAAGGAGTGACTACTCAATGATACTTGGTTAATTAATTGTCTACATGTAAATGAAGAAATTGTCTTTCTATACCAGTTGTATGAACTGAAGGCCAAACTATTAAATAAAAAACTGAAAATTTTTTTTTTTTTTAAGATTTATTTTTTTATTTGAAAGGCAGAGTTATATATAGAGAGAGGGACAGACAGAAAGAGAGAGAGGTCTTCCATTCACTGGTGCATTCCCTAAATGGTTGCAAGGGCCAGAGCTGAACCAGGCCGAAGCTAGGAGCCAGGAGCTTCTTCTGGGTCTCCCATGTGGGTACAGGGGCCCAAGTACTGTGGTCATCCCCTGCTGCTTTCCCAGGCATATTAGCAGAGAGCTGGATTGGAAGTGGAACAGCTGGGACTCAAAGCACCTACATGGGTTGCTGGAGCTGCAGGCAGTGGCTTTACTCACAAGGCCACAGCGCAGGCCTAAAAACTGAAAACTTTAGATGACAATACAGGATGCTATGTTTATGAATGAGAGGTGAAGAAAAGGTTTACAAAACAAGACCTGCAAGCCATAAATCATAAAGAGAAAAATTGATAAAGTTAACCATATTAAAATTAATATTGGCTGTTTATCAAAATATATCATAAAGATAGTGAGCAGATAAACCACCATCTAAGAGCTAACATTTTCCACTCATATAACCTGTTTTGCAAACTAAGAATCTTGAAAAGCAACATCATATAGACACAAACAACCTAATGGAAAATGTAGACAAAAGAGGACTTGTTAAGTATTTCTTTGGGGGCATATTTTCAGACTTGACTCTCTGTTTACCTAGCTTCTCTGTACTTTTGACATGTCATTCATCATTTTTGCTATAGTTAGATGTTCTATGATCATCTTGAGTTTTCTCTGCCCCAGTCCTAGAATCAACTGTTTCTCCAAGGGACACTGATTCCTTTTAGGGGAGAATGATGTTTAGAAACACAGATCTGTAGGCTAAGTGCAGTGCTTACTACTGGGATGTCACTACTCCCTCTCCCTCTCTGTGAACAGGGTGTAGGAAATTTGTACACACACATATATCTATGTTTATTTCCATAAATAGCAAAACAGTGAGATACCATTTCATTCATGTTAATTCAGTCCAGTTCCAATCTATTGCCACAATGTTCAACCTTGTTTTCTTCCTGGTTTTCATTATCTTTCATGTATTTATTTACTTGATCAGTTCCCTTAGATGTATGATTCTTTCTTTGCTGCCGCCTCCACCTGTCTCATAACAATCAACACTTTATTTGGGATCCAACATCCTTTGCAGAGATATTGTTGCTGGATGTCTCCACATGGACTCCCTCTTGATCCTACTCTGGTTCCAAAACCCTGATCCAGGCTACTCTCACACCTAAGTACCCTCCTCTCCCTGATCAGCCTCCAACATCCATGCTAAGCCTTTCTCCTATGCCGATGGTCATCTTATTTCCTTCAGAACCACCATGACTGTGCAAATGCGAGCCTAGTGTAAATGCCTGGGCTCCATGTTGCAATCTAATGGTGTTATTACCTAGTTGTTTTAGAAAAGAAGAGACGGGAAAAAGGAAAGACAGAGCTATCTCTACATCTCTATGGTCTCATTTTTTTACTATTTTTTCTTTTTAGTGCAGAGAAATATGATGTGATTTAAAGATAATTTTAGTTATATCAAACCATCATTTACTAAGTAATTATTTATATTCCCAATGCAAATATCTTTTGGGTTAATATAATGTACAATGTTAAATGACTTTTTTTTTTAAGATTTATTTATTTATTTGAAAGGCAGAGATACAGAGAGAAAGGGAGAAATAGAGAGCATGATCTTGCATTTGCTGATTCACTCCCCAGATGTCTGCAACAGCCAGGGCTGAGCCAGGAAGAAGCTAGGATCAAGGAGTTTCATCTGGGTCTCCCGTCTGGATGTGGGGCCATCTTCTGCTTTCACAGACCATTAGCAGGCAGTAGGATCAGAAATGGAGTAGCTGGGAATGGAATCAGCACCCATATGGGATGCCAGTGTCATGGGTGGCAGCAAACTTTGGTTCCTACTTTTGTTTTCAAAGAAAGTTTTAGAAAAACAGTACTAGCAGTAAGGAAACTACTTTGAGACTTAATCTACAACTGAAGGAAGGAAAATAAAGTTGAAATTTAACTAGACTAACTTTTTCTTTTAAGAAGGCAGTGTGTAAATGCAACTTAAGAAAGTTTTTTAAAATACAGAAAACTATTCATTAAAATGTGAAACCTCAGGATGAATAAATGTAATCATGTCTGGGCTTTGTGACTGTAATACATTAGTTACATATGAAGGATTGTTCTCTAATACACATCTGTTTCCCTCTAGAAAAATAAACAAAAAAGACCTTTTTTTTACCCTTGGCTCCACTTCTTTAAATTATGTCAAGTATAATTAAACATTGAAAACCCAATACTATCCAAAGAAAGCATAGATTTATATGAGCATATTTACAGTTACAAATATTACATAAGAAAGTTGCCTGCTGAGTGTTCAAGAGGTTTTTGAAAACTATGCTTTTCTGTGCATCAGTGAATTATTTAGTAGATACTGTTATTTGCTCAGTCTTGCCTTGAGCCTGGCTATTTCCTACATCAGTTTTCAATTGACCAGAAAACTCCACAGTTGTCAGTCTCTGGGGTCATAAGGAAATAGTGTTCCCATCCTATTTTTTTCTTATTGTGTTATTATAGACTCATGGTAGACTTCTTCTAGGACACATCCTGTGTTTCTCTCGGGTCTACTTTATTTCCTGAAAGCACAGTGCCATAGATTTGGTAGAAATCTTCTGGGATTATCTCTATCATATTTGATCAAATGTTTCAAAATATGTTGTACTATATTATAATACATAAGAAAAACATTTTGAAATTCCAACCCTGGGAATCTGGTAGGTCAAATTCTTTCAGCTCAGTTTGTTTTGCATTTTTTCCCCTTGAGTATTGTTTTACAATGATGTGAACTAAAGAGCATATGGAGACACAGATATCTTCTAGTATAACGAGTACACTCAGTGAATTGTATTCTTGAATTAATTATGTTATTGACAGAAATGAATATTGTTAACTTGGGCTGTCTCTTCAGGTGATGTTTGGATTGTTCATTTTGGATGCATTGTTAACTTGATTCAGGCAGTGATTATCTCATATCATTTTTTAGTAAACTTCGGAATTTTATTAACCTTTCTTGGAACGTGGTGGCTTTGGCAGGAGAAACTCAGGAGATCATTTCTCAGAAACAAATCTCAAGGGACCATTTCTTTTCTGTTGTCAAAATGGAAACAAAACCCTAAACATCCAGATGTGATAGGATAGAATAAAAATATTAAGCCACGTATGCAGTTAGACATGAAGCTGTGTATTGGTTTTGTAAATTTGAGGGAAGAAAAGTGACATCTTCCATGAGCAGGGTCAGCCACTTTATCCTTTGCTACTAAAGGTAATTGGGGGAAGATATGAGCTAATTTCATTGAAGTCAGCTTTTTATTTTTTAGTAATTTTAGTTTTACAGAAAGTTTGCAAATCTTTTTTTTTTTTTTTTTTTTGAGAGGCAGAGTGGATAGTGAGAGAGAGAGACGGAGAGAAAGGTCTTCCTTTGCCGTTGGTTCACCCCCAATGGCCGCTGCGGCCGGCGCATCGCACTGATCTGAAGCCAGGAGCCAGGTGCTTCTCCTGGTCTCCCATACGGGTGCAGGGCCCAGGAACTTGGGCCATCCTCCACTGCCTTTCCGGGCCATAGCAGAGAGCTAGCCTGGAAGAGGGGCAACCGGGATAGAATCCGGCACCCCAACCGGGACTAGAACCTGGTGTGCTGGTGCCGCAAGGTGGAGGATTAGCCTGTTAAGCCACGGCGCCAGCCAGTTTGCAAATCTTATACAGACTTCCCATATACTTCTTTTTATTTATTTATTTATTTTTGACAGGCAGAGTAGACAGTGAAAGAGAGAGAGACAGAGAGAAAGGTCTTCCTTTGCCATTGGTTCACCTTCCAATGGCCTCCGTGGCTGGTGTGCTGCGGCCGGCGCACCGCGCTGATCCGAAGGCAGGAGCCAGGTGCTTATCCTGGTCTCCCATGGGGTGCAGGACCCAAGCACTTGGGCCATCCTCCATTGCACTCCCGGGCCACAGCAGAGAGCTGGCCTGGAAGAGGGGCAACCGGGACAGAATCCGGTGCCCCGACCAGGACTAGAACCCAGTGTGCCAGCGCCGCAAGGCGGAGGCCCATAAACTTCTTACTCTATATCCCTTGATGACAGTATCTTACAATAACATTGTGTGTTGACAAAACATCATTAATTAAACTTCAGACTTTACTCAGATTTCACTGGTTTTTCCAGTAATATCCCTTTTCTGTTCCAGGATCTAATCTACAATACCACATTACATTTAGTTTTCATGCTTCTTAGTCTCCTCTGGTCTGTAACAGTTTTTCACTCTGACCTTGTTTTCATGATTTAGGTAGTTTTGTCATATACTATTCAGATATCTTATAGAAAAAGTACTTAATTTTGGTGCATATGCTATTTTTCTCAGGATTAGATTGAAGTTACAGATATTTGGAAAATATGCTCAATGTGAATGATGATTTTAATCGTATCAGCTTTTGTTTGTCAGGTTTTTCCATTGTAAAATTACTACTTTTCTATTTCTAAGCTATTCTTTGTAAGTGAGTTACTAACTATAGCTCCTGCTCAAGGGGAAGGTGATGTGTGGAGAACTAATCTTTAACTCTTGGAAGGGAAGTATTTTAGGTAAAATTCACCTGTTCTTATTTATTCATTTATTTATTCATTCATTCATTTCTATCAGTATAGAACCATATGTATTCATTTTATACTTTGAGGCATAATCCAGTGCTATGTTATCCACTTTGTTGCTCAAATTATTACAGCTTTGGCCGTTGGGAGCTCTTCCAGTGGGCTTCTGTGTACCTTTCACTGTTCCTGTCCTGAATTTTGAGCTTCCTGACACTACAAGATGATCTCAGTTCATCTAATATTTGGCCTCTCCCAGCCCTAGGACCTGAATGTTTCTAAGAAGTGCTTGTTCCTTTTATTGGAAATTGGTTTTGGATGAATTTTTGTAATAGATTACAGCCTACGTAGACTTAGGCATGTATAGAGCTCAGACAAGTTCCACAGCTGTGAGTAATAGCATGATCCAAAGTCTAGGAATTTCACAGGAAATCACCCAACTGAGGAATTGTATAAAAATTCATCAAGGACATTTAGGTGAGTTATAAGATTAAACCACAGCACTCCAATGACATCATCCTGGCAGTTTTCGTCAGAAGGAGCAGGACTTATCAAACTGACTGCATATTAAATCTCTGTGACTCGTATCTGACAGGTGCTGCTGTGGAATTCAGTGGACTGAAACCAGCTTGTGTAAAATTTGTTAGGTAAACAGGAGAAAAAATATGAAAATAATAAGCAAATTATGCTTAAAGAAGCTTTATGATTAGCTTAAAAACAAAGTTCATTTTTTTCTAGGTTGTAATTATGACTCCTAAAAAATGTCTCAGTGACATCCCAGTATATTTTTAAAAATATATAAGGTGGGGCTGGCGCCGTGACTCACTGGGTTAATCTTCCGCCTGTGGTGCCGGCATCCCATATGGGCGCTGGGTTCTAGTCCCGGTTGCTCTTCTTCCAGTCCAGCTCTCTGCTGTGGCCCAGGAAGACAGCAGAGGATGGCCCAGGTGCTCGGGTCCCTGCACCCACATGGGAGACCAGGAGGAATCTCCTGGATCCTGGCTTTGGATCGGCGCAGCACCAGCCGTAGTGGCCATTTGGAAAGTGAACCAACGGAAGGAAGACCTTTTTCTCTGTCTCTGTCTCTCGCTGTCTAACTCTATCTGTCAAATAAATTAAAAAATATGTATATATGGCATGAATAGTCAAATGCACTACATATAAAGACATACAACGCAGTGGTTCTGCCCTTTAGGGAGGTAGATAATACAAGGGAAAAGTTATGTGGAGGGCAAGACAAGTATTAATGAAGAGCCTTGGGAGTCAGTGGCTATGGCATTGGGATCTCCGGGGAGGTAATGGAGGACTGTATTTTTAGAGGCACCAAGGACCTATGATGCTAAGGCAAGTCGTGGTGACTGAGTGAGATGAGGCAGGAGACTGGAGACACTGGAGGGGATTTGTTCTTTTCACTCATGGGAGGAACATACACTAATTAGTCAGCAGATGAGGTTGAATCCATGGGTCGTGAAATCCATAGAGGGGCCGGCGCCGTGGCTCAATAGGCTAATCCTCCGCCTGCGGCACTAGCACACCGGGTTCTAGTCCTGGTTGGGGGCGCTGGATTCTGTCCCGGTTGCTCCTCTTCCAGTCCAGCTCTCTGCTGTGGCCCGGG
Organism: Lepus europaeus; assembly: GCF_033115175.1. Lineage (NCBI taxonomy): Eukaryota > Metazoa > Chordata > Mammalia > Lagomorpha > Leporidae > Lepus > Lepus europaeus. The sequence continues at coordinate 93,802,467 of NC_084834.1, read as the reverse complement.
AGTGCAGTGGAGGATGGCCCAAGTGCTTGGGCCCTGCACCCCATGGAAGACCAGGAGAGGCACCTGGCTCCTGGCTTCGGATCAGCGCGATGTGCCGGCCGCAGCGGCCATTGGAGGGTGAACCAATGGCAAAGGAAGACCTTTCTCTCTGTCTCTCTCTCTCTCTCACTGTCCACTCTGCCTGTCAAAAAAAAAAAAAAAAAAATCCATAGAGGTGGGAAAATCAAACAGCAGGACAGCGAACAGGAAGCAGTACTTTGGTGAAATATATTTGTTCAGCAATTCTTGGCTCTGAACTGTTTGTATATGTGATTTTAAAGGAATATCATTCATAGGCCACAAAGTGGCTTAGAATAAACCAGAGCCAAGAACTTGAAAGAACAAAGGTACATGTAGAACAAATATTCAGTCTTATGAAATCATAGTAGATACTTAGCCAGCTAGTTAGAAATTTCAAAAGAGTTAAGTGCTGGTGGAGCTCTCCATTTTGTATTATGCTCTTTGGAATGACTCACTTGAAAATTTTATTTATTGGGGCCCAGCATTGTGGCATATTGGGTTAAATCAGCTCCTGCAAAGCTGACGCCCCATATGGGTACCAGTTTGAGCCCAGCTGCTCTACTTCTGATCCAGTTCCCTGCTAATGTGCCTGGGAAAGCAATGGAAGATGACCCAGTCCTTGGGCCCCTGCACTCAGCTGGGAAACCAGGATGAAGTTCTTGGCTCCTGGCTTCTGCCTGGCTCAGCCCCAGCCATTGTGGCTATTTGGGGAGTGAACCAGGGGAAGGAAGATCTCTCTCTCTCTCTCTGTATGTGTATATATATATATATATATATATATATATATATATCCCTCTCTCTTCATAACTATGTCTTTCAAATAAAAATACAATAAATATTTAAAAACTTTATTGTGCTAAAATATATATAACAAAATTTACCATTTTTATTTTTAAGTGTACACTTCATTGATATTAAATATTCACATTGTTTTTTTATATTTATACATACTTACATTTCTTTTCTTTTTTTTCATTTATTGAACTTTTATTTAATGAATACAAATTTCCAAAGTACAGCTTATGGGTTACCATGGCTTCCCCCCTCCCATAACTTCCCTCCCACCCGCAACCCTCCCCTTTCCTGCTCCCTCTCTCCTTCCATTCACATCAAGATTCATTTTCAATTCTCTTTATATACAGAAGATCAGTTTAGCATATATTAGGTAAAGATTTCAACAGTTTGCCCCCATATAGCAACACAAAGTAAAAAAAAAAATACTGTTGGAATACTAGTTATAGCATTAAATCACAGTGTACAGCACATTAAAGACAGAGATCCTACATAATATTTTTTTAAAAAAATTAATTAATTTTCTATGCCATTTCCAATTTAACACCAGTTTTTTTTTTCATTTCCAATTCTCTTTATATACAGAAGATCGATTCAGTATATAATTAGTAAAGATCTCATCAGTTTGTACCCACACAGAGACACAAAGTGTAAAAATACTGTTTCAGTACTAGTTATAGCATCACTGCACATTAGACAACACATTAAGAACAGATCCCACATGGGATGTAAGTACACAGTGACTCCTGTTGCTGACTTAACAATTTGACACTCCTGTTCATGGCGTCAGTAATCTCCCTAGGCTCTAGTCATGAGTTGCCAGTAATCTCCCGTTGCTCTAGTCATCAGTTGTCCTTGATCGGTGACAACTGAGCACCAAAGGGGAAACCTGTTAAGTGAAATGGACACTATAAGAAACAATGACCTGATCAGCTCTTGTCCTGACTCTAGATGTACAATGTAATACTTTATCCTTTTTAGTATTTGTTGTTGTTGTTGTAGTTGTTGTTCTAGTACTAGTGGTTGAACTCTGTAATTAACACACAATTATTTTTAGGTGTTTAAATTTTAACTGAAAAGTGATCCCTGTTAAATTTAAGAGTGGAAAAAGAGAGGGAGGAGATGTACAATTTGGGACATGCTCAATCGGACTTGCCCCAAATGGTGGAGTTAGAAATGTGCCAGGGGATTTCAATACAATCCCATCAAGGTGGCATGTACCAATGCCATCTCACTAGTCCAAGTGATCAATTTCAGTTCACAATTGATGGCTCTGATAGGTCTAAGAGTCAAAGGGATCACACAAACAAGACTAGTGTCTGCTAATACCAACTAACAGAATCAAAAAGGGAGAGAATGATCCATCATGGGAAGTGGGATACACAGGTGACTCATAGAATGGCAGACGTCCTAAACAACACTCTGGCCTCAGAATCAGCCCTTAAGGCATTCGGATCTGGCTGAAGAGCCCATGAGAGTATTGTAGGCATGGAAAGCCAAGACACCATGGAAAAGAAAAAAAAAAAAAAAAAAAAAAGAAGACCTAAATGAAAGATCTCTGTTAGTGAGATCCCAGTGGAAAGAACGGGGCCATCAAAGAAGGAGGTACCTTTCTCTGAAGGGAGGAGAGAACTTCCACTTTGACTATGACCCTATTGGAATAAGACCAAAGTCAGCGAACTCTAAAGGCTTCCATAGCCCTGGCAGCTCATGACTAGAGCCTAGGGAGATTACTGACGCCATGAACAGGAGTGTCAAATTGTTAAATATTCACATTGTTGACAATCATCACTACTATCTCCAGAACTTTTCCTTCATCCCCTACTATACCCATTATATAGTAACTCACATTCCCTTCCCCTTAGCCCCTGGTAATGACTGTCCTACTTTCTGTCTTTATATTGCTTACTATTATGGGTACCTCATGTAAGTGGAATCACATAGCATGTTTCCCTTAGCACATGACTTATTTCACTTAGCATGATTTCTTCAAGCTTATTCTCATTGTGGTGCTCTACATGTATTCTTGAATTAGCCATTCAGATTATGCTGAATTTTTGTTTCATTCCCGAGGCAATTTCATAGGCTGAGGAGAATAGCAGGACTCACAGACACACATGGGAAGGGATGAGTGTGCAGTCATTGGTAGAAACACGACACTGAGATGGCCATTCAGTGTTAGCTACTGCAGGCAGAACTGGAGATTGAGGACTGGCATAGCCCCAGGGATGCAGGCAGTGAGAACGAAGCAACAAGGCTAATGCTGAGAGTGTGAGGCTGGGATGCAGGATGGGTGTGGAGATGTCAGACAGGAAGGGCTGGTAATCCTGTGAGCCCCAGAGCAGCAGCACATATAGAGATTGTTGTGGATTTAGAAAAACAGAGAAAACCCCAATGAGTAACTCAGATGCTGAGGAGGAAGACACAATTGACACAGATGCCCAGGAGGGAGAAGATCCTGGGGTTGTTTGATGCAGGAACGTTTCAAGGAAAAAGTGATAGGTAGAGGGCACTGGAGTAGTGATTTACTCAGAAGTAGCCCTAGGAAAGATAGGAAGGTGGAAACTGCAAAGTGCTTTTGGAGCTAAGCAGACCAATTTGGGATTTTACGCAATGCAAAGGATACAGGAGAAGTTTGAAGGAACCAGTGTATGGAGTACAGTTATTGACAGCTGAACGATTCAGATTATTTTGTAAGCAGTGGGCATCATCAAAACCGAACTAGCGGTTTTTTTTTTTTTTCCAGCTCAATTCCTATAACTTGAATCTTGACTTTAGTTAGAATAGTTAGCATGCTTTGCCTTACAGTATGGTGAGAAATGTCCATCTCCTAAGAGAGTATAAACTGCCTGAAGGCAGAACTGTCTTATTCAGGTTAACGTCCCTTATAGGTTGAAGGACCATGCTTAAGTTTCTTAGCTCCTCATTAAGAGTTCTTTGGGTTGAATAGTAATTAGATTAAGAGATTTTGATGGGAGGAATGTGGTAAAATGGTTAAGGTTATAATTTAGGAAGATGAATTTAGGGAAATGAGGCAGGTTGACTGATGTGGGAGGTATTCCAAAAATGAAGTGGTGAGGTACCAAAGGCATTTCTCTCCTGGGCCCTGACAGAAAGGAAGGGTTTGAAGAGAAACCTGATAACAGATAACCCAGACTGCACATGCCAGTGGTCTTTCAGTGGCAACTGAAAGCAGAGGTTGGGAAGAAAGAATGAAAAAAAAAAAAAAAAGCTCAGGAATGAATCATCACTCACTCCTCCTGCATATTTTCTCCTGTGGAATCCTGAGAAAGTTACTTAACACAGGGCCAACAAATGTAGTTTCTTTTTCTTTGAAATCACAGAAGCTGGTGCTTCTATAGAAAAATGGTGCCTGTATTGGTCAGAAATTAAAATTAATCTAGTTGTTCTCATTTTCTACTCAGATTTGTTCAACTAGTTGATAACCTGGTGAGTTCTTTATAAATATGTTTGATATTTTTAATATTGTCAATAAGCAGTAGAAAATAACATTACATTTGAAAAGTTTTTGGTTGTCACTTAGCCACACGGTGAAGTATTTTCTAGTTATATAGAGATAAGATTACTTGCTCAGAGTTAAGTCTATAAAATGTACCCTCAAGCAGTAGATTAGCCACCTGTACAAGTAAACCATGAGAATTTGCCTGTAAATCTGGGTCTTAAGAGTTTGGACAAGCTTTGGGGGAGGCTGATTTTTCTGCAGTGCTTTGGCACAAGAAAAGTCACAGTACTTTACTTTCTAAATCAAACAAAATCTGGCTCTGAGTCTTCTCTTGTGAGGGAGCTGCCATAAAAAAAGAAACGTCAATTATTGCTGAAGATTCCTTCTCTTCCTTCAGGGCTTATCTTCTCTAACTGTTCAAGAACTTTTTTTTTCAAAAAAATATATATATTTTTTATTTATTTGAAAGAGTTACAGAGAAAGAGGTCTTCCATCCCCAAATGGCTGCAATGGCCAGAGCTGAGCTGGTCTGAAGCCAGGAGCCAGGGGCCAAGAGCTTTTTCCAAGTCTCCCATGTAGGTGCAGGGGCCCAAGGACTTGGACCTTCCTATGCTGCTTTTCCAGGTGCATTAGCAGGGAGCTAGATCAGAAGTGGAGCAGCCGGGCCTCGAACTGGTGCCCAAATGGGATGCTGGAACTGCAGGCCAGGACTTTAATCCATTGCCCCACAACTCTGGCCCCTGTTCAGGAACTTCTTATCTAAACCAGTGGAATTCATGTTGAAGATGAATGGCTCCTCCTATTCTTTCCTTCTGGTTGGTGGCATCTCCTGCTGAGGCCTCTTGACCTGGTGTGGAGCCCCTTTCTCATGCCAGGCAGCTACACCCTACCCCAACCCTGGAAATTTTGGCCAGCAGAAACCATGGCATGGCTGATTCCAGATCCTCTACCCAGTGCACATTAGAGATGCTTGCCTTCTGTTCCCCTGCTGGCCATCTCCACCATCTCTCCATTCCACTTCTGTTGGGGGCATGTGTTTAATCTCCTCCAGTCTACTTGAACACAAAAGATGTTTAAAAATTTCTCTCCTGATGAAAGAGGCAGGGATCTCAACTTTTAGAAATCAGTGTTTCTTCTTTCTTCCACTGAGGTGGGTAAAATAGATTCTTTATTATTTATTGGTGAGTCTACAGTGATAATAACAATATTGACAGCAATAGCAAAATCACCCATAACACCTCAAAACTGCCCCAAGATACCAGTTAGCTTTTTTTTTTTTCTTTTTTAGATTATCTAAGTGCATATCATATCATATACTTTAGCCAAAAAAAATCTGAGTGTAGGCCGGCGCCGCGGCTCACTAGGCTAATCCTCCGCCTTGCGGCGCCGGCACACCAGGTTCTAGTCCCGGTCGGGGCACCGATCCTGTCCCGGTTGCCCCTCTTCCAGGCCAGCTCTTTGCTGTGGCCAGGGAGTGCAGTGGAGGATGGCCCAAGTGCTTGGGCCCTGCACCCCATGGGAGACCAGGAGAAGCACCTGGCTCCTGCCATCGGATCAGCGCGGTGCGCCGGCTGCAGCGCGCTACCGCGGCGGCCATTGGAGGGTGAACCAACGGCAAAAGGAAGACCTTTCTCTCTGTCTCTCTCTCACTGTCCACTCTGCCTGTCAAAAATAGAAAAAAAAATCAAAAATTAAAAAAAAAATTAAAAAATCTGAGTGTATTAGATTGAGAGGTCTTAAACATGCTTGTATTGTAGTAGGTTCAAATAGAATCAATTACTTTGTGACTAGTTAGGCAAAGACTGGTTAACCTTAGGGATTGATAAACAAAATGGTATCTGAAGAAAAGTTAGCCAGTGAAAGGGGATTTTTCAATAGACCTCCAGAAGCTTTCATCTAGATGGTCTGGTCACATTGACAGGTTTATTGTTAGCAGGAAAACACGCACCCAGTGGGTGATCAGGGGGATCATCGAGCTTCCCACTTTTGTTATGATTTACTGCTCAGTGCCACATTCTGTACCATCAAGATCTCATCATTATGGTGAGGCAGATTGGAGAAGTCCTTCCCAAGTGATCAGTCAACTTCGCTAAGTAGCATTTTTATCTCATCTGATTTGACTACATCCAAGTTTAAAAAATACCTGTATGTTTATATTAAGATGACTACAGAAGAAAATGCATCTATTTTTGGTGGATGCTATGATCTGAATATTTGCGTTACTCCAAAATTCACATATTGAAACCTAAGCACCAATGTGCTGGTGTTCAGAGGTGAACTCTATGGGAGGTGATCAGGTCACAAGGACTCTGTCCTCTTGGATAGGATTAACACCCTTATAAAAGAGGTCCCAGAGAACTCTTCTACTATGTGAGGACACAGCAAAACATTGCCTTCTATGAGTTAGGAATAAGGATATCAGCAGACACCAAATCTTGCACCTTCAGCTTGGATTTCACAATCTCTGGAACTGTGAGGAAGACATTCCTGTTGTTTATAAACTACTCAGTTTATGGTATTCTGTTGTGGCAATCTGAATGGAGTAAAATAATTTGAAAGCAAAGTTACAGAGAGGGAGAGGGAGAGGAGAGAGGGAGAAAAGGGAGATAGAGAGAGATCTTCTGTCCACTGGTTTACTCCCCAAATGGCTGCAACAGTCAGGGCTGGGCCAGGCTGAAGCCAGGAGCCAGGAGGTTCATCTGGGTCTCCCACGTGAGTATACAGGCTCAGATACTTGAGCCGTCTTTCTCTGCTTTTCCAGATGCGTTAGCAGGGAGCTCAATTGCAAGTAGAGCAGACGGAACATGAACTAGCACCCATATGGGATGCCTACTTTGCAGGCTGTGGCTTAACCCGCTACACCGCAAAGTTGGCCTCAATAAATGGGTTCTTGTTTTCCCACTGGATGCTGTGGTACATCCTGGTGAGATGGGTAGTTGCTTTACTCATGAAAGGAAAATGTTCCACTCATCTTCATTCATTTGTGTAATAAATATTTATTGAAAGTCTACTATGTGGAAAGCACTGTTCTAAGCACTGGAGCTATAAACATAAATCAGATAGGTATGGCTTATGCCTATCAGACCTGTACGTTAAGCTAAATATTTTCTGAGATTTAAGCTAAATGTTTTGAGTTCTCACCAAGAGGTTCCTAAACATCAAGCTGCTTGTCTTTGAGTCAATCGCTCAGGCCTAGGTGTTATGATCAGGTGAATCTGTGAAGGAGCTAGGAATCTTGTATTTTTTTTTAAATAAAGCTTTCTGGGCAGTTTAATACGCAGGCTTGAAAACCATAATGATCAAAAACACTAGTTATTTAAAAATAAAATTGTGGGGGTATCTGAATCATGTTTGGATGATGGGGACTGAACACAAAAACAAGTATCACAGGATGTTGAGTAGAATTTTCTTTTTGGCCATGTAACTATTGCCAAGACCCAAAATGATAACAAAAGGCACAAAGTGTCCTATATTTATACAGTCACCACAAATGCTTGCAATGGCCTGGATTGGTCCAGGCTGAAGTTGGGAGCTGGAAACTCAAACCAGGTCTCCCACAAGGGTGGCAAGGACTCAAGTACTTAAGCCATCACCACTGCTTCCAAGACTGAGCTAGCAGGAAGCCAGCATCAGGAGCAAAGCCAGCACTCAAAACCATGCAATACGGGATGTGGCCATCCAAAAGGGAGTCTTAACTGCTAGGCCAAATGGCTGCCCCTCATTAAGACATTTTAGAGTAACTGTATATGCACATGACACAGAATTCAGAAGATATAAAAAGATGAAAAATAAGTTTTCTTTTCCTCTTCTCCCCCTCAATTATGAAGTTATTCTGTTTCTTTCTGGGAATATCACAGAATTGCTTCATATTAAACCTTTCAAAAGAGTAATATAATTCTTTATTGATTTTATAGAATTGATGAATATATACAAGAACTATGAGGAGACTTCGAAAAGTTCATGGAAATGCATATTATCTTTTAATTTTATTTTTTCCACGAACATTTGTAAGGCTATTCACATATGCGTTTTAAAAAAGATTTATTTAATTTATTTGAAAGAGAGAGAGAGAGAGAGAGAGAAAGAGAGAGGTCAGTCATCCATCTGCTGATTCACTCCCCAAATGGCCACAATGGCTAGAGCTGAGCAGATCTGAAAAGCTTCTTCCAGGTCTCTCATATGGGTACAGGGGCCCAAGCACTTGGGCCATCCTTTGCTGCTTTCCCAGACGCATTAGCAGGGATCTGGATCAGAAATGGAGCAGCCAGGACTCAAACTGGTGCCCACACAAATGGATTTGATAAAATTCCACATGCTAGGATTACCTTTTAAAAATTTATTTATCTATTTCCATTTTATTTGAAAGTGAGAAAGTGAGGGAGTGAGAGCTTCTGTCTGCTGGTTCCCTCCCAAATGCCTGTAAGTACTAGAGTGGAGCCAAGCCGAAGTCAGGCTCCCAGATCTCAGTCCAGGTTTCTTATGAAGGTGGCAGGGACTCAAGCACTTGCGTTGTCATCCACTGCCTCCCAGAGTATGCATTAGCAGGAAACTGAAATGGACAGCAGAGCTAAAGACTTGAACCCAGGCATTCTGGTATGTGATGCAGGTGTCCCAAGCAGCATGTTACCTGCCCCTGGATTGCCTTTTGCAAGCTGTGGCCAGACAGCCTTGTGTCATCCTCATTGTTTCTATGAACCAGTGAATCTTAGCATTTGAAATTCCCCAGAAGCAGATGTTTAGAAAATCCTCTGATTTTTTGCTTTTAAATTTTGAAATCTTAAAATCTCTATATTATCTAATGTTTCGCTTATTTCCTTTATTTTGCTTACTGAAATAAAATTTGTTCATTCATTGAGGTGTTTGTTGCTCAGAGATGAGTTTACTTCAGAAAGAACACTTACAAGTGTCGGACTTCATTCCTGGCACCCTAGGCATTTAGGATTCTGTGTATATGTTGTGACCTCTGTACTGCCTTCTCTCAGCTATGGAACTCAGTAGAGGCCACTCACCTTCTGCCTCACACAGGAAGCAAAGCTTCATTTTTCTTGTCTTACTTTGTTATGGCCAACGACGGAGGGTGAGAAGTTGGCTGGTTTTATTGACTGGTTTTTAGGACTTTGGAGTGAGTGAGGTTAAAATTAGTTTTCTTTGTCCTCAGGCCAAGTTAAATTCTAGGTAACAAATCTGGGAACTTCTTCATTCTCATCCCTCAGCCCTACATTGGATTTTATCACTTTGTATTTGCTTTGTATTTAGTTATGCCACTGGTCATTCTCTAGCTTGTAAATTCTTTAAGGACAGAGACTATAAATTTATTCATTTTATATACTCTGCAACACAGATTAAAATGTTTTGTATATGACAGATAACAGATTAAGGTATTTTTTGGGCAATAGGCTAAGGAATTTAGAGCTAATTCTATAACAAATAGGAAGCTAAAAAGATAAATCATTTTAAAAATTAATTAAAGGGGAAACAGTTTTAATAGGGGTAGAAGTATGTTTAGAAAGATGAGTATGATCCAGGCTGCCAGACTAAGCAACCATCAATGCAGCGTCTTCTGTATTTTATCTGGCAATTCTAGTGAAGTGTTCATATAGACTGCATGGGGGATTTGAAGAGGAAGAAAGTGGAGACCACTGGGATCATTGACACTATTGTGAGTTTGTTACTCGAGGTTGTGCAAGGGCTGGATTTGGGGCACACTGTGGAGGTTGGATGGGAAGGCTTTGCAGACTGATGGGAGGTGAGGGAGAAATGAAACCAAAAGTGATTTCTGCGAAGTTTAAATTTAGGTTGCTGAGTAGATGATTGCAGAAAAATGATCTCCAGAAAGCTGGAAGGAGACCAGATTCACGTGGGAAAGAAAAGAGATAGAGAATAAAAATGAATTCAATATAAACCTTTTTGAGTTCACCAGCAGAAATGATATTTAGAGTTACAAATTTAGAGCCTGGATAAGGTTTGACAGGTATGGATATTTGAGCCTTTCAGAGAGGACTCTGGGATGCAGGAGATAGAAAGATTTTGCTGGAATACCTAGTAGTTTGACCCAGGGTGAGGGCATATATCTGTTAATGCTGAGTTTGGATCAATAAACAGAGGAGCCAAATATACATAAATGTTCCCTTAAACAGTAGTATATATAGCATTAGCATAAGTTTTATCCAAATGCTGGTGCGGGGGCTGGTGTTACAGTGCAGCGGGTTAAGCTGCGGTCTGCAATACCAGCATCCCATATGTGAGCGCTGGTTTGAGTCCTGGCTCCTCCACTTTTGATCCAGCTCCCTGCTTATGTGCCTAGGAAAGAAACAGGAGATGATCCTAGTACTTGGGCCCGTGTCACCCACATGGGAGACCTGGATGGAGTTCCAGGTTCCTTGTTTCAGATTGGCCCAGTTGATCAGTGTGTTGTCTGGGAAGTGAACCAGCAGGTTGTATATTCTTTTTTTTTTTAAATTTTTTATTTCATAAATGTGAATTTACAAAGTGCAACTTTTGTATTGTTGTGGCTTCCCCCCAACCCCCCTCCCTCCCGTGGCCCTCCCCTCTCCCTCTCCCATCCCACCCTTTATTGAGTTTCATTTTCAATTACCTTCATATACTGAAGATCACAGGTTGTATATTCTTGAATAGATATTCTGAGGATTTATAATAGAAGTGCGTGCATGTGTGTGTGTGTGTGTGTGTGATCCACCAATTCATAACCCTCCCTCATTGTCACAATGGCACTCAGTGCATATGTAATGGAAAAAAGTGAGTAAATGAATTAAAGTTGAATAAATAACTAGAGATACAACTGTTGTGGGGAGAGCCCCTGGCTAGACTTGGTCCAATTTCTGTCTCCACTTATTAAAGAATTCAAGGAGTCATAGGTAGAGGGGGACAGGAAAGTGAGATTTATCTAAAAGTGAAGGGGAAAGTACACATTCAGTTGGGAGTACAGGAAAGCTCAGGATGGAGTGAGCTGCAAATTACAATATTTTGGGATGTCATAGGATGAGGGGTGGTGTCTGGAGCAGTGCTTAATCAAATATTCAAATGAGGTGAAGTTTGGGGCAGGGCATGAGAACTGCCCACTTCTGTGCTCTTTTTTGGGAATCTGGGAAGTGTCAGGGCCTCTGGTGCATGAAGGCTCAGGTGCCAGAAGGGGAGTGGATGTGCTAAGTCTGCAGTCATGTTGGGTATTTCTAACCTGTGCAACCCCGGCAGTCGCATCTGCTTGGTAAGGGTGGTGGTTGGGTGGTGCTGGCAGTCCTCACTTGCTCTTCATTCACTACCTGCCTATCTCACAACCATATTAGTAATGTCAGCATAAAGGTCATAGTGTGGATTTTATGGAAATTTAGAAAATTCACACTTCTCACAAATGTTTAGAGGTCTCCAGGAAGAACTGTGTGAAGAAGAAAGTTATATTGGTAAAGCCTAGAAACTGAACAGTACAAAATATATATTCCCAGCCCTGTCTCATTCTCTGCCCTCCATACGTATGTTCCTGCCTGCAGGTAGTGACAAAGTCTATGTGTAACAGGGTTGGAATTTTCCCTCCCACGAGAATGCATAGACTGTCAGCACCTGTTTCAGTGGGTTTTCTATTGTGTTGAGGAGGGAACAAAGGGAGGGGAGATTTGGGTACAAATATGTATGAACTAATGCAAGAAACAAAGAAGTCCTCAGAGGTGGAAAAATCAGGCTCTAGGTGTAGCTGGACTCCTCCCACCTGCCACCGGCAATTGGATTTGATAAACTGAAAACTAAATGAAAATAGAAAGGTTTGTGTGGGGGGAGGGAAGGAACAAGAACTAAAGAAACAAAATCACCACTTTCCACCAGATTCTGAGGAAAAAAGGAAAAAAGATTTGTTAGGAGCTCCATCTTCTGGTCATGACACAAGACAAACTTAAAATGTGATGTTAGGGGCTGGTACTGTGAAACAGTGGGGTTAATGCCTTGGCCTGAAGAACCGGAATCCCATGTGGGCGCCAGTTCGAGACCCGGCTGCTCCACTTCCAACCCAGCTCTCTGCTATGGCCTGGGAAATCAGTAGAAGATGGCCCAAGTCCTTGGGCCCCTGCACCCACATGGGAGACCCGGAAGAAGCTCCTGGCTCTTGGCTTCAGATTGGCGCAGCTCTGGCCATTGCGGCCAATAAATAAATCTTTAAAAAAAAAAAAAAAGAAATGTGATGTTAGTCATAAAAGATAAAATGTTATCAACAGGAACTGTGATAAATGTATTATCTCTCTTTTTTAAAAAAGATTTATTTTATTTATTTGAAACACAGAGTTACAGGGAGAGTGAGACAGAGAGAGAGAGAGAGAGAGAGGTCTTCCATCTGATGGTTCACTCCCCAATTGGCCGCAATGGCCTGAGCTGTGCCAATCTGAAGCCGGAGCCAGGAGCTTCTTCCGGGTCTTCCATGTGGGTGCAGGGGCCCAAGGACTTGGGCCAGCTTCTACTGCTTTCCCAGGGCATAGTAGAGAGCTGAATAGGAAGAGGAGTAGCTGGGACTAGAACTGGTGCCTATATGGGATGCCAGCGCTTCAAGCTAAGGCTTTACCCCGCTGTGCCGCCGTGCCAGCCCCAGTAGTATCTCTTTGAATTCACACATCCTGCTGGATAAACTACAAACTCTAAAACTTAAAAATTAAGACTCTTTGCAATCTGGCTTAAACCTCTTGGTTCCTCACTGTTCACATGTCTGTTTTCACAGGCAAATCCTGGAGCCATCTAGGTAGACAGTACTGGGCTTAGTACTGGAAAGTACGAACCTATCAGCCTGTTTTCAAGGCTGTTTTAATTCCTGTGTCATAAAAAAAAACATGTTGACTATATTGCATTTGATATAAATGACACAAATAATACATGCAATGCTTCTCTCTCCAAATTGAAACTGACAGAAATGGCTAAATTTTCCATGACTAGCACTCCAGTCATGATACTGTCCACAGCCATAATTGTAGGTTTGTGAATGCTTCTGAATATTATTTAGCAATGATATATACTTGTAAACTTATACTTAGAAATTATTTAGTACTTGTAAATTTGAGTATGGGTATATATGAGTGTATTTTATACTAATAGTATATCAATAGCATGATATTGTACCATTGTCTGGAATTGCTTTTTATAATTAGCAAGTACGTCTTAAGAAATTACTTTGTGTGTTGGATACTTGAGAAAGGACATGAGAATGAATTGGGGAAGTAATTGATATTTATACAATAAGTAGGCTATTTCATCACTTAAAAATTTGAAAATTATTACAATTTGTATAGACCAATAGGTTTGTGAATCCAGCAAAAGGCTAATTCAGTGGGTCCCCAGAATATTTTTTAGAAGTCTTCTGAATTTAGTCCATTATCAAGCATTATAATACAATGGGAAGATAGCTATAAAAGTAAAGAAATGTCTGAAATTCTTATGTCTGGCAATAATTCACATTTAAGAGAATTAATGAGAAAAAGAAACTTTTAAAAAGGATTTATTTATGTATTTGAAAGTCAGAGAGGGAGAGACACAGATTCTTCCATCTGCTGGTTCATTCCCCAGATGGGTGCAATGCTTGCCATCTGCTAGTACTAAGCACATGGGCCATCTTCTACTACTTTTCCCAGGCCAGTAGGGAGCTGGATAGGAAATGGAGCAGCTGGGACAGGAACCAGCTCCCTGATGGGATAGCTGCATTGCAGGTGGAGCTTTACCTGCTATGCCACAATGACAGCCCCTGAAAAGGGAAACTTAAAAACAAGCTATCAAAGAGTTGAAAATTTATTTGAAAAATTATTGATAAACCATATAATAAATTTAATAAAATGACTGAAAGGCTGTAAAGGAATAATAAGAATGAAGTCTTGGTTAGCTAGGGAAAAAACTTCCAGAAATAGGTAAAGGTTGAATAAAAATGAAAATGTCATACCCTTTGGCTGGTATGAAAAAATGGCACAGGGTCAATAACTAGTATGTTGTATTTGTAGGGAATACAGAGTGAGTGGGCTTTGCTGGTGGGAGAGCTCTGTGGGTACATTTAACCCCACCCCTGAGGGAGGACCCTAGACGAAGTGGGAGGTGTGTGAAGGTAGAGTTAGGAGTACTGCCAGACGAGTCTTGGCACTTCTCTTCCCCTGGCACTTCCTTCCTCCCCATCCCTGACTGGAGGCAGTCGTCCTGTGCCATGCTGCCAGCTCTCACTTAGGGATGTGCTCACTCAGGTGGAGATGGTGATAGCAATTCAGATTTGGACAGTCAAAGCAATTGGAGGGTGGGGTGGGAAGACAAGGAGAGGAAAAGGTTTTACCAGGTCAGATACAAAGGCAAGCAAAGGCACAGGTGTGAACATTGATGGACAATTGCTAAAAGGAAAGTGTTTTTTTTTTTTGGGGGGTTGGTCAGTGGAGTTCTTAAAGTTTTTAAAATGAGAATTCCTTATTAATAAGAACAAATTGAAGGCCCCTATTTAATAGTGACTATACCATTAGTATCCTTTGATGATAAAATATACTTTAATAAATATTTTTAAGTCTAAACATTGTCTTCCCTTTTCTGTAGGGGATACATTCCAAGATTCCTTATCAGTTGGTGCCTGAAACTACATAGAATGGAATCCTGTATATGTTATGTTTTTTCCTATACATAGATATCTCTAATAAAGTTTAATTTGTAAATTGGGCACAGTGAGAGATTAACAGCAATAGCTACTAACAACTATAACAACATACTGTAATAAAAGTTATGTGATAATAGTTCTCAAAATATCTTATTGTTTATCTTTGGAATTTTCCACTTAATATTTTATTTTTTTATGATTTATTTGTTTTTATTTGAAAGAGTCACAGATAGGCAGAGACAGAGAGAGAGAGAGAGAGAGAGAGAGAGAGAGAGAGGACTTCCATCTACTGGTTCACTACGCAGATGGCTGCAATGGCTGAAGCCAGGAGCCAGGAGCTTCTTCCCGGTCTCTCACATGGGTGCAGGGGCTCAAGGACTTGGGCCATCTTCTACTGCTTTCCCAGGTAATAGCAGAGAGCTGGATTAGAAGTGGAGCACACAAACCGACGCCCATGTGGGATGCTGGCACTGCAGGTGGCGGCTTTACACACTATACCACATTGCCGGCCCCTTAATATTTTTGGACTATGATTGACCACTGTAACTGAAACCTCGGAAAGCAAAACTGTGGCTAAGAGGGTACTACTGTGTAGTAGATGTTTACTTAGTTTGCAGACAACAATCAGAAGAATGTGGTTTCACAGACTTTTTTAAAGATTTATTCATTCATTTATTTATTTATTTGAAAGGCAGAGTTAGAAAGAATGACAGAGAGAGAGAGAGAGAGAGAGAGAACTACTATTACAAATTCCAAGAGGGAGGAGCATGTTTCTTGTCCTTGGGTGACAGCAAGAAGGTTGTTGTGGCTAGAGCAGCATTGGAGAAATGGAGGATTTGGGTGGAGAATGCGATCAGATAGGTAGCGGGTATTCACATTATGTAGGGTCTTCCAGTCTGTTGTGAGCATTTTGTATTTTACCCTAAGTGAGATAGGAAGAAGCTATTGGAAAAGTTTAATCAAAATACTGACATGATCTGACTTTATTTATTTATTTAAGAGGGAGCGAGAGAGCGAGAGAGCGAGAGAGAGAGAGAGAGAAAGGGAGGATGGCAGGGAGTGGCAGGGAGCTCCCATCCATGGTTCACTCCTCAAATTCCTGTAAGCCCTGGAGTTTTGCCAGGCTGCAGCCAGAAGCCCAGAACCTAAACCAGGTCCCCCATGTGGATAGCAGGGATTCAATTATATGAGTCATCACCCGCTGCCTCCCAGGTTGTGCCTAATTAGCAGGAAGCTGGAGTGAGGAGCTGGGTGTCAAACTCAGGCAGTCTAGTATGGGATGCAGACATCCCAATCAGTATCTTAACCACTGCACGAATGCCTGCCATTTTAAAAGTACCACTATGGCTCTTTGGGAAGTGGATTATTAATTGAGGATTGAAGCAGGTCAACAATTGTAGAAATCCAAGTTAGACATTATCAAATGCTTCTGATTGGCTGAGTCAGAGATAAATTTTGGGTTTTGCAATGGGAAGGTTACTAAGGAGTGTGTGCTCAACTTGACAGGCAATAAAAAGGCTTTGAAGAATTTATAGGGCAGTGATATAATCAGTGGTGTACTTCATGAAAATTTGTCTACTGGTAGCAGCAGATGGGAAGAACTAGATTAGAGGGAAAAAAGATATTTTCTATTCCTATTTTAACAATCTAATTGGAAGGTGATGGGGATGGAAATTAGGATAACAAAAATGGGAATAAGAAATAGAATTTCTGTGGATTAAGCTGATGCTTGCGACATCAACATTCCATATTGGACTGCTAGTTCCAGCCCCAGTGGCTTCTCTTCCAGTCCAGTCCTCTGTTAATGTCTGGAAAAGCAGTGGGGAAGATGGCCGAAATACTTGGGCCTCTGCCACCCATGTGGGAGACCTGGACGGAATTCTAGGCTCCTAGCTTCAGCCTGGCCCAACTCTGGCTGTTGCATCCATTTGGTGATGAACAAACAGATGGAATATCTTTCTCTGTCTCTGTCGCTCTGCTTTTCAAATAAATAATATATATATTTTTAAAAAGTAATAATATTTCAGAGTCTGAATTGGAAAAACTAGACAATTTGAAGGAATATAGGATAAAAATAGAGACAATACTCAAAACTGAATTTTTAAAATTGTATGACTAGGAAAGTTGTGGTTCCATTAACATTTGAGGAAGTCAGAAACAGAATGAGTGTGGGCAAGATAATGACTTTAACTTTGGTGCCATGACTTTGAAGTTCTAGATGTCTAGGTTGATCCGGAAGTTCACCTGTATATTATTGTTCTCAGCAGTTACTCCTTTGAGATTCCAGGGGCACCTGGAGTACCCTGATCTTCTGAATGACAGGAAGTCACATCCTTAAGGGTTTTAGCACTTGAATCCTATTCTTTTACCTGGAATAAACCTTTTGTCACTTTATTTCATAGTCTGTACTGAGGATCCACATACAACATAAGCCTTGCAAGAATTCCCTATTTTCCTTTGTTTATGTTCAGAGTTTGAGGTGTCCATGGTAAATTTCGCAAATATTTTTGAATGGAGATGGAAGTCTGAATATAAGAGAGAGAAAAGTTGAAGACTGAAGTGTGGGATTTGTTTGCTATTAAACTGGATAAAATGTCCAAAGGAAAGAACATAAAAAGAGAAGAATATTAATTATGGGCAATGTAGTAGGAAAGTTAATTTTGAAAGTGGAAGCAAAGGTGCACACTAAAAAGCTAACAAGATGATTCCTCAGACAAAAATACTTTGAAATCATATTATAATAGAAAATAAAGCTCAGCCATTCTGTGGCTAGTCTAGGGAGTGATATAAAAAGAAATAAACAAAAAGTTTTGAAGGATAACTCTGGAGGAAGTCTAGGAACTGGGAGAAACTGGGAGCTAGGGGAAAATAGGGGGGGTAGATATTGGAGTGAGAGTGGGGCAAGAGCTAAGACCGCAAAGGAGATGCAAAGTTCATGCTGGTGGATATGGCTTTGGACTTTTAAGAATATGGATGCCTTTTATTAAACCTCTGATTCTAGGATACCAAAGATACCTAGATAAAATGTCAATTTAATAAAAACTTTTAAGGAAAAGAATGAGAAGATGTGATCATGAACATATTGAATGTAAGATATGTCAAAATCCAAAAAACATTGAGATGGGGAAAACATATCTCTGAATATCAGAAGTACTAAATTCATTTCTAAATCTTTTGCTAAGCTTTAGTGTGAAGTGACATACTCTTTAACTTCATGTTGTCATTGAAACTTCTATATAGATGCAGATCCAAATTACTGTGTGATTAGGTATTGTGAAGTTAGTGTTTTTGGGGGAAATTACAGACAGGGAGATGTATTTTATGTTGAATCAGTATAGAGTTAAGATAAGGAATGTGTACAAGAGATGACCCTAGAGAATTCAGCAGAAGCAAAAAATCTGAGAAAGTGTGGCTCAGCTTGTAATGTAAGCTCCTTCAGAATTCATGTAGATACTTAAGGGGTGTGGTGGAGGTTGCTGACTTTCTGTTATAATCAGGATGGGAAGTCTTCCCATTTAAACTCACATGATATAAAAGATGATAGCTATAGAAGAAGGGTGGTGACTCTTTTGAGGACATCCAGATTGTAAACATGCAGGTCACAACACATTTAAAGGAAGAAAAGAAGAAAGGGAGATAAAGAGAAATTAATTCACTCGAAGAAGAAGAAGATGGTTGCAGACTATTTCTAACATTTGGATGACTTTTATGCCTGGATTGGTTAAGATGACATCAAATCCATTGATCTTTAAAAGTTCCTCTTCCCAGAAAAATCAATTGCTCACACCTAAAAAAATTGCTCTCATCCCATAATGCAATGTCTTACTGTATTTTTTTAAAAGGGTCAATCTACTTTAGCAATAGTCTTTCCTTTCAACCAAGGAGAATGTTAACTTTGTGCTTTTTGGAGATGAAATGGGAGTGAGTCCCCATTACCTTCTATGTAAACTTGACAGGATCACAAGTTCTCAAACAGACCAAATTGTGTGGAATTTGGAGGAAAAGTTCAACTAAGTACTTTCTGAGTGAAGCACAGTTATCATGTCATTTTCTGACACAATGTAATGAAGGACTCACTTGATATGTCTTTTAGAACTGCCATGAACTTAAGTCATTGCATGCGTGTGTGTGTGTGTGTGTCTGTGTGTCTGTTTTCTTTCTAAAACTATTAGGTCTCTTTGAAATGACACATTTAGGGTACGTTGTGGTTGAATTTACCCCAGCTAATTATAGGAGAGTGAATCCTCATTAGTAGGGCTCTTCCTCCTACTTCCTGATTCTACTACACAGCGAGGGAGTGCTATGATACAGAGTTATTTGAGCTTGAAAGAACTCTATCATACAATAAACTGGTATTTTAGTTTTGTACTCCAGAACAGAATATATAATGTAAATGATCCCTTGACTCAGAAACATAGAAAATCTTAATATGTACTCATAAATATAGTATACTTAGTTGGAAATCATTAACAAGAGGTGAGTATTGTGGTACAGTGGGGTTAAGTTGCCATTGGAACACCTGCATCACATATCAGTGTGCCAGTTCCAGTCTTGGTTGTTCTTCCAATCCAACTTCCTGCTAAGGCACCCGGGAAAGCAAAAATCATGACTGAAGTACTTGAATCTCTACCACCCACATGCAAGACCTGGATAGAGTTCCTGGCTCCTGGCTTTGGCCCTGCCAGCCCTAGCTATTGCAACCATTTGGGGCATAAAACCAGTAGATGAAAAAAATCTCTTTCTCTGTCTCTTCCTGTTTGTCACTCTTCTTTTCAAATAAACAAATAATCAAATCCTAGAAAACAAAAAGAAATTCATTGACTATATATAAAATAACATGTATGTCAATACAGGCACATAGAACTTCATGTAAAATCAGTTAAACTAAACTTTCAAAGCTCTCAATTTCTTGTTTGAATTTCTTATGAAATTTTAGTCACTATTGCTGTTTTCAATCTTCACTTTTAAAATAATCAAATAAAATTTCTCTTTTCAGTTGTTTGAACATCACAGCAGATTAAACCTTACAAATTTTAGAACAAAAATTTTATGTTATCTAAAGATACCATGTTTTTATCATTACTGTAGTCTTCTAGTCATTTTATATTTTTCAGTGTTAATGTGTTTCAAACCATTATTATGAAAAAAAAAAGCACATTTTCTTAATAATGAGCTTTGGGTATTTTCTTTGTAGGTGAGATATGTAGATTTAAGTTGTTCTGGGATTTATGTTTGACCTAACATGTATCCACAACTATTTTAGTTGTAGCAACATGGCTTTCATTTTGCTTAAGTAAGAAGGGCAACTTATGAGTCAGACTAATGATATTGCTTTATGCTTCTCTAGTATCTTTCATCTGTAGCTCACTAAGTACTTTGTAAACAGTAATTAAACATCGTGACCCACCTTGCAGGGTTAGGATTATTGTTCTTTTATGGGGAAACATATAGAGGACTCAGGGAAGGCAAATATTAAATATGTAGAATTGAGTTATATGGGATCAAGGTGACAGTAGTGCTGCTTCTGGGGGTACAGAGGAGGAAGCATAGGTGTAATTACTACAAAACCCCCAAATTTATAGGGGAATGTGAGTTTTAGGAAGTGCAAAACCCTTTGTGAAATTAATTTCAAAGATTAGTTATTCAACTGAAGTTCCTGGTTAGAAGAGTATGTATCACTCAGTACCTAAGCATCTTTTTCTTGATGAAGTGGAAAATCAGGTCAGGATTACTGCAAAGCACTTCAACTTAATAGCTCAAACAGAATCATATGATCTGGGTATTCCAGCACAGCCCTGATTTCAAATAAGCTGATCTACTTCTCTCATAAGTGAATTCAAACTATTTTTATTGTATGACCTAATTTTTCATTTTGAGCATCAAATCACCATAAGTATTATGAATAATTTTAAAGTTTTGTTCCTATATCCCCAAACCATATGGATATTTAGCAATTATCAGGCAATTTGGATGACTCAGATAGCCAGCATGTCAGCTGTAAATTTTATTCACTTACTTGTCACACAGATGGGAATTCAGTAAGGTGCATTTTTATTTATTTTTTCTTTTAATAAAGAGATATTGGAGAGATCTCAGGCTGATATGGCAGCTCTAAAGAGGCATTAAATTTCTCTTTTTTTTCTCCACCATCCCTAGCATGCAACACCTCCAAGGCTGTCTTCTGTTCCAAGATGGTTGCAGGGTTCCAAACATCACATGCATAATTCAAGGAGGAAGCAGGAGGGCAAAAAGGCACACTCCAGTGTAATGTCTTAAGTTTCTTTAAAGAAATCCTCACTGTTCATTAACTATTCCAGCAGCAGGAGAGGTTGGCAAATGTTGTCATTTACCTGGATACATCATTACTTGGAAAAAAAAAATCACAGTTCTGTTATTTAGGAAAAAGAAGAGAATGGATAGATGTTGGGTAGGTGACTAGTGTTCTTAGCTAGAGCAAGAAACAAAAACCAACAATTAGAGCAAAAAACAAAACAAAATCGTATATACCCTTTTTTTGGACAGTGATTTATATGGGTTGGCTCTTGTCTTGCTGG
Source organism: Lepus europaeus (assembly GCF_033115175.1). Classification (NCBI taxonomy): domain Eukaryota; kingdom Metazoa; phylum Chordata; class Mammalia; order Lagomorpha; family Leporidae; genus Lepus; species Lepus europaeus. The sequence continues at coordinate 93,780,992 of NC_084834.1, read as the reverse complement.
TATTGACTGGACAACTGACCCCTTTCTACTGCATTGTGATTCAGAGGCACTGCCTATGGGTGTGTATGTGTGGCCCTGGCAAGACACCAACAAGTGCATCAGCAGAGTTGTCTGCAAGTGTTCTTGCCATGCCCCTCCCCACCCTGCCTTTGCTCATGAATTTAAATCAAGGTTCCTGGCGTACATGCAACTCAGCTGCTGCTAGGTAGGCAGTACCAGGACAGCAGAAATCTCCTCAATGATTGTGACAATCTGGAATACTTGTGTAGATCCATGTTCCTTTTGTGCAACTTTTCATACTATGCTCCCTGTAACTGTGTGTGTTATCCTGAGGTTTGCCTACTCACTTCCCAGATACTGAAGTTGGGAGGAGTTTGAAAGCAGAGGCAATGCTTACTTGCTTGAAAGCATTAGTTCATCTAACAAAATGATAACTACAAAAGGAAGCATATAGGACAGACATGTGTCCCAGTGGGTTAGGATATTTCTTGGGAAACCTGCATCCCATATCAGAGTGCTGGTTTGAGTCCTAGCTACTCCATTTCCAACTCAGCATTCCTGGGGCTGTACCTGGGAAAGCAGCGGATGATGACTCCAGTACTTGGGCTTCTGCCACTCACATGAGAGACCTGGATGATGGAGCTCCTGGCTCCTAGCTTTGGCATGGCCCAGCCATGACTGTTGTGGCCATCTGGGGAGTAAAACAATAGATGAAAGATTCTCTCTTTTCTCTGTCATTCTGGCTTTCTTTTTTTAAAAAAGATTTATTTATTTATTTGAAAAGTTACACAGAGAGAGAAGGGGAGGCAGAGAGAGAGAGAGAAGTCTTCTATCTGCTATTTTACTCCCCATTTGGCTGCAATGGAGGGAACTGTGCTGATGTGCCAGGAGCCAGGAGCTTCCTCCAGGTCTTCCCACTGGGGTGCAGGGGCCCAAGGACTTGGGCCATCTTCCACTGCTTTTCCAGGCCATAGCAGAGAGCTGGATCGGAAGTGGAGCAGCTGGGACTTGAACCAGCGCTCATATAGGATGCTGGCACTGCAGGCAGCAGCTTTACCTGCTTTGGTGCAGTGCCAGCCCCCGTTCTGGCTTTCAAATAAGTTAATAAATACATCTTGAACAGAAGAATGTGGGCAAGCACTTGTGATCCTTTATAATTGGATGTGACCTTTAAAAAGCAAATGGTCAATTCCACATTTGTATTGAACAAATGGTCAGGTGGACTTTGTTTTAAGATGAGAGATTGGTTTGGAGACATGAAATAATTCACATGTAAGTCCCTCACAAATACTATGAGTTTTGATAGTTTTTTTTTCTCTCTCTCTGAGTGTCACTTGGGTGTTCCACAGCTTCATCTATATGGATACATTGATAAGAGGCTGCAAAAAGTGTGCGATTTATTCACAGGGCAAAAGAGGTTAAGGCTGATGTTTGGTGATCAGAGGGTCCCTCTACTGGTAGCTGGAAGAAATCCAACTTACAACAGTAGTGAATCCTGAATGTTTAGAGTCACCCCAATTTAATGTTAAACTTTTAATATGGCAAGGTTGTTTATGGGTAATCTTTCACTGCCACTTTTCACCTTTATTTACCTAATGTAGATTTTGGAGCTTGAGGGCCATTGAGTGAAACTGGTCTCCTTTGTATCTGTGCTTGTGGACTTGCACTTCCTTTCTGGAAGCCACAAACAGTCAATTTCCAAGGCACTCTGGTGAAGTTTTAAGTGTTTCTAAATGAATTCCTCGGTTGCTACTCCTTGGGTTTGGAACAAAAGTACAGCTGGATGACAGTCAAGCAGATGGAGATCAAAATGTCAGTGTCATTATCAGTATAAGTGATATTAAAGGATGTGGCTCAGCTGTTTTTAGTAGCGTGTTTCTTAGGGCTGCACCCATAAACAGGTGGCCTTGCTCCTGGTCTCCAGCAGGTCTTGCTCAGTGGGGATAGTCTCTTTTGCATAAGCTGTCATAGAATTTGTTGTTGTCCAAACTAAGATACTTTTGAAAGCTAAATGGAACTCTAATAGAATGAAATAGCAGGGGCTGGTGCTGTGGGGCAGTGGGTTAATGCCCTGGCCTGAAGCGCGGGCATCCCATATGGGTGCCGTTTTGAGACCTGGCTGCTCCACTTCCTGTCCAGCTCTCTGCTGTGCCCTGGGAAAACAGTACAAGATGGCCCAAGTCCTTGGACCCCTGTACCCGCGTGGGAGACCCGGAGGAAGCTCCTGGCTTCAGATCGGCGCAGCTCTGGCCATCGCGGCCAACTGGGGAGTGAACCATTGGATGGAAGACCTCTCTCTCTCTCTCTCCCTCTCCCCCCCACCCCCGTGTAACTCTGACTTTCAAGTAAAATAAATACATTTTTAATTAAAAAAAATGAAATAGCAGCACTGTCCTGAACAAAGTGTGACATAAGTTCTATGACTTTTAGCTCATGAAAGCAGTCAAAGTAGAAAGCACACTTTTATCAGGCAGGCAGATCCCTGAGGGAAAGGGGAGGAAGGGGCAAAGCTTATCACACTTAGTTTCTTCACCATGACACACCAATCAGATATGTGAATTCTTCACCCCTGAGAAGTGAGGGATGGTCTAAAAATCAGTTGTGCTTGTGAAAGAGTCATCCTCATAGAATCCATAGGAGCGGGGAACTGGGTTTTCTCTTGGTGTTCACATAGTCAGAGAGTCAGAGGAGTGTCAGAGGAGTGTGTTCATAAGCATTGGTCCCAAGGAGTGGTGTGCAAGGGTGGATTTTAGCATCTCTTCTCAACTCGACATTTAATCATATAACTGGAGGATTGAAATGGGCCACTTTGGGAGTAGTTACACCATGGAAATTGGCAGACTACAAATCAAGGCTCCTTCAGTTGATTGCTGAGAATTCACCAGCGCATCAGTTGGCCCAGAGATGGAATTTTATTCCTCTAGGTGTATGGTTTCTGCTTCTCCTTGTCCCTGTCATTTAATGAATGTGTTTACAATCAGTGGTTACAGGAACACTTATTATTGCCATGAAAAATTCCAGACTCTGCACCACTCACATGTCTCCCGGGGTTGTAGGCCACTGGGCCTTCTCCCCATGACCTAAGCAGTTGTGACACAGCCTGGATTCTGAGTCCTCTGCCCTAGCAGAGCCAGGGGGCTTGAGGATGGATTTTCCATTTGGCACTAAGACTGGCCAACTGCATAGTTCCCTCCCAGGTCTCCTGAGATGGAAAGCATAAGCATCACTTTGATGCTTTTAGAGACTTCCAGACATTGGCAATAAGAAACAGAATTGCTCCTAGGGGAACTGAAATTCTTGGCAATAGCATTGTCAGTAGAGTCACAAAGTACTTGAGTTTGAGAAGTTAGAAGCTCTCTATTTGAGTGGAATACAACTGTGGAACTTTGCAAAAATCTTTTTTTTAGTGTTTGACTGGTTTCTTTAAAAATAGGAAAAGTATTCCTTCATAAAAATAAAATAGGGTTTTGAGGATAAAATGGACTAGCATGTGAAAATACATTACAAATCTTAATTACTTGCATTAATGCAAAGCATAAGCATTATAAAGGGGGTGTAAATTTTGTGGTAAAGGAGAGAGTAGTTAGTTTTTCAGATGTCTCTTGGCTTCCCTCTAGTGGTAGCTGTGGCAAATTGAACCAAAATGGGACATAAAGCTCATTTCTTTGAATCAAAAACAGGGTTTTGAACATCTAAGCCTCACTTTAAAAAATACTATTTATTTATTTGGGAGGCAGAGAGAGTAAGGGGGGTGGAGAGGGAGGGAGCATGCACTGGTTCATTCCCCAAATGCCTACAATAGCCCTGACTGGGCCAGGTCAATCTCAAGGAGCAGGAACTCCATCTGGGTCTCTTATATTGTTGGTAGGAAGCCCTTTACTAGAGCCCTTACTGCTGCTTCCCAGGTTTGTATTAGCAAAAAGCTGGAGTCAGAAGCTGGAGCTCAGTGTATCTACCCAAGCATTCTGATAGGAGATGAAAGCTCCTTAACTGGTGTTTTAGTGATTAGGCCAAACCCCAACCCTTCTAGTTCTTTGTGTAGGAATTAATGCATTATTGCAATCTACAGTTGCCTCACTATGTTGTGGAACACCAGGACCTATTAGTTCCATCCAACTGTGTGTTGCTACCCTTTATTCAACCTCCCTCTATGGCTCCCTCTCTCCTTCCACATCTATATTAATCTCTCTTTGAAGTTCATATTGACTTTCCCTAATAGGGGATTTTCAATGGGTGGGAGTTTAAACTTAGATAGTCAAAACTCCTATTCAATTACTAATCATTGATCCTTCAAATAATGAAAACAGGAATGTTAAAGGCACTGTAACATCGGGAAGGGAGAGGATTTTTTTTTTTAAGATTTTTTTTTTTTTGACAGGCAGAGTGGATAGTGAGAGAGAGAGACAGAGAGAAAGGTCTTCCTTTTTTGCTGTTGGTTCACCCTCCAATGGCCGCTGCGGCCGGCGCGTCTCGCTGATCCGAAGCCAGGAGCCAGGTGCTTCTCCTGGTCTCCCATGGGGTACAGGGCCCAAGCACTTGGGCCATCCTCCACTGCCTTCCCGGGCCATAGCAGAGAGCTGGCCTGGAAGAGGGGCAACCGGGACAGAATCCGGTGCCCCAACCGGGACTAGAACCCGGTGTGCCGGCGCCGCAAGGCGGAGGATTAGCCCGTTAAGCCACGGCGCCGGCCTAAGGGAGAGGAATTTTAAGACAGAGATGTTTCTTTTCTGTCTAGAACTTCTAAAATCTCATATCATTCTTTAGCTTATATGTAAGATGGATGTAGACTTTAATCATTTAGAGATTAGAAGTATGCTCTGTGGCAGCTGAAAGGGCAATGGCCCTAGATTGTGCGAGCAGTGGTGAAAACATTTGCCATGGGTCCTGCATCTGTGAAGAGCCTAGAACAGCTTCTTTACTAAGAGCAGTTTCCTCTGCTGCTCCCATAGCATTGCTATCCAATGGGAGAATTCAAGATCCTTAGAATAGTCAGGGTCTCCCTTAGGATAATCCCAAGGTGACAAAACTGGCTGTATTGCCAACCACAGGCTTTGACCCATCAAATGGATGCAGTCAGAACTCAGGTTTGGAGGCTCCCAGAATAACATCGCTACCACCACTGCATGAGTTCAAATAAGCCAGATTATGCTGAGTAATAAACATCTGTGATACCTTGTGGCTTATGACCACAGAGATTTATTTCTCAGTTTACACCCCATATCCCCATATCCACCATGGGTTGGTGAAGTTCAGGTCAAGTGTCCTCCCTCTGGACCCATGCTGGTGGAACAGCCACCGTCTCAAATGTTGCCAGTCACTGTGGTTGAGGAAAGAGTGAATATGAGAACTGTGTACTGGCTTTAAAGTTTCCCTTGAAATAGGATGTTGAGTCCGGTGTTTTGAGCATTTGAGGCCTGGGATCCAGGAATAACTGGATCCAGCCCTTCACAATAATTCTTCTTTTTATGGCCCTACAAAACATATATATACAAATCTTCCCACTAATCTGTGTGTGTCTCCAATGGAGAACTTCAGTGAGCGAAATAGGCCCCCTCCAGGAATTCCTTAGCATAAGCTGTATTAGCTTGAGCAGCTTAGGACTGAAGGAGGTTAAATGTCTGCTCTGCCTGCTTCCTGTCCTTTCTGTGGCTCTGAATCGTATTCCTGCTACTCTGTTTCTGCCAAAAAGAAACTGAGGAGAGCCCCAGACACAGGGGCTGGTGAAGGCTACATATCTACTTCCAAGTCAGTTGGAGAAAGAAGCCAGAGAGTCAAGGGAGACTGCCGTATGTACGCCGCTGGGAAGCATGTGGGGTGGGAGATGGATGGGACAGGCCCAAGACCTTACCTTTCCTCTCTTGGGAATGGTAGGAAGAGACTCTAAACACATGCATACTCCCTTTTTAACAAGTATAAAAGCTCCAGCCAACAGAAGCCTGTGCCTTCATCAGCCATAGCAGACACTCACAGGTAGGTGCTTAGAACTGAAGAGAAAGTCATGAGGAAACCATGTTTCCTAACCAAGACGCTTCCTCGTAGACAGGGTAGAGTAAACATGGAGGGTGGACAGGGCCTTGCTGTGGGGGTTCTCTCCCATTAGGCTTTGTTAGGAAAGTCCCTAAATCAGAGCAGGCAGGTCCATGCAGGCAATATATTAGATACCAATCTGTTTTCACTTGTATTTCTAAATAGGAAAGTGTGTTATTTTAATGTCTAAACTTCATAGAGATATTTGTTGATTCTTGTTTATGCTGATTTCTTAAGAGTTTATTTCATAATTTATAAAGCACATATAAGTATTTTTGGCTTTTGTTAATAGCTGATGAGATCCAGTCTATTTTTGTTTCCTTACACATAGAGTGTGGCTTGGAACTGTGACTAGGTGTGAATACCCTCTCCAGTTTCTAATTTGGGTCCCCAACCTCTTCCTTTCTTTTTTTTTTTTTTTTAAGATTTTTTTTTTTTTTTTTTTTAAATTTTTGACAGGCAGAGTGGACAGTGAGAGAGAGACAGAGAGAAAGGTCTTCCTTTGCCGTTGGTTCACCCTCCAATGGCTGCCGCGGTAGCGCGTTGCGGCCGGCGCACTGCGCTGTTCTGAAGGCAGGAGCCAGGTGCTTCTCCTGGTCTCCCATGGGGTGCAGAGCCCAAACACTTGGGCTGTCCTCCACTGTACTCCCTGGCCACAGCAGAGAGCTGGCCTGGAAGAGGGGCAACCGGGACAGGATCGGTGCCCCGACCGGGATTAGAACCCGGTGTGCCGGCGCTGCAAGGCGGAGGATTAGCCTGTTGAGCCACGGCGCCGGCCCCCAACCTCTTCCTTTCAAAGCAAGAGTCCTCTTTTTACTTTATTTTATCTTATTTATTTGAGTCCTCTTTTAAAAAAAAAAAACAGAATCTTTTTTTAAAAAATAATATTTATTTATCTGAAAGACTAAACACACAGAGAGAGGGATAGAAAGAGAAAGAGATTTTCTATCCATTGGTTCACTTCCCCAAGTGGCTGCAATGGCTGGAGCTGGGCCAGGCCAAAGCCAGGAGCCAGGAATTCTACCTGAGTCTCCCACATGAGTGGCAGGGGCTCCAGCACTTGGGCCATTTTCAGCTGCCTTTCCAGGTGCATTAGCAGGGAATTAGATTGGAGATGGAGTATCCAGGACTCAAACCAGCACTCCTCTGTGGGATGCTGGTGGCACAGACAGCAGCTTAACCTGGTATGACACAATGCTGGTTCCAGGATTTTCTTTTTTCTCGCATTTTTCTTTCCACATTCATTTATTACCAGATTTTAGCTTGGGTTCTCTCCTGGTCCTGGATTCTAGGATTCTACTCCACTTTGTAATGTGCTAACAGGTGTTTCAGATCTGATACCTTAAAGACCATCTTTTTGTCATTTTGGGCTTTCACACACTCACCTGTGCTCCAGCTAATACCCTCCCCCTTGGCCCCCCTGCCACCCCAAAGGGGTCTTTCTTCCTGATTGTACGCATAGGCAGAGGCATCCCTAGAACCAGAGCTGTTGGGAGATAACATACTGGGAGAGTAACTTTTGATTCACCCAGCCTTGCAGTAATAGATATGCGTGGGGTTTTTAACCCTGACAGGTACACAAGTTCATAGTCAGAATCTCCAGAAGTGGAGGCAGGGTCAGGAGACTAATGAATCACTGTGGGCGATGGCAAAGGGGGCTTTTTGAATGATCATGGCAGAATCTAACTCTGAGCAGTCACTCAGGTGTCATCAACCACACAATGCCTTTGTTGGGTCGACGATGGCTTACTTCTCATTCCAGGAGTGCCATTGTCCCAGCTGCTCTTGAAGGACTTCATTTCCTCTTTGAAGGAATAAGTGAGGGGGCAGGAGGAGAGGAGAGAGGTATCACTATCATAGAAGTTCATACACATGGAATCATAAGATTAGGAGAAAGACCATTCTCAATGACATAGGTATGTGATTATTTCCTGAATAAGTGGGTACATTTTAAGAAGAGGCATAAATGCTATTTATTATATTGATGTAGTTAGGAAAAAAATGATAGAATAGCCACAGAGTCAGTTTCATGGGCCAAGTGAATGTTTTGTAACTTGCTAAAATATTGTGAATAGGTAAACCATAGACTTTGGCTTATTTGGAGGACTGTTATTATGTTGGAGGTAGGAAGGTTGACTAAGGACAGAAGAGAAAAAGGTTCAAGTGTTCAGAGAATGAGTTGGAAAGTTCTCAAGATATGCTGATTTTGGTAGAGAAAGATGAACCAACTCGTTCAGAAACAATCCAATTTTGACTAGGAGAGGAGACAAGTGTTAGAGCTGTGATTTCTTAGCTTGGGTGCACTTGAGCAGACTCTATCATCAGTAGGTATAATAATGTTTATGATTTCTATTAGTTGTGGAGAGAAAAAAGGACAAGACTGTGAATTCTCAAAATGTTGCTTTGGGAGAAATCCTTTCTTCTCTTTTTTTGGATCAGTCAGAATGTTGCCTAGAGAAGGAATAACATGAAATGAGGAGGCTTCTTGGGGGAGGAGGCAGGCTCTGTATCGTATTGATTACACTTTAATTACTTTCCTAATTTGTGTTAACTTATCAGTTTAGTCAAGGATTTGGGGATCCTGAAACAAAACAAATGAATTTTGATGGTGGAGAAAAGATCAGCCATCACTGGTGGTCAGTGATGATGGAGGTAGGATGAGAACAGTGCCTGCTCTGAAGTATGTGACTTTGTGTTAGTTACCTATCACTGTATAAATAGTTACCCTAAGACTTAGACTTAGAATGACAATCATTATTTAGCTCACAGTGAAGATATGGGATTTGCCTTGTTGCTTTCCTGCCGGTCCCAGCTGGGCTTACTCACAAGTCTGTAGTCAACTGCCACTTTGGGATGAGTCGATGGGTCAGCTAGGGATTGGTGGTCCCAGGTGGCTTTCCTTACATGTATAGTAGTTGGCTGGCTGTGGCCTAGGCTCTCTTGACTCCCCTCCAAAGGCTCCTAACCCTCAAGCAATTTAGAAGAATCAATATGATCAAAATGTCCACACTACCAAAGCAATTTACAGATTCAATGCAATCCCAATCAAAATACCAAGGACATTCTTCTCAGATCTAGAAAAAAATGATGCTAAATTTCATACAGAAACACAGGAGACCCCAAATAGCTGCAACAATCTTATACAACAAAAACAAAGCCAGGGACATTACAATACCAGATTTCAAGACATATTACATGGCTATTATAATCAAAACAGCCTGGTCCTGGCACAAAAACAGATGTGTAGACAAATGGAGCAGAATAGAAACTCCAGAAATCAGTCATTCCAAAGAGTGCTGATGTTAGGTTTCCAAGTGCAACAAGACAGCAAGCCTCCATGCACAAATGCTCTTTGAACCTCTGCTTATGGCGTGTTTGCTGATAATCCACTTGGCAGGTTACATAGCCAAACCCAGTTTCAAAGGGTGGAGAAATGTAATCTGTCTTTTGATGGGAGGATCTGTCATGCCACAGGCAGATTAATCATGCTGGCCCTATGGTGAAATATTCAGAATTCTGGAGATATTGATTTTTTTTGAATTATAGAATTAAAAATTTAAAAAAAATTTATTTAAGGTATACAAATTTCATGTATTTCATGTATACAGATTCAGCTACACAGTGATACTTTCCACCTTAACCTCCCTCTTGCCCACACTCCCACCCTTTTTCCTCCTCCCTCTCCTATTTCCACTCTTAATTTTTACAAAGATCCATTTTCAGTTCACTTTATACTCATGAGAGTAATCCTACATGAAGTAAAGAGTTCACCAAATAGTGTGAAGAAAAAACACTGTTACAACAGTGGAGACAAGGGCTTATTGAATATCAAAATGTCAATTTCACTTCTATACATTACCTTTTAGGTACTCTACTAGTTACCACAGATGAGGGAAAATATACAGTGATTGTCTTTTTGGGACTGGATTATAAGTATATCTTTTGTTGCAAAAGATAGGATTTCTTTTCTTTTTTTTTTTTTTTTTACAGCTGAGTATTATTCCATACTGTATATGTACCATAATTTCTTTTTTTCTTCTTTTTTTGACAGGCAGAATGGACAGTGAGAGAGAGAGACATAGAGAAAGGTCTTCCTTTTGCCGTTGGTTCACCCTCCAATAGTTGCGCTGCGGCCGGCGCACCGTGCTGATCCAAAGCCAGGAGCCAGGTGCTTCTCCTGGTCTCCCATGGGGTGCAGGGCCCAAGGACTTGGGCCATCCTCCACTGCACTCCTGGGCCACAGCAGAGAGCTGGCCTGGAAGAGGGGCAACCGGGACAGAATCCGGCGCCCGAACTGGGACTAGAACCTGGTATGCAGGGGGAGGATTAGCCTATTGAGCCACGGTGCCGGCACCATAATTTCTTTATCCAGTAATCAGTTGATGGACATACTTCTGCAACAGAGGTACAGTTTTCCCAGCACCAAGACTGCCCTTGTCCCAGGGATTGGTTCTAACTCCTTTGTCAAAAATAAGTTGATTGTAGATGCATAGATTGATTTCTGGAGTTTCTATTCTGTTCCATTTGTATACACATCTGTTTTGTGCCAGTACAAGGCTGTTTTGATTATAACTTCCCTATAGTATGTCTTGAAATCTGTATTGTGAAGCCCCCAGCTTTTTTTGTTGTATAAGATTGCTGTAGCTATCTGGAGTTTTCCGTGTTTCCATATGAATTTTAACATCACTTTTTCTAGATCTGAGAAGAATATTCTTGGTGTTCTAATTGGGATTGCATTAAATCTGCAAGTTGCTTTAGTTAGTATGGACATTTTGATGATATCAATTCTTCTAATCCATGAACATGGAAGATTTTTCCATTTTTAATGTCTTCTATTTCTTTAATGTTTTGTAATTTTCATTGTGAGATCTTTGACATCCTTGGTTAAATTTATTCCAAGGTATTTATTTTTTTTTGTAGCTGTTGTGAATGGGATTGATTTTAAAAGTGTTTTCTCAGCCTTGTCATTGTGTTTACAAAGGCTGTTGATTTTTGTGGTTTAATTTTATATCCCTCCACATTACCAAACTCTTTGATGGGTTCCAATAGTCTCTTAGTGGAGTCTTTTGGATCCCCTATGTATAAAATCATGGCATCTGCAAATAGAGATATTTTGACTTCTTCCTTTCCAATTTGTATCCCTTTGATTTCCTTTTTGTGCCTTTTGGCTCTGGCTAAAACTTCCAAAACTATACTGAATAGCAATGGTGAGAGTGGCCATCCTTGTCTGGTTCTGGGTCTTAGTGGGAATGCTTCCAACTTTCCCCCATTCAATATGATGCTGGCTGTGGGTTTGTCATAAATTGCTTTGATAGTGTTGAGGAATGCTTCTTCTGTATGCAATTTGCTTAAGGTTTTCATCATGAAAGGATGTTTTATTTTATCAAATGCTTTCTCTGCATCTTTTGAAATAATTATATGGTTTTTGTTCTTCAGTTTGTTAATGTGTTATATCACATTGATTGATTTGTGAATGTTGAACCATCCCTGCATACCAGGGATAAATCCTACTTGGTCTGGGTGAACGATCTTTCTGATGTGTTGTTGGATTTGGTTAGCTAATATTTTGTTGAAGGCATTTGCTTCTAAGTTAATCAGGGATATTGGTCTATAGTTCTGTTTCTTGGTTGTATCTTTTCCTGGTTTAGGAATTAAGGTAATAAAGGCTTCATAGAAAGATTTTGGGAGGATTTCCTCCATTTCACTTGTTTTGAATAGCTTGAGATGAATTGGTTAGTTCTTTAAATGTCTGGTAGAATTCAGCAGTGAAGCTGTCCAGTCCTGGGCTTTTCTTTGTTTGGAGGGTCTTTATTATTGATTCAGTCTCTTTCTTGGTTATTGGTCTGTTTAGGTTTTCTGGCCTTCTTGGCTTAATTTTGGTAGATTGTATGTTACTAGGAATCTATCCATTTCATCTAGATTTACCATTTTGTTGGCATATAGCTCTTTGTAGTAATTCCTGATGGTTCTTTTTATTTCTGTTATATCTGTTTTTATCTTTTGTTTTTCACCTCTGTTACTATTGATTTGGGTGTTCTCCCTCTTTTTTTTTTTTTTTTTGGTAGTTGGGCCATTGGTGTATCAATTATATGAATTTTTTTAAACCAGTTTTTCATTTCACTGATATTTTGTATTTTTTGTTTCAAGTTTGTTTATTTCTTTTCTAATTTTAATGATTTCTTTCTGCCTACTAATTTGGGGTTTGGTTTGTTGTTGTTTTGCTAGGTCCTTGAGATGAACTGAAAGCGCATTTATTTGGTACCTTTCCAACTTCTTGATGTAGGCACCAATGGCTATTAATGTCGTTCTTAACACTTCTTTTGCTGTATTTCATAAGTTTTGATGTATGTATTGTCATCTTCATTGAAACTCAAGAGGTTGCACATAGCTTCAGCCTGAAATGGTGTAAAGAAATGTTGACTGAAGAGACTAGAGGGCCGGTGCTGTGGCGCAGCTGGTTAACGCCCTGGCCTGAAGTGCTGACATCCCATATGGGTGCTGGTTCTAGTCCCGGCTGCTCCTCTTCTGATCCAGCTCTCTGCTATGGCCTGGGATTGCAATAGAAGATGGCCCAAGTCCTTGGGCCCCTGCACCCATGTGAGAGACCCAGAAGAAGCTCCTGGCTCCTGGCTTCGGATCGACGCAGCTCTGGCCTCTGCGGCTAATTGGGGAGTGAACCATTGGATGGAAGACCTCTCTCTCTCTCTCTCTCTTTGCCTCTCCTCTCTCTGTGTAACTCTGACTTTCAAATAAAAATAAATAAATCTTTTAAAAAAAGAGAGACTAGAAAGGAGTCCAGGATGGTTGCTAAACCAGTAAGGAGATCTGGTTTGAAGAACTATATTATGAATACAAGAAATTTAAGAGATTTAGAAATGACAGCAAGATAATCATGTTGATTGAATTTCTGGGCTGAGGTTCTTGTATGTGGCTTGCCTTTATGTGGTATTCTTTATTCAGCTAGTATTGTGTAATAAACTACCATAAAATTTAGTCACTTGAAGTATTAATAACAAAAGATTCCTCCTCGTTTTATGGGTCCTTGTACTTGTGGTCAATCTCGGTTGAACTTGCTCAAGTGTTGACAAGCAGTTTTAGGGTTGCCTCCAGGCTGGTTGATCCAGGATGGCCTTGGATGGGGCAATTCAACTTGCTTCCACAAGAATGACTTTCATATACTTCTGGCTAGCTAGTCTGAGCATTTTCCTATGGAGGTAGATATTGTGTAAGAGGGAAACCTAAAACATGAAAGCACCTTTTCAAGTTTCTGCTTGCATCAAGTTTCCTAATATCTCAATGGCCAAAGCAAGTCACATGACCATGCCAAGAATCAGTTGGGAGAGAGGGCACTACAAGAGATCACTGACATGTGGAGGCATAAATACTGAGGTTATGAATGCAATCTAACACTTTCATCATAGTAAAAAGTTTATGCTCTAGTAATTCCTTTGAACTTGTTCCCCCACTTTCAAGGTCCAGTGGACTATTTTTTTGTCTTATATCTCTGATGTCTTTATAGCATTTGACACTATTAGGCCTTCCACTTTTTTTTTTTTTTTTGGCAATTTTTTCCTCCTTTGACTTTGATAAATATGCCTTTATGTGATTTTCTTCATGTTTCTGATTATTCATATATTCTCAGACTACTTCATGGACTCATTTTCTTGTGGCTTTAATTTTGGGTTATCAGTTGCATGGATTTTAGAGAATCCATATATAGCACCCCTTTCTTTCTTTCTTAAGTTTAAAAGTAATTGATAAATTAGACACATAGATGAGACAAAGATAGAGGAAAAAGACACAACTTTGTCACTGATAAAAATAAAGCTACAGGCTGGTGCCACAGCTCACTTGGCTAGTCCTCTGCCTGCGGCACCAGCACCCTGGGTTCTAGTCCCAGTTGGGGCGCTGGATTCTGTCCCAGTTGCTCCTCTTCCAGTCAAGCTCTCTGCTGTGGCCCGGGAAGGCAGTGGAGGATGGCCCAAGTGCTTGAGCCCTGCACCCGTATGAGAGACCAAGAGGAAGCACCTGGCTCCTGGCTTCAGATCGGCGCAGCGCGCTGGCCGTAGCAGCCATTTTGGGGGGGGGGTGAACCAACGGAAGGAAGACCTTTCTCTCTGTCTCTCTCTCTCACTGTCTAACTCTGCCTGTCAAAAAAAATAAAGCTACAAAATTCCAGGGTATTTATAATGGACTACCAAATGTCTAGCCATTAGTTAAACTTCCTTTCCTGGTCACAGCTTCAGACACTAGAGAGCAGTGACTGTGAGTTCTCCATGGAGAAGTTGATAGTGAGAGAAGAAGGAGCTACATGCTCAGTTTTTTCCCCCAAAGAAACCTTTTATTTAACGAGTAAAAATTTCATAAGCACAACCTCAGGAATATATTAATTCTTCCCACCATACCTACCCTTCCAGTCCCATTCCACCTCCTCTTCCCTCTCCCATTCCCAGTCCCATTTGCCGTTAAGATTCATTTTCAATTAACTTTATACACAAAAGACTAACTCTATACTAAGTAAAGATTTCAACAATTTGCACACAAACACACACACAACTGAGAAGAAGTTTTACAGTTAATTCTCATAATACAGCTCACTGAGGACAGAAGTAAGGCATAGGCAGTAAGTGCACAGTGACTCCTGTTGTTAATTTAACAATTAACCCTTTTACATATGATGTCAGTGATCACCTAAGGCTCTTGACATGAGCTGCCAAGGCTATGGAAGCCTTTTGAATCCAAAATCTCCATTAATTTTTAGACAAGGCATAAGCAAAGTGGAAGTTCTCTCCTCCCTTCAGAGGAAAGTACATCCTTCTTTGATGACCACTTCCTTCCACTGGGATCTCTCACAGAGATCCTTCATGTATGACATTGTTTTGCCCCAGTGTCTTGGGTTTCCATGCCTGAAATACTCTCATGGGCTTTTCAGCCAGACAAGAATGTTTTAAGAGCCTATTCTGAGGTCAGAGTGCTATTTAAAGCAATTGCCATTCTATGAGTTTGCTGTGTGGACGGCTTCCCATGTTGGAACATTCTCTCCTTTTTAATTCTATCTATTATTATCAGGCATTTGATCTTATTTACATGATCCTTTTAATAATTAATCCTATCTTTATGATCATTTTAACACTTAAGATGGCATTTTTACCACCCAGCTTAATTGGGATTCGGGTCACATTGCAAGTTTTTAAGCTGTACCCTTAGAAACAAGTCCAAAGGAATGTATGCAGAACTATACAGCTTTATAGTTACAAACTTACTCCTCCCTCTCTTATTCCCACTCTTATTTTTTACTGAGATCTATTTTCCATTGATTTTATACACATATAAAACTTAACTCTATGTTAAATAAAGAGTTCAACAAATAGTATAAAGAAGAGAAAAAAACAAAATCAAAAACTGCTCCTCGAAAGTCAAGACAAAGGCTGTTGAAGTCATTGCTTCTCAGAGTGTCAATTTCACTTCTATAGATTTCCTTTTAGGTGCTGTATTAGTTTTCACAGATCAGGGAGCACATATGGTATTTGTCCCATTGGGACTGGCTTATTTCATTAAGTATGATGTTTTCCAGATTCATCCATTTTTTTACAAATGACGGGATTTCATTTTTTTTTTTTTTACTGCTTTGTGGTATTCCATAGAGTACATATCCCATAATTTATTTCTTTTTTTAAAAAGATTTTTTATTTTTATTTATTTGAAAGAGTTATAGGGAGAGGTAGAGACAGAGAGAGAGGTCTTCCATCTGCTGGTTCACTCCCTAAATGGGTGCAATGGCCAAGGCTGAGCCAACCCAGTCAGGAGCCAGAAGTTTCTTCTGTGCCTCTCATGTGGGTGCAGGGGCCCAAGGACTTGGGCCATCTTCTGCTTTTCCAGGCCATAGCAGAGAGTTGGATCAGAAGAGGAGCAGCCAGGACTAGAACTGGCACTCATATGGGATGCTGGCACTTTAGGCCAAGGCTTTAACCTGCTGCACCACAGTGCTGGCTCCTCCTGTAATTTTTTTATCCGGTCTTTGGTTGATGGGCATTTAGGTTGATTCCATGTCTTAGCTATTGTGAACTGAGATGAATTAACATGGGGCTACAGATAACTCCTTTATTTGCCAATTTAATTTCCCTTGGGTAAATTCACAGGAGAAGGATGCCTGGGTCACATGGTAGGTCTATATTCATATTGCAGAGGGATCTCCAAACTGTCTTCCATAGTGGCTTTACTAGTTTATATTCCCACCAGCAGTGGATTAGGGTACCTTTTCCCCCACATCCTCGCCAACATTTGTTATTTGTTGATTTCTGTATGAAAGCTCTTCTAACAAAACCTCATTGTGGTTTTGACTTGCATTTCCCTGATGGCTAGTGATCCTGAGAATTTTCTCAAGTGTATGTTGGCCATTTGGATTTCCTCTTTTGAAAAATGTCTGTGTAAGTCCTTTGCCCATTTCTTAACTGGGTTGTTTTTTTTTTTTTTTGTTGTTGTTGTAGAGTTTCTTGATCTCTTTATATATTCTGGTTATTAATTGTGTATCAGTTGCATAGTTTGCAAATAATTTCTCCCATTCTGTCGGTTGCCTCTTCACTTTTCTGACTGTTTTTTTTTTTTTTTTTTTCAGTATAGAAGCTTCTCAATTTGATGTAATCCCATTTGTTATTTTTGGCTTTTACTGCCTGTGCCTCAGAGGTTTTTTTCTAAGATTCTTTCCATGTGCCAATGTCTTGCAGGGTTTCCCCAATGTTCTCTTATACTTTGGTGGTATCTGGTGTTAGATTTAGATCTTTAATCCATTTTGAGTATTTCTTGTGTAAGGTATAAGCTAGGGGTCCTGTTTCATACTTCTGCATGTGGAAATCCAGTTTTCCCAGCACCATTTGTTGAAGAGACTGTTCTTGCTCCAGGGATTAGTTTTAGCTCCTTGGTCAAATATAAGTTGTTGTAGATGCTTGGATTTATTTCTGGCATTTCTATTCTGTTCCATTGGTCTATCCATCTGTTTTTGTACCAGTAGCGGGCTGTTTTGATTATAATTGTCTTGCATTATGTCTTAAAATCTGATATTGTGATGACTCCAGCTTTGTTTTTGTTGTATAAGATTGGTTTAGCTATTCGAGGTCTCCTGTGTTTCCATATGAATTTCAGCCTCAATTTTTCTAGATTTGTGATGAATGTCTTGATATCTTGATTGGTATTGCATCGAATTTGTAAATTGCTTTTGGAAGAATGGACATTTTGATGATATTGATTCTTCCAATCCATGAACATGGAAGATTTTCCCAGTTTTTTTTGTATCTTCTATTTTTTTCTTTAATGTTTTGTAATTCCCATTGTGGAGAACTTTGACATCCTTGGTTAACTTTATTCCAAGGTGTCTGATTTTTCTGAAGCTATTTTGAACAGGATTAATCTTAAAAGTTATTTCTCAGCATGGCATTGTCTATGTATATGAAGGCTATTGATTTTTGTGTATTGATTTTATATCCTGCTACTTTACCAAACTCTTCTATGAGTTCCAATAGTCTCTTGGTGGAGTCTTT
This sequence comes from Lepus europaeus, assembly GCF_033115175.1. Classification (NCBI taxonomy): domain Eukaryota; kingdom Metazoa; phylum Chordata; class Mammalia; order Lagomorpha; family Leporidae; genus Lepus; species Lepus europaeus. Next base: position 93,763,431 of record NC_084834.1, on the reverse strand, counting down.
TGGACCCCCTATATATATAACCCTGTCATCTGCAAATAGGGATAGTTTGACTTCCTTCTTACCGATTTGTATCCATTTGAATTCTTTTTCTTGCTTAATGGCTCTGGCTAAAACTTCCAGGAGTATATTGAATAGCATTGGTGACAGTGGGCATCCTTATCTGGTTCTGGATCTCAGTGGGAATTCTTCTATCTTTTCCTCACTCAATAGGATGGTGTCCATGGGTTTGTCATAAATTGCCTTGGTTATGTTGAGGAATGTTCCTTCTATTCACAATTTGCTTAAGGTTTTCATCATGAAAGGATATTGTATTTTTCACATGCTTTCTCTGCATCTATTGAAATGATAGTATGGTTTTTATTATTCAGTTTGTTAATGTGATATATCACATTTATTGATTTGTACATGTTGAACCATCCCTGCATACCAGGGATAAATCTCACTTGGTGCAGATGAATGATCTTTCTTATGTGTTGTTGGCTTTGATTAGCTAATATTTTGTTGAGAATTTTTGCATCTGTGTTCATCAGGGAAATTGGCCTATACTTCTCTTTCTCTATTGAGTCTTTTCTGGGTTTAGGAATATAAGTGATCCTGCCTTCATAGAAGGAATTTGGGAGGATTCCTTCTCTTTCAGTTGTTTTGAATAACTTGAGAAGAATCGGGGTTAGTTTTTCTTTAAATGTCTGGTTGAATTCAGCAGTGAAGATATCCGGTCCTGGACTTTTCTTTGTTGGGAGGGCCTTTATTACTGATTCAATTTCCATCTTGGTAATGGGTCTGTTTAGGTTTTCTATGTCTTTATTACTCAATTTAGGTAGATTGTGTGTGTTCAGGAGTCTATCCATTTCATCTAGGTTCCAAGTCTGTTGGCATATAGCTCTTTGTAGTAATTTCTGATAATTCTTTTTATTTCTGTGGTGTCTGTTACATTTCCTTTTTCATCTCTACTTTCACTGATTTGGGTGTTTTCTTTTTTTTTGGTTAGTTGGTATGTCAATTTTGTTTATATTGTAAAAAAACCCCAGCTATTTGTTTTGCTGAACTTTCATATTTTTTTCAATTTTGTTGATTTCTTCTCTAATTTTAATTATTTATTTCTCCTAATAGTTTTGGGTTTGGTTTGCTGTTGTTTTTCTAGATCCTTGAGATGCATTGATGGCTCTTGTTGTTGTAAATTGATGCTGTTTATTTATTTATTTAAAATTTATTTATTTATTTATTTGAGAGGTAGAGTTACAGATAGTGAGAGAGGGAGAAACAGAGAGAAAGATCTTCCTTCCATTGGTTCACTCCCCGGTTGGCCGCAATGGCTGGAGCTGCGCCAATCTGAAGCCAGGAGCCAGAAGCTTCGTCCTGGTCTCCCACATGGGTGCAGGGGCCCAAGGACTTGGGCCATCTTCTACTGCTTTCCCAGGCCACAGCAGAGAGCTGGACTGGAAGAGGAGCAGCCAGGACTAGAACCAGTGCCCACATGGGATGCTGGCGCCGCAGGCAGAGGATTAACCTACTGTGCCATGGCGCCAGATCCTTATTTATTTTTTTAAGAAAGCTTTTATTTAATGAATAAAAATTTCATAGGTATAGAATAGAGTGGTTCTTCCCCCATACCTGCTCTTCCTACCCCCACTCCCACCCCACCTCCTACTCCCTCTCCCATCCTATTCTTCATTAAGATTTGTTTTTAACTTTATATACAGAAGACCAACTCTATACTAAATAAAGATTTCAACAATTTTCACACACACACGCGCACAAAGTATAAAGTACTGTTTGAAAACAAGTTTTATAGTTAATTCTCATATTACAACTCATTAAGGACAGAGGTACTACATAGGGAGTAAGTGCATCTTCACTCCTGTTGTTGATTTAACAATTAACACTCTTAATTCATGACATCATTGATCACCCAAGGCTCTTGACGTGAGGTTCCAAGGTAATTGAAGCCTTTTGAGACCACAAACTCCGTCAGTATTTAGACAGGGCCATAAGCAAAGTGGAAGTCCTTTCCTCCCTTCAGAGAAAAGTGCATCCTTCTTTGATGGTCCCTTCTTTCCACTGGGGTCTCACACACAGAGATCCTTTATGCAGGACATTTTTTAATAGCTCCTTTATTTGGTGCCTTTCCAATTTCTTGATGTAGGCACCAATTGCTATAACCTTTCCTCTTAACACTGCTTTTGCTGTATACCATAAATTTTGATATGTTGTATTATCATCTTCATTTGTTTCCAGAAATTTTTTGATTTCTCTTTTGATTTCTTCTATGACCTACTGTTCATTCAGGTCAGTCTCCATGTGTTTGCATATGTTCTAGAAATTCCTGAGTTGCTGATTTCCAGCTTCTTTCCACTGTGGTCTGAGAAGATGCTTGGTATGATTTAGATTTTTCTAAATTTGCTGAGACTTGCTTTATGGCTTAGTAGGTGGTAAATCCCAGAGAAAGTTCTGTACACTGCTGAGAAGAATGTGTATTCTGCAAATGTAGGATGAAAAGTTCTGTAGATATCTGTTAGGTCCATTTGGTCTATAGTGTTGATTAACTCTGTTGTTTCCTTGCTGATCTGTCCATTGATGAATGTAGGGGTACTGAAATCCCCATTACTATTGTATCAGAGTCTATGTCTCACTTTAGATCCCTTAACATTTTTTTTTAAATAGCCAGGTGTCCTGTAATTATGTGCATATATGTTTATAATAGTTACATCTTCCAGTTGAATTGATCCCTTAATCATTACATAATGTCCTTCGTTGTCTCTTTTAACAGGTTTTGTGTTAAGGTCTATTTTGTGTGTTACTAGGATGGCTACACCAGCTCCTTTTTGGTTTCTGTTCCCATGGACTATCTTTTTCCATCCTTTCACTTTCAGTCTGTGTGTATCTTTGTTGGTGAGATGTGTTTCTTGTAGGCAGCAAATGATGGATTTTGATTTTTAATCCATTCAGCCAGACTATGTCTTTTAACTGGAGAGTTGAGGCCATTTACATTCAAAGTGACTATTGTTAAGTAATGACTTTGCCTGCCATTTTTCCATAAATATTCCTTTTTTTTTTTACTTTGGATTTCCTTTGTACTTTTACTGGTAGATTTTCTTTCTTTACCTTCTTTCATAAGTGATGAGAATGTTTCTGTGTTTCTGTGTGCAGCACATCCTTAAGCATCTTCTGCAAGGCTGTATGGGTGGTAACAAATTCTTTTATTTATTTATTTGACAGGTAGAATTACAGACAGTGTGAGAGAGAGAGAGACAGAGAAAAAGGCCTTCCTTCCGTTGGTTCACTCCTCAAATGGCCTCAACAGACGGAGTTGCGCCGATCTGAAGCCAGGAGCCAGGTGCTTCCTCCTGGTCTCCCATGCAGGTGCAGGGGCCCAAGCACCTGGGCCATCCTCTGCTGCTTTCCCAGGCCACAGCAGAGAGCTTGACTGTAAGAGGAGCAACCGGGACTAGAACCAGTGCCCATATGGGATGCTGGCGCTGCAGGCGGAGGATTAGCCTAGTGCACCATGGTGCCAGCCTAGACAAAATCTTTCAATTTCTATTTGTCATGGAATTTCTTTATTTAACCTTCATTCTTAAATGAGAGCTTTGCAGAATATAGTATTCTGGGTTAACAGATCTTTTCTCTTAAAACTTGGAATATATTTCGCCATACTCTCCTAGCCTGTAGGGTTTCTGATGAGAAGTCCACTCTGAGTCTAATTGGAGATCATTTGAAAGTAATCTGCCATTTCTCTCATGCACATTTAGAATGTTTTCTTTATGTTTTACTGTGGAGAGTTTGATTACAATTTGTCATGGTGAAGATCCTTTCTGATCATGTCTATTAGGAGTTCTGTGTGCTTCCTGTACTTGGATGTCCCTTTCTTTCTCCAAATTAGGGGAATTTTCTGTTATTATTGCACTAAAAAGACCTTCTAATCCTTTCTCTCTTTCCTTGTATTCAGGAACTCCTATAACCCATTGGGTCATTTGATAGTATCCTATGGATTCTCAACAATGTTTTTTAGTTTTCTAAATCTTCTTCTTGTGTTTGATCTGACCATATAATTCCTGTGCTTTGTCTTCTAAGCCATATATTCTTTTTTCTGCTTCACTGATTCTGTTGTTAAGGTTCTCCACTGCCTTTTTTGCATTTTTTAATTTGTTCCATTGAAATCTTCATTTCCAAGATTTCATTGTGATTTCTCTTTAGGATCTCAAATTGTGGGAGAAATTTTCTTTCATGTCATGTACAGATTTCATTAGTTTGTGCATTTACTTCTGATAACTTCTAAGTAATCCTATTTAATCCTAAGTAATCAATTTTTTGAATTCCATTTCTGGCATTTCTTCATTCTCATTATCTTCACAATTTAGTATTAAAATGTGTTCTTTTGGGGGCATCATGTTCTCTTCCTTTTTTTTGTTTCTTGAATTGGCATTTGTGGAGCTACTCACTGGTTGCTTCTTTGTTTGCCTGTTTTCAGGGATTACCTAGAGTGTGTGCTTAGTCTGGTCAAGAAACTGTTCAGTGCTTCATGGTGAAGGGCATGTCTGAGGTGACACACCCTGGTTTGGTGTGGTAAATCCCTCTCTTTTTTCTTTTTTTAATTGGGGGTGGGTGGGGAGGTTGTTCTTGTTTGTTGGCATAGACTCAGCTAAGCTCCTCTCCTCAGGTGACCGGTGCCTTGGCGCTAGCACCAGTGAGTATATTATTCATCTGCTCTGCCACAAGGACCACACAAAGGATCTGTGCAGTCCTCAGTATAAGCTCAGATTCCCCAGCAATGTCCATTGTCAGGTAACCAGGGAGTGCTGATCATGTGGAGCCTCCTGCTGTGGCTGCCCCAAGTCCCAGCTACATCCTGAGTCCTCCTACACAGCCTCAGTTTTTCACAATCCCAGCACACAAGCTTCTCACGGTCATGAGCACCCAGTCCCCTGTCTGTTTTCCCCACCAGACTCAGGAGTCTCCTCTTGGCTGGTTGCTGGGCACAGACATGAGCTGGCACAGCTGTTATGTATGTCCAAAATTGTGCTTGCTCTCTGTCAGCTTGTTACTGGACGTCTTTGCAGGATGATTGGGGAGAGAGAGAAAATATGCCTCCCACTTTGTTTTTTTTCCCCTCTAGTTTGGTGAGTACACTATCCCCCATGGGGTTCCAAGCTGGATTCCCTCTAGGCTCTTCCTGCAGCTTTTTCACCAGTGGCTTGGGCTGCTACCATCTGGTCTCACCTCACTCTCTATCGCTGATGTGGTGACTCTTGGCTGCTGAGGTCCTGAGTTGTGCATGTCCTTGCCCTCCACATGGGTCCACTGTGTTCCTCCGATTTGCATAGTTTCCTCTGCTGTTTTCTCCCTAACTCTTCCCTGAAACTACACTCTTTCCACGTTTTAAAAACTGTCTTCTCCTAGACTAGAGCAGCAAGCTCCCTCCGTACTCTGCCATCTTAATCCTCTCTTGCTCAGTTCCTTCTCTAAAACTCTCCCTGTGTAAAATAAGAAGTTAAAATAAAAATGACCAAGAACACCATTTAGTGAAATTCCTCTGCATACAAGTTTGTTATAAGGCATAGCTCTATGGATGTAAAAAAATTCTTTTTTTTTTCTCTCCCAAAATTAAGAACAGTGGAAAGCAAGTTCTTCCCTAATTTCAGGGTTCCATCATTGATCTTGATTTTATTCTAATCTTCTAGCAGTTTCATTTGCATACTATTGATTTCAGCTACCTACATATACTCTCTGTTTCTCTAGTACAGACCTGTTTCCAAAGGTCTAAATATTTCCAAGACTACTGGATATTTCCTTTGGATGCTGGATCCTGTCCATTACTTTAATATATCTCAAATTGATTTATTTGTTCACCTAGTCAATAAAAATGATTCCAGATATTTCCAATTCTAGTTTGTCTACTTTGTTCCTAACCTCAGAATTTTCATGTCCAGTGACACAAACCAAAAAGTCCCTTACCATTCTCTCCCGCCAGTGACTGTGCCACTCAGTCCTCTTCAGTCTTGTCAAAATGTCTGACTCCTCTTACTCCACAGTATTTCCAACGCTCGACAACTCTGTCTCAGATTTCTACAAAAGCTTCTTAAATATACTACTTCTTACCTTGCAGTCTTTTAAATTTATCCTATATGGTACACAAATGACTGGCACACCATATTTTGTATAAAAAGAAAGGGGGCTTTGTTGCAGAATTGGCGCTGCCACTTAATTTTATGTCTTTCTGCAAAAGATTTAATTTCTCTAAGTTTGGAATATTTAAAAAATTTGTAAAATGAAGATAATACTCATCTTGTGTGGTTCATACAAAGATTAAAAGGTTGGATACAATGTGCTGAAGCATAGTGTCTGCTCTAGCATCATAATTGTGAGTGTTAAATTAAGGGCTGAGTGTTGTGCTAACTGCTTAATGTGTACTACCTCATTTGCCTTTATTTATTTTGGTGTAAATTTTATTATTTCCACTTTCCATTGATAAAATGAAACAAAACTTATATAGGGTCATAAAACAAGTAAAGTGGGTAGGAATTCAAAACCCAGTCAGTTGGATTTCTTTTTTTTTTTTTTAAATTTATTTATTTATTTGAAAGACAGAGTTACAGAGAGACAGAGGCAGAGACAGAGAGAGATCTTCCATCCACTGGTTAACTCCCCAGATGGCCACAAGAGCGGGGAGCTGCACTGATCAGAAGCCAGGAGCCAGAGCCTTCCTGTAGGTCTCCCACATGATTTCAGGGGCCCAATGACTTCGGCCATCTCCTACTGCTTTTCCAGGCCATAGCAGAGAGCTAGATTGGAAGTGGAGCAGCCAGGACTTGAACTGGCGCCCGTATGGAATGCGGGCACTGCAAGCAGTGGCTTTACCCGCTACGCCACAGCACTGGCCCCGTCAGTTGGCTTTTAAAACACTTGCTTTTAACCACTGGGCCACAGCTACCCTGAGAGGTAGAATGGAAATTGAGAGCATTATGAAACAGCTGCTAGATGGTTGTGGGAAAGTTACTTTAAGTTTTTGAGCATCAGTTATCTGTAAAATGAGGATAATAATGGCTGTTTGTAACCTGGTAATGAGAGTTTAATAAGAATGGTACACAATTGCAGTCAATAAGGATGTCTTTTATTACTTTTATTTCTAAGTTACAATCTTTTAGCTACTTTTTAAAAATCCGATTGTTGGGGCTGACTTTGTTGTGTGCTGAGTCTCCACCTGCGGGGCCAGCATCCCTTATGGGTGCTGGTTTGAGTCCTGGCTGCTCCACTTCCAATCCAGCTCTCTGCTGGCAGCCTGGGAAAGCAGCATAGGATGGGCCAGGTCTTTGGGCCCCTGTGCCCACATCAGGGATCTGGACCAAGCTCCTGGCTCCTGGCTTCAGCCTGGCACAGCTCCAGGCTGTTGTAGCCATTTGGGGAGTGGGCCAACAAATGAAAGACCTTTCTCTCTCTCTGTATCTCTGCCTCTCAAACAAATAAATCTTTTTTTTTTTTTTTTTAAATCCTATTGTATTCCCTCTGTCTCAAAGACAAAGCCCATACTCCCTTGCATGGCAGGGCAACCTTTGAATACTTGCTTCCTCCCATCAGCTTCCACCCTGGTACAATTACCTGTGCTTCTCCAAGATCCATTGCTAATCCCATAACTCTATGCTTTGTAAGTTTCCTTTCTTGATCTGGAAAACTGCCTCTTTTCTTGCTCACACAACAACATTTGTCTTCTGTTTAATTCTCACTCTTCAATACTTGGATCTTCATTCCACTCCTTTGTTTCTGGTTCCTCCTTCATTGTTGGATGTTGTTGGCCTATGTAAGTATGCATATGTCCATCTACTCTCATTGTGCTATTATTTACCAGTTTTTTTTCTCATTAGACTGTGGTCAGGGGGCAAAGAATTTTTTTTAATTTTGATATTCCGAGACTTAGCAATATGTGCACTCAAGAGTGCTTGACATGTAATAAATGTAATAATTACAGGTATAGAGTCTGGCTCTTAGCTGGTGATTAATAAGTATTTTTTGTTAATTTAGTGTTTGTATATGATTATATTTAATATGGACTATATTCCATTTTAGTAATATTTGTCTTACTGTTTACTAACTAGTTATAATATTAGGGCTATTTGCGGCTTGAGACTTTGCATCATGCTTTGTTTGCTCACACACGTTTCAGAACATCAGCAGCATGCTTCAGGGAGTTTCTCTGATACAATTTATCTTCTCTTTCAGTAGAAGTAAACATAATCTGCAAACTGCTTGCTTTCCTCATTGTGTAAATAAAGTGAAAGTCCCCAGTTATTTGGATTTTTTAAGCATACACATGACCACTTTTGTTAAGTGTTAACTGACCTGAAGCATAAGTTTTTCCACTAAATTAAACGGAAAAGAATCAGCAAGATTCTGCAAAAAAGAAGTAAAGAAATAAACATGACAATCAACACAAAGAAGGTTGGAAACCCTTTTAGAAAGGCACAGTTTGCAGATCTGACAATGTCGTCTCTTTTGACAAAGATGCAGTGTTGGGAGCCCCTGCTGGGGAGAGGGTAAAAGAGGAAGGAAGGAATGACAAGGATACAATTTGAGTGTTTTGACAGCCTAGTCAAAGAAGTGAATTGCCTTGGGCATGTGCACATTTTAACTCCTGCAGTAACGGTTACAATTCTTCCTAGCATTGTCTAAATCCTAGAATCAGCTCTTTAAAAAACTGAAAAGTTGCAGGCCTGACACACACACACACACACACACAAAATTGAAAATAAATGTGAAAACAAATCACACGAGCAAAGAATTGAATAGTTTCAAGTCTTTGTTATATGGGTAGAAATTTTCTTACTTTTCAATCTTCATTAAGCACAAACTGGGGTGTTAGAGCACTATACCTTATTCTCTTGGGCTCCATGTGTAAAATTTCAGGAATGCATTTTGACAGGGATGAGCAGGTTTAATGATGAGGAATATGATACAGTAGGCTAAAATTTAGTCCCAAAGTGTATAGAACTAGTCATTCATAATCCATTGATGCTTCTGGTCATTTCTTTTGTCAAAATGATGATTACTGGAAAAGGCAAGTCAATCAACAATAAATTTCTGCTTGTTGATGTTAAACTGATAAGAACAAAAGGCCAAAAGGCCGAGAAGCGATGAATTTCTGCTTGTTGAAATAAGACGTGGTCTTTTGGGATGTCAGGAGCTCTGTGTCTTCTGTCTCTCTGTCTCCCCCCCCCCCCGCCCCCTTCAGCATCCATCTCAATAACCCCCCTACCCATGAAAACAGGGCATATAACTCTAAAGGGAGTATGAGGAGCCAAGGGAAAGAATGGGGTATATGGGATATTGACTTAATAGAGTTACATTCAGCATGGAGGATTTGTGTTGTTGGGCTGACTATTGTTTGAAATGAAATCCAGTGGCACCAAGTTTTGGGCAGCATTAAAAAAAATTTCAACTCACAGTTCATAATTACCTATCACTGTGTTGGGCACAGGGGAGAATATATGAGACAGCAGATAGTGCCTACATGCCCTGTCCCCCTACAAATGAACTAGGCAGATGTGTATAGTTGAGCAAATAAAATGCCTTTTGTCATTTACTAAACTAGTTTTTGTGATTAAACAACAACAGCATTACATCAATTAAAATGAATCCTTTATTTGTGAAATATTATACTTAGTTGTATTGTGAAATAAATTCTAAAATTCTAATAAACTGCAGCATTTCTCTCCCCTCCACACTTTTTCCAATCCTGTTATTCTTTCCTGTGGTTTTTCTTTTGGAATTACTAACACTACATGACTTACTTTCACCTGACTTTAAAATAATGAAGGGAAATAACTCTAAGTGCCAAGAACTTAGAGGAAACAAGCAACCCAGAGCTGAACAAAGCTTAGCTTTGCTTGTCAGATTGGTTTCTAACTAATGGCTTCATGGAGTTAATTTGAATTTCCTGCCTTCTTAAAACTGTAAGACAACCACATTCTTAGGCACCTGCTTCTAGCAATGTACACTTGCCTTTAAATCTTTCTACCCATTGTAATGGAATTAATGGTTGCTCAGCCTTAAGAACAGCTCCTGGGGAAAGACTTCAGGAACAGTTCATTGTGTGTCACAGCTAGAGTCAATACTCTAGTAATGCTTGAGAACAACACAAATACTTTTAACGGAGACTAATTAGGAGGTAAACAAGAAGAATTTACGTGGCTACATATTGTAGACTTTCAAAGGGTGGGTGTAATGGTGGTAAAGATTTCTATTGCTCCATGTTCACAACTTTCATAGTAAAAAAAATCTTCGGTTTCAAAGCTGCCTCTGACAAATTGAACTCCAACAGGGCTTCTGGGAATTAGATTTTAAAGCTCATGGTTACAGATTTTATCACCTTTGTTTGTTTTCCTAATATTGTCTCAGGGTGGAAGGGATTATTTACCACAAAGGTTCTTGAAGAACTGTCCAAATGTGTTTACTCACATAGGTATTTCTTCATTTATGTAGCTGGTTGAGCTTCATGGGAATGACCATTTTGCATCAGCATATTTTCTAGCTATGTAAACTAAACTAGGGTGCAGTGGCATGAATTGGTCAAAGGAGAGGATGAAGGAAGAAAAATATTTTCAGGGACTAGTATAATTTTTGGATCATGATAATATTTTAATGTATTTTAGTCAGTGACAAGATATATTGAAGATTGCTTTATGATGTTTGGACATATCTATTCTTTTGCAAGGCAATCGCTAAGTCTCCATTAATAATAACTTCAATTTATTTTTTTTTTATTTTTTTTTCTTTTTTTTTTCTTTTTTTTTTAACTTTTATTTAATGAATATAAATTTCCAGTATACAGCTTATGGATTACAATGGCTTCCCCTTCCCATAACTTCCCTCCTACCCGCAACCCTCCCCTCTCCCTCTCCCTCTCCCCTTCCAATCACATCAAGATTCATTTTCAATTCTATTTATATACAGAAGATCAATTTAGTATAAAATACTTCAACAGTTTGCACCCACATAGAAACACAAAGTGAAACATACTGTTTGAGTACTAGTTATAGCATTAAATCAAAATGTACAGTACATCAAGGACAGAGATCCCACATCAGGAGCAAGCGCACAGTGGCTCCTGTTGTTGACCCAACAAATTGACACTCTAGTTTATGGCGCCAGTAACCACCCTAGGCTGTCGTCATGAGTTGCCAAGGCTATGGAAGCCTTCCAAGTTCCCCGACTCTGATCATATTTAGACAAGGTCATAAAAGACAGGGTGAGGATAGTAACCAATGATCCTAAGAGTGGCCTTAACCAGGTCTGAACAATTATACAGCATTAAGTGGGGAAGAGGACCATCAGTACACACAGGTTGGGAGTAGAGCCATTGGTGGTAGAGTAGAGGTTATGATTACAAAGGAATGAGGCTCAAGTGCACTAGACAGGGTCTAGAACAAAGGACAGAGTCATTATTAGAGGAGCTAAGAAAGGTGCTGTCTAAGCTACAAGTAATTTTTCTGATTGAGAGGCAAATAGAACCTGATAGAAGGGGCTTGATAATAATCTGTTGGGTTTTAGGCCTTGTAAGTTAAGAGGCCCAGACCTATCTATCTCTTCACATGGGGTATATCCTAAGGGAGGTGTGAACCTCCTAGGGGAAGGCACTCTGTTGACTTTCATTACTTGGCTGGCCTGGGAGGAGAGCTGGCCAGGTAAAGGCAGGTGGCATCTCTAACAAGAAATTTACAGTTCTGCCTGCAATGTTGCTGACCCTACTTGACCATCCCCTCAGCTGCAGTGGTCCCTTTGGAAGTTGGGCTGAGTGAAGGGCTTTTCAGCTTGGAGCCAATAAGATCTGTGGCTCTGACCTGGGCATCCTTTGATTCCAGGGCAGGTCCATTTCCAGTGATCCAACTCTTGGCAGAGCTGCCAGGGCTCTTCACAAGCTGACTTCTGCTGAAGCCCAGGCTTACCACATTGAAAGCCACTGCAGTGGACTGGCCTGTTGGGTCTCCTTGAGGGCAGATCACTGCACAGATCAGCCATTAATAGGCCTGCCACCCATTGCTTCTGATGCCTAGCTTTCTTTTCCTCCTGGTTTGTGTTAAAGCAGACCAGAGGATGCAAGTCAAGGGAGTGCCCGTGTCCCATCTTTAATCTTCGGTGGCCTGAACGACAAGTCTATAGTCACAGGCATGTTCTGTAGTAGTTTTTCTAAGGTAGACAATGCCCATGAGGAAAATTATATTCTCACTTTAAAACTTTCTTTCCCTTTGGTCTGAAAGGGAGGTTTTTTTTTCTACTTACTGTATACTTCGCTGATGGCGATGTGAATCTAGCTATGAGATTATTAGTTAAGTTCTTATTTTGGCTATGCTATTACAGAAAAATGTCAGCCATCTCTTATAAGGTCTAAAGATTAAATTGTGCGTCCCACAGATTCCTTCATAATAGAATTAGTTCCCTACCTTGGAGAGAATAGAGAAGTGAAAGAACAAGTTTGGCTTAGAATAGAGAAATGAGGGAGCAAGTCCTAGATCACTTGCTGACAATAGCAATATTACATGAATACTTAGCAAACCGTTTCAACCCTTAGATAAGAACTTAATAAAACATTTACCAGAAGGTCCAATGCCTTCTATAAATTTTAAGAATCATGTATTTGAAAACACGTCTTAAATATCTAACATGGTGTAGTTTGTTTAACCAGTAAACTTAAGCACAACCATATAAAATGTTTTTAGTTTCTTTCTACCAACAAGTTTAAAACATATGATACACAGATTCAGGTCATACAAATTAAAATGTATCTTTGATTGATTTTAGCAGCTTAAATTAATGGACAATCTTATCTAAAAGCCATTTAAAATAAAACTCTTAATAAAATTTCCCCATGTGGACATACAATATGTACGCACATATAACATAGCATAATAGACCAATATCAAGATCCTAAATATCTGGTTGAAATAAGATTCCTTAAAATCATGACATAACATAGACCAAATCTGATCATTGTTACAAGGTGATTATTCAAGTCTTTGAAAATAAGCACATAGTTAAATAACCCATAGCTCTTCATCTCCTCCCTCTCTTTTTCCACTCTTAGATTTAACAGGGATCACTTTTCAGTTAAAATTTAAACACCTAAGAATAATTGTGTGTTAATTACTGAGTTCAACCAATAGTACTAGAACCACAACAACAACAACAAATACTAAAAAGGATAAAGTATTACATTGTACATCTAAAGTCAGGACAGGAGCTGATCAGTTCATTGTTGCTTATAGTGTCCATTTCACTTAACAGGTTTCCCCTTTGGCGCTCAGTTGTCACCGATCAGGGAAAACAAATGATATTTTTCTCTTTGGGACTGGCTTAATTCACTCAGCATGATGTTTTCCAGATTGCTCCATCTTGTTGCAAATGATTGGGTTTCGTTGTTTCTTACTGCTGTATAGTATTCTATGGAGTACATGTCCCATAATTTCTTTATCCAGTCTACTGTTGATGGGCATTTGGGTTGGTTCCAGGTCTTAGCTATTGTGAATTGAGCTGCAATAAACATTAATGTGCAGATGGCTTTTTTATTTGCCAAATTAATTTCCTTTGGGTAAATTCCAAGGAGTGGGATGGCTGGGTTGTATGGTAGGGTTATGTTCAGGTTTCTGAGGAATCTCCAGACAGACTTCCATAGTGGCTTAACCAGTTTGCATTCCCACCAACAGTGGGTTAGTGTCCCTTTTTCCCCACATCCTCTCCAGCATCTATTGTTGGTAGATTTCTGAATGTGAGCCATTCTAACCGGGGTGAGATGGAACCTCATTGTGGTTTTGATTTGCATTTCTCTGATTGCTAGTGATCTTGAACATTTTTTCATGTGTCTGTTGGCCATTTGGATTTCCTCTTTCGAAAAATGTCTATTGAGGTCCTTGGCCCATCTCTTAAGTGGGTTGTTTGTTTTGTTGTTGTGGATTTTCTTGATTTCTTTGTAGATTCTGGTTATCAATCCTTTATCTGTAGTATAGTTTGCGAATATTTTTTCCCATTCTGTTGGTTGCATCTTCACTTTCCTGACTATTTCTTTTGAAGTACAGAAACTTCTCAATTTGATACAATCCCAAATGTTAATTTTGGTTTTGACTGCCTGTGCTGTTGGAGTATTTTCCAGGAAGTCTTTGCCTGTGCCTATATCTTGCAGGGTTTCTCCAATGCTCTCTAATAATTTGATGGTTTCGGGTCGTAGATTTAAGTCTTTAATCCATGTTGAGTGAATTTTTGTGTAAGGTGATAGGTATGGGTCTTGCTTCAAGCTTCTGCACGTGGAAATCCAATTTTCCCAGCACCATTTATTGAATAGATTGTCCTTATTCCAGGGATTAGATTTGGATCTTTGGTCAAATATAAGTTGGCTGTAGATGTTTGGATTGATTTCTGGTGTTTCTATTCTGTTCCATTGGTCAATCCATCTGTTTCTGTACCAGTACCATGCTGTTTTGATAACAACTGCCCTGTAGTATGTCCTAAAATCAGGTATTGTGATGCCTCCGGCTTTGTTTTTGTTGTACAGGATTGCTTTGGCTATTCGAGGTCTTCTGTGTCTCCATATGAATTTCAGCATCATTTTTTCCAGATCTGAGAAGAAGGTCTTCGGGATCTTGATGGGTATTGCATTGAATGTATAAATTGCTTTTGGGAGAATAGACATTTTGATGATATTGATTCTTCCAATCCATGAGCATGGAAGATTTCTCCATTTTTTGGTATCCTCTTCTATTTCTTTCTGTAAGGTTTTGTAGTTTTCATCGTAGAGATCTTTAACGTCTTTGGTTAAGTTTATTCCAAGGTATTTGATTGTTTTTGTAGCTATTGTGAATGGGATTGATTTTAGAAGTTCTTCCTCAGCCGTGGCATTGCCTGTGTATACAAAGGCTGTTGATTTTTGTGCATTGATTTTATATCCTGCTACTTTGCCAAACTCTTCGATGAGTTCCAGCAGTCTCTTAGTAGAGTTCTTTGGGTCCCCTAAATAAAGAATCATATCATCTGCAAAGAGGGATAGTTTGAGTTCGTCCTTCCCAATTTGTATCCCTTTAATTTCTTTTTCTTGCCTAATAGCTCTGGCCAAAACTTCCAGAACTATATTGAATAGCAGTGGTGAGAGAGGGCATCCCTGTCTGGTACCAGATTTCAGTGGAAATGCTTCCAACTTTTCCCCATTCAATAGGATGTTGGCCGTGGGTTTTTCATATATTGCTTTGATTGTATTAAGGAATGTTCCTTCCATACCCAGTTTGCTTAGAGTTTTCATCATGAAAGGGTGTTGTATTTTATCAAATGCTTTCTCTGCGTCTATTGAGAGAATCATATGGTTTTTCTTCTGCAGTCTGTTAATGTAGTGTATTATGTTGATTGTTTTGTGAATGTTGAACCATCCCTGCATACCGGGGATGAATCCCACTTGGTCTGGGTGGATGATCTTTCTGATGTGTTGTTGCATTCTATTGGCCAGAATTTTATTGAGTATTTTTGCATCTATGTTCATCAGGGATATTGGTCTGTAATTCTCTTTCAATGTTGCATCTCTTTCTGGCTTAGGAATTAAGGTGATGGTGGCTTCATAGAAAGAATTTGGGAGGATTCCCTCTTTTTCGATTGCTCTGAATAGTTTGAGAAGAATTGGAGTTAGTTCTTCTCTAAATGTCTGGTAGAACTCAGCAGTGAATCCATCTGGCCCTGGGCTTTTCTTTGTTGGGAGGGCCTTTATTACTGTTTCAATTTCTGTGTCAGTTATTGGTCTGTTTAGGTTTTCTATGTCTTCCTGGCTCAATTTAGGTAGGTTGTATGTGTCCAAGAATCTGTCCATTTCTGATAGATTTCCCTGTTTGCTGGCATACAAGTCCTTGTAGTAATTTCTGATGATTCTTTTTATTTCTGTGGCGTCTGTTGTTACGTTTCCCATTTCATCTCTGATCCTATTGATTTGGGTCTTTTCTCTTCTTTTTTTAGTTAGTTGGGCCAATGGGGTGTCAATTTTGTTTATTTTTTCAAAAAACCAGCTCCTCGTTTGGCTGATTTTTTGTAATGCTTTTTTGGATTCAATCCTGTTGATTTCTTCTCTGATTTTAATTATTTCTCTTCTCCTACTGGGTTTGGGTTTGGTTTGCTGCAGATTTTCTAGATCCTTGAGATGACTTGAAAGCTCATCTATTTGGTGCCTCTCCAATTTCTTGATGTAGGCACCTATTGATATAAACTTTCCTCTTAACACTGCTTTTGTTGTATCCCATAGGTTTTGGTATGTTGTGCTGTTATCCTCATTTACTTCCAGAAAATTTTTGATTTCTCTTTTAATTTCTTCTATGACCCATTGTTCATTCAGGAGCATGTTGTTCAATCTCCATGTGTTTGCACGTGCTCTAGGGATTCCTGAGTTGCCAATTTCCAATTTCATTCCTTTGTGGTCTGAGAAGCTGCATGGTATGATTCTAATTCTTTTGAATTTGCTGAGACTTGCTTTATGGCCTAGTATGTGGTCAATCCTAGAGAGGGTTCCATGTACTGCTGAGAAGAATGTAAAGTCCTTAGATGTAGGATGAAATGTTCTGTAGATATCTGTTAGATCCATTTGGGCTATAGTGT
Organism: Lepus europaeus; assembly: GCF_033115175.1. NCBI lineage: Eukaryota > Metazoa > Chordata > Mammalia > Lagomorpha > Leporidae > Lepus > Lepus europaeus. The sequence continues at coordinate 93,746,829 of NC_084834.1, read as the reverse complement.
CGTTTAAATCTACTGTCTCCTTGTTGATCTTCTGTTCTGTTGATCTGTCTATCTCTGAGAGTGGAGTATTGAAGTCCCCCAGTACTATTGTATTGGGGTCTAAGTCTCCCTTTAAGTCCCTTAACAAGTCTTTTAAATAAGCTGGTGCCCTGTAATTAGGTGCATATACATTGATAATCGTTATATCTTCCTGTTGAATGGATCCCTTAATCATTAAATAGTGCCCCTCTTTGTCTCTCCTAACAGTTTTTGTGGTAAAGTTTATGTTGTCCGATATTAAGATGGCTATGCCCGCTCTCTTTTCATTTCTGTTGGCGTGGTATATCTTTTTCCAGCCTTTCACTCTCAGCCTGTATGGATCATTGTTGGATAGATGGGTTTCTTGTATGCAGCAAAAGGATGGGTTTTGTTCCTTAACCCAATCAGCCAAGCGGTGTCTTTTAACTGGACAGTTCAAGCCATTAACATTCAATGTGACTATTGAGAAGGAGTAACTTTGCCCTGCCATTAGCCAAAGATACTTTCTAATATATGGTTTGAGATTCCTGTGATCTTTTGGTGTGAGGTTTCCTACCTTTACCTTCTTTCATATTGGTGACCGTGTTTCTGTGTTTCTGTATGTAACACATCTTTAAGCATGTTTTGCAGGGCTGGACGAGTGGCGACAAATTCTTTCAATGTCTGTTTGCTGTGAAAGGTCTTTCTTTCACCTTCATTCATAAATGAGAGCTTTGCAGGATATAATATTCTGGGCTGGCAGTTTTTCTCTCTTAGCACCTGGGCTATGTCTCGCCATTCTCTCCTAGCTTGTAGAGTTTCTGAAGAGAAGTCAGCTGTGAGTCTAATTGGAGATCCTCTGAGAGTAATCTGGCGTTTCTCTCTTGCACATTTTAGGATCTTTTCTTTGTGTTTCACTGTGGTGAGTTTGATTACGACGTGTCGTGGTGAGGATCTCTTTTGGTCATGTTTATTAGGGGTTCTATGAGCTTCCTGTATTAGGATGTCTCTGTCTTTCTCCAAACCTGGGAAATTTTCTGCTAGTATCTCACTAAAAAGGTCTTCTAATCCTTTCTCTCTCTCCATGCCTTCAGGTACTCCTAGAACTCGAATGTTGGGTTTTTTAAGAGTATCCTGTAGATTCCTGACAGTATTTTTTAGATTTCTGATTTCTTCTTCTTTTCTTTGATTTGATTGTTTCCTTTCCTGTTCTCTGTCTTCTAAGTCTGATATTCTCTCTTCTGCTTCGCCCATTCTGTTTTTAAGACTCTCTAATGTGTTTGTCATTTGATCTATTGAATTCTTCATTTCATTAAGATTTCTCGTCACTATCACCATTTCTTGTTCCACTAGTTGTTTCATTTCATTTTGATTCCTCCTTAATATTTCATTTTCACGAGAGAGATTTTCTACCTTGTCCATTAAGGATTTCTGTAGTTCAAGAATTTGTTTTTGAGAACTTCTTAATGTTCTTATCAATTTTTTGAGATCTGCTTCTTGTATTTCTTCAATCTCCTCATCTTCATAATCTTGAATTGGGGTGTCTTTTTCATTTGGGGGTGTCATAGTGTTTTCCTTGTTCTTGTTAGCTTGGTTTTTGCGTTTGTTGTTTGGCATGTTGGAGATATTTGGTTTCTTCACTGTGGTGTTTTTTCTTGTTACACTATGGCTCTATATTAAGTGTACTGTCTGCTTTCAGTGGTGCCTTAGAGGCTTGAGATGAGCATGGACTGAGAGCTGTGTTTGGTTTCTCAGGGCTGAGGGTGTGTCAAAGATGACACTCCCAGGTTAGGTGTGGTAAATCTCTCTCTTTTTTGATTCAAAAGGGAAGTAATTCCGCACAGCTGAACGTAATTAGAGGTAGTTAGCAGGCAAATGATATACCCACAGGAGCCAGAGATCGGAAGCTCTTTCCCACGGACCACACAGGCAATCTCTGCTGCCCTCAGTGTGGGCTCCAATTCTCCTGAAATCTCCCACTGGGTTGCCAAGTTAGATGCTAATCTCCTGTTATTTCACCCCTCCCCCCAGAGTCAGGTTTTTCTGCTAGGCTCAGGGCTGGTGCAGACCTGAGGTCGCCCTGCTTATGACGTATGTCCAAAATGGCGCCTGCTCTGTCTTGCTCGCCTTTGAGAGGTGAGCGGAGAGAGAGAAACTTGTGTCCGTATTGGTCGCTTTTTTTATTTTTTTCCTCTCTCTCTTCTAGTTAGCCTGGTGAACTTTTCCCCACGGAGTTTCAAGCCTCGTTCCCTCTAGCCTCCTCTTTCCGCTTGCCCACTGGTATCTCGGGCTATTGTGGTTCGGCTCACCTCGCGTTCCAGCGCTGGTGCGTTGAGTCTGCTGCTGGTGTTCCGAACTTGGGCTCCCACGCTCTCCACGCAGGTACACTGTGAATTACTAGTTCCGGAAGAGTTTCCTATGCTGTTTCATCCCCTACTCTTCCTTGACCCTGCAGTATCTTCACTTATATTCACCTGTCTCTCTCTCCGGACTAATAGTTTGCTCTCTGCCTATTCCGCCATCTTGCCGCTCTCGCCAATAACTTCAATTTAAATATTTTATTTCATTATGTGATAATAGGTACCTTAATTTGTTTTGTTTTGTTTTAAAGCAATATGTTAATTCTAACACTTTGGATTCAGCTTTGAAATGTCTAAATCAATATATATATAAGCAATTTTAATACTGATTCATCACTAGAGATTGTTCCCAACAACCTTTAGAACATCTCATAATACCCAGAAAAATAACTAAATGTAGATGATATAGGTTGAGTAGGATTTGTCTCCACAAAGCACATGCAGCAGTTTAAGCTCTGATGTTATAATGTCAGTGGGTTGATTGATTACAACATGATCTAATGATGGCCTCTGTAAGGTATAGCTGTTGAGAGGTTTTTTAGTCACTGGGGGTGTGTCCTTTGTCAGGAAGGAGGTTCTTGTGAGAGGTTTGAGCATGTCAGTTCAAGTTCAGCCTAGGTTCTTTCTCTGGCTTCTTGGCTAAACCACGTGGTCACTGTCCCTGCATTGCCATAACTAGTTTCTATCAGATGCCTAGGAGGCCCTCCAACCTGTAATCTCAATTTGTGAGCTGAAATAAACCTTTTTTTCCCCAGAGACACACTCTCAGGTATTTTAGTTAAAACAACAAACAAAAAGTGAAATAATGATGGTTTATAGCTGCTTCATTCATGTCTAACATTTAATAACTGGGTGCCTGTTATATGCCAAAAACATTTGAAGTCCTGCTGGAAATGTATGTGTGACATACTGCAAAAAAATTTTTTTTAAAAAGCAAGTTGTTAAATAATACTCATATGTAACAAAGTACAAAGTACACATATATGCAGGACCAAGTTCATAACTGTATCTCCTGGAGGATAGCAATAATTGCTGCCCAAATTACCTCCTTTTCTGGGAACATCCCTTTCTCAAAGGGTGTATTCTTGCAGTTGTAGGTTTTTCTAATTCCCTGCCTCTCCTTGATCTCAGCTAGTAGGCAAGCGGTGGACATGAGAAGCAAGGAGAGTAGAAACATTGCCTGGGTTGAGCCAGTTTAGATTCTTATGTCAGAAATTTGGAACTGGTATTCAGAAATGTGAGTTGGTAAATTTACTGGAGATGGGAGTTAAGCTCTGTTTGTGCCAGTGTGTCAGGAACAGAACCAACAAGGCTGGAGGTGGAGGGAGAGACTGTTTTCTGTTTCCTTTCCAGTTCCAAGACAGCTGTATAAATGACTGTACTTTGCACCTTTGAATCCCTTGAGATACTTCTGATTATTTTTTTTTATTTTTAAATAAAAAGAAATCTCTCTCTGCCGCGATCTGAATATTAGTTTGGATATTGACTGTCTCCCCAAGGCCCATGTGCTGAAGGTTTGGCTCCCAATGTCTTCTATTAAACTGTACTAAGATGGTGGAAACATAATTCAGTTACGGTGTTTGAAGGTGGGGCCTTTGGGAAGTGCCTGGGCTGTATCATTAGGGTGGAACTCCCATGGTTAAATCCTGGTGGTTTGCTAAGAGACCACATAGACATAGATGTGCTCCCTGTTGCACCACCGTGGGACACTGCTGGCTAAAAAGGCTTCTCCAGAGGCTGAATCAGGGGGCCCACCTGGTCTTGGACTGTTGAACCTCCAAAACCATCAACCCAAATAAACCTCTTTTGACTGTAAGTAGCCTGTAGTGGCTGTTTTATTAGAATAGCAAGAAACTAACTTACATATTCTGTATAATCAATCTAGTTTGAGTGAAATTCTTGGTAATTCAGAAAACATTTAAAGTAGGGCACTCATTTCCTCTTTTTGAAAAACAACCTGACAACTCTAAAGGTAACACCCTCTAAGGTCCATGTGAGATACCCATTCCAAAACTCACATGGACAGTTTTGACCTCCAAGAAGATATATAATATTTATGGTTCAATATGTTTTAACACCATTATTTCTAAGCAAGAACTTTTGGATTGACTTTCAAATTTTTATAGGCTCTCTGTAGAACTTCTAAAGAAATAGCATTTTCACTGTGAAATACATTGACTATCCCTTCTCCTAATTACTTGGAACCAAATGTACTTTGGATTTTGAAAATTTTTAGATGTTGAAATATTTGCATATAAATAATGAGATATCTTGGGGATGGAACCAAAATCTAAACATGAAATTTATTTATATTTCATATACATCTTTCTGCATAAAACAAAGTTTCATTGTATGAAATTTTCCACTGTGGCATCATTTCTTCTTCTTCTTCTTCTTCTTCTTTTTTTGAAAAGCAGAGTTAGACAGTGAGAGAGAGAGAGAAAGATCTTTCTTCCATTGGTTCACCCCCCAAATGGCTGCTATGGCTGGCGTGTTGCAGCTGCTGCACTGTGCCCATCCGAAGCCAGGAACCAGGTGCGTCTCCTGGTCTCCCATGTGGGTGCAGGGCCCAAGCACTTGGGCCATCCTCCACTGCCCTCCCGGGCCACAGCATAGAGCTGGACTGGAAGAGGAGCAACCGGGACAGACCTGGCACCTCGACTGGGACTAGAACCCGGAGTGCCGGCACCACAGATGGAGGATTAGCCTAGCGAGCCATGGCGCTGGCTGGCATAATTTCAATATTCAAAAAGTTTTATATTTTGGAACATTTCAGATTTTGAAATTTTGGATTAGAGATGCTTGACCTGCATGAATGAATCAAAAATGGCGTTACTGTGTTCCTCTGAAAAATTCCAGGGACTGTTTTCTCCCTGTGTAGCTAAGCATAATGCCTCTACACATTTTGGGATCCTACTATGTGTTTCCAGTCTGTAGCTTTAGCTTTTTTTTTTTTCTTCTATTGCATTGTATGAATAAAATGCCAAACTTCTCAGATAGTCACAAATAGATAATTAATACACTTTTAAGCATATTTGAAGATCCCTTAACAACATTCACAAATACTACTTAGAGTTGCTTCTACTAATTTAAAAACATTGCAGGAAAATAAGATTGTAGAAGACATCAATCAGTCTTTTGAAGCAAGGTATTTAAATGAACTCCCATTATCAATATAAATTTAAATGTTTCTCAGAGTTCTATTTTGTATAATTTTACAATTCAGTGGTTTGATATACAGATATTCCATTTATATTGTACATAAAATTTTGGAGAAATGTCCCTTTTTGCTTCAAACCTTAGATTTGGGAATAGGCATTAGCATGATGAGATTGTCATCATGGTGAATGTTCACTCTCTGTAAGAAAACAAACTAAATGTAGTTATCACACTAAAATTTAATTGGATATTGAAAAATCCTGGAAAAATAAAACATGTTGAATTCCTCCTAACTCTTCCTCATCTCTCCAAAACAGGAAATCTCTTTAACTTGGCATGATCATCACTTTAAAGACTAAACCAGCTGAAATACTATTAGAATTTGATACATGATGCACTGCAGTCCCCTGCACTGTAACTCAATTTGGTATGTACAATGAGTTTATTTTGATAATTGCTTTATTTAAGATGAATGTTGCTATGAATTTTTTCCAATTATTACGAAAAACCCTTTAACCTCTTGAAAAAGCAAATGACTGTGGTTATATTCAAAGGCAAAATTCTTGAATTATTCTGAGCTTCAGATATTTTATTTAGATGTTGAGTTCCTACAATCATCCTTCCTGATTTAATGTTAGATACCCAGATATCACCAAAGTTCATCTTTGTTAAAAACAAAATGTAGAACATAGCAGTTGTATTATGCTAATTATTTAACAAGTTCTGCTGTAGGCAAAACGTCTTTCAGGCATTTTAATTAAACCAGCTGTGTTTCAGCATGCTAACAAATATGCTAACAAATAACAAATTTGATCATCACACTATCTATATTATGGCATATGTGGTAAGAATAATTCGGCAAATGTTTTATGTCTATAGGAAACACCTATAGTCAACTTCATTAAACTTTTAAGAAAATTATTGATTGAGAGAGAGAGACTGTGTGTGTGTGTGTGTGTGTGTGTGTGAGAGAGAGAGAGAGAGAGAGCGAGCGAGTGAGCGAGCTCTCATCTAGTAGTTCACTTTGCAAATGCCTACACTGCCAGGACTGAGTCAGGTACTCGGTCCTGGTCTCCCTTGTAAGTGGCAGAAACGCAATCACTTGAGCTATCACCATTGCCTTTCAAGAATCTGGAGTCAGGAGTGGGAGCCAGGTATTAACCAGATACTCTCATGTGAGGTGGAGGTGCCTTAACTGCTAGGCCAAATGCTTGCCTTCAACTTTAAATTGTAAATATATTTCTGCTTTTCAATACAAGTTCAGAAATAATTGTGTATGATTTTAAAGACAGGAGAGACCATTTGCTTTGAGAAGAGATGGCTCTGGTTGTAATCTTCCTCTAGATTTAATTTTTGTGGGTTTAGCTCTTATTTTATAATAGATAGGATGAACACTTATGAGCATATTTTTCTTATTTATAATTTCTACATAGTATCAAATATTATTTCAATTTTATAAGTACTAAATATTCTAATTAATGATTTATAATAAGATGTCATGAAATTTGATTATAAAAAATATTTAATTAGGAATAGTAATTGTAACTGGCTTTGTTTTGATTTGTATAAAGCCATTAATCTTAATTTCTAGATTTTGACTAGTTTGACTTTTGCTTTGGTTTATTTTGGCATTATTTTGTTATTGTTTTCACATCAACATTTTTTTAAAAAAGTAAATTTCTATTACTTTTTAAAAAAGTATTTATTTGTTTACTTGAAAGGCCAAGAGACAGAGAGAGAGAGAGAGTGATAGAGACAGACCAAGAGTCATCTTCTGTCTTCTGGTTCACTCCTTAAATGGCCATAACAGCTGGGGCTGGGCCAGACCAAAGCCAGGAGACAGGAACTTAAAGTTTCCCCCAGGGTTGGCAGGGACTCAACTACTCGAGCTATCACCTGCTGCGTGCGTGTCTGAGTGTGCATTAGCAGGATGCTGGAAAGGAAAGCACAGCCAGGACTTGAACTCAAGCACACTAATATGGGACATGGGTGTCCCAAGTGGCATCTTAGCCTCGTACCCAACACCCACCCCTTACATCATATTTTAATTCTCTTGTATGATAAAAAGAAAAAAAATTTAGAAGCCTCTTCCTAGAGTAGGGTCTTATCTTCTATATGTGAAGTAACTCCTTCTCCTAATACTCAATTCTTGGTATTGGACAATTATGAATCCTTTTGGTTGCAAAGTCAGAATAAAGAAGGAGCAAGACACAGGAAGAGGAAAGGAGGAGGAAAAACAAGGCAGATGAAATGGGAACAAGGCAAAGAAATTTAATTTAATGGAGATATAAGTAAAGAGGTTAACTTTGGGGAAAATAAAAAGAATAAAAAGATAAGGAAAAAGGATAGTATAAAATAAAAAATACAAAGTGAGTATTCTATACTATTCATTTCAGTTAAATTGACATAATTTCATGAATGAAAAGAAGTTAAATTCTCTTTTTTTATTGAAGAATTTTTTTTGTTAAATTCTCTTAGATGTTAATGTTGACTATCTATTTAGACTTGTCACACTTTAGATAAAAACAAAATCTTGCCCCATGAAAATATTCTGATATTTTTATTTTCTCTGCAAATGTAATTCTCTGGGACAGGAAATTCCAAATGACATCAACTTCATGTTTCAATAACAAGCCTAATTAAAATTATTTTAGAATAAAAATGGGATGTGTCTTCATTTAGAAGCCAGATGTCTTATTAAATATAATTTCCTCTGTTGGCTGGTTTATATTAAGGGCAGAATTAAAAACAAGAATGGCTCTGCGAAACATAATTAGACCCCAGTGTGTGACTTTCATGGTCATGGAAGATGCAATAGGAAAGGAACTGGCAAACAAATCTGCAAAGCAGTGTTTATTTTTTGTCTAAAAGAGTTGCTTAAAACTTGAATCATCTATCATTTTCTCTTGGTATTCCAGAACCTTGTGTTGTCTAGATTGTGTTAGATTGATTGACATATCCATTTAGTATCCTTCTATTGCTTTTAGAAAAACCCTCTCATAGCTCTATCCAAAGTTCCGCCATCAAAGACTTCTTTGGTAGATAATTTAAATTTTTTACAATTTTCTTTGCTTCTTTGTCTTATAAAAGCTCTAACATAGATGCAGTTATATCAAAGACAAGCATAAGCTACATCTGGTGTTTGAGCATTACGAGTTCTTTTTATGTGCACATTCTGGTGTAAGAATAGCTTCTTTCTTTTATTGATGGTTTTGATTTTACTCTTTCACCTTTTTTAGAAAATATTAAAGCATATATATCATAGTGGGAGAATTTTCCTCTCTTCTTTCTTTCATCTTATGTTTAATGACATTGGAATGACATTATTGGTAATTAGAAAATCTTGGAACAAAGAGATTGGCTAGTTCTTAAAATAAAGCTGATTGAGGTGCTCACTGCATTATCCAGCAGACAGAACTATAGAATTTAGAAGCTGTTTGATAACCTGGTTCAGCAACCTGTGCACCACTCTTGTTTTAAGTGCTCAGCTACATCATGTCTGGACTTCGGCACCAGTGATCAACTCGTGATGTGCTAGGTAACCCATTCCGCCTTTTAGTTTGTTAAATTAGATTGTGCTGAAGTCTTCTTTAAGCTCCCATTTGTTGATCACAATTCTGATGGCAATATAAAGAAACTTGCAGATCCATTTCTTACATAACAATCCTTAAAATATCTAAAGACAGCTGCTCTACCCCTCTGAATCTTTCTCTTTCCAGGATTTGATATTTCCAGTTCCTTCGATTGTATATCACATGAATTTTCTGATCAGCCTGGTCAGTTGGAAATTCCAATCCACTTCTAATAGAAAGTTAATTTGACTTGAGTTCTATTGCTTTGCTTTTTACCTCATATAGTCAGGATATTTTCAGAAACCTATTCTGTTTCAACTGCTTCAGTTACTTTTTCTTCTATTTAATTAGTATCTCTTCAAAATCTATTTTGCATTATGAAATGTTTCAAGGGCCAGCATTACGGTGCAGCAGGTTAAGTGCTACCTGAAACTCCAGCATGCCATATTGGAGCTCTGGTTCAAATCCCGGCTGCTGTACTTTCCATCTAGCTGCCTGCTAGTGTGTCTGGGAAGGAAGCAGAAGATGGCCTGAGTGCTTAGGTTCCTGCTACCCACATGGGAGACTCAGATGGGGTTTCAAGCTGCTGGCTTTGGCCTGGCTCAGCTCTGGCCATTGAGACAATTTGGGGAGCAAATCAGAGGATGGAAGATCTCTCTGTGTTTCACCCTCTGTCACTCTGCCTTTCAAATAAATTAAACCCTAAAAAAAGAAATATTTTGAAATTCAAAAAGTATATATATGCTTATTGTCAAATAAAAAATGAATGCAGACTTAGTAGAGAGAGATTTTACTCAAAAAGGATTTTTGCAAAGTGAGGAAAAGGACTATTGCAATGGAGCGAATGTTTTGATCACAGATCTGCCAGAAAGCTTCTCAAAAATTATGTGAAAAGAGATTTTCTTTTATAGAAAGAGGTGTAACAAATTTAGGAATAGCCAGGTGTGAGGAAGAAGGCTGAAAGGGTCATGAGCTCAGATAGTTAATCAGAGAACATTTTACCTGAGGCTTGCCCAGTTTCAGGAGCTCTGTCGAGAAAGTTGTATGCCGGCCAAAGTTCAGGGATCTGGAAGAAAGAAGGCCTACTAAGTTTGGTTAACAAACATTTTGTTCTGACTGATGAGTGGAGACAAGCAGTTCAGCTAAGTATTTAGAAGCAAAGAATGGGAATTTGGAGTGTCTGAACCTGGCCTTGTGGGAAAGTAAACAAGGGGCATGTCTGTGAATCTTAATTCTCGTGAGAGCTGGAGGTTCTCTTCTATAAGTCATTTTCTGGAATACAAAAGACTGAGTGTGGGAGATTTCTTTCACATCCATGGTTTCCAAGATCACAAGTAAACTCAACAATATCTCTAATAGTGTGCTATTTAACAAATGTAAACTTCTTTTTTTTTTTTAAAAGATTTATTTATTTATTTGAAAGTCAGAATTATACACAGAGAGAGAAGAGGAAGGAAGAGAGAAGTCTTCCATCTGATGATTCACTCTCCAATTGGCTGCAATGGCCAGAGCTGTGCTGATCTGAAGCCAGGAGCCAGGATCTTCTTCTGGGTCACCCACGTGGGTGCAGGGGCCCAAGGACTTGGGCCATCTTCTACTGCTATCCCAGGCCACAGCAGAGAGCTGGATCGGAGCAGGAGCAGCCAGGACTAGAACTGGCACCCATATGGGATGCCGGCGCTTCAGGCCAGGGCATTAACCTGCTATGCCACAGCACCAGCCCCAAATGTAAACTTCTTTTTTTTAAATTTTTTTTTTTAATTTTATTTTTGACAGGCAGAGTGGACAGTGAGAGAGAGAGAGAGAGACAGAGAGAAAGGTCTTCCTTTGCCGTTGGTTCACCCTCCAATGGCTGCCGTTGCCGGCGCGCTGCGGCCAGCACACCACACTGATCTGAAGGCAGGAGCCAGGTGCTTATCCTGGTCTCCCATGCGGGTGCAGGGCCCAAGCACTTGGGCCATCCTCCACTGCACTCCCGGGCCATAGCAGAGAGCTGGCTGGAAGAGGAGCAACCGGGACAGAATCTGGTGCCCCGACTGGGAATAGAACCCGGTGTGCTGGCGCCGCTAGGCGGAGGATTAGCCTGTTGAGCCACTGCGCCGGCCCCAAATGTAAACTTCTTAACATACTTGCTTCAAAATTTTTAAAAAGAAATATATACTACAGATATAGTGAATTACTTAACCTATTTTATTTCCTTATCTTTCTTCCCTAGTTAACCACTATATGGAGAGGTTTGTATATCTTTTTTTCCCCATGGTATTATACTTTGCTGCTTATGTGATTCACCCAATACACACACACACACAGACACACACTCAGTTTTTTTTTTGTGTGTGTGTGTTTTAGATTTACTAAGTGTAATCACATAGGGAAGACATATGTGGGGCCTTCAAAAAGTTCATGGAAATGCATGAAGAAAATTATGAAGAAACTGTGCAGAATTAAAAAGTTTTTGCACCAAAATGAACTCATCCTAAATTGCTATATGATATAGTTTGGCACATTTAGAAGGATTAGACAATGGCTTGAAAAGAGTAATAGGTTAAGCATCTGTCTGCAGTGCTGGCATCCCAAGTGGGAGCTGGTTCAAATCTTGGCTGCTCCACTTCTGATACAGCTGCCTGCTGATGGACTGGGAAAACAGTAGAAGTTAGTTCAAGTGCCCATGTGGGAGACCCAGAAGAGCTCCTGGCTATTGGCTTTGGATGGACCCAGCTGTGGCCATTGCAGCCATTTGGGGAATGAACCAGCAGATGGAAGACCTCCCTCTCTATCTCTTCCTCTCTCTGCTGTAACTCTGCCTCTCAAGTAAATAAATAAATGTTAAAAAAATTCACATAAAAAATGAGTCCTTGTCAGAGCAACAAGAGTACTGCTAAAATCCGATCAATCTTCTATTTTCGTGGGTTGGAAGAATCAATATCATCAAAATGTCCATTCTTCTGAAAGCTATTTATGGATTCAATGTGTTACCAATTAAAACCCCAAAGACATTAATCACAAATCTAGAAAAATTGAGGCTGAAATTCATATGGAAACATAAGAGACCTAGAATAGCTAAACCAATATTATACAACAAAAACAAAGCTGGAGTCATCACAATACCATATTTTAAGACATAATGCAAGACAGTTATAATCAATACAGCCTGGTACTGGTACAAAAACAGATGGATAGACCAATAGAACAGAATAGAAATTCAAGAAATTAATCCAAGCATCTACAACAATTTATATTTGACCATAGAGCTGAAACCAATCCCTGGAGCAAGAACAGTCTCTTCAATAAATGGTGCTGGGAAAACTGGATTTCCACATGCAGAAGTATGAAGCAGGACCCCTTCTTTACAGCTTACATAAAAATTCAAATGGATTAAAAACCTAAATCTATGACCTGATATCATCAAATTTTTAGAGAACATTGGGGAAACCCAGCAAGATATTGGCACATACAAAGAATTCTTGGAAAAGGCCCCAGAGGCACAGGCAATCAAAGCCAAAATTAACAAATGGGATTACATCAGATTGGGAAGCTTCTGTACTACAAAAGAAACAGGAAAGTGAAGAGGCAACTGACAGAATGGGAAAAATTATTTGCAAACTATGCAATTGATAAACAATTAATAACCAGAATATATAAAGAGATCAAGAAACTCCACAACAATAAAACAAATAACCCAGTTAAAAATGGGAAAAGGACTTACAGACTTTTTTTTTTGACAGGCAGAGTGGACAGTGAGAGAGAGAGACAGGGAGAAAGGTCTTCCTTCTGTTGGTTCACCCCCCAAAATGGCTGCTACGGCCAGCAGGCGCGCTGTGCCAATTTGAAGCCAGGAGCCAGGTGCTTCCTCCTGGTCTCCCATGTGGGTGCAGGGCCCCAGCACTTGGGCCATCCTCCACTGCCTTCCCGGGCCACAGCAGAGAGCTGGACTGGAAGAGGAGCAACCGGGATAGAATCCGGCGCCCCAACTGGGACTAGAACCTGGGGTACCAGTGCTGCAGGTGGAGGATTATCTCAGTGAGCCGCGGTGCTGGCCTTACCTCAGGATTTTAAAGGCCAGTATGTGGATTGAGATCACAGAGTATTCAGTGGCATGGAAGGAGGTCCAGGGGTGTGTTTTGTGACTGGCAGAAATCTAGGAACCCAAAGCAGCTCAGATCCCCAAAGGGAGAGCAAGGTCAATGGGTGAGCCTGGACTGAGTCACTGCTACAAAACACACCAAACACCAGAGTTAAGGGAAAGGTTTATTGTTGGGTGGGGGAAGCCTGACAGGCCAGGGGGAGAGGGCAGGAGAGTAAGAGAGAGGGCATGAGAGAGAGAGAGAGAGAGAGAGAGAGAGAGAGAGAGAGAGAGCAATACAACATTTCTTTGGGGAAAAAAATCTAAGCAAGAACAAACATCAAATTCGTGGTAAAACCTCTGTGGATGAATGGTAAAAATCATTGACATTTATAGAAACTTTATGGGGATAATTCCCCAAAGGAAAAAGCAGTTTACAAATGGACAACTCATTTTAAGGAGGAATGAGTCAGTTTTGAAGATGAAGTCTGCAGTGGCAGACCAACCACATCAGTTAATCTAACTGCTAATGCCCTAATTGAACAGAACTGATGATTAACAGCAGAAACAATAGCCAATCACCACATACATCTCAATTGGTTCAGTACACACAATTCTGGCTGAAAATTAAAGTGGAACAAACCTTTATTGCTTGGTGAGTGCAAAAATTGCTGTGCCCAGATTAGCTGCAGAAAAGAGTGGGAATTTCAATGGAAATTTTAAACAAATGAGATCAAGTTCCTGAATGATTTATTTGTATAATTATAACAGAAGATGAAACATGCCTTTACCAGTGTTATGCTGAAAATAAAGCAAAACCAAAGCAATGGCTACCAAGAGGTGGAAGTGGTCCAGTCAAAGCAAAATGGACCAGTCAAGACAAAGATTATAGCAACAGATTTCTTGTGTGTTTAAGGTATTTTATTTACTGACTTTCTAGAAGGCCAAAGAAAAATACCATCTGGTTTTAATGAGAGTGCTTTGATAAACTTAGCCTAAGCTGTAGTAGAAAGCACCCAGAGAGTTCTTCTCCACCATAACAATGTTCCTGGTCATTCTTTTCATTAAGCTGGTCAATTTTATGAGAGTTTTGGTGAGAAATGTTTCTCAGTCTCAAAAAGTCTTTAAAGGGCACCCATTTCTTGTCAGTTAATATCAAAATGACCACATTGGTGTGGTTAAGTTCTCAAGACCTAAGTTCTTAAATTGATGGTGTTGTCACTTCAAAAAAGAATGTGTTTTGAATTTGTTGGGGTTTGTGGAATAAAGTTTATATTTTTTACTTTTAAAAAAGTGTTTATTTTTCATCTATTTGAAAGGCAGAGTGACAGAGAGAGAGAGAGAGAGAGAGCAAGAGAGTGCTTCTTTTTGTTGGTTCAATCCCCAAATACCTACAATAGCCAGGGCTGGGCCAGGCCCAAGCCAGGAACCCAGAACTCCATCTGGATCCCCACGTGGACAGCAAGTGGCCAAGCTCTTGAACTATCACCAGCTGCCTCCCAGGATGTATTAGCAAGAAGCTGACTTAGAAGCAGAATATCCAGAACACAAAGCAGTTTTCCCTCTGGCACTTTAACTTGCCATGCCACAGCACCCACTCCCTGTTTTTTACTTTTAAGTTCCATTTTCCACTTCTGGGTGTGCACAGAAAGGGGTTTGGGAGATGCATGAAAAGGGGGTTTGGATGGTGTAGATCAGGCTGTCACACAGGCGGGGCTGGAGTTGTCACACAGGTTGGCTGGGGCTGTCACACCACTGTCATGCTGGTCATGCTGCTGGGCTGCAGGTCATGTAGGGCTGCAGCAGGTTGGGGCTGTCAGACCTCTGATCCCCTTTTTCCTGCCACCTCCCTGAAACCTTAGCCCCATTCTGCTTTGGTCTGGTCTGTTGGGGCCTATTGCAAGGGCTTAGTTCTAAACACTGGCGTCTCATAATTTTTAACAATTTGACTAAAGATCATTGTTTCAATCATCTTATGCTAAATCATGCCGTGGTTCCCAAAGCTCAATATTTGCTGAAACAAAAGCATTTTCTCACATTCCCATGGACTGGAGGGTTCAGCACTATGTCCTTTTTACTTCAAGACTGTAGCTGAAAAGACAGCTCCCATGTTGGATGTCAGTGTCATGTTGGTGAAAAGAGGAGAAAGCAGACCCCCAGGAAGGTTCTTGGAGCTCTGTTTGCAAGTGGCACTTACCACTTTATATAGCCACATTTTGTCGACCAAAGTCAGTGTCATGGAGTGACACCTATTTTCTCACAAGTAAGCCTGGTGTGCAGTAAACATTTTCCCAGTGGTACAATCTACCACACAAGGTTTCCCAATCACTTGGTTTGTGGTATGTCCTTTTTAGGCTGTTTAAGATGTAATTCCATTATCAACTATCATAAAACTATTCTACATTTCTGACCTGTCTAGTGTACATTTTGTATATGGTGTGAGATGAGGATTTAAGATTTTTTTGTTACTGTTAATTGAATACTCTACTGACTTTTGTTGGCTAGTGTGTATCTTTTCTTTTGATTTTTATTTATTTAAAATATTTATTTGAGAGGGAGGGGCAGAGAGAGAGAGAGAGAGAGAGAGAGAAAACTTCCAATAGCTGCTTCACTTCCTAGGTACCTGCAATGGCAAAGGCTGGGTAAGGCTGCACCCAGGAGCCAGGAATTCAGTCTAGTTCTCCTATTTGGGTAGCAAGGACTCAATCACTGAACCATCACTGCTTCCTCCCAGAGTCTGTGCCAGCAGAATGCTGGAGTCTGGAGAAAAACCAGTATCAAAACAAGATACTCTAATTTGAGATGCAGGCATCCCAAACAGTGGTCTGCCCACCAGGGTAAATGCCCACCCCTCATCTGATTTCTAAATGTTTTTATTTATTCATTTTATTTATTTGAAGGGAAGAGAGATGAGGAGAGAGATAGATAATGAGAGAGAGAGAGAGAGAGATTCTTTCCCATCTACTGCTTTACTCCCCAAATGTATATAGCAACCAGGGCTGGACCAGGCTGAAACCAGGACCTGAGAACTTCATCTGGTTCTCCCAGTGGTAGCTGGCAGGGATGATCCATCATCTGCTGCTTCCAGGGTGTATATTAGCAGGAAGCTGGAATTGGGAGGGGAGATGGGATTTGAACCTAGGCATCTCAATATGGAATGTGGACATCTGAAGTAACATCTTAACCACTACACCAAATGCTTGGCCCTGCTTTTTAAATGTGACCTCTGCCACATATTCTCCCATGTATTTGGGAACCACTTCTTTACCCTCTTCCCTTTGGGTTTTCTATAATGCAGAAAGCCTGTTTCAGGACTTGTGTTTCAGTGTCATCCCTCCAGATCTGTGGCATTGATGTCTTCAGTCACATCTAAGATGTTGGTTTTTTTTATTTTTAAAGAATGCAACAGCTGCTTTTATTTTTTTCCCAAAGAAACTTTTTATTTAAGGAATACAAACTTCATGCATTTCATAAATACAACTTTAGGAACATAGTGATTCTTCCAACTGTACCCACCCTCCTCCTCACACTCCCACCCCTCTTCCTCCTCCTTCTCTTATTTCCAGTCTTAGTTTTTACTAAGATATATTTTCAATTAACTTTATACACAGAAGATTAACTCCATACTAAGTAAAGAGTTCAACAAATTATGTGAAAAAAAAATTGTTCCTCACAGTCGAGACAAAGGCTGTTCAACCTCATTGCATCTCAAAGTTAATTTCAGTTCTTTTTAAAAAGAACTCTTTTTTTTGAGAAACTTAATTAACTTTAAAGAAGACCTGAAGGATGATACATCTTTTTTTTTTTTAAGAGTTATTTATTTATTTGGAAGTCAGAGTTACACAGAAAGAGAAGGAGAGGCAGAGAGAGAGAGAGATGGAGAGGGAGTTCTTCCATCTGCTGGTTCACTCCCCAGTTGGCCACAATGGCTGGAGCTGCACCAATCCAAAGCCAGGAGCCAGGAGCTTCTTCCGGGTCTCCCACATGGGTGCAGGGAAACAAGGACTTGGGCCATTTCTATTGCTTTCCCAGGCCATGGCAGAGATCCGGATCAGAAGTGGAGCAGCAGGACTTGAACCGGTGCTGATATGGGATGCCAGCACTGCATATAGTGGCTTTATCTGCTATACCACAGTGCCGGCCCCAAGAATGGTACATCTTTTGCAAGCACTTAGATGTGATTATAACTAATGAGACATAAGAATATCCTACACTTAATACACTAAAATGAAGTAAATCTTTGAGAACAAGTTTTGCTATTAACTCTGATAATACAACTCCTTGAGGACAGAAGTCCTGCATGGGAAGTTAGTGCACAGGGACTCCTGTTGTTAATTTAACACTCTTATGTATGATGTCTGTGATCACCTGAGGCTCTTGACATGAACTGCTTAGGCTGTGGAAGCCTTTTGAATCTACAAACTCCTTCAGTATTTAGACAAGGTCATAAGCAAAGTGGAAATTCTCTCCTCCCTCCAGAGAAAAGTACATCCTTCTTTGATGACCACTTCTTTCCATGGAGTCTCATCCACAGAAACCTTTCATGTGGGACACTTTTTGCCATAGTATCTTAGTTTTCCATGCCTGAAATGCTCTCATGGGCTTTTCAGCCAGACCAGAGTGGTTTAAGGGCTGATTCTGAGGTCAGAGTGCTGTTTAAAGTGATTATCATTCTATGAGTCAGCTGTATGGACTGCTTCCCAAGTTGGAGCACTCACTCCTTTTAAATTCCATTATTATTACCATTTAATCCTATTTATATGATCACTTTAACACTTAAACCTGTCTATACAATTACTATAACACTTAATCCTGTCCATACGATCATTCTAACACTTAAGATGGTATTTTTACCACCCAGCTTAAAGGGATTTTGAGTCCCATGGCAAGTTTTTGAACTGTACCCTTAGAAGTAAGTCTATAGGAATGTATGTAGAACTATACAGCTTTACAGTTACAAACTTCATACATTTCATAATTACAACTTTAGGCTCATGGTGATTCTTCCCATCGTGCCTGTCTTCCCACCCACACTTCCAGCCCCCTTCCGCCTCTGTCTCTTATCCCACTATTATTTTTCATGAAAATCTATTTTCTATTAACTTTATACACATGATTAACTTTATGTTAAGTAAAGAGTTCAACAAGTAATATGAGAAATAAAACCTATTCTTCATTGTCAAAATCTATATATTTCAGTCTACCCTATTGCTGAAACTCATAGGAAATTCTTCAGAAGCTTATTATCTGTAATATTGAAATGAGAAAAGATCTAATGGAAGATTTACTGGGATTGTGATTGACAAGAGTATGAAAAAAATTGTTTGGGGGTGGGTATAATTACATAACTGGTAAAGCTGCTGCCTGTGACACTGGCATCCCACATGAGCACCAGTTTGAGTCCTGGCTGCTCCACTTCCTATTTAACTCCCTGCTAATGGCCTGGGAAAATCAGCAGAAGATGGCCCAAGTGCTTTGGCCCCTGTCACCCACATGGGACACTTGGATGGAACTCTCGGCTTTGGTCTGGCCCATCTCCAGTTGTTACAGACATCTGGTGAGTGAACCAATTAATGGAGGAGCTTTCTCTCTCTGTCTCTCCCTCTCTGTCTATAACTCTGACTTTCAAATAAATAAATAAATAAATCTTTAAAAAATTATTGTTTATTTGTAAGGCAGAGTGACACACATACACAGAGAAAGAGAGAGAGAGAGAACTTCCATCTGCTGGTTGAGTCCTCAAGTGTCTGTAGTAGTCAGAGTAGAGTCAGGCAGAAGCTAGGAGCCAGGAACTCCATCATAGTCTTCCACATGTGCAGCAGAGATTCAAGCACTTGAGCCATCATTTGCTGCCTCCCAGGTATATTAGCAGGGGGCTGTATTTAAAGGCTTTTCCCTTAAAATTATATGACAGGAATACTAAACTCAATGCACCATTGCAAAAAACAGAGTTTCTTCTTAGTTAAGATTGCCTGTCAAAGTAGTTTGGATTACAGTTAGCTTTTTAATTAATTTTAGTTCTTAGAAGTGCTCTTTTTTTATTCATTTACTTTTGATGATCTATTTTATTTTATTTGAAAGGCAGAGTGACAAGAGAAATAGGAGCTTCTATCCTGCTGGTTCACTCCAGCATGCCCCCAATAGCCAGGGCTGGGCCAGGCCAAAGCCACGAGCCAGAAACTCTACTGGAGTTTCCCACTTAAGTAGGTATTTGGGCCACATCATCTGCTGCCACCTTCCAGGTGCATTAACAGAAATCTGTATCAGGAATGGAGGTGGAACTTGATACCAGATATGGGATACTACTTGTTACTACTTGATATGGGATGTGGGTGTCACAAATGGCAACCTAACCCTCCTGTACCACAACAACTACGCTTCTTGTAAAACTTTTTATTTATTTATTTTCATTTTATTTGAATTGCAGAGAGATAGAGACAAAGACAGAGACAGAGACAAAGACAGTCACCGTTCGCTCCCAAATGCCCACAAAAGCCACTTCTGGACCACGCTGAAGACAGGAGACTGGAATTCTATCTGAGTCTGACATGGTTGGCGAGGGCCCAGATACTTTAGCTGTCATTTGATGCCTCCCAGAGTGCACATTAGCAGGAAGCTGGATTGGAAGCAGAACTGAGGCTTGAACCCAGACTCCAATGTCGTCTGGTTTCAAATCCTGGCTCTGCCATTTATCAGTGTCAAGGTCTTCAGAATTTCATTTAATTTCTCTGTACTTCAGTCCCTTCACCTGTAAAATAGATATGAAACTAATAGCTACTTCATGGGTTTGTTGTGAGAGTAATGTAGTAGACAATCTGTTCATACCTCCTTAGAGTTCTTTTTCATTTTTGTGCATGCAGGCTCCAGGTAAGCTTTTACCCTCAAGTCAGCCTCTGTCTTTTTTGTCAACTACCATTGACTTCAAGAAACTGTTTTGCATTGTAAACTCAAAAGTACCTGGGAATTGAGGTACCTCCCTTCTGCTCCAGCCTGTAACCAATGACTGGCACTGCATAATATAAATAATCCACTTCCTGGCCTCCAGGCATCTGATAACTGGGTTATACCTTACTCTATGGATTGCTTTACACAGAACTCCTTGGTGTTGAGTTATCTTCCTTCTGCTGGGCTCACACATTTGCTTGGCCTCTTTCACATTCTGATCTCACTTTATTATTCTATCTCCTCCTGGAAATACTTTTTATTCAGCTATTTTCACATAAATCCTTGATTCAGGGTCTGGTTCTGGGGATGTCAGCTTAGAGCAGTTTGAGTTGCTGTCTATATAAAGTGTCCTTCACATAACATGTCTACAAATGTTGACTGTTACTATCCATGCTATAATGCTGATCAAAGACGAGGTGACTTGGTGTAGGTCCCCCTTTCATCACTGCCTCGTCACAAGGATATATATTTCATTCTATTTAATAATTCACTACAAGACTGTTAATAAATCATATAAGGCTGTTTTGTACTGGCCTTCTGGAAGGTTTGGGGATAAAAATGTGGGCCATAAAAATCTTAAAAAGTGGATGATGAATATAACTTATTTTTAGAGTTCAAGAGCTATCCACTTATTTGTGCAAATAAATAGAATCTGGCCTTGATTCCCTCATCTGTGGTGTATGCCTCTCTGATTCTCAGTGGGGGAAGTTCTTTTCAGGCTTTATGACTTTGTAAATCCCCATCCTTTCCAGGGAAACCCTGGCCTACACCCCTCAGTATCTCTCTATAACCTGACTTTGGATATGAGCTCTTGGTTTTGAATAAACTTGAGAGCTCAGATTTCTCTCCAAATACCTCTTTACAGTATGTGGGAAAAGAAAAAGAAAATAACACTTAATGGAAAGAATACTTTTGAATTCAAGGAGTATAAGGGTGAAAAGGGCTTGTTCAGCCAACATTTTATTTCATAAGTCAACATCTTTTTTTTTTTGTTTTTAAAATTTTTTTATTTATATATTTTGTTTAAGTTATACAAGTTTTATATATTTCCTTTGTACTGTTTTAGGAACATAGTGGCACTTTCCCCCTACCTCCCTCCTATCCACACTCCAACCTTTTTTTCCTTTCCTTCTCTTAATGTTTACAATGGTCTTTATTGAATAAATGTAATGATCATATTGTTAATCCTATCCTAAGTAAAAAAGAGAAAACAAAGCAAAAATAAAACAAAATGCTGTTTTTTAACAAAAGAGACAAGGGCTATAAACAATCATTGCTTCTCAAGATGTCTATTGCACTCCAATACATTTTATTTCAAGTACTACATTAGTTACCTTGGATCAAGGAGAACATATGATATCTGCCTTTGTGGGACTAGCTTATTTCACTAAGTATAATAGTTTCAGTTGCAACCATCTTGTTGCAAAAGACAGAATTTTTTTCTTTCTTTCTTTCTTTTTTTTTTTTTTTTACAGCTGAGTGGTACTCCATAGTATGTATGTATATGTGTGTATACACACACATACACACACACATATATATATACCAATATACACACACACACACACACATATATATATATATGTATGTGTATATACCATAATTTCTTTAACCAAGTCATCAATTGATGGACATATGGAATGATCCCATATCTTAGCTATTGTGATTTATGCTGCAGTGAACATGGGATACAGATAATTCTTTCATACACTGTTTTATTTTGGTTTGGGTAAATTCCCATGAGTATGATGGCTGGATCATATGATATGTCTATATTCAGATTTCTGATGTATCTCAATACTGTTTTCCCACTGGTTACACCAGTTTACATTTCCACCAACAGTGTACCAGGGTACCTTTTTCTCTACATCCTTGCCAGCATTTGTCATTTGTTGATTTCAGTATGTGGGCCATTCTAACTGGAGTGAGGTGAAACCTCATTGTGGTTCTGATTTACATTTCACTGATGGCTAGCAATCCTGATCAAGTGTCTGTTGGCCATTTGAATTTCCTCTCTTGAAAAATGTTTGTCAAATCCTTTGCTCATTTAGTAACTAGATTGATTTGTTGTTGTTGAATTTCTTGAGCTCTTTATAGATTCTGGATGTAAATGCTTTATCAGTTGTGTAGTTTGCAAATACTTTCTTCTATTCTTTCAGTTGCCTCTTCACATTGCCAAGTGTTTCTTCTGCAGTGCAGAAGCTTCTTAGCTTGATGTAATCCTGTTTGACAATTTTGGCTTTGTCTGTGCTTCTGGGGTCTTTTCCAAGAAGTCTTTGCCTATGCCAATGTCTTGCAGAGTTTCCCCAATGTCCTCTAATGATTTGATCATATCAGGTTGTAGATTTAGATCTTTGATCCATTTTTAGTGGATTTTTGTGTAAGGTATATGGTATGGGTCTAGTTTCATACTTCTGCATGTGGAGATCCAGTTTCCCCAGCACCACTTGTTAAATAGGCTGTCATTCCTTCAGGGATTGATTTTAGCCCTTTTGTCAAAGATAAGTTAGTTATAGATGCATGGAGTGATTTCTGGAGTCTGGTCCAGACTCAAACATGGTGCAGTCTACTAGGCTCTCTCTCCAGCTGTATCAACAGTGATGTAGGCTGGTGCAGTCTGACCTAACCTTGCTAGCCAGTATAAGCTGCTGGGTTCTTTGTTGTGTTTGTACTCCATGTTCCATGCTCATTGCTGTACACCTACATCTTCCACTCAGGTCCAGACCATTTCACTGCTTTCACAAGACTACCCACTGCAGTTTTCTCTACAAACTTTCCCTGAGAGTATACCTTTTCCACTTGGATTTCTGCTACATTCACAGAGCCTAGAGCAGACCTCTGTCACTATTCTGCCATTGCCTCTCCTAAGTTAACATCTTAATATTCTTTTTGATAGAGATGGAACAGTTTGCCTTCAGAGAGACAATAAATATCAAAGCTGAATCCATATGCTGGGTTATGAGTGTTTAAATAGCTGTATTATGTGAAATTCTAGAAAGCTAGGTTTGCCATGGAAATGATGTTATAGTTATAACCATAGGTAGGCTCTGTTACTGTATTTCTGACCATAAGAAAGAAAAGCCCTGAAATTCATACCTTAAGACTGACTGAGGAGGAGGAGGCAAACATAACACTTCAGTTATTCTAAAAACAACTCTTTCCCCAAATCTTTCAGTTATAAAATAAGGTAATACTTTTTTTCCAATAGATTCTTCACTAACAAAAGATTTCAAGTTAGACAGAAGGTGAAGGCTGATGAATAATATTTATCCTAAGTTTTGGAAGATGTGGTATATGAGAGTTATGTCAAAGTTTTGAGCTTTGGAATGTTTTGGGGAGGAGGGATATTCTGGAATTTCCTATCATAGCAGTACAAATTAAGATATTTTACTCAGGACTAACCTCTATTATAAATGTATAAAGCTGTAATAGATGTTTGCTGTTTGTAGTTGTAATGTTCAGAGACAGGGTATGACTTAGTACATTCGTTTTCTCTTGCTGCTACAACAAATTACCATGAATTTAGAGGCTTAAAACAGTGCATATTTATTATCTCAGTTTCCATGGATGAGAACTCCAGCTACAACTTAGCTCATTCCTCCACTCAGGGTTTCACCACATTGCAATCAGGGGTGTGTTTCTTTCTGGAGCTCAGGGTCCTCTTTGAAGCTCCTATCATTGTTGGCAGAATTCGGGTTGTTGGGATGAGAGTACTGAGATCCTCATTTTATTGCTGGCAATTAGCCTGGGCAACCTTTGTCTTCTTGAGGCTGCCCATGGTGCTTGAGACATGGCCCTTCTACACATGAGCTTACTGCTTCAAGGCCACAGGGAGATTCTCTCCCTCCAGTCAGATAAGTCAAAGTCTTATGTAATGTCATCTAAGTATAGGAGTGACTATGCAACCACTTTTTTTCATAGAACATAATGTGATCAAGGGACTGAGTCTCAGGTTACCTTTGCCATTTTCTACTGGCTAAGAAGTAAGCTTCCTCCACACTGAGTGGGGGTTTGTGAAGGCATGCAGGAGTCATTTGGGGGTTATGTTAGGGTGGGAACACCATTATTAGTATACCCAAACTTTGTGCTTGGGCTACAAGTCACATTAAAGCTAACTAGGATCAGGAAGTTTTTTTATTTCATTCCTAGTATGGTAAATTGAGATACAGCTAAAGAAATATTATGGAAATACAAGAGTCACTGAAATCATTAATGGCTTTGAATAAAATATTCTTTAGCTTGAATTTGTGTACTCTCTAAAATAACAAAAATGTATAGGATCTACACAAAAAAGTTAGAATATTAGCAAAAATTACAAAGAACATTTGGATAAATAGTACTTGCTGAAAACACATTAATATGTACATATAGGCTCTAATAAAGCTATACTAATTAAAATATGACACTAGTATACAAATAGAAAGAAAGGAAGGCAACAAAATAGATTCAAATATATGTGAGCTTTTAATATGAAAATGGTTTTTCAAATTGATGATGGAAAAATGCTTTTTCAATAAAACTGTTAAGGGAAAATTGGGTAGCTTCTTGAAAAAAACATGAGTGACTCTTCTCTCCTCCAAACTAAATCCAGAAGGGTCAAAGGTATAAATATTAAAATAATAAACTGCAGTAGTACTAGAAAGGGTACTATTAAATGGAAAGCCGTTCCATAAAACCTCTGAAATTTCCTAAAAATGATTAAATTTAACTATGAGAAGTTTAAAACAAAATAAAAACTTATAAATATACAAATATGATAAAATGGTAAAATTGTTTTGTTTTTGAAAGCATGATAAAATTTTTAATGTATAAAACAGTCCATAAATCAAGAAATGAAAAGATAATTTTAGACTAATTTAAAAGTGAAGAATATATCACCATAAAGAAAAATGAGTCAAATGAAAGCACTTGATTCCTATTAAGAGAAAGATAAGCAAAAAAATCATAGTAATATACAATGCTTTTAATTTCAAATTAAGTTGGCAAAGTTGAAAAGTTTGATAGCATTTTATGGTTAGTAAGCATAGGAACCATACTGTCATACTTTACTGGTGAGAATGTTAATTGGTGTAAACTCTTTTGAGGATGACAGCCATATCTATCTAAATAAGAAATTCATGTAGCCTTTGATGTTGCTATAAATTCCCTACGTATTGATTCTAGGTACATTTATGCATGTACAAAATGCATATATACAAAAACAGTCCTAAAAGCCTTGTTTGTTATAGAAACATTTGAAAGTAACTCAAGTAGGGTATTGGGTAAATAAAAAGTGGTTTGTGAGAAAAGTAGAAGCTAACTTTTTTTGGAGTGTTTATTATATGCCAAGTACTATATTAAGCTGTTTACGTATGTAATCTTCAACAACTGCCTTAGATAGGAAGTATTATTATTCTCATTTTACAAAAGGGAGACTGAGTCACATAAAGTACAATTAATTTGCTCCCAACAACTAGGGGAGCTGGAACTCAAACTTGGTCATCATTCAGAGGTGACATATTCTTACTAGGCTATGGTCTCTCTGTGTGCATGTGGAATTGTAGGCAGTGTGTGCTGTACTGACAATGTAGATTAACTAGAAATGCATATATATGTATATTTATAAGATATCTCTGTGAGAGGATTACAAGGAGTAGAATGATTTAGTCTATTAACACTTTTGTGGAAAAATGTGTTTTTTTTTTTATATATACAGGGTTTATCTTCTGAGATAAGCACATACACACAACTAGTGTTTGAATTAGGGGAGAGAAAACTGAGTACTTTAAGAGAACAGAGGAAGGAAGAATATTTACTATTTATATTTTTCAATTTGTGTATTTCGATTATGTATTATGCACATATACTACCTATCAAACAAAAAAATCAAATAGTGGTTAGCAGAAGCAGTACATACAGAAAGGTAGATCAAAGGCCTGGCTTATATAGCATGTCTTTGCAAGTAACTTGCTTCCATTTATAAAGAAGTTTAAGTTATAAAAATTTAACATGCATCATAAATAAGTGAATAGATGAGTTCTAAAAGGTGAGAGAAGATATTTATAACACATAGAGCCTACAAAGGATTATTATCTGGGATATATAAAGGATTCTTAAACATCAGGAAGAAAAAGACAAATCAGTAAGAAAAACGAGCAAGAATGTTAACAGACAATTCATAGAAGAGCAAGTAAAGGTCAAACACATTGACAATTGGGGAGACATTAAAATGAGATGTATCAGGGCTGGCATTGTGGTGCAGCAGGTTAGGCTGCCAACTGGGATACTGACATTCCATAGGTTGCCAGTTTGATTCCCAGCTGCTCCATTCTGATCCTACTCCCTGCTGACACTCCTTGGAAAGCAGCAGAAGATGGTGCAAGTACTAGACCTCTGCCATCCATGGGGGAGACTGGATGGAGCTCTGTGCTCCTAACTTTAACCTGGCCCAGGGCTGGCCATTGTAGCCATCTGTGGAGTGAACCAGAAGATGAAAGATTCTCTCTCTCTCTCTCCCTGTAATTCTTTCAAATAAATAAATAAGTAAAATCTTTTAAAAATGCAGTTTATAATATCACACCCTAATGTTTAGAGGTTTGGTGGTAAGAAACGTCTATGAGGATGGGGAACCATAGCAAATGTCAGACCAAGAACTGTTGTTGGGATGTCAAACTGGTATAACGCTAAGCAAAGTGGAAGATGTCTCTCAAGACCCCAGGACTCAACAATTCCATTCACAGGGTTTAAGGAGATGAGTGCAAGATGTTTCATAGTGACATTTTATTCTATAGATTTATCTTTTTGAAAGACAGAGAGATACAGGGAGAGAGAGGAAGAGAGAGAGAGAGAGAGAGAGAGAGAGAGAGAGAAAGAGAGAGAGAGAGAAACACAGGGAGATCCATCTTACCTTCACTGGATCACTCTTCAAAATGGCCACAACAGTTTGGTCTAGGCCAGGCTAAAGCCAGGAGCCTGGAGCTCCATCCAGGTCTACCACAAAGGTGACAGGTGTCCAAGCACTTGGGCCATCTTCCACTGCTTTCCCAGGTGTATTAGTGAGAGCTAAATTGGAAGTGGAGCAGCTGGGACTTGAGTCAGGGCTCTGATATGGGTTATCCTGCTATACCACAACATTGGCCACCAGTAACATTTTTTTTAATGAGAAAATTTTTTGACAGTGTTAAGTAATGTAATATTTGTATGTTTTATCACAAAATTGCTGAAACACATGGTAATTTATACCTATGACATCTATTTTCTTTATTAAAAATTTCTTTATTTGATAGGCTGAGTTAGAGAGAGAGAGAGAGAGAGAGATCTTTCATTGGCTGGTTCACTCCCTAAGTGGCTGCAATGGCCAAGCTTGGGACAGGCCAAAGCTGGGAGAGCCTGGAACTCCATCCAGGTCTCCCACATGGGTGGCAAGGGCTCTAGTATTTGGGGCATCTTATGCTGCTTTCCCAGACACATTATTAGCAAGGAGCAGGATAGGTAGTGGAGCAGCCAGGACTTGACTGGTGCTGCAGGTGGTAGCTTCACCACTGCACCACAACGATGGCCCCAGCATGCCATCTATTAAATTGGCATCGCTATCCTGTTTTTACTAATCTTTAGTAGTTGCTCTAGAGTTTAC
This sequence comes from Lepus europaeus, assembly GCF_033115175.1. Taxonomy (NCBI): domain Eukaryota; kingdom Metazoa; phylum Chordata; class Mammalia; order Lagomorpha; family Leporidae; genus Lepus; species Lepus europaeus. The sequence continues at coordinate 93,719,121 of NC_084834.1, read as the reverse complement.
AGTATATACATTTATAACTCAAAGTTCACTTTCAAATAACCTGTATTGTTAAGAACCAAGTACTCCTGATTCTTCCCTCTGGTCCCTTGTATCAGTGCTGTCATCATTTTACTTGTGCAAAAGCTATCATCATCAAAAACTCTATTGCTATTAGTATTTTAAGTAAACTAATATTTGTGAGATAAATTAAGAATAAGAAAAATAAGTTTTTAATATACCTTCACTTGTTTCTTTTCTAATCCTTTTTCTTTCTATAAATCCAAGTTTCCTTTTTAAATAATTTTCTTCTCTTTGAAGATCTTTTTTTTTTTAAGCCTTTCTTACAAGACAGGTCTATTGGCAACAAATTGTCTCAATTTTTGTCTGAGAAAAACTTTATATTTCATTTTTTTAAGATTATTTACTTGAAAGTCAGAGTTACACAGAGAGAGAAGGAGAGGCTGAGAGAGAGAGAGAGAGAGAGTGAGAGAGAGAGAGAGAGAGAGGGCTTCCATCTGCTGGTTCACTCCCCAATTGGCTGCATGGCTGGAGCTGCACCGATCTGATGCCAGGAGCCAGGAGCTTCTTACAGATCTCCTGCATGGGTGCAGGGGCCCAAGGTCTTGGGCCATCTTGTACTGCTATCCCAGACCATAACAAAGAGCTAGATTGGAAGTGGAGCAGCCAGGACTCATACGGCGCCCATATGGAATGCCAGCACTGCAGGTGGCAGCTTTACCCATGATGCCACAGTGCTGGCCTCAATTTCATTCATTTTTGAAAGATAGTTTTGTAGGATACAGAACCTATGTTGCTGTTTTTTTCCCCTTTCATTCAGTACTTTAATTTTTTACTCTTTTTTGCTTGTATGGCTGCTGGGAAGTCAGATGTGATTCTTACCTTTGCTACTCTATGTAGGTAAGGTGTTTTCATCTCTGGCTTCTTTGAAAATTTCTTTTTTACCTTTGATTTTCTGCTATTCAAATGTGGTATGCTGGTGTAGTTTTTCTGGGTAAATCTTCCCTGGTGTTCTCTGAGCTTCCTGGATATGTGGTTTGGTGTCTCACATTTATTGTCCTGGCTTCAGATATTGCAGGTATTGTTTTCTTCTCTTGTTCTCATTTGGTTAACACCTTTTGTAGTTGTCTCACAGTTCTTGAATATTCTGTTCTGGTTTTTTTTGGTCTTTTTTCTTTTCACTTTTCCATTTCTGTTGATACGTCCTCAACTTCAAAGAGTCTTTCCTCAGCCTATTGAAGGCATTTGTGTTTTCTATTTACTGTGGTTTTTTTTTTTTTTTATTCTTTGAATGTCCATCTCTCTGTGTCCATCTCTCTGTTTTACATTAACTGTCTCTTCTTGTATGTTCTCTACTTTTTCCATTAGAGCTCTTAGCATATTTGTCATCGTTGTTTTAAATTTATAGTCTGATAATTCCAACATTTATATCATATCCAAGTGTGGTTCTGATACTTGCTCAGTCTCTTCAGGCAGTGGCTTTTGCCTTTTAGTATGCCTTATACTTTCTGTTGAAAGCTGGATGTGACATGGGCAAGAGACCCTGGTAAATGGACCTCTAGTGATGTAGTAAATTGTGTGTGTGAAGTGGAGCTTTCTATAGACCTCATTAAGTCTTGGCCTTTTAGTGAGCCCATGCCTTTGGTCTATGAACTTCATAAGTGGTTCTCGTCCCACTCTCATTTTAGATGGGCCAAGATAGCTAGAGGGGGCTAGATCTTTACCTTTCTCCATCTGGTAGGCTAGAGTATATAATTTGCCTGCTAGTTTAGGTGCTCAAAAAAACTCTTCTAAGTTGGAAGTTGGCAAAATAGTTTCTACCAAGGGCACACCTTGTTAATAAATATAGAGGTACTAGTGTTGTGGCGTAGTGAGCAAAACCACTACCAGCAATACTGGTATCCCATATGAATTCTGCTGCTCCACTTCCGATCCAGCTTCCTGTTAATGTGCCTGGGAAAGCAGCAGAGGATAGCCCAAGTGCTTGGGTCCCTGTGCGTTTGTGGGACACCTGGAATAATCTCCTGAGTTCTGGCTTTGGTCTGGCCCAGCCCTGGCTGTTGTGGCCATTTGGGGAAAATCAGCAAAAGGAGGATTCCTCTCTCAGTTTCTCCATTTTTCTGTAAGTCACTCTGCATTTCAAATAAGAAAAGAAAGAAAGAGAGAGAGAGAGAGAGAAAGAGAGAGAAAGGAAGAAAGGAAGAAAAAATATTGAATGCTGTAGTATATTTCAAAATGTTTATTTTTCTCTTTCCCTTGCTGGAAACACAAAGGAAATTTCCCCTCTGATTTTTCTATGAGAACTTGATAAATTCCTGGAGGTAGAGCTGATAAAAGTGTGGGTACCCTCTCTAAGACTGGGCCACCCTAGGAATTTTTAATTCATAGATTTATATAATCTGAGCCCCCAGAAATTTACCAATTATGAGTATAGTTCAGTTTTACCTATCTGGGCACTGATGCCCACAGAGGTGTCTGCTTCTGGGTTCCTCCTTGGACAAATTGCATCCATGTGTCTGTCTGTCCAGGGCAGTCTTTTGCTCTGTGAACTCACTTCTCTGATGAACCAGAAGAGTTTTAGGCTTTTAGAATGCTCAGCGTTTGACTTGCTGTTAGGATAGAGTAACAATTTCTAAGCTTCTTGCAATGCTGGACAGGAAGCCATAGTCTATTCATCTGGCATTATTTTTAATATTGATAAAATTGAAACTTCTAAGTATCTGTCAATAGGAGAGTGAATAATTATACTGTGGCATATTCATATAATGGAATATAGAAATGTAGTTGTTGAATGTACTGGATTTATGTTATTTCAAAGAGCAACACCATGGAAACAGTGAAAAACGCAGGTGCAGAATGATAGACACAGAACTACATACATTTTTTATGCCTATATATGTGTAAGTACAGAAATGTAACAGAAGGCTACCTACCACCTTTACGATAGTGATTTCTTCTGAGGATGTAGGGAGGAATTAAAACAGTGAAGAACAAAACAGGGATTTCAGCTATATGTGTAATATCTTATTTCTAAAAAGAACTAAAGATTTAAAGCAAATACAACAAAGTATTCACACCTGTTAAGCATGTATGACCTTAGGAAAACTCACTAACCTCCATACTTTAGTTTTTTTTTCACATAATGACAATGATATTTATCTTGTAGTTAGTTGTCATGAAGGCAAAATGAACTAATACATATTTCAAAATCTAATTAATAAAATGCAAAGAAAAGGTACTCTGAAAAAAAGAAGATTGAAATACTCTAAGAATTTGGATAATTTTGAAAAATGACAATATGTAGGCTATTATTGTCACAAGCTCTACATATTTTGCTGAAAGTAGACCACATGCATATGTTAACGTACCTTACTCTAGCTGTCATTTTATTTGAAAAGTGCTGTGAACACTTCTGCTTTTGGTGACCAACTGATCAAAGGTAAAATGGAACAACAAAGCATTTATTTTATTTGTTCTGGACGAGTCAGAGACTGATTTGGTTTTCATCAACATTTCCCAGGGAATATGAATATAACAAGTTTTGCTAAGCCTTTTTAATTTTTTTCTCCATACTTTAATAGCTCACAGAGACCCCCCTTTTGTGCTCCTAGATTATAATAAAAATCTTTTCTCACTCCTAGTGGAATTTGCTACTGCTTCTATTCATTAACACAATACCAGGAAGCAGCAGGAGTGCCTTCCATGGAGACAACAGAAAGGCCCAGAATGCTCCTTGAGGAGGCTGCTCGTCCATTCTGCTGCTTCCCTGTCCCCTAGTGTGGGTGTTTCTGATATGATTGACATGCTCTCCGTATTTTCTAAATCACTCTAGTCTTTGTGGCATATTGGCTTGCTGTGACCCTGCTTGAGATTCCATCGAAAAGTACAATGTTTTTGAATGACTTGGAAAATACCTTGTGTTTAGGAAAAGGCTTGTTCTGAGCTCTCGTTTTCAGTAAGCTGAGACCATTAAAGACAGATAAAGTCCTCTGGGCATCATCTTTCTAACTGTAAGTGAAAAGAAATCTACACAGCCTTGTGAGCTATGTAGTTTGAAGTCTGAAATTTCTATTGTGAAATAACACAAGCTTTGTGGCTGTAAGGTTCATACGGTTTCTGTAACTAGACTGCAAAAGTAGGTCTCTTTGAATCTAAACCTAGGGAAACTGTTGAAGCATGACTTCCTTTGTGAACTCAAGGCTTGAAGCAAAATAAGAACAAGGATATTTTAGCAATTCTGGTGCAGGCTTTGGGATGAATCAGAATATTGCTCCCTAGGTCAAAACTTCTCTATGACTAAGTGAAAAATTGCAGGCAGAGCTAGGTTTATTTTTTAGAAATGCAAAAGTCACACACACATTCATGGCACACACTTGCAGGCATGCACTTACAAACACACTCCGTCTCCTCTATCTGACATTGCTGAGGAATGAGGCTGCATCTGTACAATTGAAACTTCGTCAATTAAGTCTAATAGTTTAATATTTCATGTGAATCTGCATTCTGAAGTATATTGAACACATTTTAACTTTTTCTTGGTGATTCATCCATAACTATTAATAATTGATTATGATGTTTTTATTTCTCTGTAATGCTTTGGCTTTTATTCTCTCCTCTCACCCCCTCCCCCACCAGAAAGGCAGTACTCATTATAGAAAGTTAGCAAAATACAAAAGGGAAATGTAATTATTATACTTATTCCTCCTTATGTAAATACATCTGAATCTGCACACTGTATGCACGTACATTTTTAAACAAATAAGAACATGCCAAACCTTTTGGGATTTGCCCTTTTTTCCCTAGAGATTTATCATAAATACTTTTTTTATATGAGTAGATCATATCAAACATTATTTTAAATGGCTATATGAAACTCTACTGTATGGATACACTGTGTTTTATTTCAATAATTCTCTATTTTTGCATGGTTGGATTATGTTCAACATTCTTATATCACAAACAACATTGTGTTGAATGTATATATGTGTTAGTATGCATATTTGTATAGCCATAAATATGTGTTTATGTTTTCTAAGTGTTTACAATCAATTAAATATGGAATTTATTATTCTAAGAACATGTACATTTTGATATGCTCTGTCGGGCAGGACTAACACCAGCAAATGCATCTTGGCATGGCTATAGCTGGTGTCTACCCTGGCTGTTCAGTACCTGTGCTGTGCTGTACTGGTGGTTAAATATCTTTTTTAAAAATATTTTATTTGTTTATTTGAAAAGCAGAGTTACACAGAGAGAGAGAGAGAGATGGAAAGAAATCTTCCATCTACTGGTTCACTCCCCAAGTGGCTGTAACAGCTGGGACTTCACCAGGCCAAAGCTAGGAGTCAGAGACTCCATCCAGAACTCCCACTTGGGTAGTGGAGTCCTAAGTACTTGGGCCATCTTCTATTGCTTTCCCAGGCACGTTAGCAGAGAGCTGGATCAGAAGTGGGGCAGCCAAAGCTTGGACCAGTTCCCATGTGGGATGCCAGTGTTGCAGGTGGTGGTTCTGCAAGCTACCCTGCAAGTAAATTATATGAATTTGTACTCCCATTTGCATTTATATTTTGAGAAAAGATGGGGACTGTTCCTTACTGATTTCCATGTTTATTCTCATATAAAAATGAACAACTGAAATTCAAGAAATTCTTGAACAGAAAGGGCTAGAATCCTTTTTTTATTCATGGATTAAAATATATAATATATTTTTAAAATTTGACAGGTAGAGTCATAGGCAGAGAGAGAGAGAGACAGAGAGAAAGGTCTTCCTTCCGTTGGTTCACTCCCTAAATAGCCGCCATGGCTGGCGCTGCGCCGATCTGAAGCCAGGAGCCAGGTGCCAGGTGCCTCCTCCTGGTCTCTCATGTGGGTGCAGGGGCCCAAGCACTTGGGCCATCCTCCACTGCCCTCCCAGGCCACAGCAGAGAGCTGGACTGGAAGAGGAGTAACTGGGACTAGAACCCGGTGCCCACATGGGATGCCAGCACCGCAGGTGGAGCATTAACCAAGTGAGCCACAGCGTCAGCCCCAAAATATATAATATTTAAAAGGATTTGGTCAGGTACTTCACCAAAGGAGATACATGAACACAATTAGACACACGTAAAGTTGCCCATGTGATTAGTCATTAGGGAAATACAAACTAAATCCAAAATAGGATAGTGCTGCATGCTATTAGAAAGACTAAAACAAAAATCAAGAAACACCCACACAAAACTTGTAACATTTGGAACTCTCAAACATTTCTGGGAGACACAAAAATGGGTACTGCTACTTTTGAAGTCTGTTTGACACTTTCTTTAATATTAACGTACACTTTACATGATCCAGCAATCTACTTCTAGCTATTTAGCCAAGAGAAAGAAAAACTTTTACTATACAAAAATATGCAAATATTTATAGTGACTTTTCAATAACTACTCCAAATAGGAAATAACCCAAATACTCTTATCTGACAAGTATATAAAATGGTTGTGGTACATCCATACAACTCAGCAATAAAAAAGGAATGAACTATTGAGGTACACAGGGATTTGAATCAATGTCAAGTGCATGAACACTCACTGGTTATATAACATATGATTCCATTTTTGTTCTGGAAAAGGAAAAATTATAGGGCCACAAAAGAGATCGGTGGTTGCCAGGAGCTGGGGATGGGGCATTTAATATTTATATAATTTATATATATCATATTGATACACATATATTTATATAAATGTATACTACATTATATATTTATATAAATTTATATATAATAATATTTTTTACTTGTTAAACATTTCATTTAAGGTATGCAGATTTCATGTATTTCATATATACAGATTCCATTTGTCAATTTTGACTTTGATTGCCTGTACTTCTGGGGTCTTTTCCAAGAAGTCTTTGCCTATACCACTGTCTTGCAGAGTTTCCCCAATGTTCTCTAATAGTTTGATGGCATTGGGTCATAGATTTAGGTCTTTCATCCACTTTGATTGGGTTTTTGTGTAAGGTGTAATGTAGGGATCTTCTTTCATCCTTCTGCTTGTGGAGATCCAGTTTTCTCAGCACCACTTGTTGAAGAGACTGTTCTTGCTCCAGGGACTGATTTTTAGTTCCTTTGTCAAAGTTAAGTTGTTTGTAGATGCTTAGATTGTTTTCTGGAGTTTCTATTCTGTTCCATTATTCTACATTCTGTTTTTGTGCCAATACCAGGCTCTTTGATTATAATTTCCCTGAAGTATGTCTGAAAGTATGGCATTGTGATGCTTCCAGTTTTATTTTTGTTGTATAAGATTGCTTTAGCTATTTGTGGTATGTTGTGTTTCTATATGTATTTTGACATCATTTTTTCTGAGGAAAATGTCATTGGTATTTTGATTGAAATTACATTGAATCTGTAAATTGCTTTTGGGTGGTATGGACATTTTGATGATATTCATTCCTTTTATTTAATGAATATAAATTTCCAAAGTACAGCTTATGGATTACAATGGCTTCCCCCCCATAACTTCCCTCCCACCTGCAACCCTCCCCTTTTCCGCTCCCTCTCCCCTTCCATTTACATCAAGATTCATTTTCAATTCTCTTTATATACAGAAGATCAGTTCAGTATATATTAAGCAAAGATTTCAACAGTTTGCCCCCACATAGCAACACAAAGTGAAAAATACTGTTGGAGTACTAGTTATAGCATTAAATAACAGTGTACAGCACATTAAAGACAGAGATCCTACATGATATTTTTTAAAAATTAATTTTCTATGCAATTTCCAATTTAACACCAGTTTTTTTTTTCATTTTCAATTATCGTTATATACAGAAGATCAATTCAGTATATACTAAGTAAAGATTTCATCAGTTTGCACCCACACAGAAACACAAAGTGAAAAATACTGGTTTAGTACTAGTTATAGCATCACTTCACATTAGACAACACATTAAGGACAGATCCCACATGGGATGTAAGTACACAGTGACTCATGTTGTTGACTTAACAATTTGACACTCTTGTTTATGGTGTCAGTATCTCAAATTCTCCTTAGGCTCTAGTCATGAGTTGCCAAGGGTATGGAAGCCTTTAGGGTTCACCGACTTTGATTTATTCCGATAGGGTCATAGTCAAAGTGGAAGTTCTCTCCTCCCTTCAGAGAAAGGTACGTCCTTCTTTGATGGCCCTGTTCTTTCCACTGGGATCTCACTCGCGGAGATCTTTCATTTAGGTCTTTTTTTTTTCCCCCCAGGGTGTCTTGGCTTTCCATGCCTACAATATTCTCATGGACTCTTCAGCCAGATCGGAATGCCTGAAGTGCTGATTCTGAAGCCAGAGTGTTGTTTAGGACATCTGCCATTCTATGAGTCTGCTGTGTATCCCACTTCCCATGTTGGATTGTTCTCTCCCTTTTTGATTCTATCAGTTAGTATTAGCAGACACTAGTCTTGTTTGTGTGATCCCTTTGACTCTTAGACCTATCAGAGTCAACAATTGTGAACTGAGATTGATCACTTGGACTAGTGAGATGGCATTGGTACATGCCACCTTGATGGGATTGTATTGGAATCCCCTGGCACATTTCTAACTCCACCATTTGGGGCAAGTCCGATTGAGCATGTCCCAAATTGTACATCTCCTCCCTCTCTTTTCCCCACTCTTATATTTAACAGGGATCACTTTTCAGTTAAAATGTAAACACCTAAGAATAATTGTGTGTTACTTACAGAGTTCAACCACTAGTACTAGAACAACAACAACAACAACAACAACAAATACTAAAAAGGATAAAGTATTATATTGTACATCAACAGTCAGGACAAGAGCTGATCAGGTCATTGTTTCTTTCTTTCTTTTTTTTTTTTTTGACAGGCAGAGTGGATAGTGAGAGAGAGAGAGACAGAGAGAAAGGTCTTCCTTTTTTTGCCGCTGGTTCACCCTCCAATGGCTGCTGTGGCCAGCGCATCTTGCTGATCCAAAGCCAGGAGTCAGGTGCTTCTCCTGGTCTCCCATGCGGGTGCAGGACCCAAGGACTTGGGCCATCCTCCACTGCCTTCCAGGGCCATAGCAGAGAGCTGGCCTGGAAGAGGGGCAACCGGGATAGAATCTGGCGCCCCACCCGGGACTAGAACCCGGTGTGCCAGTGCCACTAGGCAGAGGATTGCCTGTTAAGCCACGGCGCCAGCCCAGGTCATTGTTTCTTATAGTGTCCATTTCACTTCAACAAGTTTCTCCTTTGGTGCTCAGTTAGTTGTCACCGATCAGGGAAAACAAATGATATCCGTCTCTTTGGGACTGGCTTAATTCACTCAGCATGATGTTTTCCAGATTCCTCCATCTTGTTGCAAATGACCAGGTTTCATTGTTTTTTTACTGCTGTATAGTATTCTATAGAGTACATATCCCATAATTTCTTTATCCAGTCTACTGTTGATGGGCATTTGGGTTGATTCCAGGTCTTAGCTATTGTGAATTGAGCTGCAATAAACATTAATGTGCAGACTGCTATTTTGTTTGCCAATTTAATTTCCTTTGGGTAAATTCCAAGGAGTGGATGGCTGGGTTGAATGGTAGGGTTATATTCAGGTTTCTGAGGAATCTCCAGACTGACTTCCATAGTGGCTTAACCAGTTTGCATTCCCACCAACAGTGGGTTAGTGTCCCTTTTTCCAACATCCTCGCCAGCATCTATTGTTGGTAGATTTCTGAATGTGAGCCATTCTCACTGGGGTGAGGTGAAACCTCATTGTGGTTTAAATTGCATTTCCCTGATTGCTAGTGATCTTGGACATTTTTTTCATGTGTCTGTTGGCCATTTGGATTTCCTCATTCGAAAAATGTCTATTGAGGTCCTTGGCCCATCTCTTAAGTGGGTTGTTTGTTTTGATGTTGTGGATTTTCTTGATTTCTTTGTAGATTCTGGTTATCAGCCCTTTATCTGTAGTATAGTTTGCAAATATTTTTTCTCATTCTGTCAGTTGCCTATTCACTTTCCTGACTGTTTCTTTTGAAGAAACTTCTCAATTTGATGCAATCCCAAATGTTAATTTTGGCTTTGACTGCCTGTGCTTCTGGGGTCTTTTCCAAGAAGTCTTTGCCTGTGCCTATATCTTGCAGGGTTTCTCCAATGCTCTCTAATAATTTGATGGTTTCAGGTCGTAGATTTAAGTCTTTAATACATGTTGAGTGAATTTTTGTGTAAGGTGAAAGGTAGGGGTCTTGCTTCATGATTCTGCACATGGAAATCCAATTTTCCCAGCACCATTTATTGAATAGACTGTCCTTATTCCAGGGATTGGTTTTGGATCTTTGATCAAATATAAGTTGGCTGTAGATGTTTGGATTGATTTCTGGTGTTTCTATTCTGTTCCATTGGTCTATCCATCTGTTTCTATACCAGTACCATGCTGTTTTGATAACAACTGCCCTGTAGTATGCCCTGAAATCTGGTATTGTGATGCCTCCGGCTTTGTTTTTGTTGTACAAGATTGCTTTGGCTATTCAAGGTCTTCTGTGTCTCCATATGAATTTCAGCATCATTTTTTCCAGGTCTGAGAAGAATGTCTTCGGTATCTTGATTGGTATTGCATTGAATGTATAAATTGCTTTTGGGAGAATAGACATTTTGATGATATTGATTCTTCCAATCCATGAGCATGGAAGATTTCTTCATTTTTTGGTATCCTCTTCTATTTCTTTCTTTAAGGTTTTGTAGTTTTCATCGTAGAGATCTTTAACGTCCTTGGTTAAGTTTATTCCAAGGTATTTGATTGTTGTTGTAGCTATTATGAATGGGATTGATCTTAGAAGTTCTTCCTCATCCATGGCATTGCCTGTGTATACAAAGGCTGTTGATTTTTGTGCATTGATTTTATATCCTGCTACTTTGCCAAACTCTTCGATGAGTTCCAGTAGTCTCTTAGTAGAGTTATTTGGGTCCCCTAAATAAAACATCATATCATCTGCAAAGAGGGATAGTTTGAGTTCTTCCTTCCCAATTTGTATCCCTTTAATTTCTTTTTCTTGCCTAATACCTCTGGCTAAAACTTCCAGAACTATATTGAATAGCAGTGGTGAGAGTGGGCATCCCTGTCTGGTACCAGATCTCAGTGGAAATGCTTCCAACTTTTCCCCATTCAATAGGATGTTGGCCGTGGGTTTTTCTTATTGCTTTGATTGTATTGAGGAATGTTCCTTCCATACCCAGTTTGCTTAGAGTTTTCATCATGAAAGGGTGTTCTATTTTATCAAATGCTTCCTCTGCGTCTATTGAGATAATCATATGGTTTTTCTTCTTCAGTCTGTTAATGTGGTGTATCATGTTGATTGTTTTGCAAACGTTAAACCATCCAGGTTCCATGTACTGCTGAGAAGAATGTAAATTCATTCTGTGTTGGATGAAAAGTTCTGTAGATATCTGTTAGATCCATTTGGGCTATAGTGTCGTTTAAATCTACTGTCTCCTTGTTGATCTTCTGTCCTGTTGATCTGTCTATCTCTGAGAGTGGAGTATTGAAGTCGCCCAATACTATTGTATAGGGGTCTAAGTCTCCCTTTAAGTCCCTTAACAAGTCTTTTAAATAAACCGGCCCCCTGTAATTAGGTGCATATACATTGATAATCGTTATATCTTCCTGTTGAATGGATCCCTTAATCATTATATAGTGCCCCTCTTTGTCTCTCCTAACAGTTTTTGTGGTAAAGTTTATGTTGTCCGATATTAAGATGGCTACACCTGCTCTTTTTTCATTTCTGTTAGCATGGTATATCTTTTTCCAGCCTTTTACTTTCAGTCTGTATGCATCATTGTTGGAAAGATGTGTTTCTTGTAAGCAGCAAAAAGATAGGTTTTGTTCCTTAACCCAATCAGCCAATCGGTGTTTTTTAACTGGACAGTTCAGGCCATTAACATTAAATGTGACTATTGAGAAGGAGTAATTTTGCCCTGCCATTTGCCAAAGATTTTTTCTAATATATGCTTTGAGATTCCTGTGATCTTTTGCTGTGAGGTTTCCTTCCTTTACCTTCTTTCATATTGGTGACCGTGTTTCTGTGTGTAACACATCTTTAAGCATCTTTTGCAGGGCTGGACGAGAAGTGACAAATTCTTTCAATTTCTGTTTGCTGTGAAAGGTCTTTATTTCACCTTCATTCACAAATGAGAGCTTTGCAGGATATAGTATTCTGGGCTGGCAGTTTTTCTCTCTTAGTACCTGGGCTATATCTCGCCATTCTCTCCTAGCTTGTAGGGTTTCTGCTGAGAAGTCAGCTGTGAGTCTAATTGGAGATCCTCTGAGAGTGATCTGACATTTCCCTCTTGTGCATTTTAGAATCTTTTCTTTATGTTTCACTGTGGTGAGTTTGATTATGACGTGTCGTGGTGAGGATCTCTTTTGGTCATGTTTATTAGGGGTTCTATGAGCTTCCTGTACTAGGATGTCTCTGTCCTTCTCCAAACCTGGGAAATTTTCTGCTAGTATTTCACTAAAAAGGCCTTCTTATCCTTTCTCCCTCTCCATGCCTTCGGGAACTCTTAGAACCTGAATGTTGGGTTTTTTAATAGTATCCTATAGATTCCTGACAATATTTTTTAGATTTCTGATTTCCTCTTCTTTTCTTTGGTTTGACTGTTTCCTTTCCTGTTCTCTGTCTTCTAATTCCGATATTCTCTCTTCTGCTTCACCCATTCTGTTTTTAAGGCTCTCTAATGTGTTTGTCATTTGATCTATTGAGTTCTTCATTTCATTGTGGTTTCTTGTCACTATCACAGTTTCATGTTCTACTAGTTGTTTCATTTCATTTTGATTCCTCCTTAATATTTCATTTTCACGAGAGAGATTTTCTATCTTGTCCATTAAGGATTTCTGTAGTTCAAGAATTTGTTTTTGGGAACTTCTTAATGTTCTTATCAACTTTTTGAGATCTGCTTCTTGCATTTCCTCTATCTCTTCATCTTCATAATCTTGATTTGGGATGTCTTGTTCATTTGGGGGAATCATAGTGACTTCCTTGCTCTTGTTACCTCGGTTTCTATGTTTGTTATTTGGCATATTGTAGATAATTTATATATTTTTTTTTGCTCTGGTGTTTTTTTCTCGTTATACTATGTCTCCAGATTAAGTGTGCTGTCTGCTTTGATGGATCCTTAGAGGCTGTGCTGGGTGTGGCCAGAGAGCTCTGTTTGATTCTTCAGGTTTAAGGGTGTGCCAAAGGTGACTCACTCAGATTGTTCTCTCCCTTGCTTGCTCTCTTTTTCTTTCTTTCTTTCTTTCTTTCTTTTTTTTTTTTTGACTCAGTTGGGAAGTAATTCCGCACAGCTGAGTGGAATTGAGGGTAGTTGAAATCTAGCCTCTGTGGGTATTTGTTTTGTCTACCCCTGGGACCACACAAAGAGTTTATGCAGCCCTCAATGTGTTCTCAAATTTCTCCACAGTCCTAAGGTTACAGAGTTGGTGTACTTGGTGGGTTCGCTCACCAACCGTCGGATTTTCACAGTCTCAGATCATTAGTTCCACCTACTTTCACTAGATTCTAACCTCCTGTTATTTCTCCCGACCAGAGTCAAGTTTTTCTGCTTGGCTACTTGGGGTTGCCGCTTTACATATGTAAAATGGCGCCTGCTCTTTGTCTTGCTCGGCTTTGTAAGGTGAGTGGAGAGAGAGGCTAGTGTGTGTGCCAGTTATTCATTTTTTTTTTTTCCTCTCCTCCAGTAAGTCTGGTGAAATTTCCCCAGTGGGGGTATCAGGCCTCTACCTTTCCCCGTCAATGTCTCGGATTTCTGAAATTTTTGTCTTACCTCCGTTTCCGCGCTGGCGAGGTTCTGTGGCTCGTCTCCCGTAGTTGGGCTTCCATGCAGTGGGCTCCCTGTAGGTCCTCTGTGTCACATCCACTAGATCCTGAAGAGTTTCCTCTGCAGTTTTTTTCTTGGGTCTTTTCCTGAGGCTACAGTAACTCCACTTTTATTAAACTATCTTTTCCCAGATTATTGGTGCGCGCCCTCACTATCCGCCATCGATGATATTCATTCTTCTAATCCATGAACATGAAAGATTTTTTTCCCATTTTGAGGTGTCTCTATTTCCTCCTTTAATGTTTTATAATTTTCATCATAGAGGTCTTTGACCTCCTTGGTTAAATGTATTTCAAGGCATTTAATTTTTTTAGAATATTGTGAATGGGATTGTTCTTAGGAGTTCTTTCTTAACCATGCCATTGTATATACAAAGACTTTTTATTTTTGTGTGTTAATTTTATATCCTTCCACTTTACCAAACTATTATGAGTTCCAAAAAGATTCTTAGAGAAGTCTATTCAATCCCCTATATATAGAATCATGTTATCTGCAAATAAGAATAGTTTGACTTCTTCCTTTCCAATTTGTATCCTTTTGATTTCTTTTTCTTGACTAATGGCTCTGGCTTAAACTTCCTGGACTATATTGAATAGCAATGGTGAGAGTGGGCATCTTTTGTCTGCTACCAGATCTTAGTCAGAATGCTTCCAATTTTTCACCATTTAATATAATGTTGGTTGTGGGTTTATCATAAATTGCCCTGATTAAATTGAGGAATATTCCTTCTTCTTCTTTTTTAAAGATTTATTTATTTATTTGAAAGTCAGAGTTACACAGAGAGATAAGAAGGAAGGGAGAGAGAGAGGGAGGTCTTCCATCCACTGGTTCACTCCCCAATTGGCCCCAATGGCCAGAGCTATACCAATCTGAAACCAGGAGCTTCTTCCAGGTCTCCCACATGGGTTCAGGGGCCCAAGCACTTGGGGCATCTTCTGCTTTCCCAGGCAGTGCAGAGAGTTGGATTGAAGGTGGAGCAGCCAGGACTTGAACCAGTGCCATATGGGATGCTGGCACTACAAGCAGCAGCTTTATCCATTATGCCACAGCACCAGCACCAGAATGTTCTTTCTATACCCAGTTTCCTTAGGGTTTAATCATGAAAGGTTGTTATTTGTTATCAAATGCTTTTTATGCTTCTATTGAGATAATCATATGTTTTTGTTTTTCAGTTTGTTAATGTGATGTATCACATTCATTGATTAGTGAATGTTGAGCCATTCTTGCATACCAGGGTTAAATCCTTTTTGGTCTGGGTGAATGATCTTTCTGATGTGTTGATAGATTCAGTTAGCTAGTATTTTGTTGTGGATTTTTTCATCCATGTTCATCAGTGATATTAGTCTATAATTCTCTTTCTGTTTTGTGTCTTTTTATTGTTTAGGAATTAAGGTAATGTAGGTTTCATAAAAGGAGTTTGGGAGGATTCCCTCCCTTTCAATTGTTTTTAGTAGCTTCCGAGTAATTGGAATTAGTTCTTTTTTGTAAGTGTGGTAGAATTCAGCAAGCCTTTTGGTCCTGGGCTTTTTTTTTGTTGGGGGTTGTTATTTACTACTGATTCAATCTCTGTGTTGGTTATTGGTCTGTTTAGGTTTCCTATGTCTTCATGACTCTATTTTGGTAAATTGTATGTGTCTGGTGTTTTTTTTTTTTTTTTTTTTGACAGGCAGAGTGGACAGTGAGAGAGAGAGAGACAGAGAGAAAGGTCTTCCTTTTGCCGTTGGTTCACCCTCCAATGGCCGCTGTGTAGCGCGCTGCGGCCGGCGCACCGCGCTGATCCGATGGTAGGAGCCAGGTGCTTCTCCTGGTCTCCCATGGGGTGCAGGACCCAAGCACTTGAGCCATCCTCCACTGCACTCCCTGGCCACAGCAGAGAGCTGGCCTGGAAGAGGGGCAACCAGGACAGGATCGGTGCCCCGACCGGGACTAGAACCCGGTGTGCCGGCGCTGCAAGGCGGAGGATTAGCCTAGTGAGCCGCAACGCCGGCCTGTCTGGTGTTTTTATTGTACACATTTTAGAGATTCTTTTCTTTATGATTTGTTGTGGAAAGATTGATGACAATGTGTCATAGTGGAGATCTTTTCTGATCACGTCTATTAGGAGTTCTGTATGCTTCCTGTACTTTGATGTCCCTTTCTTTTCCAAATTGGTGATGTTTTCTGTAATTACGTCACTAAATATTCCTACTAATATATTCTTTCTTTCCACACCTTCAGGAACTCCTAAGACCTGTATGTTGGGTCATTTATCTTATCCATAAATCTCCAACATTGTTTTTAATTTTTCTAATTATTTCTTGTTCTTCTTCTTTTTCCCCTTCCCCTTCCTCTTCCTCTTTCTTTTTTTCTGACTGAAAGATTTCCAAAGATTTGTCTTCTATCCCAGACATTCTTTATTCTGTCTTAACAAGTCTGTTCCTAAATCTTTCCACCATATTTTTATTTGATCTACTGAATT
This sequence comes from Lepus europaeus, assembly GCF_033115175.1. NCBI lineage: Eukaryota > Metazoa > Chordata > Mammalia > Lagomorpha > Leporidae > Lepus > Lepus europaeus. The sequence continues at coordinate 93,702,846 of NC_084834.1, read as the reverse complement.
CTTCTTTCCAATATTTCATTTTTATTTCTCTTTAAAATCTCAATTTCATGGGAAAAATTTTCATTAATGTAATGTATGGATTTCTTTAATTCATGGATTTGCTTCTCACTGCTTCTGAGTAATCCTATGATTAATCTTTTGAATTCTGTTTCTGGTATTTTATCAATCTCTTCATCTTCACATTCTAATATTGAAGTGTGTATTCCTTTTGGTGGTGGCAGGGGTCATGTTGTCTTCTTTGTTTCTTGAGTTTCTGTGTTTAATTTTAAGCATTTGCGGGGATATTTGTTAGTTTTTTTCCCCTCTGTTGGTTTTCTTTTTGAACTATTCCTCTGTGACTTGGTGGCATGTCTGTTTTTTTAGTGAATACCTAGAGATGACTAGGGTTGGCCAGGGAGCTGTTCAACGCTCCAGGGTTGGGTGAATATTGAGGGTGACATCCTTGTTGGGCTTGGTAGATCTCCTCTTATTAGCAGAGGGGTTATCGTCATCTCTGTTGGTGTGATCACACCCTCACCTCCTCTCTTTCATGGTGATTAAGCCCAGATGTTAGCCCTCAGTTGTTCAATAGTCATCCATGCTTCCACATGGACTGCACAAAGGATCTGTGCATTCCTCAGTGTGAATCTGAATCCCACTTCAATGATCCTCTCCAGGCGATCAGGGAGGTCTGAGCATGTATAGCCTCTATCAGTGATTTTTCAGAGATCCAGCTACACCCTGCGCCCTATCAGGTAGTCACAGTGTTCTCACAATCTTAGCACTCTGGGCTCCCATAGTCATGGGGTGCAGAGGATCCACTCTGTCCTGCTAGCCTGTGCTGTCCACAGAGATGCTGAGAGGCTCGCAGAACCTGCTGCCTGGGTGCTCCACCTAGGTGGATTGAACCCTGGAGACCCAGAGTCTATGATTTGTTGATAGGCTGGGTTACCTGACAGTTATATGTGGGTGCCCAGCCTCCTGTCAATGCTCACAACCATACTGAAAATCAGTGGGAGAATACAGATTTTTCCCTGTGTTAAAATCCCTGCATCACATGCATGCACAATAGTCACTGGCCACAGTCCTACTCATTTTACAATCAGCTGGGTTTGTACAAGAGTCTGCAGGTGGCACTAATGTTGGAGTGGCTCCTTCTCCCTGTCTGTTGCCAGGTGGGTGTAACAGAGCTGCTGTGGTTGCCTCTGCTGACAAGATGGAGACTGTCCCCACTACTTGCTGGGTGCTCACACAAGAGCTGCAGCTCTTATGTCCAGAATGGCACCCACCCTCTCACAGCCAGTTGCCAGGTGCTGTTGTTGGGGGGAGATGGGAGAGAGAGATGTTCCCTTTTTCCATCTCTCTAGATGAGCAGGGACCTTGTGCTGCTCAGGGCTCTGGGCCAGAATCAGACAGTGCAGTCCGCTAGGCTCTCCCTCCAGCTCTATCACCAGTGTCATGGGCTGCTGCAGTCTGATCTTACCTTGCTTTCCCACCTTGTGGGAGACCTGGAAGAAGCTCCTGGCTCCTTACTTCAGTTTGGCCCAGTTCCAGCCATCGCAGCCATTTAAGGAGTGAACCAGCTTGTGGAAGACCTCTCTGTCTGTCCCTCCTTCTGTAATTCTGAGTTTCAAATAAATCAATCTTGAAAAAAAGATGTAACGTGAGGGAATTTTTAGGGTGAGTGAACTGACAAATATCTTTTTGTTGAAAAGGGCTTATTTGAAAGGCAGAGGAAAAAGAGAGAGAATGAGAGAGAGAGAGAAGAGGAGAGGAGAGGAGAGACTGGATAGAGACTGGCGAGAGACAGAGAAGGGGAGGGATATCTTCCATCTGCTGGTTTACTCCTCAAATGACTACAGTGGCCAGAGCTTTGCCAGGTTGAAGCCAGGGATCAGGAACTCCATCAGGGTGGCAGAGGCCCAAGTACTTGGGTATCTTCCGCTGCCTTCCCAGGCACATTAGCAGGAAGCTGGATTGGAAGCAGAGCAGCTGGGGCTTGAACTGGTACTCAGATATGAGATGGCAGAGTCACAAGTAGTGGCTTAACCACTGCACCACCATATCAGTCCACGATAAATATGTTAATTATGGTTTTTGCTATAAGACTATGCGTTTGTCAAAATTCTTAGAATTCTATTCCCCAAAGAGTTAATTTTACTATACATGATTTTAAAATATGAAAAAAGGAAATTTTATTTATTTTTAGTTCTGAGTGTTGCTTTATTATTGACTTCCACAATATGATAGAAAAAGAAGTTACCACACTAGAAACAAAGTTCTAAAGGCAGCAAAGGCTCTTCTATCAATAGTGCACTGTGTGGTTAAACATACCTGTGAATGCAAACTACCTCACTCATAAAGTTCTCAGGACCAGAGGCATAACTCAGACTCTAGTGTTACCATGGGGTTTCATACACCCCTGGGGATCCTGTGGACCCTTCTGAGTGTAAGGACACAAAGTTGAAGAGACTACCAAAGCCCTGGACAGTTCAAACTTTGGCTGGAAGTAAACTGTTTTATCTGGCAAAGGAACACACTATGTTATTTCTAGAAAACTGATACCTAGGTATGTTAATCAGGCTCTCCATGGGCTAAAAATGGAGAAACTCTTACTCAAGGTGGTCAAAAGTGGGACTCATTGTCTTATTTAGCAAACTAAAGGGAAAGTTTGTATTTTAGTCATTTTTTTGTTATGGTAACAAAATACCTGAGAAAACAAAACTTAATAAAGAGAAAAGGCTTACTTAACTTGTGATTTTGAAGTTTCAGGTCCAAGATCCCCAATGCTTTGGCCTCTGATAAGCACAGCGGAGGGTGGAGACTTGCAGAGGACAGAGAGCCTGGAAGCAGAAAAGGAGAGAGGGAGGGGCTAGGCCTTCTTCAGCCTTTATTAACAACCATTTTTCATGAGAATTACTTTCTGAGGTCATACTCTCAATGCCATAAGGAACTCCCTCTAGGCCCACCTCCCAAATACTGGCACTGGGCCAAGTTTGCACCCTCTTAGTATCATGAATTTATTACTTTGGGGCTTAAATCTTTGCATCAGTTTGGGGACCTTTCTCTCTCTCTCTCTCTCTCTCTAAGATTTATTTATTTGAGAAGCAGAGTTACAGAGACAGGGAGAGATGCACAGAAATCTTCCATCTGTTGGTTCACTCCCTAAATGGCTGCAATGGCTGGAACTGGGCCACGCTGAAGACAGGAGCCTGGCACTCCAGTCAGGTGGGCCATCTTCTGCTGCTTTCCCAGGCATGTTAGCAGGGAGCTGGATCAGAAGTGGACAGCTGAGAGTGTGCCTCCTGTGTCTCTGCTTCCTGGTTTGCCATGGGATTATCTCTCTGCCATCCTCCAGCCCACCAATGCCTGAACCAGTGGGGCCACCATGAAGGTCCATAAAGGTCCATAAGTATAAACCAAAATCAATCCTTCTTCCTAAGCTGCTCCTCTCAAGAATTTTAGGTAAAGTAAAGAAAATCTGACTAACGCTGGAAGCACCACGTGGCAAGAGAGGGAAAGCACTCATGCGTGTAAGGAAAGAGGAGGACTGAATATTTTTATCAGGACCCTGTTCCTGGCATAACTGACACACCCCTGCAGTGACAGCTGTAATCCCTTCCTAAAGGCAGGACTCCATGCCAGAATCACCTCTCAGCCCAGCGGCCCTGGGGATTAGGCTCCCGGCATATGAACTCTGGGGAACCATTCCAGCCATAGCCTTTTGTTATAGAACTGCTTTGGAATTGTCTCCACAGTTAGGACCTTAGCTTCTTCAAGTTCCCTTCTTGGCAAGAATATGAAAAATAAATCAGTATCTATATTTTTTCCCTTTCCTTTTAAAAAAATCATTTATTTGAAAGGCAGAGAGAGAGAGAGAGCAAAGTTGACGGGAAGAAAGTACAGATTAGGGTGTGAAGGGGCTCATGGCGGACAGTGCTGGGTCAGCCTCAGCACCTCCTCACATTATGCTAATAAGGATGTAGGCACATTCAGATGCTAGTGTGCAACAATAAACCATACTCACTACATCTTGACTCTCATCCCTCAATTTTGACCTCTCTCTCAGAAGGATGCTGACCACCTGCCAGTCTTACTGGTGCTACTCCCTAGCCACAAAGTTTAAGCACTATCTTATCAGCCTGGCTGGTAAGATTGGAAAACCAGCAGGACGCTCTAGGGGCTGACTCCAAGAGAGCAGTGCAGGAGTGTTGTAACACAAGCTGCTGCTGGGCTCCCTGTTGATTTGCAAATGTGGAAGGGCTTTCCTTCTCTACTGCCCTGTGTAGGAAAGAAAAAGAATCTCACTGCCACCTGTGCCCAGATCACCCCTCCACCCCACTCTGGAATCCCGTATGGAAGCTGCCAAAGGAGACTTTAATTCTTATTTGGAGTTTCCTTCTTCCTTGTCTGGGCTCAGGATTCCCTCTCAGTTCTGGGGTCAGCACACAATCTGTGGACCAATAAGGTCAGCCACATGTCAGAGCTGACACTGTCCCTGCTTTCAGACTGAGCATAGCTCATCCCCTTTCTTCCCCATCTCAGGGTGAGGGCTCACATAGCCCCTTGTGCTGCACATGGCACGTGTAGCTCTGCTTCTCTCCAGAAGGTACCACCACAGCCGCCCACTTCTGGAAGGTTCCATCCATGCCAGGTCTGGTCTCTACAACCTCTATGTCCTGAGTCTTGTCCTCCTTATCCTGCTACCAGAACAGTGTTCTCTCTGCAGGGCAGAAGTCCAGGGCCTAGCACTCATGGTCAGAGACAGGGTGTTGGATCACATATGATTTAGGGCAGGGGTCTGCGTGTCTCAGTGTCTCCTACTGGCTCTGCAAGTATCTGTGTAAACTTTATGATGAATTTTCACAAGGTCCAGTTTATCAGCCAGATCAAGCATCACACATTATTAGTAATTCAGAAGCAGTGGGGTACCCGATTCCCATACCCTCTTCCAGTGACTGATTTCCTTTCAAAGGCAGCCAGTGTCCTCAGCTCCTAACATTGTATATCTATTCTGTATGATTTCAGCCTTTAAGTAAGTGCCATCATTCAGAATATACTTTTATTTTAGTGTGACTTTTTTTTTGATTAGCATTATGTTTGTGAGAATCATCAGTGATGGTATGTATTTCAACATGTTCTTTTCTTCCTTGTTGTGCAATGTTTCAGTAAATGAACAAAGCACAATTAATGTATCTGTTCTATTATTGATGAACATTTTTCCTCCCAGTTTTTTGCTCTACAAATAACACTGCTATAAACATTTGAACATGCCTTCTTGTCTATATATGCATTCAGCCCTATTTGGTACATCCCTTGGAGTGGAATTGCAGAATCATAGGCTATGATCAGCATATGGCGACATTACTAAATACTTTTTCAAAGTGGTTATACAAACAGCTCTATATAAGCAGTCCATTGGTTCATAATTTCCTCATTATCCAGCTTGCTGTAAAATTGACAAATAATAATGGAAAATTACAGGTTAATCTATCTCACGGTCAAATACATATATTCTTAAAAAATTATTAACCAATGGAATCAAGCAGCCCAAAAAGGTAATAAATCACAAGTCAATCCCCCCCCCTCCCACCCCCCCCCTCCCCGCCCCTGGAATGCAAGGTAGATTTAGCATTTGGACTAACAATTGATATAATTCTCTACACTTACAGAACAAAAGAGAAAAGAAGGGAGAAAGTGTTTGATAAAATTTAACACCCAAGCATCACAAAAATCTTTTAGAAAACTGAAGATAAGGGAAATTCCTTAATTAAATGAAGAATGTCTGAAAAATTCTATGGCAGACATTAATGTAATGGTGAACCATTGAGAGCTTTCCCTCTGATACAAGGAAAGAGATAAGGAGACTCCCTCTACCACATTTCTCTTTAATTCTTCTAGGTTGACTCCATGCCAGGGAATTCAGGCAAGAAAAGAGAGGTTTAAATATTGGTAGGGAAGAAATAACAGACATTATGCATTTATGACATGATTGGACACGTTTGAACCCCAAAAAAGACTCTGCACCTAAATTTTAGAATTAATGAATGAATTTGGCTAAGTTGTTGGATACAAAGTCAGTATATAAAAGCAAATTTGGTTTCTATACTACAACAAAATGGTTAGAATACACAATTTTTAAAAATATAACCAAGGGCCTGGCACTGTGGCATAGGAGGTAAAGCCGCCGCCTACAGTGCCAGGATCTCATATAGGCACTGGTTCGAGTCTCAGCTGTTCCACTTCTGATCCAGCTCTTTGCTATGGCCTGGGAAAGCAGTAGAAGATGGCCCAAGTCCTTGGGCCCCTGCACCGCGTGGGAGACCCAGAAGAAGCTCCTGGCTCTGGATCAGCGCAGCTCCGGCCATTGAGGCCAATTGGGGAGTGAACCAGCGATGGAACAGCTCACTCTCATTCTCTCTCTCTGCCTCTACTCTCTTTGTGTAACTCTGACTTCCAAACAAATAAGTAAATCTTTTAAAAAAAATACAACCAAAAAAATTGCACCAGCAAAATCTACATTGCTACTTATGCTAACACTAAATGACATAGGTTGTTGAGTTTTTGCTATATTGTGAAAGTTTTGACAACTTCCTTATCTCTTAATTCACTGGGTTGATAGCTACTATTTCTATTGCTATCACTGTTCTTTCCTTTAACTTTAACTTTTAAAGTAATTTTCTGCTGCAAAAGTGTTAGGATTAGAAAATCAGTAAATCAGTAAATTGGCTGGTGTTGTGGTATGATGGGTTAAGCCTCTATCAACAGTGCCAGATCCCATGTGGGCACTGGTTCACAGTTTACACTGGTCCCCACTGCTACACTTCCAATCCAGCTCCCTGCTAATGCGGCTGGGAAGGCACTGGGGGATGGCCCCAGTGCTTGGGCCCCTGCACCCTCATGGGAGACCCAGATGGAGCTCCTGGCTCCCGGCTTTGATCTGGTCCAGCCCTGGCCATTGCTGCTATCTGGGGAGTTAAGTAGCAGATGGAAGATCTCTTTCTCTTTCTCTGTCTGTCCCTCTTTCTCTGTGTAATTCTGATTTATAAATAAATATGAAAACCGATAAAAGCATAAGTAAAAGTTATATTAATAAAACAGAAAGGATTTTAGTGCTAGGCTGAAGCCAGGAGATAGGAACTCACGTGGGTAGCAGGGTCCCGACTAGTTGAGCCATTATGTGCTGCTTCCCAGGGTGTGCATTAGCAGGAACTTGGAAGCAGAAGCAGAGCAGGGATTTGAACCCAGGGACTCCAAGATGGGATGTGGTATCCCAGGCAGCATCTTACCCGCTGTTCCAAACCCTCACCCCTGGAGCCCTTTACACTTACATTGTCTAATTTTGCTCAAAGTGACCAAGTTTACCAGAAATACAAAACCTAGGGAAGACAAAGTGGTGCTTTGCATTGATATCTTTTCAGGTGACAAGACAGTAATGAATTCTCCAAGTTTGTTGCCTGAATAGAACAGTCCTTAAAGTTTTCCATGGGGTTATTTCAACTTACAAGGTAAAGAAAAAGGGAAATTGGTTTTAGGTTTTGTACAGAAACTTTAAACAAGGCATCATGATTACCTCCTTTTGGGCAAGCATTTGGTATAAATCTCATCACTAAGTTTGAAGTTAGATTCTGCTTCTGATATATAAAATGCATAACGATTCTTAGATAATGGTGCACTGGCTGGTTGGTACTGACTTTAAAAAGGTTTTCTTTCTAATATTAGTTGAATTTGGCTCAGCTCAGTAGGATTACAGCTAAATAAATACTGTTAACTAACTAAGCCACTCATTATTAGAAACTCACTTCTCAAACTGGATATTAGAAGGATGTAATCCAATGAACACTGCCTCTCTATTGCTAAGGTAACAGCAAGAGTGAAACGGACCTGTGAAGAGCTGGCCTTTATTGGCTGACAGGAGTTAGTGGGGCTACATTAATTAATATTTGAGCTACGGGTATTCTGATGGCATCACATCTTTTCTATTTAGATTAGTTTATTGACTACAACCTAGTGTCAAAAATATGTTTAAATCATGACTCAGTACATACAAGTAAATATGCATGAATTTAATTGAAATAAAGATCGGAAAAAAGTCTGCTCCAGGTGATACTTATCAATAATTTCTATTCTATTTGCTACCTTTTATTTAAGACATACAGGTACTAGCTCCCTAAATTGGCTTTGTTGCTTAAAGTATCATGAGCTTCAGTTGAAAAACATTGGTTTATTTCACAGGAAGGACCAATCATTTTTCACTGATGCTCTCTTAGTCTGGACCCTTGACACTGGGTCCCCACCCAGCCCAGTCAGTCATGGCCCAGCAACCATTAATAACCGTGAATATTAGCCATTTAGCCCAATAAAAGAATGCTCAGGCCATGAAAGTATTTTGATCTTGGATCACATATGGGAAAATTAAATGATGTATAATTAGCACTACATTTCCCTTCATTCACGAAGCTCTATTTATTAGTCTAATTTCTAATTTTAAGGTGATTAGTATAAAATGTAGTCAATTTAATTGTGCTGCAGAATTCCTGTACTTGGGAAGTATAACTGAAGATCCTCAACCCATGCTGTTGTTATAAGGATAAGTAACACAGTGAACACAGACAAAATAGCTGCACAGAGCTTACAGTGGATGGCTGTAATGATAGCCAAACAGTTCCTCCAGTCCCTGCACTCATGCCCTTTTATGACTTGGCTTAGCTATTTCTTCTAACAAGATAGAGGCTATTCTCCATGCATCTACCCCACCAACTCCCATTTGAGTCTGGGCAGGTTTATTAACTTTGTCTAATAGAATGTAGTTTAAATGACGTTGTGATGCTTCTGTGTTCTGGAGCTTTTGTTCTTATCCTCTTGGAATCCTCTGACTCCAGGTGAAGAAGGACTCTTAAAAATGTGGCTGGAGTGGCCTAGCTGACAGACAACACCAACCACCTGATGTGGAAGGGAGGCCATCTTAGCCCACCCAACCCAGTTAAGCCTATATATTCCTGTAGCCATAGAGTAATTCCATGTGAGACCAGCAAAAGAATCATACGCAAATAAAATGAAAAGTAGCAGCAGAGTTATCCTGTCCACATCATGTTTAGCACTTCTTCTGTAGCAAGTGTTCTCTGGGTGCATTAATGTGTAATATAAAGGTCTTTGTGCCCATAGCATAAATCTTTCCACTTGTTTCTTTCCCACATATTCTTCTCAGTGATCTACAACTCTTTCCACTTCTAGGACTCCAAAAATCAGCAAAGCAATTTGCCTATGGCAGCAAGAATGTGTATATTCTTACTTTGCTCACTTCCCTCTCCTTTTGTCTTCCTAGACTTAATATATTGAATGCATAATTAATATTGTTTAAAAATGGTGGCTTGAAGAAAACATTGATTGAGTTTTGAGAGTTAGATAGTAGACAAATGATGAGGACTTTGAACCATGTCAATGAATCTATATTTTATGCTATAGAAAATGAAGTCATTGAAATATTTAATAACAGGGATGCATTTTATGTTTGTTTTCTTCACTTTCTTTTTCAGAATGTTGGATTTTTAATCAGTGTTTAGTTCTTGATTATTCTTTTACGTGACCAGGAATACACTTGGGTACATGGTGGGACACCTTGATTCCTTAATTAAAATGGATCCCATTTTTTCTTCATTAGTCTTGGGACTTGATTTGAAAGATACACACACACACACACACAGCTTTTGCTTTATTTTAAGCAAATGATTTTTAAAAATGTATTTGAGAGGCAGAGAAAAGAGAGTGAGCAAGCTCCCATCCACTAGTTAATTCCTCAATTATGCACAATGGACTCTGGCTGGGGCCAAAGCTATGAATGCAATTCAAGTCTCCCATGGGCAATAGCAGAAGCCCAATTACTTGAGCTATCACCTGCTGCTTTCCAGGGTCTGCATTAGCAGGAAACTGGATTCAGGAGTGAAGCTGGATATTGAATTCAGGCACTCTGACAAGGGGATGTGGATGTCCCAATCAGTGTCTTAACAGTTAGACCAAATACCTGCTCCAGGATTCACAGATTTTTTTTTAAAATTTTTTTTAATTAAACTTTTATTTAATGAATATAAATTTCCAAAGTACAGCTTATGGGTTACAATGGCTTCCCCCTCCCAAAATTTCCCTCCCACCCACAACCCTCCCCTTTCCCGCTCCCTCTCCCCTTCCAATCACATAATGATTCATTTTCAATTCTCTTTATATACAGAAGATCAGTTTAGTATATATTAGGTAACGATTTCAACAGTTTGCCCCCATATAGTAACACAAAGTGGAAAAAAAATACTGTTGGAGTACTAGTTATAGCATTAAATAACAGTGTACAGCACATTAAAGACAGAGATCTTACATAATATATTTTTTAAAAAAAATTAATTAATTTTCTATGCCATTTCCAATTTAACACCAGGTTTTTCCTTTTTTCATTTCCAATTATCTTTATATACAGAAGATCGATTCAGTATATAATTAATAAAGATCTCATCAGTTTGTACCCACGCAGAAACACAAAGTGTAAAAATACTGTTTCAGTACTAGTTATAGCATCACTGCACATTAGACAAGACATTAGGGACAGATCCCACATGGGATGTAAGTACACAGTGACTCCTGTTGCTGACTTAACAATTTGACACTCCTGTTCATGGCGTCAGTAATCTCCCTAGGCTCTAGTCATGAGTTGTCAGGGCTATGGAAGCCTTTAGAGTTCACTGACTTTGATCTTATTCCGATAGGGTCATAGTCAAAGTGGAAGTTCTCTCCTCCCTTCAGAGAAAGGTACCTCCTTCTTTGATGGCCCCGCTCTTTCCACTGGGATCTCACTCCCAGAGATCTTTCATTTAGGTCTTCTTCTTTTTTTCTTTTCCATGGTATCTTGGATTCACAGATTTTAATGGTAATAACCTATTCAATGCTACTTTTGTGTAGAAAGGAAAACACATATGTGATATGAGGTTGTGACAAAAAAGTGTACTTGCTGTCTTAATTTTTAATTTAGAAATCACTACATAATGAGATAATAAACATGATACTAGTGATAATGGAATAATAATAAACAAGATTTCTTTGTGCTTCTCTGCAGTATGGCTCAATAATTTCTGCTTTAATAATATTAAAACTCACCTTCATTTATGTAATGCTTTTTATGTTCAAATTGCTTAGCCAAAATTAAGTAATTAATTCTAACACTTAATTCTGCAAGGCAGATAAGAATTATCTTCATTTTACAGATTAAGGCAAATGTAGCATATTCCAAATGATTAATGCTTTAAAATCTCCAATACCAAATAGTCTATGTTCCTCTGGAAGCATGTGGAAGCCCAAATTTACATAGTAATTATGTGTTCAATTGTGCTGAGGAAGCAAGTGGCAGGCCCAGATAATCTTCCACAAAAGGAAAAAAGAAAAAGGAAAAATACTGTTAATATTACCAAAACGGAAGAAGGAAAGCAATTTTTAAAAAATCCCTACTGAATATTATTCTTCATATATAGTGATTCTCTCTTCAAAAGTCCTTCTACGCTAAAGACAAAGACAAAAACAAATCCCAAAACAACCTTGGTAAATGCTGTTTAATGCATAGAAGAAATCCCCCGGGACAATGGAATTTGCATCTTGATGAATGAGAAAGTAGACATAGTTGTCTGGAGATGATGGTGCACAGCTATTTCCTCATCATTTAGTTCATAATTTCTAGTATTGGGCTGCATGCCACTGACTGAGTATGCCTTCTATGCAGATAGTTTGCATGAGGCTTTGTGCAAAAGAGAGAAGAGGTATTGTAGATATTGATAAGAATGTAATTCCTTGGTCTTACATTGTGGAAGGACTCTGAGAAAGATGCTATTTCTATTTTTGAACAAGCTTAGCACTTCTCTCTTTTTTTCATGTCAGGGGGAAGAGTTGTGATTGTCAGTGAAACACGAGGAAATCTACCTACCTACCTACCTACCTACCTATATCTATCTATCTATCTATCTATCTATCTATCTATCTATCTATCATCTTTTCCTCAGTGTACATTGTGTTCTTTTGTGTCCTTTCTGAAGGTTGATGGGATTTATTTTAGTGACAATAGCTCCTTCAACACTGCCTAGCATTGTGCATCAGTGCCAGAAATATCACTGTTTAGACATTCAGGGTCCTCAGTGTCTGATAATATGGTGGTCTGGGATAATCCTTAGTCTAAGGTATGTCTAGAAGTCGTTGGTAAAATGAAAAGATAATGCTTAGATGAACCACTAGGAAAACAAGGAGAAATGATCAGAGGATATAAATTAGAAAGACAAGCAACAGTTGCTTTAATGGCTTGTGAAAGGACCATAGGAGATGCAACCTGGGACTGGCAGAAGGTAGAGGTTGGAACATAGGTTTGGATCCTCCACATCCTTGGTAGGTGATCAAGAAAAATCACTGCCTTCTACCTGTCTCTTTGTTAGCTCCGAGTGGTGCAGGAAAAATGTGTCCCCTGAGAATTCTCCATGGGATCCACTTTCATATAGATGTTTTGGGAAAGTAAGTCCTTACTTTTATAAATGTATAATAGAAAAACTTTAAGCTGACCACGAAAGTAATGTCAGGTTTCTGGTGTTTCTAGGCCAGTAGCAAAATCAAAGCCGATTCTTTCTGGAGAACTTTATTATGAACTCAGACCTCAAAGAGAAATCCATCAGAGATAATTCCTGTGCCAATTAACATGCAATAAAAACATCATAAAACATATGTGGAGGGGCTGGCACTGTGGCTACAGCCTGCAATGCCAGAATCCCATACGGGTGCTGGTTTGAGTCCTGGCTACTCCACTTCCTATCCAGCTCTCTGCTATGGCCTGGGAAAGCAGTAGAAGATAGCCTAAGTCCTTGGGCCCCTGCACTCCAGTGGGAAGACCTGGAGGAAGCTCCTGGCTCCTGGCTTCAGATCAGCACAGCTCTGGCCCTTGCGACTATTTGGGGAGTGAACCAGTGGATGGAAGACCTCTCTCTCTCTCTCTCTCTCTCTCTACCTCCACTTTTCTGTAGCTCTGCTTTTCAAATAAATAAATATTTTTTTTTAATATGTGGCACATGAGCAAGAGCCAATAAAAACATCATCCTATAGAAAAAGCCTAGCAAAAACTATGGCTTTTAGAATTATCAGATGGCAAATATATTTAATTAAATAGTTTTAAATGGGGGTTCCAGACATTATCACAAGTACCTTTAAAATAAGTGTACCAAAAAACAACAAAATTAGATTAAAAAAAAAGAGAAGGTGATCTGGGAATGAAATATACAACTTGTGAGAAACCCAAAGGACTGTTTACATAGCAGATTTAATGTAAGGGAAGAATTAAGCTGCGATACATTCTATGGAATCTAGGAATGCAGTTTGAAAATATGAAATGTATGACATGTAGGGCAGAGTAAGAAGGCCTAATAAATACCTAACTGGAGTTTTAGAAGGAGATTAGAAAAAGTGGGAGAGTCAATATTTGGAAGAAATAATAGTGAATATCATTCAAAGATGGTGAAGGGTGTGAAACTCTAATTTTAGAAGCCTGGTTAATTCCTAAGGAGAGAAAATCACACTGAGATACATCTTAGTGAAACAGAATCCCAAAGGCAAGTGGAGATTTTAAAGGCTACATCATAGGGGCTGATGCTGTGGCATAGTAGATTGAGCTTCCAGCTGTGGAGCTAGTTCGTGTCCCAGCTGCTCCTCTTCCAATCCAGCTGTCTGCTTATAGCCTGGGGAAGTAGTAGAAGATGGCCCAAGTGCTTGGGCCCTGCAGCTGCATGGGAGACCTGGAAGAAGCTCCTGGCTCTTGTCTTCAGATCGGCCCAGCTCCAGCCCTTGCAGCCATTTGGGGAGTGAACTAGTGGATGGAAAACCTGTTTGTCTTTCTATCTCTCCCTCTCTCTGTCTATAACTACCTCTCAAATAAATAAATTTTTTAAAAAAGGCTACATGATAGTTATTCACAGGTGATCTCTACCTAGCAGGGATAAGGACCAAAGATATTATAATAACTCTAAAAAGGCTGAGATGAAATGATTGCTAATCCAGAATCCTATGTGTAAAACTTTTTTAAGGAACAACTGTATGACAGATGCTCATTAGAGGAAATTCTACAAGATTTACATCAAGAGAAAACAAACTTGATTGGGGGAAACTAGGCAGGAAGTTAGATAGAATGGGTGAGCTGGGATTTTTGCCAGTCCTGCATTGTAACTTTATTCCTTCACTTGTCAGCTTGATAGGCCTACCTTCCCAGGGTGCACTTGTGTTTCTATCTGGGACCAGGAAAGAGGAGAAGCCGTAATGACCACATGGATGTTGAATGCCACATGGAAGCACCATAAAATTCCCAGGAAGCTTCACGTGTGCTGAGCCGCCCCTCAATTTGTTTATGCAGTTGAAGCACCACCCCCTACCTCATAAAAGAGGCTGAAAACAGGGGAGGGGCTTTCATGCATCCCTGTCTGTGTTTGGGGACCCTTTTCTGGCCTTCTCTCTTCCATCTCTCCTGACAGGCGGCTCACTTCTGACGGATATCTCTGTAGGGCAGCCCACACTCAGGCGTGAATGTGTGCTCTCACTCTCTTTGAAATAAATCCTGTTCTCACTTGTGCATTCTGTTACACCTCTCCTTTGAATTCTTATCCCTGTGGGGTACGAGAACCTGAAGTAAAGAGTAAGAGTCCTAGGCCTGTATGGAAATCATCTCAGAAGGAAGATTAGCAAAGAAAATGACAAATACGTAGGTAAATGTACAGAACTATGGAGCTCGTAAAGCTCAGTAAAGGTAATTAGTGAGGTGTTCCCGTCTGTGGGAGGCCACTGATTCTGAGCAGCCTCCTGTACCAGGCCTCAGAAGACCTGACCAAACCGAGTGGTGAGGGACCTCAAATATTCCGCCCCAAATGTATTTTTTTCACATATTTTGAGTTGGTTGTTCAGGGAAACTGCAGACCTCTGCGGACACGGCAATCATACAGAAAAGCTGTTCTTTTGTAAAAAGAAAGTTACTGCTGTCTACATTAGTAAAATAAACAGCAGATTTGGGCAGAGGCTTTCCTCTGACATCTCTCCCATTTCTGCAGCGGAAAAATGAGACTGGGTGGGGGGGGTGCGGGGGGCTCTGACACCCGGCGCAGGCGGAGCTGACCTGGGGTGGCTGTTACCTGGGAGACTCATCTGCATAACAAGGCAGCTCTTGCTCACTGTGCACCGCCCTGCCCCCATCCTCCGCTCAGAAGTCCCAGCCCTTACCCTGTTGTTTAGCTGTCGCTGAGGTTCAGCCGCCTTGCTCCTCTTGGAGTCTCACAGGAATGTGTGTTGCCATTATTCTTGAGCACGTAATACTATTTGCATGTCCTTTCTCCTACTATCTGTTATCAATTTATTTCATTGATTACAATGACCAACGTTGCAGCAGGAGAAGAGTAAATTTAAAACTTTTCTCCAGAGGAGTCACTTTGAAGTGGGGGCCGGTTTCCCCAAAACAGGAGAGCCCAGTCAACCTGAGTCAGCACAATAAGCAAGTCTCCTCTTTATTAACCGTACAAGGATAGGAACTTGGAAATGACCAATCTACTTTCTGTTCCCTTTTTTTTTCCAGCTCCTTTCTATCTATAAATTCAAACTCCTCTGTTCAGTTCTGCAAAGCATTCATTCTATTGTATAGAATGAGGTATTGCTTTATTCTAGAATTGAAAATAAAAGCTAAGTGGATTTCTAATTTGTAATTTCTAATTTTTGTCTTTTGATAGGAGTAAAAGTGATCAAAGTAAATTAAAATGTTGGAAAATAGTAGCTTTGAAGATGAGATGTGGCCTGGGTTGGATGAAGTATTCAATTTCCTTATAATAATTGAAAGGAGGACAAATTATGTTTTCTGATATTAAGGTAACTGTACATTTTACATATTTTGGGCAATCACCAAAAAAAACCCAGAAATAAAATATAATATTTTTGGCTGGCGCTGCAGCTCAATAGGCTAATCCCCTGCCTGCGGCGCTGGCACATCAGGTTCTTGTCCCGGTCGCCCCTCTTCCAGTCCAGCTCTCTGCTGTGGCTCGGGAAGGCAGTGGACGATGGCCCAAGTGCTTGGGCCCTGCACCCACGTGGGAGACCAGGAGAAGCACCTGGCTCCTGGCTTCGGATCAGCGCGGTGCACCGGCGGCAGTGCACTGGCGGCAGTGCACCGGCCGCGACAGCCATTGGAGGGTGAACCAATGGCAAAAGGAAGACCTTTCTCTCTGTCTCTCTCACTCTCTCGCTGTCCACTCTGCCTGTCCAAAAAAAAAAAAAAAAAAAAAAAAGAATATAATATTTTCAGCATATTTGAGGGAGAAATATGAAAGATTTATTTACATAAGTTAGTGCAACTCTTTATTTTTTTATTTAAAAAAATTTTTTTCCACCCCAACCTCATCTTAACCAAGGAAAGGAGGAACCACCGGGCTTAACAGTTTTTTTTTTTCTTCTTTTTTTTTTTTTTTTGACAGGCAGAGTGGATAGTGAGAGAGAGAGACAAAGAAAAAGGTCTTCCTTTTTGCCGTTGGTTCACCCTCCAATGGCCGCTGCCGCTGGCGCATCGCGCTGATCTGAAGCCAGGAGCCAGGTGCTTCTCCTGGTCTCCCATGGAGGTGCAGGGCCCAAGCACTTGGGCCATCCTCCACTGCCTTCCTGGGCCATAGCAGAGAGCTGGCATGGAAGAGGGGCAACCGGGATAGAATCCGGCGCCCCGACCGGGACTAGAACCCGGTGTGCTGGTGCCGCAAGGCGGAGGATTAGCCTGTTAAGACACGGCGCTGGCCAGTGCAACTCTTTTAAGCTGCCAGTGTACAATAGAGAACATTGTGCAATCTGTTTTTCTAATCTTGGAGCAAAGTATTTTTTTAAAAAGATTTATTTATTTATTTGAAAGGCAGAGCTACAGAGAGGCAGAGGCAGAGGCAGAGAGAGAGAGAGAGATCTTCTATCTGCTGGTTCACTCCCCAGATAGCCACAATGGCCAGAGCTGAGCCTATATGAAGCCAGGAGCCAGGAGTTTCTTCTGGTCTCCCATGTCAGTGCAGGGGCCCAAAGGCTTGGACCATCTTCTACTGCTTTCCTAGGCCATAGCAGAGAGCTGGATTGGAAGTAGAGCAGCCAAGACTGAAACTGGTGCCCATATGGAATGCTGGCACTGCAGGTGGGTGGCTTTACCTGCTAGGCCACAGTGCTGGCCCCAAGGGGTGAGGTATTTTAAACCTCTTCTTCCTCTTCCATTTTTCCTTCTTCCCTTTCTTTAAATATTCAGACACCTGATTTGGAGTAGCACTTAGATAGGTGTTGTGGATTAAGAAATAAAGGAGACCAAGGTCCCTATTTAAGCAGCTCAGAGACTACTTTCTAGGGGCTCTGAAGGAAGAAAGATTTTGATACAGACAAAGAAGGAGTAATTTTGACCCATGGGGATATGAGTGGAATTTCAAAGGGGCAGCCATGGGCAGCGAGAGAAAAGGAGGGCCCTAGACCCTGAGCTACCAATGGTGGCAGTTGTGATATGGGACTTATCAGGGAGATAGAATTAGGCTCATGAGCTGGAGGCCACACCTCCCTGCCCCTATGTGATCTCACCTGTATCCACTCACCTGTCAATCAGACTACATAACCACTCCCTTTTTGGAAGTGGACAAGAGGCTGGAACGTGCTGGGAAGGCTGGGTTTTGCTGGTTCTTGTGCTTGCTCTTTCTCACTGCCCTCTGCTTTCCCGCCCATGTGTACTCTCGCTTGTAATCTCTAGGCTGCTCCCTGGAAAAGGTTGGTATGGAACCTCTCATTTATTCTTCCTGACCTGCTTTTGCTTAATAAAGCCCTCACATCCTTGTGTATTCCTCTCACTTTCCAAATAAATCCTTAACTTTACCATGTTGTCTGTTTGGTATGGGCCGGTACTTAGAATCCTTACCTAAGTAAATGGCAAGAACCCAAAATATTAAATTTTGGCTTATGGTAAACCATAACAGTTGCATCATTAAAAAAGTGACATAGAGAGTTCTCATTGACTTGGAAACCACTTTTGATCGTTTAATGCACCTTTAGCATCTTTTCTTGAAAAAATGAAATGAGTTGAAAAAGTAAAAAAACAAAAAACCCAAAACTAGGCATCTACTTTCTGTGGATGTTTCTTACTTCCCCGACATTTATAGAGTACTTATGTGCTAAATATAGTGGAAAGCCACCAATTGAGGCCAGCATCACGGCTGGTGAAAGATTCACCAGCAGTCAGAGAGGAGTGAGCAGAGTTAGATTTATTAAATACATTGCAAGGGAGCAGCAGGCAATCAGGAATAGCTGGGGCTGCATCTGCAGGGGAGCAGCTGGATAGGGCAGCTAGAGGTTGACAAGGGCTGCAGCATGGTTTATAATCTGGGAAATATATATTTGAGGCAGATTGCTGCTGCCTAGGGGGCTTTTCCTCACTAGTGATTTCTTTATTGCTGGGGATTTTCACTAGGGACTTCCTTACTGCCAGGTGCCCAGGTGACCTCCACATTTCCCGCTAAGAGATCAACAATGACAGCTCTTTGGCATTTGGGTAAAGGTCTCATCTTCTATTACTGTTACGTGCTAGACAGGGACATAGCATTTTCATCTGCCAGGGGTTTAGGAGGTCCTGGGATCCTGGCTGTGGGGATCCAGCGGGTGGTGGAGCCTCGGGGAAGAGGTTTGATCTGCTCTTATCCAGGGGACTGTGGGTGGCCTTGTCTGGAGAAATTTGATGTCGAAGGAGTTGCATTACTTGGAAATGGATTTGCTGTATTTTGGAGCAGATGAACCAAATTAGGAAGTCCAAGAGTTAAAGTGGGCAGGAGAGATGTTTCAGGAATCACTAGGGCAGGAGAGAGAATAGAGGCTAAATTCCTCACTTGGAGAGTTGAAAATCCAAGCCAAGATTCTCTAGTTTTCTTCTAATCTCAGCCAACCTAATCTCTCACAACATTCAACTTCCACCAACCTTCTACAATGTTCTTATATTCCCTCAGTTATTTGTCCTATTTTTTCTTTCTCAATTCAATGTAATGCAGTCCTTCAACTTTAGGAAAAGAATTTTGTACACATGTCTTTCTTCATTCACAAATTCTCTTTCCTTAATCTTTCTTATCAAGAAAATATTCTCTTTGGGCCAGTGCTGTGGCACAGAGGGTTAAAGCACCAGCCTGTAGCAGGACTAGTTCTAGTCCCGGCTGCTCCATTTCTTTCTTTCTTTTTTTTTTTTTTTTGCCTACCCAAACTCAGTGAGGCCTGGGGAAAGCAGTGGAAGATGGCCCAAGTGCCTGCGCCCCTGCTACTCACATGGAAGACCTGAAGGAAGATCCTAGCTTTGGCCTGGCCCAGTCCCAGCCATTGTAGCCATCTGAAAAGTGAACCAGCAGATGGAAGATCTCTTTTTCTCTCCTTCTCTAGCTCTGAATTCCAAATAAATCAATCTTGGGGGGAGGGGGGGAGAGCAACTCAGTAGAGTTAATTTGCATTTATCTTGCAAGTAATGTTAGATATGGTTTCCCTTTCAGAGGCTGTTTTATAGCTCTAAATTCTGTTTCTGCCTTTTACTTTGGGCTTGAAATCTACTTTGGCATTCGAATTCCTACCCTTGCTATCCTTCAGTTTCCATTTGCTTAGTAAATCGTTGCCCACCCCTTTATTTTTAGCATATTCAGTGGTTGCATTTTAAGTGTCCCATTGTGTACAGCAAAGACCGGCTGCTCCACTTCTGATCCAGCTCTCTGCTATGGCCTGGGAAAGCAGTTGAAGATGGCCTAAGTCCTTGGGCCTCTGCACCTGTGTAGGAGATCGGGAAGAAGCTCCTAGCTCCTGACTTCAGATCAGCTCAGCTCCAGCCATTGTGGCCATTTGTGGAGTGAACAGTGGATGGAAGACCTCTCTGTCTCTCTCTGTCTCTACCTCTCTCTGTAACTCTGTTTTTCAAATAAATAAAAATAAATCTTAAAGTAAAGTAAAAGAACATATTCTCTTGCATAGCATCCTTTCTATTTCTCTCTCCTATTTACAGCTTCCTTTTTAAAAAATATTTATTTATTTATTTGAAAGGCAGAGCTACAGAGAGGTAGAGGCAGAAAGAGAGAGAGAGAGAGAGAGAGAGAGAGAGAGAGGGAGAGAGAGGTCTGCCATCTACTGGTTCACTCACCAAATGGCCAAAATGGCCAGAGCTGAGCCTCTTTGGAGCCAGGAGCCAGGAGCCAGGAGCCAGGAGCCAGGAGCTTCTTCTGGGTCTTCCATGAGGATGCAGGGGCCCAAGCACTTGGGCCATCTTCCACTGCTTTCCCAGGCCACAGCAGAGAGCTGGATTGGAAGTGGAGCAGCCGGGACTTGAACTGGTACTGATATGGGATGCTGGCACTGCAGGTGGCGGCTTTACCTGCTATGCCACAGTGTCGGCCCCCTTCCTTACATTTTGAACTAATCCTTTAAAAATCACTGAATTAAAAGAAATTTTTTTTAGTAAAAGAATATACACACAGAACACAATGAATATTATACTTCATCTGAATTATTTAACAATTCTGAAAATATCTGTACCCTTTTTTCAAAAGCAAATTTAAAGCATTTATTGTAAAAGATTTATTTATGTTATGTGAACTAACAGGCATTTGTATTAATAAAATTTTTGAACCATTTTTTAGTTATATTTCAATTACTCTGTATTGACTTGCTTTGATACAACAACACAAAGCTTACATATACAGAACTTAAAACGATTCTTGCTGGAAAGCAGTGACATAACCCATGGATCTATTAAGTGAGCATTTCTCATTCAACCTCAGGGTGTGTAGAGCCAAGCAATTTTATAATTGTGGCCTCTGTTTGATTGGTCAGTGATATACTCTTTAGGGAGTTTCCTGATGGCCAGGTGGGCTTCAGTTGGCATCAGGTTTTCCATGCAGGTGGTCATTGCATTCTGCCCCAGATCTGAAATTCTCCTGAAGTAAGACCCTTTGAGAGGATACTGATCATCAAGGTGTTACCTACTGCAGAAGCAAATGACTTCATGAGTCTGAAGATTAGAATCTGGTAGGCCCGCTGTACCACTGCCTCAATCCAGGCAAAGGCAAGGTCACTCTGAGCTTAGGAAGGGAGGCTAGGAAACTTGAGCTTGATGTTATTTGTTGGGCATTTGAGTCACTGCTTAGTGCCTGGTTCCAGTCTCTGTAATCCTTGTTACTCCTCCATCCTCCGGAGTAGGGGTGCTTTTCATTCTGGCACCCATAGTGCTGCAGTCCTCTTCCAGTTCACTTTGCATCCCCGACTACGACTACAGTGGTCCCATCTTACCCTTTCTGACTATCCCACTGAAGCCCCTTTTGTAGATTTGAGATGATGGGCATCTCTCTTCAGTGTTGGTGGGGATGGACTCATAGTACTTTAAAGGGTCTCTTTAAATAAATCCTCCTTCATTATGTTTCCTTGACTCTAAGAGACCATCTCACACAGTAGTTATCTATTGCTGTATGACAAATTATGCCCAAATTACTAGCTTAAATAACAAATATTTATTATATACGGTTTCTGAGGATCAGGAGTCTTGGAGCAGCACAGTGTGGATTTGGCTCAGACTCTCTGAGCTGACAGCTGCAGTCACCTGATGTTTTGGTGGGGGTGGGACAATCTGCTTCCAAGATGGCTGACTTGTTGGCAAGAGGCTTTCGTTTCTCTCTGGCTGTCAACAAAAGCCTTCAGTTCCCTTCTATGTGAACCATCCATAGGGTCATTCATAGCATAGGCACTGCTCCCAGGGGGTTGAGAAAGTAGGAGAGCAAGAGAGCGAGAAAAAGCAGCAGTGTCTTTAATGACAGATCTGGAGAGCGATGCACTATCACTCCTACCATATTCTCTTGGTCACACAGACACTGGTACAGTGTGGGAGGTGACTGTGCAAGGCTGTAAACATGAGGGTCTAGGGGTCTTTGGGAGCCATTTTGATGCTGGCTACCACATCATCTATTGTAAATGTACGACATATTTAAGGTATACTAACAAAATATTGGTAATTAAGCCATCAAGTATAAGACACATTGAATTTCACAGATGTTAAATGTGAAAGAACTGAGTCCTAGAACTGGTGAAATGCAGTAAATCTCCCTGGTGAATAAAACTTTTAAAATCATAAAATTGATTTCTAGATATTTTCTTTGAAAATTGTATCTCAGAGCCAGCATTGTGGCATAGTGGGTAAAGCTTCTGCCTGAGATGCTGGCATCCCATACGATGCCAGTTCAAGTCCTGGCTGCTCCACTTTCTATCCAGCTCCTACTAATGGCTTGGAAAAGCAGCGGAAAATTGCCCAAGTATTTGGGACCCTGTAGCCACATGTGAGACCCAAAGAAGCTCCTGGTTCCTGACTTTGGCCTGGTTCGCTCTCTCAATGGCTGGGTCTGGGCCAGACACAAGCCAGGAGCTAGGAGCTTCACCTGGGTCTCCCATGTTGATGCAGGGGCCCAAGCACTCAGGCCCTCCTCCACTGCTTTCTCAAGCACATTAGCAGGGAGCTGGGTAGGAATTGGAGTACCAGGACTGGAACCTGCACCCATATGGGATGTGGGCATTGCAGGCACAGGCTTAGCCTTCTATGCCACAGTGCTGGCCCCACCTTGGAATTTTCCATCTGTTGTGTCTTCAGTGCTTCAGTCAAAGCCACCAATTTACCCCCATTCTCCTCTGTCTGAATCCTGTTTTTTTTCTTGACCATTCTCATGCACTGATTTTCTATTGAAAGCTTTTTCAGAAATGTTGTAGTTCAAATGCTTGTAAGTTCTCTCTGCTTCTTTCTGTGGGTGAAATTCCCTTATTATTAAATACAAATGGGGTGCCAACATTGCGAAGCACATTTTTGGAGTATAGTATGACACAGATACTCTTTAAGTCACTTTGTAATCTTACTAAAAATCTTTTTTTTTTTTTAACTTAAAAAAGACATAGAGAAGAGAGGGAGAGATAAAACTCATATTCACTGGTCCACTCCCCAAATGCCCACTATAGACCCAGGCCAGGGGTCAGAGCCAGGAGCTGGGATCCCAGTCCAGGTCCCCCATGTGAGTGACAGGAGCCAATTACTTGAGGCATCACCCCTACCTCCTAAGATCTGCATCAACAGGAACCTGAAGTAAGGAGTGGAATTGAAACCAAAAATCTGTCTAAGTTCCTAGAGGGAAGATACTAAGATATCTGCAAGGATTTGGGCCATCTTGTACTGCTTTCCCAGTTCATAGCAGAGAGCTGGATTGGAGAAGAAGCAGCCGGGGCTCGAACTGGTGCCCATATGGGATGCCAGCACTGCAGGTGGCTTTACCACAGTGCCAGCCCATCATCTGTTTTTTTTTTTTAATAGAAATATCTATATTAAAAATATATGGAAAATTCTTAGGTTGTCATCGTCCCAGAAGGCCTTTTCCCCCACCTATAATTGCTTCTGCAGATAATATACATTGTACCCTAAGGTATTTTGATTTTTATTGTGATGCTAATGTATGTCAGTACCATAACAGGGAATATAAACACCATGTTCATTTTAGTCCTGTATATTTCTGAAGCGAGCATCTAGGAAAGAAAGGAATTGATGCCTGCCAGTGGGAACAAGTGAAGCTAATGAGAAAATAAACTTAAGTTTCTAATTGCCATGAGATACATTAGCAAATAACAACAAAGGCTGAGGAAAGAATTAACATTCATTAAAAAAATCGTATGCTTTTCTTAATGTGTTTTGCTTCCTGGTATAATTCCTGTTTGCTCAGATTTTCCAGTTTTCATTATCTTAATAGACTTTTTTCTTGATAACACTGCAAGTTGCATTTCATATACCCTCTTGTGTATCATATATTCTTTTTTTTTTTTTTTAAAGATTTCTTTCTTTATTTGAAAGTCAGAGTTACAGAGAGGGAGAAGGAGAGGCAGAGAGAGAGAGAGAGAGAGAGAGAGATCGATCTCCCGTCCATTGGTTCACTCTCCAATTGCTGTAATGGTGGAGCTGCACCAATCCAAAGCCAGGAACCAGGAGCTTCTTCTGGGTCTCCCATATGGGTGCAGGGGCCCAAGGACTTGGGCCATTTTCTACTGCTTTCCTAGGCCATAGCAGAGAGCTAGATCAGAAGTGGAGCAGCTGGGACTCGAACTGGTGCCCATATGGATGCTGGCACTGCAGGTGGTGGCTTTACCCGCTACGCACAGCACCAGCCCTGTGTATCATATTCTTAAAACTTTTCACCTATTTGTACATCTGCCAGCATGTTTTGAAACTTACTTTAGAAGGTGTTTAAAATATTGTACTTTGTAGTACACTAAATATAATCATGTCCTTGATGGCTTACCAGTGCAGCCAAGGATGTTAGCGTAGAAAAGGCTTAAAAGTGTTATTATTTACTTTGTAAAACAGAAACAAACTATTTTGAGATTTTATATTAGTCTCATAGCAGCCTGAGATGTAGCCATTTTTAACTTTTAAATTTAATCTCTCATTGTGTCTGAAAGAGAGAGAGAGAATGAATGAATGAATAAGTGTTCCATTCACTGGCTCACTCCCAAATGCCTGCAACAGCCATAGCTGGGCCCTGTAGGAGCCAGGAGCCTAGAACTCAATCTGGGTTTTCCATGTGGGTGGGCAGGAATCCAAACAGTTGAGGCACCATCTGCTGCCTTTTCAGCACGTGCATTAGCAGGAAGCTGTGTCAGAAGCAGAGTAGCTAAGACTTGAACTGGGCACTCCAGTATGGGATGCAGGCATCCCGGGTGACAACTTAACCACCATACCAACACCCATTCCCATTGTCTTCTTATTTCAATATCTAGGTCCTTAGCTGGTGTCAAAGGAGTCAAAGTACAAGGAAGATTCTGCCATCAAGAGCATGTCTCCCTTGGTCACCTACTGCGTGCTAATTTAACATTAAGGAGTCATTCCCATGAGTTAGGCATTGCTCTCTGCTTCTATCTATAGAAACGCAAGTAGTCTTTAGTATGGTCCCCAACACTTAATTCATTTGTTTAGCTAAAATTTATAAAATATCTCTATGCTGTGGGTTTCTTTGTTGAAGGGAGCAATATAGCTTTGGCCTTTGCAGACAAGATTCTTGTCCTCAAGGGCTGATGCTCTAATTTCAGAGTGATAAATACACAAATGATGTAAAAAAAAAAAAACCCAGCTAATTGACTAGCTAAGTTATAAGGGAAACAGAGTAATGTGACAGATAATGTAGTGGGGCTTGGGATTGTGAGGACTACTTAGGCAAGAAAGGCCCTCTGTCAGGGAATCATGGAATACTGGCCAGAGAGGAGAGAGTGAGGCTGGAGTGCAATGACCACGATGGGGAGTGGTAGTGATGGTGGCACAGAATGGGGATGAGCAAAACCAGATCCCGTGTAAGCCACAACAAGGGATTCCGGCTTTATTCAATGAGCAGTAGGAAGCCACTGATGAGACTTCATCTCAGGAAGCACATGATCTCAGATATGTTTTAACAAGCTCACACTGGCTGTGTGTCGAGAATATTGGTAGCCAGTTAGTGGTAGGCTAAGATCTGCCCACAGCCGTTCTGCTCCAGTGCCCAGGCCCTCCCTTACTGTGCTGTGCTCTGTATTTCCTTGCATTTGTGCTTTGTCTTGCTCTGTGTGGAGCAGTCTCCTTCTTCCCTGAACCCCCCATGTTCCGGCTGGCAAACTCCTACTTCCCTTTCAAGATACAGGGTCAGTTACTACCCTCTCCTTGAAGAGGATGACTCCATGCTTTACCATCCATGTGAGACTCTTGTGTGTGGGTAAGGGCACTATTAAATATGTGTAAGGACGCTAGGTAAATATGTGTGAAAGAGACTGTTCCAACCAAAAGGGAAGTGTGGCTCCTCTGCTCCCTCTTTGCTTTTACTACATCTCACAGCACCCCGTACTGTTATTCCTCCCCCTGGATGCAGTATACTCAATTGTTTGCGCCAATGGCTCTGCAGTCCTCCATAAGGCTTTAAATCTCAGCTTTGTGCTTTTCTCATTTTGAGCTGTGCGACTGTGGACAAGACACCTAAACTTCCTCATATCCTCATCAGTGATGTCTTCATCTATGCTATCCAGATAATAAAGTATTTCTTTTAGTCATTGTTTTTTGTTATTGTGGGAAAAAGTGAAATAATAATTGCAGAACACCTAGCACAGAACTGGGCATGCACTTGACATTCATTAGATAGTAGTTGTTACCCCTTATCAAATAAGACTGCAATTATTTTTATGGGTTTTTCTCTTGTATTGGACTTTGAACTCCTTAAGGGGAGGGACCATATTTCATTTATTCACTTTTATGTTCTAGTCCAATGTCTAGTAGACAATGAATTCTAAAAATAAATGACTATAATTGCAGAAAAGATGAAAGCAAATTGGGGATCCTTTTTTTTTTAAATTCTTCCACTCCACTTTTTACATATGAAAGGAAAAAATCTGTTTATCTTAAATTGCAGAAAGAACAAATCAGAATGCATTTCTTTCTATTGCCTGGCTGTCATGGTAGGGTCTGTGATTTGATCTTGGTGAGAATAAACAGAAGATAACTATATACTGTCCAGTAAAGATTGAAGTATTTAGAGGTGTCTATTTCTCAAAATTTGAAATGAGTACAAATATTTTTCAGTTACTACATAGGAACACTGATATTCTTTGGATAAAACTAAAAAACAGTTTTCTTTTTTGCTTGCTTCTACTTTGTTTACAAAGTTACAATTTCTTTTTGTTTTTTCAAACTTGCGATTTCATTCATACACAGAGCTGAAAATGAAAACATTATTTCAAGAATTATTCAAATATAATAGTGATTGGGATTGGTTAAGATAAATGAGTTAGAAAGGTTTACCTTGTCATACATTTCCCTTTAAATCTGAGTAATTTAAAACGTTTTGTAGAGAATATATAATTCATTGCTATTAGATATAAGAAAATAAATGTGAATGCAGACACTAACCCAAAACAATGTGAAAGTGAGTTATGTGCTTGTTAATCAAGAAACAAATTTAAAAAAAGGGTGTTAGGAATTGGTGCAGTGGCCCGGAGAATTGGAACTTCTTTGCCCAAATAATTAAATACATACACATAGAGTTATTTCACTCAATGATAACCTTGCATACATAAAAACTGGATATTTTGGAGCTACTTTAATGTAGTTTCTCATTCATCCTTTTGGGGCACCATCATAATCTGGATTTGTAGATTAATGACAAGGGCCATCAGTAGAAGTTCCTGTGGTTAACATAAAAATTTTGACAACAGGAGATACTAGTTCCTTAATAATCCAAAGTGAATGTTTTGTTTACTACCTGGTTCTAAGTAATCTATTATTTGATATTATATTATAATACTTAGAAAAATAGACACCAACATTCATTTTTCTGTGATTGGTGTAGGAAAACAGAACACTTTTTTTTAAAAAAAGAATTATTTGTTTATTTGAAAGGCAGAGTTAGAGTGAGGGTGAGGGGAGAGAGAGATCTTCCATCCACTGTTTCACTTTTCAAATGGCTGTAATGGCTAGGGCTGTGCCAGGCTGAAGCCAGGAACCTAGAATTCCATCGTGGTCTTCCACATGGGTAGTAGGGCCGCAAATGACTTGGGGTCATTTTCCATTGCTTTCCCAGGCACATTAGCAGGGAGCTGGATTGGAAGTGGAACGGCTGGGACTGAACCAGTTTCCATATGGGATGCCAGCGTTGCAGACGATGGCCTAAGTTGTTATACCATATACTGGCTCTGAATACTTTTTATAACACTAGAAAAAGTACACAACTATTTTAAAAGGCTTATTTTATTAATTTGAAAGAGAGAGAGAGAGAGAGAGAGAGAGAGAGAGAATGAGCAAGCAGGAGAGAAATCTTCCATCTGCTGATGCATTCCTCAAATGGCTGTGCCAGGTGGAAACTGGAAGCCTCTCACATGGGTGGCAGGAACTCAAGTATTGAGCCATTATCTGCTGCCACTCAGCTGGATTGGTAGTGAAGTAGCCAGCCAGGCCTCAAGCTGGCATTCTCATATGGGATGTGGGAGTCCCAACGGTAGCTTAACCCACTGCACCACAATGCCAGCCCCAGTAGACAAATTTAAAAAACGTGTATGGTTTCAAAGGGAAACAACATATTGGTGATTTAGAAATGGCAAACACACACATTGAGGAAATAATTCTCTAGATTAAAAATATCCCTCAGTTGTGTTTTGTTTGGTGTATACTCTCAATTTGCTATTAAATCAAGTTATTTAACAAGTATTTATTGACTACTATGTGCCTTTAATGTTCCTGCTATTAATCATAATCTCCAACATTTATTGAGTGTGCCTTGTGTGTAGATTACTGTACTAGAGGGAGTTAGTGGTTTGAAATGATTAATAGTTTATTTATATGCATTAGAGGCAGCCTGTGCAGCGTATTTTTGGGGCTTGATGGTTTACTGACATAGCTGTAGTATATTCAGAGAAAAGGATTGCTTCATGATGTAATAAGGTCATTGGAAGGAAAGGGAGCTCTGTAATAAAATTTCTACATTTTAGAACACATTTCAGGAAAGGTGTTTTTTATTTGGCTGTACCTATTGAGCAACTATTGAGTGTCACACAAATAGGTGCAACCTACTGTATGGGCAAAAAGATTAATAAATGTTAGCATTTATATACCAAATGCATTTATTACTTCTCACCCATTGGGGTCAGCCATATCTACTATGGTTTGGATATGGTGTGAGTGTGTACCCTCACGGGTTCATGTGTCAGAAGCGTGGTCCTTGGTGTCGTGATGTCGGGAGATGGTGGAACCTTCAAGAAGTGTGTCTTTGTGTGAGGTTACCAGGCCATTGGGGATGCTGTCCTTGGAAGGGATTCACATAGTTCACAAGGGATGCCAGTTGGTTCCTGAGACAGAGATTGTTAACAAAAGAGCAAGGCTGCCCCTCACCCCACCTTCCTGTCTCACCATAGAATCTCTTTCATATGCTTCCACCAGGAGGCCATCTACCATGAAGTCCTCACAAAGGGATAATCAATGGGGCTGCCAGATCTGGGTCTTCCAGGCTCCAAAACTGTTAGCTGAATAAACCTCTTTTCTTTCTACATTACCCAGTCTCCAGAATTTTTTTAAAGCAGTGGAAAATGAACCAAAACAATGATTTTGTCATTATCCCAGGAAAAGGGAGACTATTATAGAATAAGACCCCCCCAGGCAAGAAAAGTCCTGAAGGGAGAAATTGAGGGGTTTGGGAAAGGCCAGTGAGTAGAAGCTGTCTGCACGGGGTAGCAGGTCCAGCCTTGAGTGTACTGGAAACCCAGGGTGGCCTCACAAAGGGTGAGTTTAAACAATCTCAGATCATCTGTAAGTGGATAGGAAACAGAAGACGTCAAAGCACTCTTGTACAACTCCATCAGAATGCAGTTTCTGGGGTTAAATGCCTGGCACTGAATAACTAGATCCTGGCTGTAGCTTTCAGCATGTTATTCAAGGATTATTTTGAGTTGTAAGCAGAAATAAGTGCATTTAAGAAATGGCCTACATTGGTGGAAATTTAAGAATATGGGCTTGAGGCCAGTGTTGTAGTGTAGGGGTTAAGCCACTGCCTGCGATGCAGGAATTCCATATGGGCGTCAGTTCGATTCTTGGCTGCTTCACTTCCAATCCATCTCCCTGGTAATGTGCCTGGGAAAAGCAGTAGGAGATGACCCAAGTGTTTGGGCCCCTATATTTACATGGGAGAACTGGAAGAAGCTCCTGGCTCCTGACTTAGGCCTAGCCTAGCCCTGGCTGTTGCAGCCATCTGGGGAGTGAAAAGCCAAGGATTCAATTCAGGGTAAATGCCATCTGAATGAGGGATATGTACATTGAGGTGGCTTCATGCACCAGATCTTGTTCCTCTTAAAACATGTTCCAACTTGGCCCTTGTCATCTGAAGCAGGAACTTCATCCTACCTGGCTAATTTTCCCAATGTAATTTTGGGAGGAATGATGAGGGTGTTAGAAGTCATCCTTGTACATGTTTCCACATGGTCTCTGTTTATGAAGTGATAACAATGACAGGAACTAGTTTTCATTGAGTGTTTATCACCTGCCAGGCCCTATAGACACTAATGTGTTGGATTCTTACCACAATATCCCCTGAAGGTTGTTGTATTAGTCTGCTTGAGCTGCCATACAGAATACCATGAACTGTATGGCTTGCATAATAGAAATTTCGGGAAGCTGTAAGTCTAAGACCAAAGTACTTACACTGTTGGTATCTAGTGAGTCCCCTCTGCTTGGCTTGCAGACAACTCAGTGTGTTTTCACAAGATTTTCTTCCTTTTATTGTAAGGAGATCAGTCCTCTTGAGTTAGGTTCCTACCTCCTATCCTTATGACCTTGGTTAATGTTCATTATCTCTTTCTTTTTTTTATTAACTTTTATTTAATGAATATAAATTTCCAAAATACAGCTTATGGATTACAATGGCTTCCCCCCCATAACTTTCCTCCCACCCACAACCCTCCCCTTTCCCGCTCCCTCTCCCCTTCCATTCACATCAAGATTCATTTTCAATTCTCTTTATATATAGAAGATCAGTTTAGTATATATTAAGTAAAGATTTCAACAGTTTGCACCCACATAGAAACACAACGTGTAAAATATTGTTGGAGTACTAGTTATAGCATTAAATCACAATGTACAGTACATTTAGGACAGAGATCCTACATGAGGAGTAAGTGCACAGTGACTCCTGTTGTTGACTTAACAAATTGACACTCTTGTTTATGGCGTCAGTAATCACCCTAGGCTCTTGTCATGAGTTCCCAAGGCTATGGAAGCTTTTTGAGTTCACCGACTCTGATCATAATTAGACAAGGTCATAGTGAAAGTGGAAGTTCTCTCCTCCCTTCAGAGAAAGGTACCTCCTTCTTTGATGACCTATTCTTTCCACTGGGATCTCACTCGCAGAGATCTTTCATTTAGGTTTTTTTTTTTTGCCACAGTGTC
This sequence comes from Lepus europaeus, assembly GCF_033115175.1. Classification (NCBI taxonomy): domain Eukaryota; kingdom Metazoa; phylum Chordata; class Mammalia; order Lagomorpha; family Leporidae; genus Lepus; species Lepus europaeus. The sequence goes on along the minus strand of NC_084834.1, from coordinate 93,671,855 downwards.
TTGGCTTTCTATGCTTGAAATACTCTCATGGGCTCTTCAGCCATATCCGAATGCCTTAAGGGCTGATTTCTGAGGCCAGAGTGCTGTTTAGGACATCTGCCATTCTATGAGTCTGCTGTGTATTCCACTTCCCATGTTGGATCATTCTCTCCCTTTTTTATTCTATCGGTTAGTATTTTCAGACACTAGTCTTGTTGATGTGATCCCTTTGACTCTTAGTCCTATCATTATGATCAATTGTGAACTTAAACTGATCACTTTGACTACTGAGATGTCATTGGTACATGCCGCCTTGACGGGATTGAATTGGAATCCCCTGGTATGTTTCTAACTCTCCATTTAGGGTTAAGTCAGCTTGAGCATGTCCCAAATTGTACATCTCTTCCCTCTCTTATTCCCACTCTTATATTTAACTGGGATCACTTTTCAGTTAAGTTTCAACACTTCAGAATAACTGTGTATTAATTACAGAATTCAACCATTAGTATTAAGTAGAAAAAACAAAAAAAAATACTAGGAGGGATAAAGTATTAAGTTGTTGATCAACAGTCAGGACGAGGGCTGATCAAGTCACCATTTCTCATAGTGTTCATTTCACTTCAGCAGGTTTCCTTTTTGGTGCTCGGTTAGTTGTTACCGATCAGGGGGAACATATGATATTTTTCCCCTTGGGACTGGCTTATTTCACTCAGCATAATGTTTTCCAGATTCCTCCATCTTGTTGCAAATGACTGGATTTCATTGTTTTTTACTGCTGTATAGTATTCTGTAAAGTACATATCCCATAATTTCTTTATCCAGTCTACTGTTGATGGGCATTTGGGTTGATTCCAGGTCTTAGCTATTGTGAATTGAGCTGCAATAAACATTAATGTGCAGACTGCTTTTTTGTTTGCCAATTTAATTTCCTTTGGGTAAATTCCAAGGAGTGGGATGCCTGGGTTGTATGGTAGGGTTATATTCAGGTTCCTGAGGAATCTCCAGACTGACTTCCATAGTGGCTTAACCAGTTTGCATTCCCACCAACAGTGGGTTAGTGTCCCCTTTTCCCCATATCCTCTCAAGCATCTGTTGTTGGTAGATTTCTGAATGTGAGCCATTCTCACTGGAGTGAGGTGAAACCTCATTGTGGTTTTGATTTGCATTTCCCTGATTGCTAGTGATCTTGAACATTTTTTCATGTGCCTGTTAGCCATTTGGATTTCCAAATAATGGATACCAAAAAATGGAAAGTCTTCCATGCTCATGGATTGGAAGAATCAACATCATCAAAATATCCATTCTCCCAAAAGCAATTTATAGATTCAATGCGATACCAATCAAGATACCAAAGACATTCTTCTCAGATCTAGAAAAAATGATGCTGAAATTCATATGGAAACACAGGAGACCTCAAATAGCTAAAGCAATTTTGTACAACAAAAACAAAGCTGGAGACATCACAATACCAGATTTCAGGACATACTACAGGGCAGTTGTAATCAAAACAGCATGGTACTGGTACAGAAACAGATGGATAGACCAATGGAACAGAATAGAAACACCAGAAATCAACCCAAACATCAACAGCCAACTTATATTTGATCAAGGACCTAAAACCATTTCCTGGAGCAAAGACAGTCTATTCAACAAATGGTGCTGGGAAAACTGGATTTCCACATGCAGAAGCATGAAGCAAGACCCCTACCTTTCACCTTACACAAAAATCCACTCAACATGGATTAGAGATCTAAATCTATGACCCAACACCATCAAATTATTAGAGAACATTGGAGAAATACTGCAAGATATCGGCATTGGCAAAGACTTCTTGGAAAAGACCTCAGAGACACAGGCAGTCAAAGCCAAAATTAACACTCAGGATTGCATCAAATTGAGAAGTTTCTGTACTGCAAAAGAAACAGTCAGGCGAGTGAAGAGGCAACCATTGGAATGGGAAAAAATATTTGGAAACTATGCAACAGATAAAGGATTAATAACCAGAATCTACAAAGAGATCAAGAAACTACACAACAACAAAACGAACAACCCACTCAAGAGATGGGCCATGTACTCAATAGACATTTTTCAAAAGAGGAAATCCAAATGTTCATTATCTCTTTAAGGGCTCTATCACCAAATTCAGGAATACTGCTGATTAGGGATTCAATATAACAGTTTTGGAGTGACACAATTTAGTCTTTAACAGTGGTACTGTTATTATCCATGTTTTACAGAAAAGAAACATGCTTTTATTTCACCAAAATTATCTTGTGAGGTCTGATCTAGAATGCATATTTGGGACTACTGCATTATACTGCTATGAGATGCAATTGGATACATAAAAGCAGTCTTCAAAAAGTGCATGGGAAATAGATATTATAAAAACATTATGAATGGATTTCAAATTTTTTTGCACCAAAATAAACTTACATATAATTTCATTTTTCATGAACTTCTAAAAATAACCTCATATTTCTCTGCCTAGCTTCATTCAATCCCATAGCTACTCTAAATTTCTCAAGATTCTCACATTGGATTGTCTTTATGTTTTCATTTGCAAGGTTGCTTTGAAATTTTATCATTTTTCTGTATCTTCTGACCGTCTTTTGTGAGACATGGGTCAGGTAACTCCTGATATGAACTGTATTTTGTATGGGAATAAATAACTCTGTAATGGTATCAGCTCTATAGCTCTTCCTATTGGAAAACATACATAACACGAATATTCTACCCCCAATAAAAGCCTGAGGGCCATCTATTTTCTGTTGATTATAATAGTTCATTATAGGGGCCAGTGCTGTGGTGCATTGGATTAAAGCTCTGGCCTGAAGTGCCAGCATCCCATATGGGTGCAGTTTCTAGTTTTGGCTATTCCTCTTCTGATCCAGCTCTCTGCTATGGCCTGGGATAGCAGTAAAAGATGGCCCAAGTCCTTGGGTCCCTGCACCCACATGGGAGACCCGGAAGAAGCTCCTGGCTCCTGGCTTCGGATTGGTGCAGCTCCGGCTGATGTGGCCATCTGGGGAGTGAACCAGCGGATGGAAGACCTCTCTCTCTATCTCTACCTCTCTCTGTAACTCTGTCTTTCAAATAAATGAATTATTTTTTTTTATTTGACAGGTAGAGTTATTGGTAGTGAGAGAAAGAGACAAAGAGAAAGGTCTTCTTTCCATTGGTTCACTCCCCAAATGGCCACCATGGCTGGCGCTGTGCTGTGCTGATCTGAAGCCAGGAGCCAGGTGCTTCCTCCTGGTCTCCCATGTGGGTGCAGGCGCCCAAGCACCTTGGCCATCCTCCACTGCCCTCCTGGGCCACAGCATAGAGCTGGACTGGAAGAGGAGCAACCGGGACTAGAACCTGGCGCCCATATGAGATTCTGGCACCGCATGTGGAGGATTAACCAAGTGAACCACAGCACTGGCTGAGCTATTTTTTTTTAAAGATTTATTTTATTATAGACAAGAACAAAGCATTGGAGATACATAATACTCTTTTGCTCATAGTTAACAAAAGCTCTACTGTGTAATAATACTGCTTTACAGTTTTTCACAGAACTCAACTGACTCTCAAAAGATTTATAATTCTGAAGTTATGAGGCAAAAAATAACCTAAGAGTTAACCTGACTTTTCTCTGCTTAGTTTAATTGTCTCCTGTCATCGACATCATTGACAGCCCTCGCTGTTGTAACAAGGGTTTCACTCCTGAATCGGCATAGTCACGGACCACAGCATCTGGTAAGTACAAGCTGCCATTTGCCAGACACAAATGCTTTAATGAAAGGTTTTAATCTTAAGATCTGTGCTAAGAACAATTCAGTGTAAAGTGATGCTGCTAGCCAGAGTTCTGGCGCCTTTCTTTGTTGGGTGCTCATTTTCAATTGGAGTCTCATTGCTTTCAAGAGCATGTAAAGGAAGAATTAGTAATCATGCAGCGTGAGGGATGCTCATGTCACACTGATAAAACCAGGGTTCTCTATCCAGAGTCTGAGGTCTGGCAATGCCTAGCACATAGTGAGTTTTCATTGAGTGTTAGGATAAGTGTTTCTAATAAATGTGATCTGTCGGGCTGCCCAAGAATTCTACTATAAGAAATATATCATTATGATCCAACAGTGTCTTCACAAATTGGTGAAGATTTTTCCAGAGAAGTTGCTGTCTTCAAGTCAGCCCTAACTTAGTAAGTACCAAGCACATAAAATGTAAAAGATGGTATTCTTGTCTTCAAAACACTCATCAGTTTGTGGATGGAGACAATATAACAAACTAGAAACATAAGAGAAGATTTAAATTATGAATAACACAGGGACATTTTTAGTTATTTTAATTAATTGAATTTTTTTTGAATTTCATTTTTTTTTAAAATAAAGCTTTGTTTATTTGAAAGGCAGAGCAACAGAGACAGAGTGAGAGACAAAGGGACAATTTCCATCCTCTGGTTCACTCCCTAAGTGGCTGCAACAGGTAGTGCAGGGCATGAGCGCGGCCATAGCGTGGCTAGGCCAGGCCTGGGGGCTCTGCATGCACAGCTGCCCCCAGGTGCCCCTGCCCGAGCTGCGCCGAATGGAGCCACGCGGAGCCGAGCCGGTGAACTAACCCCAGCCAGGGCCTGCGGAGCCAGCTGGCGGGTGTCCCAGGGATGGCACCGCAGGGAGGGACCTGGCGCGTGCACGTGGCCCCGGCCACCACCATGGTGGACAGCGACCCCGCGGGGTGCGCAGCGGCGGCGGCTCCGGCCCCTGGGCCGGGTTGTGCCAAGGAGGGGTCAACATGGAGCGCACCTAGCTCTAGGAGGCGCAGGACTGGCTGCAACGCCTGCAGGAGGACTTCATCTACAGCCTGCAGGCACTGGAGGAGTGGGACTGTGGGCTGGAGTGTGTGCACAGCTGCTGCCATGATGCTGCTGTGCCCAGGGCCGGCCATGAACAAGCTGCTGTCATGCGAGGAGGGGGAGTGGATCCTGGAGCAGCTCGCTCGGGCACCACATCCCCCCTACCCCCAGCAAGAGGACTGTTGGGAACCAGACGGAGAGGGACCAGGCTGCCGACAATGATGCCGGCGGCCTCCTCTGCAGCGGGCCCTGTGAGAGGGGCAAATAAGATGGAGCCCAGAGGAAGTAAGATGGGCGGAATCCAAAGTTGTTTACCACTGAAACTAATTGGCTGTGCAACATCAGGGGAGGTAACAAAACTAGTAACAAGTGTATAGACATATGGCTAGTCCCATAGAAATCCCCCCGTAAGGTGATTTTTTAAGTGATTGGTTGGTCCTTAGCCCTGCCCCAATGACTGCAGTTTTGTGCTATAAAAGGTTCTGTTACACACAAAGTAAATGAGTCCTTGCTACTAGACTTGGCTCCCTGCTGCGTCTGACTGTCTCTGGGATCAGGAGGCTGGGGAACGGGCGGGCGGTGCACTCACCTTTCCTCGGACCCAGTCCATCCTGTACGGGTGGACTAAGACCCTGCAAGGTAGGACTGGACTAAGCTGAAGGCAGAAATCAGGAACTTCATTCCAGTCTCTCTCATGGGTGGCAGGGAGTTGGTCCATCATCCACTGCCTTCCAAGACACATTAGCAAGAACAACCAGGACTCAAACTCCAACTCTGATACGTGATACTGGCATCAAAAGCAGTGGGTTAATCCACTGCCCACAATACTGGCCCCAGTGTGAAGCATTTCTGTGGCTCATAAAGGGTATGTTTTGTTAAATAGAGCAAAATGAACTTACTTCATGGATAGTAGCTGCATCATTTTTAGTTCCTGGGCTATTTGAAACTTGTATTTTTATTTTTAGTTTATCTGAAGCAGAAAATGCTCAAGATGTGCTATGCAATTTTTTAGCCCTATAAGAAGCATTACAGATGCCAGCATTATGGTATAGCTGGTAAAGCTGCCGCCTGCGACAATGGCATCCTAAATGAGTCCTGGTTTGAGTCCTGCTGCTCTACTTCTGATCCAGCTTCCTGCTAATAGCCTGTGAAATCAGTGGAAGATGGCCCAAGTGTTGGACCCCTGCACCCATGTGGGAGACCCAGAAGAACCTCCTTGCTTTGGCCTGGCCTAGCCCTGGCTGTTGTGGCTGTCTGGGGAGTGAACCAGAGGGTGGAAGATGTCTCTCTCTCTCTCCCTCTCTTTCTGTAACTCTGACTTTCAAATAAATCTTTTCAAAAAAGAAACATTACAATTGTCCTTTGTGAGGAGTTGAATGAGGTTAACTGACTATCAATATGAGGGTACTTCAGAAAGTTCATGGAAAAAGGGAATTAAAAATGTTTATGTTAGTACAAAAATTTATTGAAATTCATACTTTTTTATGATATACATTTTTATTAATTTATTTAAAAGACCGAGAGAGATAGAGCAAAGAGGAGTGATATCTCCTGTCCATGGTTCATTCCTCAAGTGCCCATAGCAGCTGGTATTGAACCAGAGTGCTTGAAATAGGAAAGATCTAGGGCAAGAATCATCCAATCTGAGACATGGAGCTCAGTGTTTGTAAATGGTGATGGTAGATAATAAACAATTGAGTAAGCTACTGCTACCTGCTAATATTGAATGAGTGTTCACTATGGGCCAGGAATCATGCCAAACTCCTGGGATCATGGGATTTTCTCACTTCTTTCCATTAAGCTGGTAATATCACTGTCCTCATTTCTGTATTCAAGGGTAGTGAACATATGTATAGTGGTTTGCTTCAGTTGCCTGTCTGCAAATCAGGGCCCTGTATAGCTTATACTTCTAGCTTTTGGGATAGAATTTGAAGCCAAGAATTTCAATATCTGGGTCATGTGGTTGCTTTTCTTTCAAGATACTCTCCCATGCTGCGAGGCATGATTTCTGTGGATTGTCTCTTCTCTGCTTACAGACCAAGTTTCTCTGAACTATTTTTACTTCTTTTCATTTTAAAATGGGCTTAAAATGGGTTTAGAATCTAATTTCCAGAACTCAACTTTAAAATTGAATGTAAAGAGACCATGAGAAGAGGATTCAATAGTGATAAACTGCCTTCTGTAGAGTACATAAAACTGAGAAATCATCATAGCTAATAAATGATCTGAATATGGCATTAAACAGTAGGCATTGGTGAGTTCATTAGCATTAATTAAATGAGTCAGTCAAGAATCAAAAGTGACGAAAGCCTGGAGTCCAAGAAAACAGCCTTAGAATCTGTGCATTCAGGAGCTGGCGCTATGGCATAGTGGGTAAAGTTACCACCTGCAACGCCAACATCCCATATGGGCACTGGCTTGAGTCCTAGCAGCTCCACTTCTGATCCAGCACTCTGATATGGTCTGGGAAAGCAGTAGAAGGTGGCCCAAATCCTTGGGCCCCTGCACCCATGTGGGAGACCTGGAAGAAGCTCTTGGCTCCTGGCTTCGGATCAGTGCAGCTCCAGCTGTTGCGGCCAATTGGGGAGTAAACCAGCGGATGGAAGACCTCTCTCTCTCTCTAGCTTTCCTTCTCTCTAACTCTGACTTTCAAATAAATAAATCTTTAAAAAAACAATCTGTGTATTCAGCTTTAGGGTGTAATTTTTACAGGGATTATTAATTGCAAGAAAAAATTTGAAAGTATCCACTGATATCAATTCCTTCGCTATTCTGTTTCAAATATTCCCATATCACTCAGATACATACTCCTAGAGTTATTAAGCACCCAGTCCAGATCTTGATTCCTAAAACTTACATAGGAATTCAAATGATAGATAGATGAAATAGCTAATGTGGGCTCTGATATGAGGAGTTCATAACAGATTATAGGTGCCTTACAAGTTGAACCTGACACCATGACAACATGACCATTACACTGGGTTTTGGTGTTAGGTATGCTGTAGTGATAAGTTTTACTTTGGGAATGTAAACAAACATAATTCAGAGCAGTGGAAGGGGGAGAAGAAGGTAACTAGGCAGGTTGTATCTTAAAAATTTTGGCGATGGCTGTAAATCTTGTACCCAATAGCCCGGAGAGAAACCAGGATCAATAAACTGTAAGAAACTTTTTTTAAACTTTTATTTAATAAATATATATTTTGAAAGTAAAACTTTTGGATTAGTGTTTCCCCCCGCCATAACCACCTTCCCACCTGCAAACCATCCCATATCCTACTCCTTCTCCCATCCCATTCTTCATCAAGATTCATTTTCAATTATCTTTATATACAGCAGATTAACTTAGTATATACTAAGTAAAGATTTCAACAGACTGCACCCACACAGAAGCACAAAGTATAAGGTACTGTTTGAGTACTAGTTATACCGTTAATTCACATAGTGCAACACATTAAGGACAGAGATCCTACACGGGGAGTAAGTGCACAGTGACTCCCGTTGTTGATTTAACAATTGATACTCTTATTTATGATGTCAGTAATCACCCGAGGCGCTTGTCATGAGCTGCCAAGGCTATGGAAGCCTCTTGAGTTCACAAACTCCAGCCTTATTTAGACAAGGCCATAATCAAAGTGGAAGTTCTCTCCTCCCTTCAGAGAAAGGTACTTCCTTCTTTGATAACCCATTCTTTCAGCTGGAATCTCACAGAGATCTTTCATTTAAGTAATTTTGTTTTTTCTTTTTGCCACAGTGTCTTGGCTTTCCATGTCTGAGAAATTTTCATGGGCTTTTTACCTGGATCTGAATCAGGGCTGATTCTGAGAACAGAGAGCTGTTTAGGACATCGGCCATTCTATGAGTCTCCTGTGTATCCCACTTCCCAGGTTGGATAATTCTCTCCTTTTAAATTCTATCAGTTATTATTAGCAGACACTGGGGTCTTGTTTATATGACCCCTTTGACACTTAATCCTATCTTTATGATGAATTATAAACTTAAACTGATCACTTTAACTAGTGAGATGGCATTGGTACCTGCCACCTTGATGGGATTGAGTTGGAATCCCCTGCCATGTTTCTAGCTCTACCATTAGGGGTAGGTCCAAGTGAGCATGTGCCGAACTGTACTTCTCCTTCCTCTTTTTTTCCAACTCTTATTTTTAACAGGGATCAATTTTCAGTTAAATTTAAACACCTATGAATAATTGTGTGTTAATTAAAGAGTTTAACCAATGGTATTAATTAGAACTAGAAAATACCTAAAAGAATAAAATAGGCCGGCGCCGCCGTGGCTCACTAGGCTAATCCTCCGCCTAGCGGCACCGGCACACCGGGTTCTAGTCCCGGTCGGGGCACCGGATTCTGTCCCGGTTGCCCCTCTTCCAGGCCAGCTCTCTGCTGTGGCCAGGGAGTGCAGTGGAGGATGGCCCAAGTCCTTGGGCCCTGCACCCCATGGGGACCAGGATAAGCGCCTGGCTCCTGCCATCGGATCAGCGCGGTGTGCCGGATGCAGCGCGCCAACCACGGCGGCCATTGGAGGGTGAACCAACGGCAAAGGAAGACCTTTCTCTCTGTCTCTCTCTCTCACTGTCCACTCTGCCTGTCAAAAAAAAAAAAAAAAAAAAAAAAAAAAAAAAAAGAATAAAATAGTAAGTTGTTCCTCAGCAGTCAGAACAAGGGTTGATCAAGACATTGTTTCTCATAGTGTCCGTTTCACTTCTATAGGCTTCCTTTTAGGTGCTCAGTTAGTTGTCATTGATCAGAGAGAACATACAATATTTGTCCCTTGGGACTGGCCTATTCCACTCAGCATGATGTTTTCCAGATTCCTCCATTTTGTTGCTAATGATTTGTTGTAAATCTTGCTTTGATTCAATAATAATTATTTGATACCCTATTTAGCTGCCTCCTTAGTCTTGGTTGTATCTTCTTTGTTGCAGAATCTTTTTTTTTTTTTTTTTTTTTGACAGGCAGAGTGGACAGTGAGAGAGAGAGAGAGACAGAGAGGAGAAAGTTCTTCCTTTTGCCGTTGGTTCACCCTCCAATGGCTGCCGCGGCCGGTGTGCTGCAGCTGGCACACCATGCTGATCCGAAGGCAGGAGCCAGGTGCTTCTCCTGGTCTCCCATGGGGTGCAGGGCCCAAGCACTTGGGCCATCTTCCACTGCACTCCCTGGCCACAGCAGAGAGCTGGTCTGGAAGAGGGGCAACCGGGACAGGATCGGTGCCCTGACCGGGACTAGAACCCGGTGTGCCGGCACCGCAAGGTGGAGGATTAGCCTAGTGAGCCACGGCGCTGGCGCAGAATCTTGATATCATTGTCAACCACTACAATGTGGTTGCAAAATCTCCAACTATAGGTAATGTAATTGACCAAGGGACACAGCTGCTGCCTTGCATTTTAGCGTAGGCCACACTTTCCATGGACTGCTTCGAGCTTATCACTGACTGTCTCAGGGATACTAAGGCAGGCCTGTTCCTAGGAGATTGGGATCAGCTTTGCACTTGAGGCCTCTCCAGTTGTTTTGATGACACCTCCTTAGACTTCATGCAATCTAAGATGCTTCCATCCAGTTTTCCTTGCCCTTCTTCATAGTCAGATGTACATCACACTCACATGGCTAGCCTTGACTGGCTTCCTTCCCATTTTTTTCTCACACAGGAGTTTCAAAGATTTATTTATTTGAAAATTAGTGTTACAGAGAGAGCGAGAGAGAATGAGAAGAGAAGGGGAGGAGAGAGATAAAGAGACTGACCTTCCATCTGTTGGTTCATTCCTCAGATTGCTGCAATGGTCAGGACTGGGCCAGACTGAAGCCAGGAGCTTAATCTGGGTCTCCCATATAGGTAGAAGGGGCCCAAACACTTTTTCTATCTTTCAATGCTTTTCCCAGGGCATTAGCAGGGAGCTGTATTGGACGTGGAGTAGCTGAAATATAAGCTAGAGCACACATGGGATGCTATAGTCACAGGCAGTGGGTTTGCCTGCTACGCCACAATGCCGGCCCCACATAGGAGTTTCTTCCTGTGTGATCTTTTAATATGTTAACCTCTCATAGCTTCTGCTTTTAAGAAAGCCCAGAACTGATGGGGCTTCTCAAAGGGGGAGACAGGACACAGGAGCGTCCATTCTAACAGCGCCACTGGATAGCTATGTGCTCCTCTCATTTAGAGGGTACCAGCAAGTTTACAAGTCAGCAGGCACTTAGGCAAGGTTATACATCAACTTAATGATTTGGGAAAAGGAATTTAGTCTGGTGGTCTAAAATAGGGATTAGAGCTGTGTTGTAAATCTTCAGAGACAGGCCCATTTAGATGCTCGGGCAAATCCCTGAAAATATTCCCAGTACCAATTAATGTCCATTACCCACCTGCTGCTCCTGCTGCCACATTCCTTTGGAGGGGGGGTGCCCATCCCCGGCCTGTTTTGGCATGAGCAGAAACTGTGGCCATGCCTCTGATTTCAGGGGAGTGTGCCCCCTGAGAGGCTTTTATGTAGCATCTCTACACAGAATAACATCCTGTAATTGTAAGGGATTTTCCCCTCAAAACCCTAAACTTTTTGTTCATAGTTTTGGTGACTGATGCATTTATTTGAAAGAATGACAGAAACAGAGGGAGAAAAAAGGAGGGAGAAGAAGGGGGAAGGGGAGGGAGAGGGAGGGGGAGAGGGAGAGGGAGAGGGAGGGGGAGAGGGAGGGAGGGGAGGGGGAGAGGGAGAGGGAGAGGGATGAATGAGTGAATGAGTTTCATCTGCTGGTTACTCACCAAATGTATAAAGTATTTTTTCTTGCTCTGTGAATTTGTCTGAATTAAAATTGAGAATTAGAGAGCCAATGATGAAAAGTCATATGATACTGAGTTTTGGGTTGTAGATGGCTTCAGACATGGTTGGATCAAGGTATTCAAACACTGATATCAGAATACTGTTCTTGGCTCTTTTAATTCTGTTCTCCTTTGTGTTGCTTTGGATCATTCTAAAGCATTTTCTCCATGTTAAATGAGGAAAGTGTGTCCTGTTAGCAGTTTTAGAGTTAAATGCTCTCACTATGAGCAATTTCAGTACAAAAAGGTCACCAGCAAAATCTTAGGAATACTTTCCTTGTTCTGTCTTGGATCATGTGCTTGTTGGAATTTATCACTGTGGACGCAGGCGTTAATGCTCTTTTAGCCAGGTCTGAGCCATAGGTTCACCATGGGGCTGAACTGTATAGAGGGAGCAAGAATAGTTTCCCAAAACAAAATTTCTTTTTTTTTGAATGAGAGATATATGTTTATTTACTTATTTTTTAACTTTTATTTAATAAATACAAATTTCCAAAGTACAACTTTTTGATTATAGTAGCTTTTTCCCCCCATAATCACCCTCCCACCCACAGCCATCCCATCTCCCATCCCATTCTTCATCAAGATTCATTTTCAATTATCTTTATATACAGAAGATTAACTTAGGATATACTAAGTAAAGATTTCAAAAGTTTGCACCCACACAGAAGCATGAAGTATAAAGTACTGTTTGAGTACTAGTTATACTGTTAATTCACATAGTACAACACATTAAGGACAGAGATCCTACATAGGGAGTAAGTGCACAGTGACTCCTGTTGCTGATTTAACAATTGACACTCTTATTTATGACGTCAGTAAACACCCAAGGCTCTTGTCATGAGCTGCCCAAGGCTATGGAAGCCTCAGAGTTTGCTAACTCTGATCTTATTTAGACAAGGCATAGTCAAAGTAGAAGTTCTCTCCTCCCTTCAGAGAAAAGTACTTCCTTCTTTGATGACCCGTTCTTTCTGCTGGGATCTCACTCACAGAGATCTTTCATTTAGGTCATTTTTTTTTTCTTTTGCCACAGTGTCTTGGTTTTCCATGACTGAAATATCCTCATGTGCTTTTTACCTGGATCTGAATGCCTTCAGGGCTGATTCTGAGAACAGAGAGCTATTTAGGACATCTGCCATTCTATGAGTCTGCTGTGTATTCCACTTCCCATGTTGGATCATTCTCTCCTTTTTAATTCTATCAGTATTAGCAGACACTGGGGTCTTGTTTATGTGATCTCTTTGACACTTAATCCTATCTTTATGATGAATTATGAACTTAAACTGATCACTTTGACTAGTGAGATGGCATTGGTACATGTCACCTTGATGGGATTGAATTGGAATCCCCAGGTACGTTTCTAACTCTACTGTTTGGGGCAAGTCCGATTGAGCATGTGCCAAACTGTACATCTCCCTCTCTTATTCCCATTCTTATATTTAACAGGGATCACTTTTCAGTTAAGTTTCAACACTTAAGAATAATTGTGTGTTAATTAAAGAGTTCAACCAATAGTATTAAGTAGAACAAAAAAAATACTCAAAGGGACAAAGTGTTAAGTTGTTCCTCGACAGTCAGGACAAGGGCTGATCAAGTCATTGTTTCTCATAGTGTTCATTTCACTTCAACAGGTTTCCTTTTTGGTGCTCGGTTAGTTGTTACCGATCAGGGAGAACATATGATATTTGTCCCTTTGGGACTGGCTTAATTCACTCAGCATGATGTTTTCCAGATTCCTCCATTTTGTTGCAAATGACTGGATTTCATTGTTTTTATTTTATTTAATTTATTTTTTTACTGCTGTATAGTGTTCTACAGAGTACATATCCCACAATTTCTTTATCCAGTCTACTGTTGGTGGGCATTTAGGTTGATTCCAGGTCTTAGCTATTGTGAATTGAGCTGCAATAAACATTAATGTACAGACAGCTCTTTTATTTGCCAATTTAATTTCCTTTGGGTTAATTCCAAGGAATGGGATGGCTGGGTTCTATGGTAGGGTTATATTCAGGTTTCTGAGGAATCTCCAAACTATCTTCCATAGTGGCTTTACCAGTTTGCATTCCCACCAATAGTCCAATAGTGGGTTGGTCTCCCTTTTTCCCCATATCCTCACCAGCATCTGTTGTTGGTAGATTTCTGTATGTAAGCCATTCTAACCAGGGTGAGATGAAACCTCATTGTCATTTTGATTTGCATTTCCCTGATGGCTAGTGATCCTGAACATTTTTTCATGTGCTTGTTGGCCATTTGGATTTCCTCTTTTGAAAAATGTCTATTGAGTACTTGGCCTATCTCTTAAGTGCATTGTATGTTTTGTTGTTGTGGAGTTTCTTGATCTCTTTGTAGATTCTGGTTATTAATCCTTTATGTGTTGCATAGTTTGCAAATATTTTTTTCCCATTCTGTTGGTTGCCTCTTCACTTCCCTGACTGTTTTTTTTGCCTTACAGAAACTTCTCAATTTGATGTAATCCCAATTGTTAATTTTGGCTTTGACTGCCTTTGCCTTTGGGGTCTTTTCCAAGAGGTCTTTGCCTGTGCCGATATCTTGCAGGGTTACTCCGATGTTCTTTAATAATTTGATGGTGTTGGGTCGTAGATTTAGATCTTTAATCCATGTTGAGTGGGTTTTTGTGTAAGGTGTAAGGTAGGGATCTTGCTTCATGCTTCTGCATGTGGAAATCCAGTTTTCCCAGCACCATTTGTTGAATAGACTGTCCTTGCTCCAGGAATTGGTTTTAGGTCCTTGATCAAATATAAGTTGGCTGTAGATGTTTGGGTTGATTTCTGGTGTTTCTATTCTGTTCCATTGGTCTATCCATCTGTTTCTGTACCAGTACCATTCTGTTTTGATTACAACTGCCCTATAGTATGTCCTGAAATCTGGTATTGTGATGTCTCCAGCTTTGTTTTTGTTATGCAAAATGTTTCCTTTATGTTTCACTGTGGTGAGTTTGACTACAATGTGTCATGGTGAGGATCTCTTTTGGTCATGTTTATTGAGGGTTCTATGTGCTTCCTGTAATAAGATGTCTCTTTCCTTCTCCAAACCTGGGAAGTTTTCAGGTAGTATCTCACTAAAAAGGCTTTCTAATCCTTTTTCTCTCTCCATGCCTTCAGGAACTCCTAGAACCCGAATGTTGGGTTTTTTAATAGTATCCTGTAGATTCTCAACAATATTTTTTAGATTTCTTTTTAAAACTTTTATTTAATAAATATAAATTTCCAAAGTATAGCTTATGGATTACAATTGCTTCCCCCCTCCATAACTTTCCTCCCACCTGCAACCCTCCCCTCTCCTGCACCCTCTCCCAATTAATTCACATCAGGATTCATTTTCAATTATCTTTACATACAGAAGATCAATTTAGCATATATTAAGTAAATATTTCAACAATTTGCACCCACACAGAGACACAAAGTATAAAATACTGTTTGAGTACTAGTTATAGCATTAAATCACAATGTACAACACATTAAGGACAGAGATCCTACATGGGGAGTAAGTGTACAATGACTCCTGTTGTTGACTTAACAAGTTGACACTCTTTCTAATTTCCTCTTCTTTTCTTTGGTTTGTATACTTTCCTGTGCTCTGTCTTCTAAGTCTGATATTCTCTCTACTACCTCACTGATTATGTTTTTAAGGCTCTCAGATGTGTTTTTTCATTTCTTCAATTGAATTCTTCATTTAATTTTGATTTCTCTTCAATATCTCAATTTCATGTTCTACTAATTCCTCATTTCATTTTGATCCTCCTTAATATTCGTTTTTCACAAAAGAGATTTTCTGTCCTGTCCAGTATTGATTTCTGTAGTTCATGCATTTGTTTTTGATAACTTCTAAATGTTCTTATCATAAATTTTTTGAATTCCACATCTTGAATTTCTTCTATCTCATCATCTTCATAATTTTGTATTGGAGTGTCATGTTTATTTGGGAGCATCATGATGTCTTCCTTATTCTTGTTTCCTCAGTTTCTGCATTTGTTGTTTGGCATTGTGGAAATATTCTTTGGTTTCTTCTTTTTTTTTCCCTTGCTGTGGTGGCTTTTCTCGTCATATTATGACTCTAGATTAACTGGACTGACTGCTTTTGGTGAATCTCTAGAGGCTTGTGGTGGGTGTCACCAGTGAGCTCTGTTCAGTTCTTCAGGGTTAAGGGTGTGCCAAAGGTGAAACACTCAGGTTTGGCATGGTAAATCGCTCTCTCTCTCTCTTTTTTTTTTTTTCAGAAGGGTAGTAATTCTACTCAGCTGAGCTCTTCTCCTTGATGGCAATCAGTGCCTGAGCACTAGCCCCTGTGGGTATAATATTCATCTGCTCTGTCCCAAGGACCACACAAAGGATCTGTGCAGTTCTCAGTGTAAGCTCAGATTCCCCTGCAATGTCTCTCACCAGGTAGCCAAGTTTACTGAGTTTGTGGTGTCTCCCACTGAGACTACTCATGTCTCAGCCACACCATGAGTTCTCCCACACACTCTTATTTATTTATTTATCACAGCCCTGGTTCATAAGCTCCAAACACTGACTAGGTCTTAACCTCCTGTTATTACTCCCCACCAGAGTCAGGTTTTTCTGCTTGGTTGAGGGTGGGTGCAGCCCTGAGCTGGTGCAGCTGTTGTGTATGTTCAAAATGGCACCTGCTCTATTATCTTGCATGCCTTTGTAAGGTGTGTGGAGAGAGAGAATCATGTCCATACCAACCCTTTTGTTTTTTTCTCTCCTCTAGTTCGGCTGGTGTATTTTCCTCCATGGGGCTTCAAGCCTCGTTCCCACTAGGCTCTTCCTGCCACTTTTCTGCCAGTGTCTCGGGCTTCTGTGGTTTCACCTCACCTCTGTTTCTAGTGCTGGTGTGGAGGAGAGGATTCTTAGCAGCTGGGGTCCCGAGCCATGGGCACCTGTGGCCTCCATGTAGATCCACTGTGTCCCTCTAATTCTGGAAGAGTTTTCTCTGCAGTTTTTTCCTTAACTCTTCCCTGAGACTTCACTATCTCCACTTTTATTAAACGGTCTTTTCCTGGACTGTCAGTGAACTCCCTCCCTATTCCATCATCTTGGAGCCACACAAGACAATTTCAAGATACTTAAAAACAATAGCAGATATCTACTGCTGGGGTGATAGACCCTAAACAAGTTTCAGTGGCACTATCTTTGGGCCAATAAGAGACCCTAGTAGGGGCCAGCATTTTAGTGCACTGGGTTAAGCCACTGTGTGAGATGCTGGCATCCCATATTGGAGCTCCAGTTGGAGCCATAGCTGTTCTACTTCTCATCCAGCTCTTTGCTAATACACCTGGGAAAGCAATAGAAGAGGACCCTGGTAGTGGGCCTCCTGCTATGCACATGGGAGATCTGGAAGAAGTTCCTGGCCCCTGGCTTCGGCCTGGCCCAGAATGGACTGCTCCAGTCATTTGGGGAATGAACTGGTGGATGGAAGATCTCTCTCTTCTTTCTCTCTGCCTTTCAAATAAAATCTTTTTAAAAATAGGCTTTATTTTATTTTTAAATGATTTATTTATTTATTTGAAAGAGTTACAGAGAGGCAGAGAGAGAGGTCTTCTATCTGCTGGTTCACTCTCCAAATGGCCACAATAGCCAGAGCTATGCAGATCCAAAGCTAGGAGCCAGGAGCTACTTCTAGGTCTCCTATGCAGGTGCAGGGGCCCAAGGACACGGGCCATCTTCTGCTTTCCCGGGCCATAGCAGAGAGCCGGATTGGAAGTGGAACAGTCAGGATTTGAACTGGCACCCATATGGATGCTGGTACTGCAGATGGTAGCTTTACCTACTATGCCTCAGTACCAGCCTCAAGTCTTGTTTTCAAAGGAAAGATTTATTTATTTAAAATTCAGAGTTAGAGAGAGAGAGAGAGAGAGAGAGAGAGAGAGAGAGAGGAGAGAGGAGAGAGAGAGGAGAGGAGAGAGAGAGGAGAGGCGAGGCGAGGAGAGGCGAGGCGAGGCGAGGAGAGGAGAGGAGAGGAGAGGAGAGGAGAGGAGACACACATATATAGAAAGATCTTATATCTGCTTGTTCACTCCCCTAGTGGCTGCCACATCCAGGGCTGGGCCAGGCCAAATCCAGGAGCCAGGAGCTTCTTCCAAGTTTCCCACATGGGTGCAGGGGCCCAAGCATTGGGCCATTCTCTGCTGCTTTCCCAGGTGTATTAGTAGGGAGATGAATCTGAAGCAGAGTAGGACTCAAGCTGGCTTTGCCCATATGGGATGCCAGCACTGTAGATAGTGGGTAACACACTGAGCCACAGCACTGGAAAAATATGAATTTGTGTGTCATCCTTGTGCAGAAGGTCTTGATATTTGTAAACAATTTGAAAATACCATTAGATAAATAATATATTGTGATTTCACATCTTATGAATACTATCTTGATTTTATAAAGGGGAAATGGAAATTTAGAGATTAAAGGATTTGCTTATGATTTATTACTGATTAGTAATAAAATGTACTACTTTAGTAACCCAATTTCAAGATGTAGAATAAAATAGAAAAATGTAAACAAGTAAAGTTTAAACAGTGAAACAAAGAAAATTATGTTAGACTAGAAGGTATAGAGTAAAAAAATGGAGAGTGTAGTATTCTGTGCAGTGAATTTTGGTCACACATGAAGGTTTTAGCTTCCAGGTAGCCAATATGAGAACTATGTCAGCTCCTAATGGGAAGTAAAGCTTTTCTACTTTTAAGATGTGAAAGATACTTATCATGTAGCACTTTGCATAGAATGTTTTAGTGGCTAACAATCTCAACAACACCCTTCTAGTAGTTGTGATTTTTAAGTTGCACTATAAGTTGCCATGTCTTACATTGTCTTTCAATGGAAGCCAAGAGTCTAAATGCAAAGTAGAAATCAGCAAAAGCTATTCTTAGTGGAGGCTAGTACAAGGATAGTCGCACTATTGTAACTGGTGCATATCTATATACAGACATAAAGGATATAGAAAAATACATTATGTATTGCATTTCTGTTATACTATATAGTGGCCAGTGATAAACTCTCTGGCCACTTTAGGATTTGCTATCCATCAATTCTGTTTTGATTCAAAATTTAGTTCCTTTCTCTAAGTACATTGTTTTAAATATATTTTGAACCTTATTTAAGGAACAGAGGCAAATGGAAAGCATAAGTTCCATTCATAAAGTGGATCAGATAGTCTGTTAACTTGTACTTTTGTACATAATAATTAACTCTGAGAAAATTAATCACCCATATTTGACTTTGCCATCTATTTTGTTTATTCATGTTTTTTATAAGCACACCATTAAGTCACCTTGTGTTTTTTGATCTGCTAAAATTCTTAAGAAAGAAAGAATGGCATAATTGTGGCTAGCTGAAGAATTATGTTGTATATCTAGCAGTCAAACTTCTGAACTTTTGCTGAAAGATTGTCACTGCATTAGAAGTAATGACTTCCAAAAAATGGCAAGAGTACAAATTTCCTGACTAAACTCTTCTTTCAGAGAGGAGCATCTGTTACATGTTGAGTAATTTACAAAAGTAGAGAATTTATTTTAATGTTTCATTTTGTGGAAAATGTAAATTGATCCAAGCAGATCTATTATAGAAAACAAATCAGATGTGAACAATGTTCTGATTTGAGTGCACTAAAATGAGCTTGGGACCAAATGCTTTTCTCTTCTTTTTTGTCAATTTTTCTAAATTTTCTTAAGTTTATGTAATTAGAACAAATTTCATGTATCTTGTACATACAGTTTTAAGAACATAGTCACTACCCACCCCATCCTCTCTCCCTCTCTCTCTCCCACCCTTCCTCTTACGTCTTTTCTTATTTTTCTTTTAATTTTTGTGGTAGTATACTTGCTTTTTTTTTTGAGAACAAGTTTTATTAATTAAAGAAGCACCAAAGGAAAAAAGCAATGGAATTGGGCACTTAGGCTTATCTAAAACTTATGAGATGGGGCCGGCGCCATGGTGAACTAGGTTAATCCTCTGCCTGCTGTGTCGGCATCCCATATAGGCACTGGTTCTAGTCCTGGTTGCTCCTCTTCCAGTGCAGCTCTCTGCTGTGGCCTGGGATAGCAGTAAAAGATGGCCCAAGTGCTTGGGTCCCTGCACCTGCATAGGAGACTGGGAAAAAGCACCTGGCTCCTGGCTTTGGATCGGTGCAGCTCTGGATGTTGTGGCCATTTGGGGAGTGAACCAACAGAAGGAAGACCTTTCTCTCTGTCTCTCACTGTCTGTAACCTTGCCTTTCAAATAAATAAATAAAAATCTTTTAAAAAATAAATAAAACTTATGAGACATAAAAATATCCTCCACTTAATACATTGAAACAAAATAAATCTTTGAGAACAAGTTGTACCATTAATCCTCATAATCCCACTCTTTGAGGACAGAGGTCCTGTATGGGAAGTTAGTGTACAGTGACTCCTGTTGTTAATTTAACAATTAACACTCTTATATATGATGTCATTGGTCACCTGAGGCTCTTGACATGAAATGCATAGGCTATAGAAGCATTTTGGACCCACAGAGTTCTTCAGTAGACAAGGCCAAAAGCAAAGTGGGAGTTCTCTCTTCCCTTCAGAGAAAAGTACATCCATCTTTGACAACCACTTCTTTCCACTGGTTTCTCATCCACAGAGGTCCTTCATGTAGAACACTTTTTGCCACAGTATCTTGGCTTTCCATGCCTGAAATGCTCTTGTGGGCTTTTCAGCCAGACCAGAATGCCTTAAGGGCTGATTCTGAGGTCAGAGTGCTACTTTAAGCATTTGTCATTCTATGAGTCTGGACTGCTTTCCATCTTGCAGCATTCATGCCCCTTTAATTCTATCTATCTATTATTATTATTACTAAATACTTAATCCTATTTATATGATCATTTTAACACTTAATCCTATCTATATGATCCCTATACTGCTTAATCCTATCCCATTACCACTTTAACACCTTTTTAAACTTTTATTTAATAAATATAAACCTCAAAATTACAGCTTTTGGATTACAGTGGCTTTTTCCCCTCCATAACTTCCCTCCCACCCACAACCCTCCCATCTCCCACTCCCTCTCCCATTCCATTCACATCAAGATTCATTTTTAATTATTTTTATGTACAGAATATCAATTTAGCATATATTAAGTAAAGCTTTCAACAGTTTGCACCCACACAGAAAAACAAAGTGTAAAGTACTATTTGAGTACTAGTTATAGCATTAATTCACATTGCACAACACATTAAGGACAGAGATACTACATGGGGAGTAAGTACACAATGACTCCTGTTGTTGACTTAAAAAATTGACATTCTTGTTTATGGCATCAGTAATCACCCTAGGCTCTTGTCACGAGTTGCCAAGGCTATGGAAGCCTCTTGAGTTCGCCAACTCTGATCTTATTTAGACAAGGCCGTAGTCAAAGTGGAAGTTCTCTCCTCCCTTGAGAGAAAAGTACCTCCTTCTTTGATGGCCCATTCTTTCCACTGGGATCATACTTGCATAGATTTTTCATTTAGGTGTTTTTTTTTTTTTTTTTTTTTTTGTCTGAGTGTCTTGGCTTTCCATGCCTAAAATATTCTCATGGGCTCTTCAGCCAGATCTGAATGCCTTAAGGGCTGATTCTGAGGCCAGAGTGCTGTTTAGGACATCGGCCATTCTATGAGTCTGCTGTGTATCCCACTTCCCATGTTGGATCATCCTCTCCTTTTTAATTCTATTAGTTGGTATTAGCAGAGACCAGTCTTGTTTATGTGATCCCTTTGACTCTTAATCCTATCATTATGATCAATTATGAACTTAAACTGATCACTTTGACTAGTGAGATGGCATTGGTACATGCCACCTTGATGGGATTGAGTTGGAATTCCCTGGTATGTTTCTAACTCTACCATTTGGGGCAAGTCCGATTGAGCATGTGCCAAACTGTACATCTCCTCCCTCTCTTATTCCCACTCTTACATTTAACAGGGATCACTTTTCAGTTAAGTTTCAACACTTAAGAATAGTTGTGTGTTAATTAAAGAGTTCAACCAATAATATTAAGTAGAACAAAAAAATACTAGGAGGGATAAAGTATTAAGTTGTCCATCAATACTTAAAATGCTATTTTTACCACTCTACTTAGGGGATTTGGCATTCCATGACAAGTTTTTAGAGTGCACTTTTTAGAAGTAAGTATGTAGGAATGTATGCAGAACTATACAGCTTTACAGTTACAAACTTTATACACTTAATAATTACAACTTTAGGAACATGATTCTTCCCATTATGCCCACCCTCCTACCTATACTCCCACCCCTCTTCCTTTTCCCTCTCTTATTTTTTTAAACTAAGGCCTATTTTTAATTAACACTATACACATATGATTAACTCTTTGTTAAGTAAAGAGTTCAACAAATAGTATGAAATAGAAAAAACAAACAAACAAACAAAAACCCAAACTGTTCCTCAACAGTCAAGGGAAGGACTATTCAAAGACATTGCTTCACAAAGTGTCAATTTCATTTCTATAGATTTCCTTTTAGGTGCTCTATTAGTTATCACAGGACAGGGAAAACATATGGTGTTTTTCCCCTTGAGACCGACTTAGTGAAATAAGTATGCTGTTTTCCAGTTTCATCCATTTGTTGCAAATGACTGGATTTCATTTTTTCCTGCTGTATAGTATTCCTTGGTGTATATATCCCATAATATCTTTATCCAGTCTTCAGTTGATGGGCATCTGAGTTGATTCCATGTCTTAGCTATTGTGAATTGAGCTGCAAAAAACATGGTTGTACAAATAATTCTTTCATATGCTGATTTCATTTCCCTTGGGTAAATTTTGAGGAGTAGAATGACTGGGTCATATGGTAGGATTCAGATTTCTGAGGTATCTTCATGCTCTTCCATAATGATTTTTACCAGTTTACATTCCTACCAGCAGTGGATTATTGTTCCTTTTTCCCTACATCCTCATCAGCATTTGTTGTTTGTTGATTTCTGTATTAAGCCATTCTAACCAGGGTGAGGTAAAATCACATTGTGTTTTTGATTTGCATTTCCCTGATGGCTAATGATCCTGAGCATTTTTCATGTCTCTGTTGGCCATTTGGATTTCCTCTTTTGAAAAATATCTTTAAGTCCTTTGTCCATTTCTTAACTGGGTTGTTTGTTTTGTTATTCTTGAGTTTGTTGATCTCTTTATATATTCTGTTTATTAATCCTTTATCAGTTGTATACTTTGCAAATAATTTCTCCCATTCTGTCGGTTGTCTCTTCATTTTTCTGAGTGGTTTTTTTTTTTTTTTTTTGCAGTATAGAAGCCTCTCAATTTGATGTAATCCCATTTGTCAATTTTGGCTTTGATTGCCTATGCTCTAGGGTCTTTACCAAGAACTCCTTGCCTGTGCCAATGTCTTGCAGGGTTTCCCCAATGTTCTCTAATAATTTGATGGTATTGGATGGTATTGGGCCATAGATTTAGGTCTTTAGTCCATTCTGAGTGGATTTTGTGTTAGGTATAAGGTAGTGGTACTGCTTCATACATCTGGATGTGTAGATCCAGCTGAAATACACTTTAAATTAAAGAGGAACATGCAAGAAATGACCTTAGATGACTAAAAATTTCAGTTGAATTTATTGAATTGAATATCACCAGGTTACACTGGGTAAGCTTTTAAATTATCTTGTGAAATGATCTTAAGTTGCTAATCAAACGTATTCTTGAGGGAAGAAAGTTCCTTTTATTTTTTCTCTTGATGAAAGGTCAAAATATGCCTCCATTTATCAACACATTTAATTTTGAACTTACATACATATGGGTAATTCTCATTAACCTGACAAGTGTGCTTTGAAGCCAGCCTCTGAAGGAATTACATTCAACTGTATCAGTCTGACACCAAAGCCTTAAAGAATGGTCTGCAGAATTTGTTATATTTTCCTTCTATAGGGAAACACATAGGCCTGACACTTTTTTTTCAAGATTTACTCTATTTAATTGAAAGACAAAGTTACAGAGAGAGGCAGAGACAGAGAGGTCTTCCATCCACTGGTTCGCTCCCCAGATGACTGCAATGGTTGGAGCTGTGCCAATCTGAAGCCAGGAGCCTCATCTGGGTCTCCCACGTGGGAACAAGGACCCATGGACTTGGGCCATCCTCCACTGCTCTCCCAGGTCACAGCAGAGAGCTGTATTGGAAGAGGAGCAGCCAGGACTAGAACCTGCACCCATGTGGGATGTCGGTGCCCCAGGCCAAGGCTTTAACCTGCTGCACCACAGCATCCCCTGCAGCAAACTTTCTAACAATTCTTTTTATATCTTTCCCTATCTCGCTGAAGTTTAACATTTACAATCGCTGCTAGGCATCTGTCATGTCCTTCTATGCAAACTCCTCACCAACACATTGCCACTAAGCACCACCTCCTCCTTACTCCACTCCTCATCCAAGCCAAAGAGTGGCCCATTTGCCGCTTATAGCATTGTTTCACGCATTCGTTCAGTATATGTTTTTTGATCATTAAAATGTATTTGACACACCATCTCTAGTACTGCATATAGGGTAGAAAACTACAATTTCCATTCTATTTGCAAGTTCTCTCTGTCTCTCTGTCTCCCTCCCTCCCTCCCTCCCTCCCTCCCTCCCTCTTCCTCTTCCTCTTCTCCCTCTCTTTTATTCTTGGGAGTGAGGAGCAAGTTAGAAAAGATTCAACTCAAAGTGGCTTTAACAAAAAGGAAAAAAATTGCCTTTTATGGCTTATCTAACTGAGCAGGCATGCCTTAGTTTAGAACTCAAACGATACCCTCAGAATCTAATTTCCTCTTGACTGTCTCTATTTTCCAACTCTGTCAGCTGGCCTCACAGAGTTTCAAGCTCACAGTGTGATAAAACCTGATCTGCTGTGAGAGATACTTCCCTGATGCTGCAGAGAGAATTCTACAGTTGAGCTTATTGGTCTCAGTTGACCTGCCTCACTGGTCTGATGCTCAGCCCTGTAGTTGCTACCATGGCTAGGGCATGGACTGTGCTGCTAAGTTTGTAGCCTGCTTCACTCCTGGACCCCAAAGCAGAGTTACTTTTACCTGGAGCAATTGGCCTGCCTGAGTATGTGCAGAGTTGTTGGCCTTGAAGGAAATGTGAGTGTGTGCATGCTGGGGAGTCAAAAGGTGATAGTCCATGCCATTGCTTTTAAGATCCATTTCCTCTCCTCATGTTAATAAACAATAAAAACATCTGTCTAGTTGCATGTACACTTTCAGCTTCGTTCAGTATATGTAGTCTCACAGTAAATGTAGGCATTTCATCTCTTATTTCCCTAAGAAAATTTGTGCCTTCATTTGAGTGGGAGAGAGAGAGAGAGGGAGAGGGAGAGGGAGAGGGAGAGGGAGAGGGAGAGGGAGAGGGAGAGGGAGAGGGAGAGGGAGAGGGAGAGGGAGAGGGAGAGGGAGAGGGAGAGGGAGAGGGAGAGAGAGAGGCCCTCTGCCTCAAGAGGTATACCACCCATTTTTGTCTCTACATCATAGAATCAAGGCTTTTTTCATTTTCCACTTAACATTGGGTTTGATATGGAGGGACAAAAATGGTGACTGCCTCAAGGAGATAATTCTATTACTGTTCAATAGTTGTACACTTATGTATACATGTGCACATGTATGTATACATGTGCATAATATGACTTAAGATTGAACTACTCAGGTTTCTGTGACCAGAAGATAAAAACCTAAAGTATTAATGGATTTTGTTTCTGTTTGCTCTTATCTTAAAGGATAATTTTCAAGCAGCACTTTTTACTATGATTAGGGTGATGCTCTATGATAATATTTGTAGAGCCTTGCATTCTGGTGACATGCAAGTCTCAGAAACGCAAATACAATTTTATGTCCTAACCCATGCTTAAGGAAGTAGCTGTTAAATATACAAATAGGACTGAAAATAAATTATGAGCACTAGTTTCATCTTCCTCAATTTCATAACTGATCTGTTTATAGGCTTTCACATCTAAGATTGGAGAAAATAGGAGGATCTTTCCTAGATGATATTCTAACGTTTTCAAAAGGTTGCACTGGGAATGCAAATAAACCAAATAGTGAATCTTCTCAGATTACCATTATGTGGCACGGACTCTGAGAGCTCTTCACTGCAAGAGTGATGCATAGGAAGGTATCAGAGATAATATCTACGTGGGCAGAAGATTGATAGTTTGATTTTCTGGCCCTAAGTGTTTTGGGAGGCACTAAATGTTGAACTACTTGGGAATTGCTAAAAGGACTTAACCATACATACATATAAACAACACTTGTGTTTATGTCAGTGCTAGTTTGCCAGCACTCCTGGTGAGAATGTTGATCTGTTAGTCATTAATTCCAGATGGGATGAAACAAGCAGATGATTTCCCAAGGGTCACAGTGGAGTCGAAGGTGCCATTGGGAATAGGCTCTGGGCTAACTTTACAAGAAACTGTTTTAGTCCTGTTGCCTTCATACTGGAGGAAATTTATGGAAGGACACAGATGAGGTTGTAATTATTTATTCACAATACAGCATAGTTCATAGAAGCTGACTGTTGGAGAGGGTTGCCAAGGATATGTTAAAACGTACTAATTTTGTAGGATGTCAGTTAAACCATTCATTGCTTGTACTTTGCTTTTCTGAATGGGAACTGACTGTATAAAGTAAGTATACAAAAAGGTATATTTTTTCTCAGTTATTAATAGGCTCCACTGTTCATAAAGACACTGTAAACTTTAAACACCTGTCCGGGTATTTCGTGGTGAGAGCTAGTATTTGGGGGCCGGTGCTGTGGTATAGTAGGTAAAGCCACTGCATGCAGTGCCAGCATCCCATATGAGCACTAGTTCAAGTCCCGGCAGCTCTGTTTCTAATCCAGCTCTCTGCTAAGGCCTGGGAAAGCAGAAGATAGCCCTAGTCCTTGGGCTGCTGCACCCATGTAAGAGACCCGGAGGAAGCTCTAAGCTCCTGGCTTCAGATCAGTACAGCTCTGGCTGTTGTGGCCAGTTGGGGAGTGAACCAGCAGATGGAAGACCTCTCTCTCTCTCTTTCTGCCTCTCCTTCTCTCTGTGTAACTCTGACTTTCAAATAAATAAATAAATCAATCTTTTTTTTTAAAGCTAGTATTTGAATCTGACCAGGGAAATATTTAATATCTGAAAATTAATAGCACAGTTATTAATTATTAACACAAATATTTAGTGTTTTTGGTCACTTTAGATGGTAAAGAAATATCATAAAAGCATCATTTTAGATTTCTTATTTTTTTTAAAAAATATGTTTTTTTTCATTAACAATCATCACCTTGTATCCTTTGAAAAGTGTTTTTGTAGCACAATTCAGATAAGAAATCCCGTACATGTTAAACTGAAGGAAAATAATAAGCATTTGATTTAACTTTAAACTTCTGATGCAGCATTTAGTCACAATGAAATAATTACAGTAAACAATAAAAACGGTAAAGTGTGGCCTAATCAATATTTTTCCCTTTTTGGCTTACTGTTTTTGAAAGATTTTGTACTTCACTCTTGCCTCATTAGTATATAACAGATACAATATTTGAATTTTGTTCTAGGCAACATGAGACAATAGATTAGTAATTCTCAATGGGAGGGATATGATCTGATCTCTTCAAAAGATTGTTGGAGGTTTTTTTTTTCTTTCTTTTTTTTTTTTTTTTGTCTTTAGGGTATTATAGTGATTAGAGATTGGCCTTCTATGGGCTGAGACCAAAGAGGCTAGATGTTGTGCAATGTGTGGGACAGCCTGATACTATGAAGAAATGTCCTGTGTTTTATGTGATTTTCAAATATCCGACAAGAGACAAACTTTTATATTTTGTCCCAATTTTCATATATACTGAATTTTCTAGGAGTGCAGCCACTGTATAAATAGAGGGAATATTGTATACTAACTTCTTTTGTTTGCATAGTTTCTAAGAGTTGGTAAGAAATTCAAAATATGTTACTAAAGGTAGTATCACTTCTGAAATTTGAATTGATAATATATCAAATGTATGATTCTGCATGTGTAGCTGTTGAATCCATGTTGAAGGAACCCCTGTCTTTCTCTGTTTCAACAACTATCCAGCTATGAATATGTTTATTTGCCTCTCATATACCAAATATATATAAGGAAGTTGATAATATTTAATTGAATACTACCTTTTCTTAAATCTAAACTTATTTATTCAAAGGAAATACAAGCATTAGACTTCTTCCTTTAGTTTTTTAAAATTTTATTTAAGGTATATGAATTTCATGTATTTTGGGCTTCTATCTTTTCTAACAGGTATCTAGAAATTGAAATGCATAGGATTTCATCATACACATAAACTTGTTTGTCTTATTTTATAATTTAGGCATTGTATTGATTCTTTGAAATTGTATATGTAGCTAGGTTGTATCATCTATACATTTTATTCTATGGTAGTACAGTAGGGTGATTAACAAGATGTTATTAAAAGGATATATTGGGTTGGGTAGGACTGAAAACTACTACAATGTCTCTTACCTGTCAAGGTGAGGTGCCAAAACAAAAATGGAGTATTTTCAAAGGAAACCAAAAAGTCCTCACAATATTTTCAATACCATCAGGACTTAGAAGGAAATACACTATGCAATGTGGAGAGAGGAGATAATTTTTAAAGAAGTTTTATTTAATGGGAACTATAGTGTTTAGGTTCCTACCTCTTTTCCTCAGGTAACTTGGGCAGGATGCTACCTTTGCTTTGAGCCTAGGATAGAAGGCTGATGTGAGACCCCTTAGAATGCTTCAAACATGTTTTCTGAGTTGGCAACATGCATGCCTTTCTCACATCTGAGAAAGGTAAAGGAGCTAGAGGAATCTGTCAATAGGAAGTGATACCAGTGGTTTGATTTTGCACTCTAAGCATCAGTGAGGATGATGGACCCATGCCCAGACAGAGGCACGAAGGGAAGAGTGAACACAGCATCATCCTATGTCCTGCTTAGCCCAGAGGATCACTCAAGAGCACAAGAAGATTCCAACAGTGAGGGTCTTTGTGGAGTGAACCATGCAGACCTGCTAAGTGCTGGAGGGAGAGTGGGAAACCAGGAGTGAAAAGCAAAGAGGCTCCATAGAACCACACACTGTGCCTAGGAGAGAATGAATCAGCCTTAAAGAGAAGGAAGGCCTAGAGTGTGAGCTGTCCAATGAAGCAGGCAATGTCCTGGCCACTGTATTTTTCCTCCCTCTCCACTGTAATTGGGGTTTGAGAGTGAAGGAGATAGTAGTAGGTGAAGGCAGTGAACAGAAAGCAATCTGTGAAGACCATGATAGTCAATCACAGGTTTCTGCTGGGAAAGGAAGAAGAGAATCTCACCTTGGAGTGACAGTTGTACTGTTGAGAAGTTTATTGAGTTGATGCTCTAATTTTGAACTTAGACTATCTTTTATGATTATAAGTAACAATATGGATTACTGCATATAAGGGAGTCAATAGTCAATAAGAAAATGAGGTCTGTCCAAGACATAGATTTCAACCAAAGGCAGAGGAAAAATTTCCTCCATTGAACAGATTTTAAGAGGACTCTCAGGGCAGAATGTTTAGTAACTCTTTATATGTCATGCAATGTATTAGGCAAAATAATGCTCCAAGTGTAGTTCTGGTTATATTTATTTTTCTCAAAGGGCTTCCATTCTCGTGCTTTTTCTCACCTCAGAGTGTGTTCATATATATATTTTCAGTACATCTTGGTGAAGCTATGTCAGCATGTTTGTGCTTTCATTCTCCGTAACTGCAGAATAAAAAGCCTGCCTCTTGTTGAAGGATTTCTAGGCTTTCCAGGAAGTGGAGAGCTGTATGAAAATGAGCTTACTCCATTTGTATATAAGAAAGACTTTAATGGTTAAAATTTATTATCTGTCCTTGACTACTTATGTGTTTTGGATGTTTCAAAGCATCAGAAGGGAATAGCTTTATGAGATTGCTCCTAGTGTGTTAATAATATGTCTGAGGCAATAAAGAGATCTGGCAAAGCTATAAATTTGGACTATGATCTACTGAAGAGACCACAGCCGAACACATCAAGGTCTTGCATTAATATAATCTCCATGTATAATAGTTTAAAACAATTTGCTCATCATTTCAAATGATCATCATCCACTAACTGAAGAAAACATGGTTTTAAAGAAAATTCTTAGTCTTTAAAAGCATGTAAGGTTAAGAGTTAAGCATTCTCTAGATGGCAGCCAGGTACATTAAAAAAATAAAAAGGCACCAATTTTTTCCATTAAATGTATTAAATTTATATTTATAAACAAAGAGGATATATTTATAAAGGGGCAGTTTAGAATTTAAGAGCTAAAATTATGTTATTGAATGCAAATATATCCCTTTCCTACTAGTTATCATATAAACAGACATATCAATAGTTTAGATTAAATTAGACTTCATGTTCATCATGGACTATTTAACACTATATAAAAGTTCACTAAACTGGCCAAGAGAGATGAGCAAGCCTGAGGGATGAAGAAAATGGGAGAGGAGATACCAGTAGACAAGAGACTGCAATAAGGTTTTAAAAATGGAAACGTAGCAGATGAGTAGTAGTTCTCTTAGAAAGCAGACAGAAGTAAAATCTAACTGTGCCCAGGGGGAAACCAACACGGAAAGCACAAGTTGACTAATTTATGACCTTTCTGAACAAAGTATAGACATCAGTACATTGATTAATTAGTTACAGTTGGATTTTTATCATAGAGAACTTTGAGTACTTACTATATGCCAGGTACACTGTTAAGAATTACTTACATGGTGTGAATGAGCCACTCAACATCTCTGGGTGTCTGGATTCTAAACTATATAATGAGGAAGTACAATTTGACAACCTTAGCCTGACATTGTGACATATTGTGTAACTATTCCTTATGTTTGCTGCTCTTATTTACTGGGCCCATCCTTTCAGAGCTCCTGCCTTGCATTTACCCTTAACTCTCCTCCAGCCCTCTTCCATGACAGTAGTACAGTTCCTGCCCATTGATGGCAGGCTTGGCTGTGACTGGCTCTGCCCCAAGAGCGTAAGCAGACATGTGCAAGTAGTTTTAGAGATGCTTCGCTTAGATCTCCCTTCAAAGAAGGAATTACTGCCCACATGGGGAGTGTAGTCAGTGGGCAGTGGTTAGGTTCTTTAAACTCTGCTTCAACTGCAGAGAGCCCCCTCTCCTCAGGTCATACCTATCCCAGGGCTATCCATATCTGGTGATTGAGTGAGAGAGGAATATAAAGACCAAGGAATTTTGGCTCTGTGGCACGCTCTGATGGGCCATACTTACTAGAGAGTTTATCTCTGGGTTGGAAGAAGTTTTCAACTTCTTGTTCTGATCAATCGTGTTCCTCCTCCTTTTACAGATATTGATATCTAAAGAACATCTTGCTCTCAAACTCTGTTTCTACATCTTTTTCTGAAGAACCCACTCTGTGACTCATGCCATATTTGATCTTCAGTTTTAAAGGTCACCACCTGATTCTCCTATTGCTCTTGTTCCTCTATTACTGTAACAGCAGGTGCCAATAGGAGTTGTTTCTTCAGCTTCAGTTTCAGAATTAAGATATTAGGGAATATAAACACAGCCAACTTACAAAGGGCCTTTAATATGAGCATAAAGTTAACCTTTATTATTGCAAGCCGCTAAGATATTAGAGTGTTTATTCCTATAGAATGACTTAATAAAAGCTGAGTAATAATAAGTAATGAAATTAACTGGTCTCTCGATTTAATAGCAGTATGTACATGAATAAACTTATTCCCATGGTCAAATCTTGTTAACAGTGAAAATGAAGTACGTTTTTATTAAAATGTTACTTCTAAAATTAAAATCAACACTCGAGTATGAAATGGTTAAATTAATCTCCATGTTATATTAAATTTTAAGGAACTGATGAATGTTTTGCATTATAGAACATTAAAGACTACCTGAAGAAGTGTGTCCATATCCAGGGCACACTATCTACCATGTCTCTATTATTATAGATTATATATTATTATATATAATACTACATATTATATTATATTATATACTATATATTATACTATCTACCCATGTCTCTATTGTTCTACAGATAATGTATAGCATGCAGTAAAAAAAGTTACAAGACATGCAAAAGTGAGAAAGCACAACAGTGTCAAGAGACATGAGATTCATTAGATTCACATTCATAGTGATGCAAAGGTTGAAGTTAAAAGACATGGATACATTCCACCTGGTGAAATAAATAATAATTGAGAGAAATATTTCTCAAGTAGTTTTAGAGAAAATAATAATTGAGAGAAACTTCTAAATATAATGATACCATTAATAGATATTGGATAACCTGAGATGGTCATTAAAATTTTGTTGCTTACTTTGACTAATATAGTGACTAATATAGTCTATGACCTAGGGGCACAAAAATATTTAAATTCTTTAGCTTAATTATTTATGAAATATAGAAAAATTTTGAGATTCCTTTTGGATAACTGTAGAGTGATCTGAACCATTGTTAACATTTCATATTATAATGAATTAACACTGCAGGTGAATTGAAATATGCCATATCTGTGTTAACTTTGCTAGGACTGCCATAAAAAAGTAACACAGATTGAGGGGAAAGGGAGAGGGGAAGGGGGAGAGGAGGGAGAGGGAGAGGAGGGAGAGGGAAAGGGAGAGGAGGGGGAGGGAGAGGAGGGAGGGGAGGGAGAGGGAGAGGGAGAGGGAGAGGAAGGAGAGGGAGGGAGAGGGAGAGGAAGAGGGAGAAGAGGGAGAGGGAGGGGAGGGAGAGGAAGAGGGAGAGGGAGAGGCAGAGGGAGGGGAGGGAGAGGAAGAGGGAGAGGGAGAGGCAGAGGGAGGGGAGGGAGAGGAAGAAGGAGAGGGAGAGGCAAAGGGAGAGGAGGGAGAGGGAGAGAGAGAGGGAGAGGGAGAAGGAGAGGGAGAGGCAAAGGGAGAGGAGGGAGGGGAGGGAGAGGGAGAGAGAGAGGGAGAGGGAGAGGGAGAGGCAAGGGGAGAGAGAGAGGGAGAGGGAGAGAGAGAGGGAGAGGGAGAGAGGGAGAGAGGGAGAGGGAGAGGGAGAGGGACAGGTCCTCTATCTGCTGATTGACTCTCCAGATGGCCACAGCAGCTGGAGCTGTGCTAGGCTGATGCCAAGAGCTTCCTCTGGTGGTGGAGGTGGGGTGGAAGCAAGTTCTGAGGCCATCCTCCAGTACTTTTCCCAGGCCACTAGCAGGGAGCTGGATCAGAAGCAGAGCAGCTGGAATCGAACTGGTGCCCATATGGGTTGCTGATGTCGCAGATGACTACTTTAGCTGCTATACTACAACCCTGACCCCAGTATAACATTCTTAACTATTCATTTGGCAAAGATACAAAGTTTGACAAATATATATTTTGCACAGTACTGATACACACAGGCATTTCTTTCTTTTGTTTTTGTTTTTTATCTTTTTGTTCTTTTTAATTTTAGCTTCCACATATGAGGGAGAACATGCAGCATTTGTCTTTCTATGTCTGGCTTATTTCACTCAATATGGTGTCCTCGAGTTGCATCCATTTTGATGCAAATGGTAGAATTTCATTTTTTTTTTACAGCTGAATAGTATTCCATTGTGTATATAAGCTACATTTTCTTTATCCATTTATCTGATGATGGACACCTTGGTTGATTCCATATTTTGGCTTGAGCAGTGCTTCTATAAACATGGTGGAGCAGGTATCTCTTTGATACAATATATTCATGTCTTTTAGGTATACACCATAATGTTTTCCATAGTGGTTACACTAATTTACATTCCATCCAACTATGTATAAGTGTGCCCCTTTCTCCTCCTTCTTGCCAGTATTTGTTACCCTCTGTCTTTTTGATAATAATAATTATTTGATAATACTATTGATAAATATTATTTGATAATACTATTGATAAATATTATTTGATAATAATAATAATTCTGACAGGAATAAAGTGATATCTCATTGTGGTTTTGATTTTGCATTTCCTTGATAGAAAGTGATGTTGAACATTTTTATTTGTTGGCCATTTATATTTCTTCTTTTGAGAACTGTCTATTCAGGTCCTTTGTCCATTTCTTAACTGGATTAGTTTTTTTGTTGTTGAGTTTTTTGAGTGGCTTCTATATGCTGGATATTAATCTTGTTGGTTAGCTAGCTTGTGAATA
This sequence comes from Lepus europaeus, assembly GCF_033115175.1. NCBI lineage: Eukaryota > Metazoa > Chordata > Mammalia > Lagomorpha > Leporidae > Lepus > Lepus europaeus. Next base: position 93,638,091 of record NC_084834.1, on the reverse strand, counting down.
TTTTCTCCCCTCTGTTGGATGTCTCTTCACTCTAATGATTGTTTCCTTTGGTGTGCAGAAGCTTCTGAATTTGATATAATCTCAATTGTTTAGTTTTGTTTTTGTTGCTTGTTCTTTGGGTTGCTTATCCAAGACGTTGTCACTTACACCAATGTTTTGGAATGTTTCTCTTACTTTTTTTCCATAATGTCAGGTCTTGAACTTAGGACTTTGTTCCATCTTGAGTTAATTTTTCTATGTCATGAGATATATGGATCTAATTTCATTCTTCTACATGTATACATTCATCTAATATATAATGTATATTGTCAGCACCATCTAATGAAGAGATTATCCTTACACCAATGTATGGTCTGAACACTTTTGCCAAAAATCAGTTGGTTATATCTATGTGGATAATCTTTGGGCTCTCTATTCCGTTCAACTGATCTGTGCCAGTTTTTATGCCAGTCCCATGCTGTTTTAATTACTATTTCTCTGTGGTATGATTTGAAATCAGGTATTGTGATGCATCTAGCTAGATATATTTTTGCTCAGGTCTGCTTTGGTTATTCTGGGTCTTTTGTGATTCCAAGCAAATTTTATGATTACTTTTCTAATCTGTAAAGACTATCATTGATATTTTGATTGGTATTACAATGAGTCTGTAAATTGCTTTAGACTGCATAGCTATTTCTTTAGGGTATGCAAACTTCATACATTTCATAAATACAAATTTAGGAACATACTGATTCTTCCTACCCTATCCTCCCTCCTACCTGCACTCCCATCCTTCTTCCTCCTCCTTCTTCCATTCCCATTCTTATTTTTTACTAATATCTATGTTCAATTAACTTTATACACAAAACATCAGCCCTACACTAAGTAAAGAGTTCAACAAATAGTATGAAAAAAAACCAAAAACTGTTTCTCAATAGTCGAGACAAGGGCTGTCCAGTCTTCACATCTTAAAGTGTCAATTTCATTTCTATAGATCACCTTTTAGGTACTTTATTAGTTAGCACAGATCAGGGAGAATATATGGTATTTGTCTTTTTGGGACTGGCATATTTCAATAAGTATAATGGTTTCCATTTGCCTCCATTTTATTGTTAATGTCAGGATTCCATTTTTTTAACCACTGTGTAGTATTCTATGGTGTGCATATCCCATAATTTCTTTTTCTAGCCTTCAGTTGACAGACATTTGAATTGACTCCATATCTTGCCTATTGTGATTTGAGCTGCAATAAACATGGGGGTACAGATAACTCTTTCATAAGCTGATTTCATTTCCCTTGAGTAAATTCCTAGGAGTGGATGGCTGGGTCATGTGGTAGGTGTATATTCAGATTTCTGAGGTATCTTCATATTGTCTTCCACAATGACTGTACCAGTTTACATTCCCACCAACAGTGGATTAGGGTACCTTTTCCCCAAAATCCTCAATAGCATTTGTTGTTTGTTGATTTCTGTGTGAGAGCCATTCTACCTGGGGTGATATGAAATCTCTTTGTGGTTTTTTTCCTTTTTTATTTCAAAGACAAAGTGACAGAGAATGAGAGAGACAGAGATGGGGAAATGGGGAGAGCAGTTCCCCTTTCAAATATTTACTCCTCAAACAGCCAGGGCTGCAAAGCCAAGAGCCTGGATCTCAAATCAGGCTCCAGTCTGTGTAGGCAGGGACCCAAGTACTTTAGCTATCGCCTGCTGCCTCCCAGGGTGTGCATTGGCAGATAGCTAAATAGGAAGTGGAGGGGCTGAGACTTGAATGAGGTATCCCAATACAGGCATTCCAAAAAATATTTTAACCACTGTACCAAATCTGCCCCTGGACATTGTCTTTTCACATGTTTTCAGTTTCCATCTTTGAATTCACTTAATACTGGAGTACAAAAGTAAGCCAGGAGTTTGTGACATTAAGCCAGATGTCAAGGTTTCCAGTAAGTCATAATCCTTGTGTATTTTTCTCTTTTGACTCAAGCTCCCATGAAGAGCAATAAGTAGTAAAAGTCACCTTACATGTTGTTAGGAATGTAACTGAATTGATTGAGATATAATTTGCTGGATCCTTGTATTCACTTTTATGTTTGTTATATCTGAGTATTAACATTTGTCAGTTATTCTTTATAGAATTATGTAGAAAAAGTTACTACTTACATTTTTATTTCCTTAATCATTGCCATTAAATGTACACACATTAACTAAAAAAAAAGTGGTATACAATGTCATATGTGCCCATGTCATGTTTTATATAACCCACATGTATATTTTATATATATTTACATACAAATATATACACATTTTTTCTAAACCGAGATAAATCATAACCTATATCATATATCATGATTCTTTAAATATTCACTGTGGATTTTCTAATGTGATTCAGCATACTTACCAACTTCATGAATTTACATTGATAATCTATCATTTGTTTACTAATCTCAGTAGTATTTATATTTTATCTTTTTGGATAAAATTACTTAAATACTTTTAGCCATCATGTAATAATTATGTATTTATGAGATATACTGGGTATGTTTTTCTTCTTTATTTTATTAATTTTTTAAAGATTTATGTGAAAGGCAGAGGTACAGAGAGGCAGAGGCAGAGAGAGAGAGAGGGAGAGAGAGGTCTTCCATCCACTAGTTCATTCCCCAAATGGCCACAATGGCTGGAGCTGGGCCTATCTGAAGCCAGGAGCCAGGAGCTTTGTCTGGGTCTCCCACATGTGTGCAGGGGCCCAAGAATTTGGGCCATCTTCTGCTTTCCCAGTTCATAGCAGAGAGCTGGATTGGAGGAGGAGCAGCTGGAACACAAACCAGAGCACATATGCGATGCTGGCACTGCAGGCGATGGCTTTACCCATTACGCCACAGCGCTGGCCCCTATTTTATTAATTTCTAAATTAATAGATAATACTTGTACACCTTTAAGGAGCACAGGGCAATATTTCAACATATGCATGTAGCAGCAAACTGATCAGATCAGAGAATCAGCCCCCCTACTCCCCACCCTTCCTGCATGGTTGGAGCCTACTAACACTTACCCTCTAGTTCTTCATTTAGAATCATACAGTACTGTGATCAATAATCCTCCCCCTGTGCTGTGGAACACTTGAACCTATTGCTTCCATCTGTGTTTTGATACATGTCTATAAAATGGAATGATTAAATCAGGTTGTTTAACAGACACTTCACCTCAAATAATGGTAAATATTGTTGTGATGAAAACATCTAAAATCTACTCTTTTAGCAATTTTGAAATGTGCATTTTTATTTACTAAATAGTTTTTAAAGAGATAACTTTCTAGCTACTTAAGTAACTATCTTAAAGCCACAAGTTATGTATACTTTTCTTTTCACCTTTCTTCTGCCACATGAAGAGAATGAAAATAACAGCTTCCAAACAAAGCCACCAGGCTTTTCCTTCACTTGTTTTGAATGATGTGGGGAGCTTGAATGAAACACCTGTGGCCAAGGCAGTATCAGCTGCTAAGAGATAAGTGGTCAAAGGCTTGCTCCAGCCTGAGCCTGAATAATGAGAACACACATTGGATGACACCTTTTATACCTCAAGACCCTGGGTGGATTCACAAGATCTGGTACAATCTTGCACATAAATAGTTGTTTATTATGAAAGAAAGCCTAGATTATTATGTAATATAAAAACTTGTTTGTTTTGAGTTTGAGGCTTCACTGTTTTCAGTGGGTATATTGTAGTAATACAGAAAAACAGAAAATCATTGGTAACATGAATTTGAATTAGACCGGCAGTAATTATTCATCATTGAAGAAAAAGTGTGCTTCACCTGTGCTCTTAGATGTGAAGGACAACCTCCCCGTCCTGGATCATCACCTGGGCCTGCTTTCCCAGCCAACCAGCCATGACCAGTTGTGACCTGGCCAACTCACCCCCCCTTCCTGTTCCCCCATTTTCATCAAGGAATTCATAATATAATACACAGCAGCTGTATTCAAGTCAGATCAGTGTGTTCCTCCAGAATTTGTCTTTTTCATAGACTTTTGCTCCATGTGGTTCTTTTCTATTTCCCTAGTTTTTATCCTTTTGGCTTCATGCCCAGACTTTCTCATTCTGTACACCCTATTAATTGAAGTCTTTTTAGACAGCCTGCTCAGCTCCACTGCCAGTCTTGAGAAATGGGATGTTCCACATTCAAGCCACTCTCTGAGGACATCCTAGTCCAGCCAGGTCTTAGAGCTCAGGACCATTTTGTTATCTTACAAATGGGTACTGAAGAGTCAAAAAAAATTAAGCCTTCAAGTTTCAACTTGTGTTGCACTAATCCTTCCTGTTGGCAGAGAACTTAAATTTATACTCAACGTTTTGTGTTAATCAAAAAATATTTTCTAAGCATCTACAGTAAGTCAGTGTGTGTGTGTGTGTGTGTTTGTGTGTGTGTGTTAGAGGGTTTCATCAGGGCCAATAAATAGGACCTTTCTTTTCTCCTCCTGGATTTTGAATTTATGAAGAAAATATTGAAAGGTGGATGGAAGTGAAATATCTCTATCTCTTGTGGAGCAAGATGGGGGTCATAGAGTGATGAAAGAACCAAGTGGATCAATTAAGTGACTCCTAGAATCAGAAAGGTGTGCTGTGATGTTCCTGCAGTGCTGGGCCAAGGCAGACTTCTTCCCAGCACCCTGGAGGTGAAGGAGATCACCTTTTCCTGCAGACTGGCAGCTCTCAGGAGGAAGAGTGGTACAGCTGATCATCTCCAGTTATTCTTCCCCATTTTTCATTTTTCTTTCCCAGGAAAGAGTAGGCATACTAAGAGATGACAAAAGTATGCTTAGGGAAAAATATCTTCATGTCAACCAGGAGTAAGGTAGCAGAGTTCTCATTTGACAGAATATATTAGGGATCTAATGTGCAGATACAGTCCCTCCCCTTATGAAATTTACAGTTCAATGGGGAAGGCAGATATTAACCACAAAATTACAAATGATAAAGTTGGATGCAATTCTTTTGTACATTATGCTTTTATTGGACAGATTTTTAAAAAATTTATTCATTTGAAAGGCAGAGAGACAGAGAGGGAGACACACACACACACATACAAAATCTTTCATCTGTTGGTTTACTCCCCAAATAGTCATAACAGCCAGGCCTGGACAAGGCTGAAGTCAGGAGCCTGAAACTCCATCTGGGTTTCCCACATGGATGGCAGGGTCCCAAGCACTTGGGCCATCTTCTGCAACTTTCCCAGGCACATTAGCAGGGAGCTGGATCAGAAGTGGAGCACCTGGGACCTGAACCTGTGCTCTGATATGGGATGCTGGTGATGCAGACAGTGGCTTAACCCATTGTGCCACAATGTTGGCCTCATCATGTATAATTTATTTTTATGAGTTTATTACTTATAATTTGGGAGGGAGGGATTTTTTTAAACACACACACACACACAAGAGAAGAGAAAGAAAGATTCCTGTCTGATGGTTCATTCCCCATAATGCAATGCAATGGCTGAAGCTGGGAGCCAGGAATTCAATTCAGTTATCCCATGTGAAACATATGAGCCAAATTACTTGAGATCTCGCCGCTGCCTCCCAGGTTCTGCATCAGCAGGAATCTGGAGTCAAGAGTCAGAGTCAGGAGTCAGGCAGTGAACGCAGGAACTCTGTATGGGGCACCGGCATTTTAACTGCTAGCCACCTCCTGAACACCTCAAATCATCTCTAGGTTACTTATAAAACTAATAAAGGGGACGGTGTTGTGGTGTGGAAGGGAAGCCACTGTTTGCGACACTGGCTCTCAATTCTCCACAGCTTCTCACTGCACAGGGTAGGATTGGAGGAATTGGAGGTACTTATTACCATTCTTCTGGATACCTACAAGGCCTCATTTCTGTCTGTTCTCTCTTCTCTAATATTTTGGTGGTTTTTTTTTTTTTTTTTTTGCATAAATCATACTCTCCTATTTCAGGGTTCTCATTCTTTGTTTTTTTTTTTTTAAAGATTTATTCATTTACTTGAGAGGCAGAATTACAGACAAAGAGGGGGAGACAGAGAGAGAGAGAGAGAGACAGAGAGAGAGAGAGATCTTCCATCTGCTGTTTCACTCCCCAAATGGCTGCAATGGCTGGAGCCAGGCAGATCTGAAGCCAGGAGCCAGGAGCTTCTTCCATATCTCCCATGTGGGTGCAGGGGCCCAAGGACTTGGGCCTTCTTCCACTGCTCTCCCAGGCCATCAACAGGGAGCTGGATCAGAAGTGAAGCAGTCGGGGCTGGTACAAGTGCCCATATGGGATGCCAGTGCCACAGGCAGATGCTTAACCTACTATGCCACAGCACCGGTCCCAGGGTTCTTATTCTTGCTTTTCTGTCTGCCTTGAACACACAAGCTTCTCTGTTTAAGTGCTGGTTCATTCTGCCCCTGAAGTTAAAACACAAACCTTATATATTTGAGATGTATTTTTCTTGCTGTTTTCTGAGTTCTTAGTGTATCACTTGGCATACAGGAGGTACTCACTAAAAGGTGTTACACATTTGAAAAAGTGAAAATCCTGGATTTGGGAGTTGGTTGAGATAATAAAATAATGATAAAGGGTAAGGAGAGATTTTATGTTTCTCCAACATTTTAATTTTTAAGTATACTGTAGCAACTAGTGAGTAAAAACCAACCTATGAATAATTTTGTTTGGGTGCCAACATCCTGGTGCTGCAGGTTAAGCCGTTGTTGCGAAGCAGGTATCACATATCACTGTGCTGGTTTGGGTCCTGGCTGCTCTGCTTCTCATCCTGCTTCATGCCTTAAGCAGGGAAACACAACCCAAGTACTTGGGGCCCTGCCAACCATGTGGAGACACAGATAGAGTTCCTGGCTCTGACTTTGGCCTGGCCTGTACCTTGCTCTTGTGGCTATTTAGGGGAGTGAACCAGATAATGGAAGACCACTCTGTGTCTCATCTCTCTCTCTTTGTGGCTCTACCTTTCAAATAAATAAACCTTTAAAAATAAACCTTTAAAAATAAGAAAATTTGGTGTGTAATGGTGAAAAAATTATATATCCTCTAAGTTATTGAGAAGTGGCAAGCAAATTAGGAGAACTGGAAAACAATGAAAGAAGATTAATCAGGACATTTAATTCTTTAGAATGATCTTGTATTTCAGTCACATATTTTTCCCTTTTGCCTTTTGCTGTATGTGAAGTATGTTTTGTCATCTCTAAATATGATCATCTAAGTTGCCTTCTTTAAAAAAATGACTTGTATTTTTTGGTACTTCATCAAACTTTTTGTAATTATATTTTTGTAAATATAATATAAGTATATATTATATTATATTTCTATAATTTTATAGAAAGTGAATTTCTTGTATTTCCTACCTAAATCCATTGTATAAGGTACCTTTAGAAAGATCATGGAATATGCATACTGTGAAAAAATATGCATGGATTTCAAAAATTATTTGTACCAAAATAAATATCTTTTAATTCTATTTTCCATGAACTTTTCAAAGTCCCCTCATATTCAGAAGAAAATAAAATTGAAGAGGCTAATATTATTCTGTTAGAAAACGGAATAAATTTATCTGAGAATACATGGTTAGGAGTTTTCATTGGATTATCTTTGGTTAATATTTCATCCTGAATTGATATAAAAGTACAATAACATTTTATTTTATTGTCACACTTAGGTCATATTCTTCATGAAATGAGTAATTGTTTTCTTATTGGCATTAAGATACTCCCTGGGAAGAATATAAATATAAAAGCCAAGATGAGTGTTCAGTTCAGAAATTACTCACCTGCCCCTCAGAAGCTGAGTGAAAGGAGGTCTTGGGTTAATGGGTAGACTAGGTTAGGTTACACCCTTGACTTGAATGCTGGCTGCCCCAGCAGGGAGATCCCTGCAGCTGCTGGTGCCCAGACCTCACCACCCAGGTGGCCATTGAAAGGCTAAAGGATTTGCCACTTGCTGGCTGTGTAGCCCACAGTAATCCTTCAACACTGCATTGGGAGCAGTTTGTTTTAAGGATCTTAGACTTTTCTAGTGTTGCAGTTCCCGCAGGGAAGGAAAATGAAAGAACACATCTCCGTGGAAGGAAGCTTATTGTGTGCCTGAGACTAACTTCATTTTATTTAATACACACTTACCTAGTGCTTACACTGTGTCAGGTTAATATCTTCCAAGCACTGGAGAATTCTCAACTCAATCTAAATTGTGTAATAATTTCATGAGACATATGGCATCATTTTCCTTATTTCACTGATGAGGACAGTAGAGCTCAGGATAGCTAAGCTGCTTGATCAAGGTTGCACAGCAGGCCAGAAGTGGAAGCAGCCAGGATTTGAAACCAAAGGTTTGCTTTTTTTTTTTTTTTTTTTTTTTTGACAGGCAGAGTGGACAGTGAGAGAGAGAGAGACAGACAGAAAGGTCTTCCTTTGCTGTTGGTTCACCCTCCAATGGCCGCCGCGGTTGGTGTGATGCGGCCGGCGCACCGCGCTGATCCGATGGCAGGAGCCAGGTGCTTCTCCTGGTCTCCCATGGGGTGCAGGGCCCAAGTACTTGGGCCATCCTCCACTGCACTCCCTGGCCACAGCAGAGAGCTGGCCTGGAAGAGGGGCATCCGGGACAGGACCGGTGCCCCGACCGGGACTAGAACCCGGTGTGCCAGCGCCGCAAGGCGGAGGATTAGCCTAGTGAGCCGCAGCGCCGGCCCAAAGGTTTTCTTTTGAACCCAGGTTCTCAATGTTACTCTCTGCTGTCTCTCATACTCATCTGAAACTCTGGTTCTCCAGTGTTACCAAGCAGTAGAAAAATGGTGCTCCTCTGTGATCAGTGAGCAACAGAGTCGCCGTGTTGGGAGTATGACCTGATTCAAGAGTCAAATGGGTGGAACTTTCAAAAAAAGTGTGTGTCTGTCTGCTGGTGATGATCAGCTGGGGACTTCATACTGCCACAGTGGCTGTACTGAACATATTCATTCATGATTCAGTTAGTCAGCATCTTTTTATGGAACTCCAAGTTTATGCCAGCCTCAGGGAGAGGGGCCAGGTGAACAAGCAGCCATGGTAAGACACACATAAACAGAATCGCAAAATCCAACTTACAGAATGTGGTTCTTCTGAGGGCAAACAGCAGGGCATTGTTGAGTAGAATGAGGAAGAGCTTGACTGGGCAGGCTGGGGGGAGAATGGCCAGGAAAGGCTGAACTGGTGCCAAGATCTGAGGAATGAGTGGGGCCAGTGTGTCAGTGAGGGGTAAAGGGGTGGGCATCATGGCTTCCATTTGCCCCTCCACATGCAGCCCTACCTTTCTTCACTCTTCTCACTGCTTTGAGAGGCCAGCCTGGATGGACCAAAACAGGTGGTTGAGCTCAGTGGTTCTATCTAGAGACATTTTGATTTGTCAGAGCTGAGAATAATCTGGTTGATAGAAAGAAGGGAAGCTGCTAAACACCATGAATTTTACTTATTTAATACACTTTGAAAGAGAGAAGACAGAAAGATAGATTTTGAGAGAGCTCCCATTTGCAGTTCACTCTCCAAATGCCCACAACAGCTGGGGATGGACTAGGACAAAGCCAGGAGTCAGGAACTTAGTTCAGGAGTCCCATGTGAGTGGTAGGGATCCAAATACTTCTGCTGTTACCTGGGGTCTCCCAGGATGCACATCAGCAGGAAGCTGGAACTGGAACTAAGGCTGGTACTTGAACCTAGCCCCCTCCCATATGGGATTTGGACAACCCAAAGGGTGTCTTCACTGCTGTATAAAGTGTCTGCCCCATTGTTACACATCTGACAGTGCGCAGGACAGGCCATGCCACAAGGAATTACTGTCTGCAGATGTCAATAGTGCCATGGTAGTGAAACTCTGAGAAGGCAGAAAGCATCATCAGGGGTTTTATTCCCCTATCTCTTTTCCATTAGCATATGTTGACGGTAGGGGTTTGTGTCCTACAAACTGGGTGAGTCTGTAGGATTCCCTCCTCATTGGACAGAAGGGTGCTAAGCAGTATGCCTTGTGGTTCCTGTATACCTCCATATTTGTAAATAGTGCCTTTGTAAATAAATGCACCTCAAGTTATCCTTTTCAAGGATGCCATCTGTTTCCTGCGGGGGCCCTGAATCTTGCAAGTCTTTTCTGGCAGAAGAGATGGCCTGTTTGAGGATTCCAGGAGCTGGAGCCATGGGAGAGAGGCTTCTCCTGCCAGAGACATCACATTGGCTGAGGGGGAGGGACACAAAAACCTTGGCTTTTTCCTTCCTCCCACCTTCCAATATTCTGTAGCACCTCCCACAGGCTGAACTCAATTGAAAGATAGCCAACATGACTGGAAAATGCAGGTAAAGGGCAAGGAATGTAACCAAGGACACATGCGATCAGGATCTGCACAGAGAGGGCAGCCCTATGATGAGAATGTTTAAGAGGTTGCTGGAGTGGGCAACCAAGGGCCTGGTAGGAGCTTGGATTAGAGTGATAGAGTAGGGGCAGAGAGGATGGAACAAAGCTTTTCTTGCTGTCTTTGGAATAAGGCTTGAGGATACCGCTTAAAAGATGTTGGGCCAAGAGGGTAGTGAATGGAAAGTGTGTATGGATGAGACCATCTGGATACAGCAAAGTGGCTACAGTAGTTGCTTGGTTGGAAGGTAGCCCCAGTACTGCAAGATCCACAGAAATCATGAGGAAAGAAAGAAATCCAGATTTTCAAATGAACTTGTTCTTTTTAATTTTTTAAAAGAATTTTTTTTTGAAAAAGTTACAGAGAGAGTGAGAGAGACAGAAAGTAAGAGAGAGAGAAAGAGAGAGAGAGAGAGATCTTCTATATGCTGGTTCACTTCTCAAATGATTGCAACAGCTTTGGCTAGGCCTTGCCAAAGCCAAGATCCTGGCACTCCATCTGGGTCTCCCATGTGAGTGCAAAGGTCCAAGTAACTTGGCCCATCTTTTTCTGCTTTCCCTCCATGAGCAGGGAGCTGTATCTGAAGTAGAGCAGCAAGGACTTGAAGCAGTGCTCACATGGGCTGCTGGTGTTGTAGGTGGCAGCTTAATACACTGTACCACAATACTGACCCCTAAATGAAATCTTTCAATTGCTAAATTTCTTTCAATTGCTAAATTATGACCACTAATTAACACACACACACACACACACATTATGAACTTATCTGGTTTTGGCTTTCTGACTCTTGGATGAAGTCTTGAATGGTGAGTTTGCAACCTCCAACCTACTTAGACGTTTGAAATGAGCTGTAAACTGGAAGTTTCTAGCTCTGCTTTGGCTTCTCTATTTCACTTTTTCTTTTTGAAACTCAAGAACTAATAATTGGGTCCACAAACTACGAAACAAGTTTCACACTAATAATGACAGGACCACAATTGTTGTCCACAAGTCAGGATTGAAAATATCTGGCTCATCAAAATAGCCATATTGTGCCCACTGAATATTTTTACTAAAATGGTACATATTAAATAATCATAATACACATTCTTATTGTTAATAAAACATTGCTCTACAGATTTCATATACCACACTCTGTGTCAGATTTTGTTGAGGAAAATGAGAAAGGATTTCTTTTTTTTTTTAAGATTTCTTTAGTTGCTTGACAGAGTTACACAGAGAAAGAGGCAGAGAGGTCTTCCATCTGCTGGTTCATTTCCCAGATGGCTGCAATGGCTAAAGCTGTGCCAATCTGAAGCCAGGAGCTTCTTCTGGGTCTCCTGCTTGTGTGCAGGGGCCCGAGGACTTGGGCCATCTTCCACTGCTTTCCCAGACCATAGCAGAGAGCTGGATTGGAAGTGGAGCAGGCAGACCTTGAACTGGTGCCCACATGAGATGCCGGCACTGCAAGCGGTGGCTTTACCCTCTATGCCACAGCACTGACCCCCTCGTTTTTTAAAAAATTGGAAACAAGTGTGCTGGATGAATGCACTTCAGGTTTGTGACTGAAAAACATAACCAGAGGCCTGAAACGTTAAGACTGAAATGGTCAAAATCTGTCAGTGGCAATTCTTATCTATGATTGGCCTGTTCTCTTTGCTAAATGTGGTATGAAGACAATGTGTAGGGCTGAGCAAGTGATCATGATTCTGCACTTGCAAGGAAGTGTTGATGCCAGGGAAATCAGACCTTCACAGAGGGGTGGCAATTATAAAATTGGGGACTAGCACAGATGTTGAGAAAGCAACAAAGAAAATGGAAAGAAATCAAATAGCATCAGTCTCCAGTGAATCTTTTTTTTTTTTTTTTCATGTTCCTTTTTAGGTACTCCTCCAGTGCAGAATAAGTTTTACAATATGATAATGCTGGTAGGAGAGGTCCGATGCATGGTGTTAGAGATTCAGTTTCATTGTTTTATACCTTAAAGTAATGATCCTGTGAGGCCATCCAAGGAGGATTCTTAAGGATGATTTTTTGGGCTGCAGGATGAAGTCTCAGATCCTTAACATGGGGAAAATGCCATCAGTTCTTTGCTTCTCTATGAAGCCTCAACTCTCATCACATATGCATTACTGCCCTTGTGCTCTAACTACTTTGTGCTGCCTGAACCCACCAGACTGGGCCATGCTGCCTTGAGCATGTTGATGCTGCCTCTTCCTTGAGGAAAGTTTGTTCAACCCACATCCAACTGTCACTTCTTCCATGAAGCCTTCTCCACCTATCAGCACAGTCTTCTTCTTCTAACAATTTGGATATTGCCTGTGGCAATTCATGGAGCATGTTTAATTGCTGCCCAAACTTCTTGAGGTCTGGGCCTCATAAAGGAGAGGATTATTTGTCTCTCCCCTCTGCCTTCCACAAGAGCTATCCTAGTGTCAGGTACCAAAGGAGTACCAGATAGAGTTTAGCAACTGAATAATGTCTTCTCTTTATAGAATTTCCAAGGATATCAGAATTTGAATGATGCTGCATTCAATCATTCATCAACTGTTTCTGTACTGTGCCTACAACCTGTCTTGGTGCTGAGGGCCTGCTGCTAAACACAATATCATACTATCCTCATCCATTGAAGAAGTGGAGTCAGAGAATGAAGATAGACATGGAGTATTGTGGAAAGGGGATTGTGCTATAAAGAAGCAGCAGCCACAGAGTAAGGGATAGAGGTGATGTGGGTACTGTTTTAGACGGCCTTGTAGGAAGGGCCCCTCCGGAAGACCTTTCATTGGGTCCTGAATGAATTGGGGTGTGAAAAATGCACAGGTTGTGGAAGAGAGTTACAGGAGGAACAGTGAGAGCCAAAGCCACAAGGTGGAAGCATACCTTACTCGTCTGAGAAACAGCAGACAGGCTTGTGAGGGAGAGAAGGGTGGGGAATGAGGTCAGAATGGGAGCCAGGAGTCCTGGCCTGTGGTGCTTGGCAGGCCATGATAAGGAATTTGCATTTTATTCCCAGGCTGTTGAAGCCCTTGGTGAGGTTTTGCATAGGCAGGGGATGTGACATGATAGAATTCATCACCACAACAGCTCTGAAGAGAGCAGACTACAGGGGAGCAACAGAGGAAGCTGGGAGTTTTCAAAACCTTTACCTCTTATATTGCTCATACTTTTCTGTTGCAGTGATTTACTGATGTGTTCATTATTCATTCTCTCAACAAAAGTGCACTGTATGTTTACAATGAACTCCCTTAGGTATGGGGTATATGGCTATAAATAGACAGAAAAGCTTCCTGCTGTCAGCAAAGTTACCTTCTGATGAGGGGGAATCCTCCGACCCAAGACTCAGTAAGATATTTGATTTTCCTGCTTTTCTGGCTCTATTCTCCCACCTGGGTCTGCACCAGGCAGGGAAACTCATCCCAGCAGACACATAGTAGAAGGTGCTGCTGGCAGCCCCAGCTGCTGTGCTGTTCCCATTACCAGGTCAGCTTCTCTGCAAGGCTTAGGCAAATCATCTTTTCTTCTAGAAGCCTAAGTCTTCTGGCAAGTGAGCAACAGAGCTATCCTGGAAGTTGGCACAGCCACAGCCACCTGTCCTCCAAGGCCCTGCCAGAGTCACCTTAACCGCAAACTCTGGATGTGCCTCACATCAGAGTGCCAGTGTTTCCCTGATGAGACGGTAGTCTTGAGAAGTGTTGCCTCTTCATTGAAGACCTCTTCAATGCCTCTAGGATAGCTATCTCACAGCCAAGGACTGGCTGCTGCAGAATGGGGATGTATGTAAGGGCTTGACTGATGAGGGATATGCTCATCCTTGGTAGTGGATGCCTGCTAACAAAGCTGTTGTTTCTCACTGGTCTGGAATAGAGACCCCGTATCCCAACTCTGTCCCCCACCCCTTGCCAAGAAAGGGCCAGGAAGTATCTGTGGATTTGGCTCCTATGGTTGCAAAGCTTTGAATGCAGTGGTTTTCCCTTCAGTGGTTCAGTTTAGGAAGGAGTTATATTGAATCTAAATTATCTCTTTGCAGAATGTAATCTGCGAGAAAATTTACTTGAGAATCAGCCTTGGGAAGGTGAATGGTTGGTTCTCATGAAACACTAGAGAAATCCAGGTAATTACCATGGGATGGATATGATTGATGATATGACCTTAATAAATGTGATTTTTCCCTATTTTTCTACCAAGCACTAAGTTAACTGTTGGGGATGATGGGATGCCTGGAACATGACTTCAGCATTGTAGGTTTTACTCCACAGCCAACTTACATGTGTCATTTTGACTGCAAAATTAAGCTGCCTACAAATTGCTATTTCTTTTTCACAGTCTTAAAATGATGATTTGGACTCCACAGATTTTAGAAAACCTCTTATGGGTTTCAAGGTGTTCACTAAACAGTAGGCCATAACTTCATGATGCCTACATTTCCACCTAGAAAAATCAAGACACTATAGTGTGACTCACTGAGTCAAAATAATGACTTTCTTAGGGTTACATTTTTTTTTTATATCCTGGAGTATATTTCAGATTTTGTGCTGGGAAAATAAAAAATAAGGATATTGCTTATTAGTATTTGATTAGATCCAGTGATAAGTCTTGTGATTATCAAAAAGTAGAGTAATTTCCTTTATACTGGAAGCAAGTGATGTTGTTGAAGGATTACTGGAATTTGAATTGGCATGTCTCAGTTCTTCTTGCAAATTGAGTGTGAAATACAGTTAATCAGCACAAAGGGATAATATCCAGGATAGATGAATTGATGTTAAAGGCTATAGTACAATGCTTGTCATTTAGTAGTCAATCACTTTTTTAGTTTTAGATTATTGTGGAACTGAGGGAGTTCATTTATAGTTTATATCTATCTATTGATATATATATATATTTTTTTTGTTAGAATGACAATAAAATCAGATCATTACAGAAAATTATGTGGGGTTCACATAAACTGTAAGGAAGTACCATACATGGAGTCAGTAGTTTCTAGTTGTTATATTTTTGTAAAGAACATCTTGTTTCCATTAATTTTATATGTTTTGGAAGTTTAACTTGATTTCTGTTTGTCTATCCATAGTTGAACACTGGAATGTGTTGCAATTTTTTGACTTTATTTGTGGTAGTGAGTAACTTGGTCCATTTAAGTTATTTGTGTTACGCACTTTTGGTCATTGTTCTCTTCCTTACCCTAGCCTTCTCCCTTTTTTATATATTTTTTTAAAGATTTATTTATTTAATTTGAAATTCAGAGTTACACACAGAGAGAAAGGGAGGCAGAGAGAGAGGGAAGTCCTTCATCTGCTGGTTCACTCTCCAATTGACCACAGTGGTCAGAGCTGTGCTGATTAGGAGCCAGGAGTTTCTTTCATGTCTCCCACCGGGTGGAGGGGCCATCTTCCACTGCTTTTCCAGGCCATAGCAGAGAGCTGGATTGGAAGCAGGGCAGCTGGGACTTGAACCAGTGCCCATATGGGATGCCGGCACTGCAGGAGGCAACCTTACCTGCCACGCCACAGCGTTGGCCCCTTTTATATTTCTAGAAATTCCCCACAAAATACATTGCTGACTATGGTGTGTGTGTGTGTGTGTGTGTGTTGTAAAGCTTCCCTGACCATCCCAGCTAGAAATAATCTTTTCCCCCAAACTTTCATTGCATCGTTGCATTCACTACAATGTCAGCAATTAAAAACCTTTCTTTATGATCATTCATATCCATGTCTAGAAAACAGACATTGAGCTTCTAGAAAGAGCAGGAGGAATATTTGAACAAGTTTTTGTCTTTACCGTGTATAGTGTATACTCAATGACTATTTGTTGACTGGATGAATACATGCTTGTGTGCTTGCTTAGTGTGTGTATACACGCATTCATAACACCATTGCATGTCATTTCTATTGGTGATGTGTCCAAAGTGCACAGCTGTGTGAAAAGACTACTGCCAACATCCTTTCTACATTGCATCTGTAAAGTGAGCTTTCAGTATAAGGAGGTGAAGAGACTGTCTCTTAAATTCATAGTTGGCCTAAAGCTTTTGCTCAAAAAAGGGCAGTTGCGTTCCTTATAGTGGAGCACCATACCATGTGTCTTATTAGCTGCCGCTGTTTCTCAGCAGTTTCCAGTCATGTCACATTCTAGAAAGTCATGGCATTCCACATCTCTGAAGGACACCTATTTAGAGGTGTCTCTGCTTTAGCCTACAAGGTTGTAGCTGCCAATTTCCCATATGTACCACACGAGACAAGAACAATGAGCAGTGATTCAGTGCTCCCATTCTGACTGTGGCAGAGATCTTCTGATTGGAGACATGACTTTTGTTACTTAAATTCATCAGCAATTTTCCCCCTAAACCTCTCAGAAGGTAGGAACTTCAGTCATATAGGCAGAGATTTAAATCCACACATATCTAGTGGTTGTCTGTGATCCTGAACAGATGATGTAAACTCTAAGCTTTAGTTTTCTTGAGTATAAAGTAAGGATAGTAATCCTGTCTACCTTTTTAAAGAAGTTTTTATAGAAAGCTTTTATTTAATAAATATAAATTTTGTAAGTACAACTTTTGGATTATAGCAAATATAACACCTGCCATACCTGCCCATACCCATACCTGCCCTCCCCCAGACCATCCTACCTCCTACTCCCTTTCCCATCCCATTCTTCATTAAGATTCATTTTTAACTATCTTTATATACAGAAGATCAATTCTATACTAAGTAAAGATTTCAACAGACTGCACCCACACAGACACACACAGTACAAAGTACTGTTTTAATAGTAGTTTTACCATTAATTCACATAGTATAACACATTAAGGACAGAGATCCTACATGGGGAGTAGGTGCACAGTGACTCCCGTTGATTTAACAATCAACACTCTTATTTATGATATCGGTGATCACCCAAGACTCTTGTCATGAGCTGCCAAAGCTATGGAAGCCTCTGGAGTTCACAAACTCCGACCTTATTTAGATAAGGCCATAATTAAAGTGGAAGTTCTCTCCTCCCTTCAGAGAAAGGTAACTCCTTCTTTGATGGCCCGTTCTTTCTGCTGGGATCTCACTCACAGAGATCTTTCATTTAGGTCATTTTTTTTTTTTTTTTTTTTTGCCATAGTGTCTTGGCTTTCCATGTCTGAAATGCCCTCATGGGCTTTTTAGCCAGATCAAATGCCTTAAGGGCTGAATCTGAGGCCAGAGTACTGTTAAGGGCATTTGTCATTCTATGAGTCTGCTGTGTGTCCTGCTTCCCATGTAGGATCATTCTTTCCTTTTTAATTCTATCAGTTAGTATTAGCAGACACTTGCTCTTATTTATGTGATTCCTTTAACACTTAATCCTATCTTTATGATCAGTTATGAATTGAAACTGACCACTTTAACTAGTAAGATGGCATTGGTACCTGCCAACTTAATGAGATTTGGAGTCTCATGGCAAGTTTTTAGCTTTACCCTTAGGGGTAAGTCCCAGGGAACGTGTGCTGAACGGTACATCTCCTCCCTCTCTTATTCCCACTCTTGTTTTTAACAGGGATCAATTTTCAGTTAAATTTAAACACCTAAGAATAATTGTGTGTTAATTAAAGGGTTCAACCAATGGTATTAAGTAGAACAAAAAAATACTAAAAGGAATAAAATAGTAAGTTGTTCCTCAGCAGCCAGGACAAGGGCTGATCAAATCATTGCTTCTCATAGTGTCTGTTTCATCTCTACAGGTTTCCTTTTAGGTGCTCAGTTAGTTGTCATCGATCAGGGAGAACATATGATATTTGTCCCTTTGGGACTAATCCTGTCTACCATATAAAGTAGTGAAGATTGTAGTCATATGGCATGTGTCTCAGCATTCAGTAGATGATCCATAAATGTTAATGAGATAATAGTAAACAAATGTCTGTATATCTAGCCCAGTGTCTGGTCCAGTATGTTCTCAATATATAGCAGCTGAATGGTAACAAAGCTGTTATGATGATGTCGGTGTAACTGATGAAAATGATAGTAACATTGACTTTACTGTTATAAGGTAATATTTATTAAAAGACTAAAAAATCTAGACCGAGCATCAGCGGTGGATCTCATTCTCACTGCCAATTTTGTTTACAATGTAAATGTTTTGTTTGCATATTTTGTTTAGAAGGCAATCTGCTGAATATTTTCCAGTTTTCTCATTATTTTACTTCTCTTCAACTAGGGAAATATTATCTCTTTACTCTCCAAATCCAATTCATTAATTAAGAACCATCTTAAGTTTCTCTCTTCAGTTTTGTAACAGAACCACAATTACCACGTCCTCTAGACCTGATTTATTGTAGATGTGGACAATAAAATCTAGGGAGCTGCTAACTGTTCAACATCTCAAAGGCAGATAGGTGTAATGGAAATGAGAGTTAGATCTCCATTTTTATTGGATCCTACTGCTTTTCAAAACAGATAGAGGATCTGAGTTTGATACTTTTAGTTTGTATCCCTGTCCAAACTAAAGATTTTATTGTTTTTAATCCTTTATTTAGGGACTTATTTGTAGATTGTTTGTCAAGAGGTCTAGTCTTACAATGACATGGTCTTCATCAAAAAGGAGTTCATTATATCTCAGACTTCTTTTCTAAATCTCCTGCACTGTGTTTTGTATTTCATGCTACTTGGTGATTGGCTGGTTGAATTAATTATAATTAAATTTTAAGAATCTTAGACAATATCAACAACTGTACTATTTTTGCTTATTTAATTTATTTATGATTTGGAACTCTTTTTTTTTTTATTTTTGACAGGCAGAGTGGACAGTGAGAGAGAGAGAGAGAGAGAGAGAGAGAGAGAGAAAGGTCTTCCTTTTTGCCATTGGTTCACCCTCCAATGGCCGCCGCGGTAGGTGCGCTGCGGCCGGCGCACCGCGCTGATCCGATGGCAGGAGCCAGGTGCTTCTCCTGGTCTCCCATGGGGTGCAGGGCCCAAGCACTTGGGCCATCCTCCACTGCACTCCCTGGCCACAGCAGAGAGCTGGCCTGGAAGAGGGGCAACCGGGACAGGACCGGTGCCCCGACCGGGACTAGAACCCGGTGTGCTGGCGCCGCAAGGCGGAGGATTAGCCTAGTGAGCCGTGGTGCCAGCCTGGAACTCTTTTTTTTTAAAGATTTATTTGTAAGGTAGAGTTACAGAGTGGCAGAGAGAAAGAGAGAGAGGGAGGGAGGGAGGGAGGGAAAGAGGTCTTCCATCTGCTCTTTCACTCCCCAAATGACTGCAATGGCTGGAGTTAGGCTGATCAGAATGATGAGAAGCCAGGAGCCTGGAGCTTCCTCTGGGTTCCCCATGTGGATGCAGGGGCCCATACACTTGGGCTATCTTCTACTGCCTTTCAAGACCCTAACAAAGAGCTGGATGGAAAGTGGAGCCACCAAGTCTTGAACCAGGGACCATTTGGGATGCTGGCACTGCAGGTGGAAGCTTTACCTGCTATGCCACAGCTCCAGCTCCAGATCTCTGTTTCTTTGGGAGAGTATATATATCTATGTATCTGCTGACCAAATGGCTGAATTTTCTCTGGAAAATTTCTGATGAGAATAGCTGACATTCTGAATAGTATCTCAAGTGTGGAGTGGCAGGTAGGCTCAAATTTCTTCAAGTTTGTTCCTAGTTGTATAGCGCTCCTTCAGCACTGCCACATCCTTCATGGCCAAGTGCATCTCCTCTTCTGTATGTTCTTCAAGTGACGTACGGTAAATATTTCCGGATCATTGGACAATGCCCACAATTTACAAAGTTGCCTCAGGAAATTTGGATGTGGGATACTTTTTTAATTGCAGATAGATTAGTTGAATGTTCAATAGCTATTGAGGGTTGATAAACAAAGGCTGTGCCAGGCACAACCACACACATTATTTAATCTGTTTCTCTTGAAAAGTATATAACTTTGTGTTATTATGTCAGTGACTAAATTGGAGGTGGAGGGACCATGTGGTAAACTTAGGTCACAGAGACAGGAAGCACCATAGCTGGGATTTAAATAAAATCTGCCAAGGAATCCAATACTCTTGTCACTTCATAGACACATATCCAATAACCTTTAAAAATATGTATGCATTATTTAAACATCCTTTTGAATATCTTGTACACATACAAGATGTACTTTGAATTAAATTACTACATCAAGGCTCCATCTCCATAAATCTAAACAATTTTCAAAATCAGATTCCTGTTTCCCATCTTCCTCTTGAAGATAATATTGCAATATGGGCAAGTTTAGGATACTATAAGGATTTTGTTTGTGAATGATTTGAAAATCCAACAGACTGCTGTATGTACAAATCTATGCTGATGCATATTTGGCTTAAAACTGTAAGACTAAATTATCAAATCTTAAATATGATTATTGCTCTTTTGAGTGTTTGGTTGCCATCAGCATGTATTACTACTACTATTGTGCTATTGTTTCATTGGACAAAGAATGTACTAATTACATGATTCCAAAAATCTTCTAATGTCAAGTTTAAGAATAGGTGCTCTAATATAAATTTAATGTATTAGTGACAATGAATATTACTAAATTTTCACTTTAAATTTATACAATTTGGGGTCCACATTTTGTCTCTGCCTGCCTCAGAACTGCCTTTAAAAATGTTCATTTATTTAATTGAAAGGTAGAGCAACAGAGAGACAGGAAGAGAGGGAGAAGAAGAGGAGAGGGAGAGAGAGAACCTTCCATTCACTGGTTCTCTCCCCAAATGCCTGCAACAACCAGGGCTGGGCCAGATTGCACCTGGATCTCCATCTGAATCTGTCATGCAGGTGGCAAGGGCCCAATCGCGTGAGTCTCCTAGGATATGTTAGCGGGATGCTGGGTCAGAAGCCGAGGTCCTGACTCAAACTAGTACTCCAATATGGGAAGCAGGCATCCCACGCAGTGGCTTAATGACTGTACCACAATGCCTGCCCCAGTTTTGAGCTCATTGATGGCAAAAGCAGGATCAGGAGGGTGTTGCCCTTCTAATGGCAATGCAGGTTGCTGCGGAGCAGTAGGAAGTTGAGTTTCTAGACCACACTCAGACATGACCCATGGTCCCTTCATGTTCTTGTCAGGCTTCTGGGCCACTACAGTCAAGCAAGGAGAAGGCAAATTGGGATTGCTACAGATGTGCATGGATTGAAGTGTGGGTGAACCCTAGGCTGTTTGCAAAAATAACTGTTTCTTTATCTCCCAAACCAGCTTCTGCTGGGATCTCAGACAAGGCAATTTTCTACTAGCATTGTTGTTCAAAAGACAAATATGCTAATTAGATTTTTAAGCTGGTGTTACCTGAGGAGGATTAAGTGCTTTTGATGTTATTTTTAAACAGACCTTTGCCCCTATTATTATTTGGGAACTAAATCCAGACCTTCAACCAAAGGCTACTGGATACAGAAAAGCTGTGTGTAACTAATTTCACTGAGGCAGACCTTCTGCATTAGAATCAGAGTATGTTTAACCACAAAGGGACATCATTTTGTTGATTATGGGGGTTCCCAGCAAAATAATCAATACTTTTATAAGCTTAATAAAAGTTGCTTCAAAGTCCATTTTCTGCCATTGAATTCTAACAGGATTGTCCTTTCCACTAGGAAAAACTTTCAGGGAAACCAATTTTATCTATTTTCTTTTGATGTCAATGTAATTGTTTTTTGAATGTAAAATTGACCCACAAGCAAGAATAAAATTAAAAATGACTGCAATATGACATTATACATTTTTCAAAACCCATAGAACTGTATAAAGCAAAGAGTGAACTGTAATGTAACCTTTATTTAATAATAATGTATTAATATTGGTTCACCAATTGTTACAAATATAATGCTGTAATGCAAGATGTTAATAACACAGGAAATTGTGGGGAGCAGGGCAGAGTAAATTGGAATTCTCTTTACCTTTCTGCTGAGTTTTTCTGCTGGAAGTGCTCCAGAAAATAATGTCTACTGGTTTAAAAGAGAAGTAAGTGCAGAGGCAGATCCCTTCTCTTGCATGATGTTTAAAAATCACAGTGTTGACTCTTATTAGGAAATGTTCATTTAAAAAATTCATTCCTTGCGCGCCGGCACACCGGGTTCTAGTCCCGGTCGGGGCACCGATCCTGTCCCGGTTGCCCCTCTTCCAGGCCAGCTCTCTGCTGTGGCCCAGGAGTACAGTGGAGGATGGCCCAAGTGCTTGGGCCCTGCACCCCATGGGAGACCAGGAGAAGCACCTGGCTCCTGCCATCGGAACAGCGCGGTGCGCCGGCCGCAGCGCGCTACCGCGGCAGCCATTGGAGGGTGAACCAACGGCAAAGGAAGACCTTTCTCTCTGTCTCTCTCTCTCACTGTCCACTCTGCCTGTCCAAAAAAAAAAAAAAAAATTCATTCCAGTGAAGATATAATAAGCTAGTTCTCATTCCAATAGAAAGAGAAAAGGTAGTAAAAAAAAAACTAGATTTGACAAATAATTTTGGGAGATTTAAATAGCATTCTTTACCATAGGGTCTGTTAGCCATTTAGTTTACTAAATGCAATATGGCTTTCCAGAAGGGAGATATTTCTGAAATATTTATTTATTTATTTTATTATTTGCTGGAGAGAGAGTGAGAGACACAGAGAGACAAAGAAATGGAGCCCCCCTTCTTCTGGCCTGCTCCTGAAAAGCCTGCAGTGCCCAGTTCTGGGCCAGGCAGAAGCTAGGAGCTGGGAGCTCAGCCCATGTCTCCCATGGGAGTGGCAGAGACCCATGCCCTTGAGCCATCACTGCTGCTTCCCAGGGCCGGCATTAGCAGGAAGTTGGAATCAGGAGTAGAGCTGGATAATGAACCTAGGCACTCTAACATGCAGGTATGTGGATGTTTTAACCAAAATCTCACCCACTAGGCCAAACACCTGCCTTTTCTGAAATGTTATGGAATAGTTTTAGAAAGGATAAGTGTTTCCCAAGTAGAACACATTTAGGGAAATGTTATGTTCTTTTAGCATCATGAAAGATACATGCCTGATTTTCTGAGAGAAGGCATTCTTATTTATCTGTGAAATGATAGTAAACAAAATACTCAACAAGTTGACATTGATGCTGTACAGTCTCTCACATTCACCCACCAAGTTCTGTTGTGTTAGATTTCATGATCTGGCTTGAGTTTGTCAAACCTTTAACTCCTCTTCCCACCATCCTAATTCATGTGTAATGATCTACCAGGGGTGGGGAACATCTAGGCCATGGGCAGTAGAAAGCCTGCAAAATCATTTAGTCTGGTTCTGCCCAGGCAACTGCAGGCAGGACTTGAAATTCAATAAATCAATAGCAGGCTAATTTTTAAAAAAGATTTATTTGTTGATTTGAAAGTCAAGAGCTACAGAGACAGAAATGGAGAGACAAAATTCACTCCCTAGTTGGCCACAACAGCCAAGGCTGAGCCAGGCTGAAGCCAGGAACTTCATCTGGATCTACCACGTGGGTGGAGGGGCTCAAACACTTGTACCATCTTCTGTTTTTCCAGGTGTATTAGCAGGGAACTGGAATGGAAGGGGAGCAGCTGGGACTCAAACCAGTGTCCAAAGGGATGCTGACAGTGCAGGTGGTGGCTTTCCTTGCTATGCCACAACTGCAGCCACATAACAGGCTAAATTTTCAGTTGGTAATTTTGTATGGTGCATTAATGTTGTTATAAATATCCAAATAGCTCTTGGCAGTGAAAATGTTCTCTACTCCACAACTCCTCTTTAGTGAAGTCACTATAAAGAAATCATGATCTTTTTTTCTTTTGCAAACCTCTTTTGTTGACAGCTAGGGCCTTTTAACTCTGAGGGTCCAAATCTATTCTAGACCATGGCCAAGGGCAACAAACTTTCCCAGGATTTTGCCTTGGATTTAGAGGTTTCTTGGGATGCAAGAATTTCAGTGCTAAAGCCTGGGAAGTGTTTGGCAAATCAAGCTCCCTATCTTGGAGCTCATTTTGGTAAAAGCCCTTAGGATCTTAGTTGATTTATTACTAGCTCCATAAATGCACTGGAGACTTGGGGTCAGATATTGGACTCTTACTTGGCCCTCCAATATCGCTGACTTCATTCCTGTATGTTGCTCTATTCCCAAGTCCTTTGCCATTTACTGTGTGGAAAGCCAGTTTTTCAGCACCTTTATTTTCTCCAGAGTCTGAATCCTGACCCTATGATGAGAGTTCCCACAGCAGAACCTAGGAATCTACTTGTTCTTGTTTATGTGACTCTCCTTTCTTCAGCAGTTTGCCTCATCTCTGAGGGTTTGCTGCGTCTCTTAAGGTCTTGGTGACTGTAAATCTTTTTTTTTTATTGCTGGATCTGTTTAGGCCTGAAAAATTAATATTCAGGTCCTCGGACCAGATTTGTGGGTTTAAGAACTTTAACTCATTGGCTCACTCAACAGTTTTCCAATTTTTTTAAAAAACAATTATTAGCAAGGACATGGAGAAATTGGAACTTTATTTTCATTTTGCTTTAAAGGCAGAGAGAGAAAGAGAGAGAGAGAGAGAGAGAGAGAGAGAGAGAGAACAGGAGCTAGGGAGCAAGCTTGCATCCTTTGTCTCATTCCCTAAAAGCCCACTACAGCTAGGACTGGGCCAGGATGAAACCAGAAGCTTGGAACTCCATCTGGATCTCCCATCTGGATGTCAGGGATTCCAGTATTTGAACTATCACGGCTGTCTTCCTGAGTGCACATTAGTGGGAAGGCAGAATCAGAAGAGGAACTGGGATTTGAACAAGGGCACCCATATAGGATGTGGGCATCTTAACTTCTTTGCCAAATGCTCACCATAGCAAGTTTTCCTTTTGAGAATGGATTTTAAAAATGTCTTGCCTGCAATTTGATTCAGACAGAGTGAAATGCACATATCTAAAGAGTTATACAACTCCCAGCACATGTGATAACTCCTTGCTCTATGAAGAGCAGAACATTTCCATCACTATAGACATTTCCCCCTACTCTCAATACAGTCCTCAAATGCATGCCTCCATCAGGCAATCAGAGTACTAATTCCTGTCACCACAGAAGAGTGTTTTCTGTTCTAGAACTTCATATAAGTGAATATATTAGTGTATACTCATATTTTTCACTCAAAATACTGTTTTGCAGATTTGTCTATTATTGCTGCATGTTTTAGTGGTTTGGACTGAATATGTAACATCCCAAAGTTTGTATTAATAAGAACAGGGAGATGTCTTTACTTGGAGAACAAAAGAGATTCCTGAACATCTGTCATTCTATCACAGACAACACACATGCCATCAACTTAAGAGACTTATAGAGAGGGATACTAAATATAACTCTGTTTTTGAAAATGGGAACTTAAGTTCACCAAATAATTTAAAAATCTTTCAGAAACTTAAAAAAAAGATTTATTTAATTTATTTGAAATTCAGAGTTACAGAGAGAGAGAGAGAGAGAGAGAGAGAGAGAGGTCTTCCATGTGCTGCTTCACACCCCAAATGGCTGCAACTGCCAGGCCAAAGCCGGGAGCTAGGAGCTTCGTCTGGGTCTCCCACGTGGGTGCTGGGGTCCAAGGACTTGGGCCATCTTCTGCTACTTTCCCAGGCATATTAACAGGGAGCTGGATTGGAAGTAGAGCAGCCGGGACTTGAACCGGCACCCATAAGAAATGTGGATGTTGTAGGTGGCTGCCTAACTCAATAGGTCACAGTGTTGGCCCCTCCAGAAACTCTTATTGATAGTACTGACAGAAATCAAGTCATCTTTCTAGGTTAAATACTCGTACATTTTCACTTGAAAGCACATTAAACAGTTTGAAACAGTGAAGGTGTTTTTATACCTCAACACAAAGTTCAGATATGCAATATTGTAATAGAAATTATCTGTTTTAACATGGGTATTGCTAAACTTAATACTTTATAATATTTTATATAAAAAGTTTATTAGCTGGAAAAAGAATGATAAATCATATCTAATTATAATCAGTCACAAATATTTATTTCATCTTGTGTAAGATGAAATGCTCAGCTCCTGGTAATAGAACTTCCAGGGAAGACAGTAAGAAATAAAGATGAATAGAGTGAGATATACAGAAAGTTAGAGCAATGCAAAACACAGTAGAGTAAATGCCAAATGAAAGGAAGGGGATATTTTTGTTAAGAGTTTATATGGTGTGTGTAATTACATACATGCACATTACATGGCAAACACAGTAATCACCATAGGTATCTTTTCTCTCTTTTCATTAATAAAAATTTCTTTGAGGTTGTGTTGGATTAACAGTGGCAATAGAGAAATGCATTAGGAATGTTTTGTTTTGTCCAGTAATGAATAGGAACTCATTTACATGTTGATTTTTAAAACTAAACTGTAATGGGGCTGGCATCGTGGCACAGAAGGTATGCAACACTGGAGTCCCATGGTGGAGTGCTGTTTGAGTCCTGGCTGCTCTACTTCCAATCTAGCTTCCTGCTGATGTTCCTGAGAAAGCAGTAGAAGATGGCCCTAGTACTTAGGCCCCCTGCTACTCATGTGGGAGACCAGGATGGAGTGTCTGACTCCTGGATTTGGCCTTGCCCAGACCTAAATGACAATTTTAATAATGTAGCTATTACTGAAATGAGTAGTTTGAGAATGATAAAATCTACCTCCAAATCTACCAACAAGGTTGCTGTGTATCTCTGTGTAATTAATGTTATCGAGAATCAATGCCTACTGGATGGAAAGGGTTGATTTTAACCTGTTCCTAGCCTCCCTTCTTGTTCTTTTGCTGAGTAGTAGTCTATCGTGTGAACAGACCATAATTTGTTTCTCTATTTTTTTTTTATATACTCGGGGTTGTTTTCAGTTTTTGCCTATTACAAATAAAGCTGACAGAAACATTTGTGTACAACTTTTTTTTTGGTGCATTTATATTTCTCTTCTCTTAGGTAAAATTTATGAATAGAATTGTTGAGTCATACTGGAGGTATATGTTTATCATTATAAAAACTGACAAGCCATTTCCCAAAGTAATGGATGAGAGTTCTGATTTTTCCTTATCCCTGCCAATATTTGGTGGTGTTAGTTTTTTAATTTGAGCCATTTGTGTGTGTGTGTATGAAATGACATTTCATTGTGGTTTTTATTTGCATTTGTTTCTTGAATAATGCTATTGAATACTTCTTCATGTGCTTATTGGTCACTTATAAATCTTCCTTTGTCAAATGCCTGTTCAAATCTTTTTTTCCATTAAGCAAAATTGCTTTTTATTGAATTGAGATTTTTTAAATCATCTAAATCTGTGAGTCTCAATAATATTTTCAGATGTATATAAAGAATATTTCCTTCTAGTCTGTGGCTTATCTGTTTTCTTAATGATGATTTTGGATAAGGGAAGTTTTTAATTTTGGTGAAATCTATTTGTATTTTCTATTATGGTGAGTACTTTCTGTGTCTTCAGAAATTTTTGCTTACTTCAAGATATGAAAGCTATCCTTTCTTCCAAATGATATTTTTATTAGCTTTATAGATTTTAGCTTTTATATTAGGTGTACAATTAATCTTGAATTAATATTTATGTTTACAATGAGAGATAAGAGCTAGTTTATTTTCTACATTAATATTAAATTATTGGAAATTGACTTTTTATATCTAAACTTAGACTATAATAATTTAAAAACTAGAATGCCAAATGCCAGTTACTTTGGATAATGAAATTGGCCATCAATCCATGTTTTTTTTTTTTTTCTTCTAGAAACATTTTATTTAAGATATACAAACTTCATGGATTTCATAAATACAAGGTTAGGGACATAGAGATTCTTCCCACCCTACCCACCCTCCCACCTGCACTCCCACCCTATTCCTCCTCCTGCTCCTATTCTGATTCTTATTTGTTCATCAATCCATGTTTTTGCCAAAAGCAGTCTTCTTGTAGAGGTAGGCTAATTGTGAAGACTAAAAGTAATCAACTTTTTTGAATTTGAAATTAGAGCAAAGGGACATCAAAAAACTTGTCCAATGGACTAAAATGATAGAAAGCTCACCATATATATATATATATATATATATATATACATATATAGTTTTTTTTTTTTTTGTAATTTTCTTCCTGAAGAAAACAGCAGTAACAATAACAAAAACACCAAAAACTTTTGTGGTCCCATGCAGTTTATGATGTACTTCACTGTCCACAATTACTACCAAGTTTATGTGTTGACTGTTATGATTTTTCCATTAACATATGGAGAAAGCCCCTGATTCATATAAGTAGGATAGCTCTAAAACCATTTGGATTTGTGTAAACCCAGCACTAGGACTGGATTGCAATAGATAGGTTTCAGCAAATTACATATTGAAAATTTTCCTTATGTATAACAAGATTTTAAAAAACTTGATGAACTTAATATATATATATATATATATTTTTTTTTTAGTAAAACTGGTGGACTGCTCTTGTTGCAAGAAACTATTTATAGATATAAAATTCTCTGGAGACTTAAAATACCCTTGTAATATTCAATAACAAAGCAAATTACTTAAATAAAATTTGAGATATTTGCTGCAAATAGTAGTAATATTATTTGTACCAGTTTTCCAGGGAATTATCTGCAATTAAAAAAAAATCTTGATTTGTTAAATAATCAGTATTTTCTTTCTACACTCAAATTGCAAGCTCAGCATTAGTCTGTTGAGTTTGGTTTAGTGGTTGTTTATCAGGATTTTTAGGAAAACAAGCAAACAGGGAAGGGGAAGAGTGCGGTGCAAAGGACCTCTGGGGTCCAGGCAAGACTAGTGCTCCTTCTCCCCCGAGCTGATTGTGCGTCCAGCTTGTTTTGATATTTGGAGGTGGGTCTCTCTTCCTGCTGTTTACAAAAAGCTCCAGAGAGGTGAAAAGCAGAGGTTGCCTGCATTTGAATATTTTTTTTCCGTCTGCGAATTTGCGAATTTGTTCCTCAGTCAGGGCTGCAGTGCAAAGGGGCAGAGCTGCGCCGAGGAAATTGTTTTTCTGTGTTGTGCAGAAGGCTCCCGGATGGAGTTGCAGATTCCGGCTTCCAACGCACCCCGTTCCTTTACATTTTGCCCGGACCTCATTTCAGCAGAAAACGCTGGAGCTTGTAGCCGCACATAGACTTTTTCCTCTCTCTCTTCCCCCCTTGTACCCCTCCCTAGACCTCTCTGGGCTTTGACGTCACGTGTGCTCCTTTCGGTTGCCATAGAAACCCCATTCCCCAAGCCCTCTGTCCGTCTCCTCTGGTAGGTTCCACAATGGTACCGGCAGCATCACGCTGCACAATGGTTTCCAGGCAGTGAAAGAGGGTGATTCAGCAAGCCACTCGTCCTCGTCGTCATCTTTTTTTTTTTCTTTTCTTTTCTAAACCTCCCCTTCTCTTTTTATTTTTATGGGGGTGGGTGGTGCTTATTACATGCTTACCTTTTTCTTTTCTTTTTTCATTTTTACAAATTTCTTTTTTTCTCCTCACCCCTCAATTTCTAGGGGTGTGAGTGAGTTTAATATTGGGCTTTCTTGGAAATCACCTGCCCATCATTAATTTTAAACCATTTGCCCACCTCTAAGGAACCTCCTCCTTGTCACAGTTCGCAATGTGGTTAATGAGAATCAAGTAGGGAGGATTTCTGGGGCACAGACTGCTGGATCAGGACCCTAGTTCTCAGGCACGGAATGGTAGGTGTCTATTTGCTCATTCTCTGCTCCGACCTGGGTTTGGAGGGTGGGGTGATTGCTCCTGGTGGGGTGGGAGGGGGAGTTGAAGCGGGGAGGTGGGCAGGGAGATGGGGTGGGAAGCAGGTGAATCAAGCGAACTCTCCGAGGCCAGAAACCACCAGCATTTTCCTCTGTGCTGCACATCTCTTCCTAGACTTGGGCGTGTTGAAACCTTGCTGTTTGGAGTGAGGGGTGACAGAAGGTGGGAGGGAGCATTCTTATTGTGACCAGGGGACTTTAGACCAATGCACAGCTATAGAAGGGAAGATCTTGAGGAGCAAATACGTTGGGGGGTGGAGGAGGAGGAGGAGGAGAAGAGAGAAAACAGCTGTGCTTGTCAGAAGTGCTGACCTCAGTACCATTTCTGAGAAATGCTATCTGTTCCATAAAACATTAAAAAAATCATGTCTTTTAGTATGCATTTATGTTTACTCCCTGAGAGGTATAACTTAAATAAATATTTGGAATTATGTTTAAGTAAGGGATGGTATTTATATGTATTTTAGGTGCAAAAGCAATGGCATTACTCTTGCAGAGCAACTCCAGGCTAAATCTGGGATGGGAAGAGGAGCACAGAACAGGGGTCAGGCTAGAGATAAGACGAATCGTTGACACTGCAGTCACATAGGTAAGGGGTCACTTTAAGAAAGTGATCTCCTAGTCACACCAGGCAGATTTCTTCTTCATTTTTTTTTTAATGGCAAGATTCCCATGTATTCTATGCTGGGATACTGTGTCCCCTAGAAATGTCAGAGCTATTTTGGAAAAAAAAATACAGGTGTATCATAGTCAATGAGCATGGCAATTTATCAGAATATTGGTATTTGTGCCTTCAGGAAAATAAATGTGATATATTGGAAAATCTTGAACTAAGTCAGGTTATATAGATAGTCCAAGAAAATTTTGTATATATATATATATATACACACACACACACACACATATATATATATATATATATATATATAATTTTACCTTTGAATCTAAAGACAGAGTCTCTGTTTTTACATCCTTAAACAAATAACTTCCTAAGGTACAGCAATTGTAGGCACAGGAAAAGAATGGCTTATCCCATGGCAGTAGGCTCTGGAGCAGTCACAGGGCTGTTTACATGGGCAGCCTTTGCTGCAGAGCCTGACAATGTCTATACAGCAGCCCTGTCTGCTTCTGGTGTGTTGATGATAACTTTCACGAGCTGATGGGAAAGAGGCAGGCTAAGTCATATGGGACAGGCCACCTCTGAGACACAAGGAAAATGGGTGCTGGTACACCAGGCATTGCCAGCCCAAGGTCCAGTTTCTCCCTGCCAGTTGCTGGACCATGGAATATCTCACAGAATGCTGATCAACGGCCTAGAATGGTTACAGTGGTGACCATTTCGCCCAGGGAGTCTTCTGTAAATTTTCTGCTCTAGGTAAGCATGTATGTTGTGAATATAGGTAGCAGGGCTCCTGAGTGAGCTCACAGGCTTCAGGCTCCTCTTCTGACCCCTGGGTCTTCGGGGCTGGACAGTTTGAATGGAGCGATTTTGCTGCCCCTGGTATGTACTCCCTTCTTTACCTTGATCTTATTCTCAGAATGGACAGAAAGTCTTGGGTTATCTTCTTTGATCACATGGCACAAACTGGATTTTTGCTCCCCCACAATGAAACTAGAAAATCAGATGACAAAGGTGGCATGACCTTAATTATTAAAGAGTCTTCCTGTTTCCTCATTTACATATCCTTCCCTCCTGCTGGTGCAAATTAAAGTACCTTTACTTTGAGGGGCTTCCTGTTCTTACAAAATCTTCACAGTTTCAGTACAAAGATTCTTGGTGATGAGGCGATAAGAAATGAGATGCAGAGTGGAGACATCAGCTGCCTCCAGCTTCCTGCCTGCTCCCCCCAAGAACAGCATCTGCTGCTGGGAGGAGTGTGTTTGCCTCGCTGGAAGGGGATGTTTATGAGCAGATCCCAGAGGGACTGAGTGTGGTTTTTGCTGTCATTGTCTGGTACGTCTGTAGCTATCAGTATTTAAAGGTTTCATAGTACGTGGTCCGTATTTTTCAAGGTTAGAGTGATTTGGGAGTTTGTGGGTACAATAACATAAGTATTTAAAATTTACAGGAAATTTCATAGGAATTCCCTTGTTAGTGAATCCTTTAGGAATATCATATGTAAAAGGAATTTCTTTAGATATTATGAAAGAGCTCCCCATGTTTAATGGCACACATATATTTTTAAAGTTTTATCGTGGTTTCATGTCAGTGAATGTATTTCTTAGGCTGTAAGCTTAGTTACAAAATCTTTTCATGTCAATGATGAGGAAGACCAACTGGGAGTTTTCTTGTCTGTTAATGTCCTCAGTCTTGTCTGTTAATGTCTTTTCTGCTAACCAATGGCCTCCCTTCTTGCTCTAGTTCTGGCCTCGGGTCACATTGGCAGCTAAAGGACTTTGCGTGGAATCGGTGGGTTAGAATTGAATGATTGCTTGGTTGCTTATCAGAATAATAAAAATCAAAGTGAAAGAGACTTCCTGCAATTAGAATAATAGGCAAATACATGGGTGATTTAAATCTTTTCTCCATTGACAGTTCAATTTCCTTTTGCAATCTCTTTTTGAGCTTTTGGTTAGGCACTGCAACAATCATGCAAAAAAGAGTCACAGAAGTGTCCAGTAACAAGAATGAGTACAAGGCTGTATTTGCTGCAGGATTGCTGAGTGCCTCCTTCCTACCACACACACATCTATTATGCATGCACCTTCTTATGAGGATCAAGGACTTGGGGAAAAACTTGGGCCTTAGACTGCTGGGGGAGATGCAGGCAAGGCAGAACAGATTCTTCTGTTTCTTTAGCACATTGGATATATTTGTTGCATTACATAAGTCTGAGATGAGACACTGTGCTACTGATTCAGATGAAAGATCATGCTGCAGTTTGATTGTTTGGAAGAGAAAATGTGATTTATGATTGGTACCCAGGTTTCAGAGATTTACCCATGTGTACATGTTTTCCTAGTGAAGTTGTAAAAATTTGACTCCAGACTTTCGGGTCTGAATCCATTTTATCCTTATGAGCAAATCAAGACAAAGAAGGGGAAAATGAAAATACCTTTATGTTTTGGGTACCATTTTTTTTTAAATTTTCCTCTGTATTTAATGGAGAGAATCTTCATTTCTCATTGTGAATCTTGTTAGAAATGCCAAGCAATGACATCAGGTAATAATGAAAATCCCTAAGTAGAGAGAAACATTATAGGTTTGAAAAGTAGACCTCAAACTCATGCCCATTTTTGGTAAAGGATTTTCTAGTTCAACAGATGTTGTGGATCCATAATATGCCACTATGGCCTCCTTCACTGTTATCTGTGACTCTGATACATGAAACTCACAGGCTTATAGAAATAGTACTTCTAGGAATGGAAATTCAAGTTTAGAGTAGAAGAAAAAAAACTTAAGTCTCCTTGGAAGCATTCCTAACCACAGCTACTCTGAAACCCTGCAGATTTAAGGCAATGCTCCCTTTCAGGACAATGAGGCATTTGCTGAATGATCTGTACAGTTACAAGTGACATTTCTCTATTTCTCTCTCTCTTTTTTTGTATAATATGAAGAATCAAAACCAAAGCAAAAACAGCATTAGCTTAATAGTACTAAGAATTCACCTTAGTGACTTGACTTCTTAGAAGCAAAGCTGACTCCTGGCTTGTGGATGTTAACCAGACTGCATGCTCTAGGTGCTTCCTGAAAATGAGTTTCGTAAAGCAAATTGGGAATAAGATTTGAAAACACTGATGGTGAATAGAGATCTTAGGCCTATTGATTTGGAAATGTGTTTCCAGTGTCTATAGAACAAGGCTTCATCTCAGCAGTTACCATGTGGTACAGTAATCACCTGTTCCCGTGTTACTTGTGTTCTCTACGAAATCACTGCCTTTGTCAGGGACTGATGTTGTCTGTTGGCACGTAGTAGGGACAAAATAAAGTCTCATCGAATGAGTGTCACCCATGTACAGAGTTCTCTGCTAAGTTCTTTGAGTAGAAGAGATTGAGAAGCTAGAACAAAGTTTCTGCCATTTGGAGCTTAAAGACATGCGGGGACTTGAGGTTACACAACAGTGAAGATGGCATATGGTCAAAGGCCCATATGAGTGAGTGATTTGACAATAGATGAAATTCAGAGGACAAATTTATCTCCTCTGAAATGGTGGCAAGTGGGAATGGAGGCCATTTTGGGGGTAGAGATTGGGGTTGGAGAGGGTGGTGGTGGGAGAGATATTCCAAAGGAGTGTTTGTGAACATCTAGCCAGGAAAGATATTCTTATTGAGAGCAGAGAGGAGGCTGATTTTGAGGATGGTGCCCATACTTTTCAAACTAGAAATCAAAACCTTACATTTTGACAATGGGTGGAACCTTGGAAACTGGTACAGTTATGGAAAATCTGGTCCACTCTAATATTGGGAAGTAAAGTGCCATAAGATTGAAAAAGTAGGTGTGTAACTATGTCATATTATGACAGAACATAACTACAGGTCTCGTTCTAACTTCAGATCAACTTCAGTTTATTTTATACATATCAGAGGTTTATAAATTTCTATCTTCCTTTTATTGCTAAAAATATAACCCATTGTTCCGTTGAAATCTTATATGAAAAGAGGATATACAGACAGCTATAATAGTGGAGCTGCCTCAGTTGAGGCTGCTAGTGAGGCTTATATTACAAAACCAAATCCATGTCTACCACAAAAACAAATATCCCTATCAATCCAAATAACAATTACTAATTAGGCATATGTACAGACTTTAAAGTGCCCACATAATCTGGTATTGATAGCACCAAAATATTTGTGCTTGTGGTAAATTCTGAACTGAGTTATCCACCCTGAGATGCTTAATTTCTTCTCTCTGCACCCTGCCACCTGGGAACCAATTGTCTTTGATGTCAGTCTTTTGTTTTTTCAAAGTGCAAGTGCAATTCTCATTTAAATCTTAAAATAAAACCCATCTGTGTTCTTGCTTTGATTTTAGGCTAGTGTGAGAAGCACCAACAGCAGGACCATCTCAGATTTTCATTATGGCAATGTATGCAAGAAGCTGTTGAATTAGACCCAGTTCCTATCGATGAGAAACCTTGCAAGCAGTGGTGAGTTACACATTTAAAAATGATCCTTAGCATGAAACCAGCGAGCTGCATAGCCAATCGAGATATTGCATATTTAACATTTGGATCCGAAAAGATACTGCTCCAAATAATGTCAACTAAAAAAGGGAAAATCAATGGGAAAGAATGTTTAATTGATGATGTGGTACTAATGATAACACCTATAGTAGTACAAGGTCTTGAGATGCACCGTGATATGGCCCCTGTGGATGCCAATATCAGTCTATGTAAGATAGCTGCAATTAATAATTTCATATGGCAGAGTAACAATGGGTACATTATTTTTAAGCATATTTTCCTATTTGCAGCATAATACTATTTTATTGATTAATCTTTTAACAGAAAATATGGTTCTGAGCTATATTATGATGATAAATTTCTTTCAGGAACACTTGCATACACACACACACGCATAACACATACACATACACATAACATTTAGGGCTTCAGAAGTAAAGGAAGAAAATCACATCATAGTTTCATAAAGCTAAGTTTGTGAGCATTTTGGCTTATAAATTCTTTTGTTCAATACAAAATATTAAAATCCAATTCAGTTGCTCTGTCTAGTTGATAAAACTTTTAGAACTTACTATTTTATATAAATAGGAGACCACACAGCTAAAATATCTTTTTAAATCAAATGCTTGATGCTTCTTAGTCACCAAAGTCAATAGTCAATAGACTCCAACAGCGATGAATGTGTTATAATCTGTCAAATAGCATTTTTGAGAAGTAGAGTATGATAATAGTGCTTGTAAGACTCCAAAAGAAGCTCTTTTGAGCTAGTGATCAGTGTCTACTGGCTTATGGAATTCTATAATAGGTAGGCTGCTCTGTGAGTTAATGCATGGCTTATAACTGCAAAGTCTGATGACATCCATTGTATGGTTTCACAACATGATTTTTTATAGTGGCTTGTGATTATATTGAGAAAGCTGATCTAATTGTCCTCACTGTACTGTGCTTAATCAACACTTATTCAATGAGTCTTGGTTACAAAGAAGGAATCATGTATAATTATCAATAATCAACCATTTTTGACCTAAAGTAAGGGTCATCTTACATGGGCTGGACCTAGTGACATAGAACACATTTATTGTGCTGTCCTCATCGTAAACTTGTATTCATTAAGTAAACATTTATTAAGAATCTGTGATGTAGATATCATGCTCAGTTTTGGGGATAGGCGAAAGACAGTTCTTGCTTTAAAGGAAATTTCAGTCTCATGAGTGTGAGATTTATAATAAAATGTGCTATTAGTGGGATAGGAATATTCTAAAGAATGTGGTACTTGAAGTTTACTGTCACAGAGGTAGATATAGGATGCCAAATGAAGTGCAGCACACAATCTAGTACAGATGTGAAGGGGATAAGTCAAGGAAGGCTTCTCAGAGGAAGTGCTTTTTTTTAAAAAAAAATTATTTGAGATAGGGACAAGAGGAAAGTGAACATCCATATTTGCTAAATATTTTGAGCTTCTTCTTTATTCAGGCATGTGTTAGTCATGTAAATTATTGTATAGTATTTTTTCTATGAATATACCAAAATGTGCTTAAATACTTTAACTATTGGTGAACATTTGGCTTGTTTCTATATTATTTACCTAGTATAAGTATATGCATAAAACATCAGTTTTATGCTTATATATATTATTGCTCCTAGACTCAATAACATATGTGCAAGAACTTCTCTAGGATATCAGGAAAGGAATTGCTAAGTTTCGGATATGCACACCTTTCATTTTATTAAGTAATTCCGAAGTCTTGTTCCCAGTTGATTGTATCATTTTGCACTCCCAGCAGCAGTATCTGAAAACTCTACATCCCCATTAGCACTTGATTTACAGGTTCTTAAATTTTGTTAATCAGGTGAATATATAATTGTACTTATAGAAGTATTAATTTGCATTTTGCTGATTACTAATGAAAAATGTTTTCTCATTTTTTCGGTTGGCCTTTTAATTTTCCTTTGTGGTAGTGAGAGATCTTTCATAATATAACTCTTGTACTCTGTCACTATCATTTATACCCTATCTTTTGTGAAGTACTGACTCAACTCTTTTTGAGATATATCTTTCAAAATATTAAGTAATCTGTGTGGAGGTCTTACCATGTGATAGGCACTATGCTAAACAATTTATAAACATTTAATCTTCATATAATTCCTATGGTTTACACATAAGGAAAATTAGAGAGGTTAAATAACTTACTGGCAGTCATACAGTTAAGAAATAGTCGACTTAGCATGCAAGCCTAGGTCTTTCTGACTCCAGAATTCTTCAATTTCTCAGAGAGTGTTTGGAAGAGGATTAGACTGAGCCAGAGAGAACACTGGAGGTGCTATTGCAGGGATACAGTTAAAAGGTAATAAGGACATAAATCAAAGAATTGCCAGTAGGAAATACATATCAAACAACTGAACTTGGTAATGAATGTGCTATGTGAGGAAGAGGGAGGATTTAATAAATCTCAAGTTTAATACCTGTTGGCTAGGTAGATTCGATGTTTTTCACACAATGTATATTTTATAGTTTGGGTGTTGTGTTAGATCCCAAAAATATACTTTATGATTCTATGATTTAATAGGAGATGAATTTACCTCATAGGTTCATAAATTTTAGGGTTTAAAGAGAACACAGTGCTTATTTAGGTCAATTCTTCACTTATTTTTTTAAGATGAGGATTCAGTTACTATAAGATGATAAATGGCTTTTTCAAGATCACATGCACTAAGTGTCAGGTTAAGAATAGACATCAGGCCTTCAAAAATACCAAGAAATAATGGCCTGATTTTCAAATTAATAAGTGAAAATACAGTCAACTTCTTTTATTTCCTCAACATTTGTCAAGTCAGTCCCCTTTGATCCTAATCTATTTTTACTATTTTTATTCTTGTCCATGATTTCTTTTTTTTTATATTTCTTTTTTATTTTTTTTTGACAGGCAGAGTGGACAGTGAGAGAGGCAGAGAGAAAGGTCTTCCTTTGTCGTTGGTTCACCCTCCAATGGCCTCCGCGGCCGGCTCACTGTGGCCAGCGCACCGCGCTGATCTGAAGCCAGGAGCCAGGTACTTATCCTGGTCTCCCATGGGGTGCAGGGCCCAAGCACTTGGGCCATCCTCCACTGCACTCCCTGGCCACAGCAGAGAGCTGGCCTGGAAGAGGGGCAACCGGGACAGAATCCGGTGCCCCAACCAGGACTAGAACCTGGTGTGCCAGCGCCGCAGGCAGAGGATTAGCCTATTGAGCCACGGCGCCAGCCCTGTCCATGATTTCTTAATCTATTTTTCTTCTTATCCACGGTTGTGCCAGTGAAGCCAGATTCTTTGTTTTGTAGTTGTTACCTGCTTGGAGGTTCTTTAAGGTTCTCTACCGTCTATCAGATAGTTTGTGTTCCACTTAAATTGTACCATACACTCCCATTTTAGATTCATGATGTGTTCAGTTACATGAGTATGCTAGCTTGCTTTAATTTCATCTCTCTCTCTCTCTCACACACACACACACACACACACACACTCAGGTGTTTCTTACCCCTGATTTACTTCATACTGTAGAATTCACCTGTATTCACCCTGTCCATCCATTACAGATGGTCCTTGACATATGATGTTCAACTTGGGCCTTTTTGACTTTACTATTGTAGAGTGCAAAGAGTGATACACTTCCAGTAGAGATCATACTTTGAATTTTGAGTTTTGATCTTTTTCTGGGCTGGCTGTATAGTGCAAAAATAGTCTTGTGATGTTAGCCAGAAGCGGGGAGCCACGGCTCCCAGTCAGCCACATGAGCCATTCAACACTTTATTATGAAGTAGGCTTTGTGTTAGGGGGTTTTCGCACAACTGGGGGCCAATGTAAATGTTCTGGCCATATTGAAGGTAGCCTAGACTAAGCTATGATGTTCTTCTGTATGTTAAGTGTATTAAGTGCATTTTCAAGTTGTGATGTTTTCTACTTAGAATGGGGTTTATCAGGATGTAATTCTGATAAATTGAGTAAGAGCTGCACTTAGTCTTTGCCATTCTTTAAGATCTTTCCCACTCTAAGATGGTCAAGCATGGGCATCTTCTGCAACTTGCTAGAAATTTCAAGTCCTGTGTTGACCTCACTAACTCAGAATGTACGTTTTAACAAGATTCTGCATAGATTTTCTGCCATTAAAATTTGAGAGGTAGTTCTTAGATTCACCTTGGATTTCATCAGATGTTATCTCCTCCTGTAAATCTCTGATCCCTCCCATTTGGCATTTCTTCTTAGTGCTGTCACAGGAAGCTTTGCCTATCTACCTCACTATGTTATTACAATGCTGCATCATCCATTATTTGTCTCTTTTTGCATCTATCTTGCTTCCCTAGCTTCACTAGTGAAAAACTTGAGACAGATTTATTTATCATTGAATTTTCTATACCTATCACAGTGCCTGATCATTGGAAGGCACTGCATAAATATTTGTTAAATGATTGATGAAAGAAAGAAGAATCAGAAGGAGATGGATACACAGAGAGATAGAAAACAGAGGCATAACAAATATTGACACAAGGAGAAAATAAAACATAGCTAGAGAAACTTCCACGGAAAATTTCTAGGCTACATAAAGTCACCAGAAAATTATATCTGTGGATACAATCTGGAAAGCAGCTGACAGAGAGTCTACAATCTTATTTAAATAGGTTGGGTGATAACCTATATTGTTTGTAAAATCTCACAGACAGAAAAAAATTACCTTAATTTCTCGTTTATCAGCATTGTTTTTGGTTGATGCATAAATTTTGTTTTACTTTCCTAATCAAAGTATCCTACTGTTCTTATTTGGAGATCATTTGGAATATTGTGTGTAGATTTTGGTGCCCTATCCTATACAATATGTGTGTGTGTGTGTGTGTGTACCCACAGACACATATACATACCCACATATATTATAGAACAAATGAACTAGCTAGTCTCTTCTACCTGTGAGGACATAGTAAGAGTGCTTTCTCATATATGTATGAAACAATATTGTATTCACATGAATGCCCCCCAAGTTTGAAATAAAATGTTAAGAAAAAAGTATGTGAAAATGGTGGGTAGAAAATACTTTAAGCTATTTTTCACCTTTTGTGAATTTCAGCAAATATAACATGTCATGTGGTTTTTTGAGTATCATTTTGCCAACCAGGATTCAGGTTAATGATGTGGTGTCTCATATTCAGTAAGATCTCATTTATTGGGTTTGTTTTCTAGTTTTGTTTGTGTGTATAGATGTCTGACTGTGTTACAATATAAGGAGCCAAAAGACACTCTGATTCTCAACTATCTCTGCTTCTAACCTGATATAATGTATCCAATTCCCACTTGTTTCTTTGGTGGAAGACTACAACTGTTCCTGTCAAAACAGAAATGTTAAAAGGCAAATTGCTTGGCTTGCTAACCTGGTGAACTTCAGTTAAGGTGTGAATTTGTGATAATGGATCATAGATAATATCCATACTTGGAAATAGCAGGACTTGTTGAAGGGATGAAATACACAGAAAAGGTTTTTATATGAGGAGGAAATCTATACTACCTGAAACACAGTACTGCATAAGAGTTTAGCAGATTATTTTAATATTTCAGTTATATAGTGTCTGGAGAAGAAAGAGATGTGTTTTTTTTTGAAGATTTATTTTATTTATTTGAAAGAGTTATAGAGAGAGGTAGATCCAGAGAGAGAGAGAGAGAGAGAGAGAGAGAGAGAGGTCTTCCATTCTGCTGGTTCACTCCCCAAATGACCACAACAGCCAGAGCTGAGCTGATCTGAGGAGCCAGGAGCCAGGAGCTTCTTCCAGGTCTTCCATGTGGGTCCAGGGGCCCAAGGAGTTAGGTCATCCTCCACTGTTTTCCCAGGCCATAGCAGAGAGCTGGATTGAAGAGGAGCAGCCAGGACCTGAACTGGAGCCCACATGAGATGCAGGCACTGCAGGCTGGGGTTTCAACCTGCTGTGCTACAGTGCCAGCCCAAGAAAGAGATCTTGATGATGGGTTCTTATCACTGATCTTCTAGGAATCAATATGCATTTGAATAAATGTTACCCTAGCTGAGCATCAGCGGTGGCTGAGAGAATTGTAAAAGATGATATCTAAATTTCTTTTTATCTACAAAAATTATGTGAATTAAATTGTACAAATTAAATTAAAGCATGAGATGATACCTAAGAGGTCAGGGCCAGGTAAGGTAGCTTGGTGGGGGTGGCCTTAGCTAATGAAGAGACTCCTCAGATAGGGGATGCCAGCGTCTCAAGTGGGGACTTAATCTGCTGTACCACAATGGTGGCTCCTAAATAAAGTTTTTAATGAAAACTACTCTTCACAAAAGAGAAACAGTTTAGTGACAATGTGGCATTATGATATTTTTGAAAGTCTGTTTAAAGACTGGTTTAACAGTGGGCAGTTGAATTCCTTGCTTCAATCTGTTGTCATATCACACCTTGTGTTGCCTTTGGAAAATTCTGCAGATCGCTTGAGAATGAGAGTGGCAATGGTGAGCCAGGTCTTATATTCTCTGGAATTCATTTTGACTTCTTTGGGGGACCCCACAGGGGTCTTTATCCTGTACTTTGAGAACCACTGCATGTAATGAGCTAACATCTCTTTAATGCATCTAAAATGTCACTATTATGTGCCACTCTTGGGAAAATTCAGGAAGTAGTGTGTTTTGCCATTGAGATGAGGAACTCTGCATGAAAAAGGCTGCCAGACTGTAAGCCTCCGGGAGGCGAGGATTGATTTCTCACTCTCAGCCCTTGCCTGCTAGAGGGTGGACTCTGAATCTCCACGACAGAACATTCTCAAAAGACAGGTGTAGCCTCTTAAGTCACCATGGTCCTAGGTGGAGTGTGTCTTGTTAAATGTGTGTGGCAAGAACATGGGGGAGCAGATTTGCCATCCTAGGTTCCAGGAGGGATACATGAAAGGGTCTACGTTGGTGTGGAACTGTGAACATATTCCTTGTAGCCAGTGTTGGGGTTGGAAAGGTAACTCCCAGAAGAGGGAGCAGAAGGAGCAAGGAGCAGAGTGGGTTTGGACTGCAGACATTGAGGCCTGTGTGATCTATGCATAGAAGAGATGGCGGTGGGAGACATGGCTGGTGAAATAGACAGGGGCCAGACTGAAAGAGGCCTTGAATGATCTATGAAGGAATCTGGATTTGTTTCTATAGACACCGGAGAGCCTCTGTTGCCAAAGCAGGTTTGAAAAAAACAGCAGGCAGTGATGGTGAAGAGGGTTGGCTGAGAGACATACCAGAGGCAGAGTGAGCATTAGAGGGAAAGAGTTAGAGTCCAGCTTGAAGCAGAGGCAGTGAAAATCTGTGGAGAGGAATCCAGAAGACATAGAAAGCCTCCATGTTTCTGATAAGAAGCTGTAAATGAGATCGGGCTTCTCTCAAGGGAAGGAAGCTGCTGGTTCTTTATGATTTCACTCCGGGCCCAGCCACAATCTTGCTAAGCAATTACACGCAGGTCCTTGGGCACTGGTTTCTCCATATGTAAAATGTAGAAATGGATGGCTTGCCTATTTGTGTCACAGGAGTCTGTGTAAGGATTAATGAGCTCTTTGACAGAAAGGCACTTTATTAATCTCAGCCATCAATAATAAAAATGAGAATGTTTGCCAGGTGCTTTTGCTCCTTTGTCGAAGGCTGCTGTGTAAATACAGCACACTGCCTGGAACTACTGTCAGTGTTAATAATGGTAAAGTCATTACCACAAAATGCCTGCACAGCAAGGCTGTTCTCTCAGTCAATTCCAAAGAAGGA
This sequence comes from Lepus europaeus, assembly GCF_033115175.1. Lineage (NCBI taxonomy): Eukaryota > Metazoa > Chordata > Mammalia > Lagomorpha > Leporidae > Lepus > Lepus europaeus. The sequence goes on along the minus strand of NC_084834.1, from coordinate 93,595,218 downwards.
AGATCAAGCCAGGCACGGAAGTCTATTCCATTTTTTTTTTTATTATGAATCTTCCTTATTATAAGCAGTTTTTCTGGTTAGTAGAGAAGTCATTTTAGGAGTGTTTGAATTTCACTGTACTTTGTGATTTCCATCCCTCTCTTCCGGTCAGATATTCCGTCACTCTCAGGAGCATCATTATCCTGACTTTTCCCCATGCAAATGGAAGTGGGACAACAACATAGGATGCCTCCAGTACCTGCATCTGTGTTCTGGTTGACTTTGGACTAGTTCCATTAACTTAACCCATAGCCATACAGTATGGTACTAAAGTGCATTAACTCCAGAGTTAGACTAGTTGGGTTGAAAACCAATTATTTTTCCTATAATCCTTGTTAAATCACATAACCCAGTCAGCTTCAGTTTCCTCATCTCTTAAGTGATACTAATAATGATGCTAAGCTCATAATGCTATTGTGAAGGTAGTGTGAGTAAATCATAAAAGGGTCAGGTGTTGAGTAACTGCTAGTTTTTGTCAAATTTTGTTACCATTATCATCCTGTCTTCCTCTCTCCTAATCAGGATTCTTTTTCATTCTTTGTTCATTCCTTGTTTGTCCACCAGTAGTTAACTTGTGGCCATACAATTGATCATCAGTCTTCTCTTTACCTTGAAAAAATCCACAAAAACTTTACCTTTTGTTCATTTCCACCTTACATCTTCTTATTGGGCTTTCTTTTGTCCTAGCAAGTCAAGTACTTTATCTGCTGTGAATATAAAGGTTCCAGTAACTTTGCCCTAACCATTTCTCATGACACATTGCCATCCTCCTGCGTAATCATCTGGTCAAGAAAATTTGCTTGCACCTTCCTTTTTGACCTCTGCAGTCAATGTATTCTGAAGATCTGTAACAGAAACTTTTCTTCTAAAAGTACCTTCCTATATTATCTCATATGAATCAGGATTTGCTGGGAACTCACACCAGGCCCTAATTTATGGTGCTAAAACTCAAGAATGGGTGGGGTGCAAACCAAACCAATGTTCTGCTCACCAAATGCAGGCTAATGCTGCTAATTTTCACAAAAATTTCCAGAGTTGGTCAGGTTAGCTTGGGATTCTGTTTGGTACCCTATGAATCATGAGTCATCATGCTTGGTATATTTTGCTGTGGGTCCACTGGCAAATTGCCTGCTTTGTTCCATGTTCAGAGAATGGATATTAAGTCAGCATCTTTCCCTTAAATGTCTCTTAAGTTCTTTGGGTCAGGAACCAAATGGAGGCAATGGTTTTACTTCCTATGGAAAGTTCATCCATAGTTCTTAATGGTGAATTATGTTCTATTCAAATTGCATGGAGTAGATTGAAAATGACTGTTGAAAATAGATGCTAGTAGAGATGGGAAAATGACTGAGTAGTAAGATAAATCAGAATATGTTAGCATTTAATCAGTTCCTTCCTTTGTGATTCCAGTGTTAACTGCTTCTCTCTCTGCCCTCTTATATTTCTCTTAACCATGTTGACTAAGAAACTGTTAGATGAACATACAAGAAGGCAGTTTTATTTTTGAAAATTGGAATCCTCTATCTGGTATTAGATCACAGAGATCAAAATATAGCACCTCTGCTTTATTTACCTTTTAGTATGGGGTACTTTCATGTTAGCCATAAAGGTAAGTGTCCGATCTTGACTAAGTTATCTAATGCCTGTCCCTTGTCCCATGGTTTTCTCATTTTGAAAATGGGAACAATAAAAATAATCTGCTATGGGGTGGGCATTGTGGCATAGTGGGTAAAGCTACCACCTGCAGAGATGGCATCCCATATGTGCACCGGTTAGGGTTCTGGCTGTTCCACTTCTAATCCAGCTCCTTGATAATGGCCTGGGAAAAGCAGTGGGATATAGCCCAAGTATCTGGGCCCCTGCCACCTATGTGGGAGATACGGAAGAAGTTCCTGGCTCCTGTCTTCAGCCTGGTCTAGTCCTGGCCATGGTGGCATCTGGAGAGTGAGCCAGCAGATGAAAGGTATCTCTCTCTCTCTCTCTCTTTCCCTCTTTCTTGTAACTCTGACTTTCAAATAAATTTTTTTTTTAAAAAGCATCTGCTCATAGGGTAGTTGTGAGAGTTAATTGATGGAAGAGATGTAAAGTTATTAGAGCAATACATGGTACAGAGCATCTGTTAGCAAGATTTTCTTTTGATCTTTTTTGATGTTAATTTTTAACAGAATCAATGTGCTTTGTAGATACAGTTATAAGAACATAATGATAATTCCTTCCTCCCTTCCTCCCTTCCTCCCTTCCTCCCTTCCTCTCTCTCCCTCTTCCACCCTCATTCCTTTTTCCTTTCTTTTTATTTTTAGTTTTTGAGATAACATACTTTTTTTTTTTTTTTTGACAGGCAGAGTTAGTCAGAGAGAGAGACAGAGAGAGAAAGGTCTTCCTTTTTGCCGTTGGTTCACCCTCCAATGGCCGCTGCGGCCAGCGCATCGTGCTGATCCAAAGCCAGGAGCCAGGTGCTTCTCCTGGTCTCCCATGCGGGTGCAGGGCCCAAGCACTTGGGCCATCCTCCACTGCCTTCCCGGGCCATAGCAGAGAGCTGGCCTGGAAGAGGGGCAACCGGGATAGAATCCGGCGCCCCAACTGGGACTAGAACCTGGTGTGCCGGTGCCGCAAGGTGGAGGATTAGCCTGTTAAGCCACGGCGCTGGCCTAGATAACATACTTTTTACATTACAATAAAAAGGCTTAATACTTTACCAAGTAAGTTTAACAAGTAGGAAACAAAAAGTGCCCACTTTATAGTGGAAATAGAGACAATGGTTATAAACAATAATTGAATGGAAAAATGACCATTTCACCTATACACAGTAAATTTTAAAGTGCTCACAGATCACTAGGACTATAGTAGTTTGACAGAGGTATAAAACAAAGTTTTACAAAACTGTATTTGCAGCAATACTGATACACAGACATTTCTGTCTTTTTTTTTTCTTTCTTTTTGTTTAGTTTTAAATTTTTGCTCCCATATGTAAGGGAGAACATACAGTATTTGTCTTCCTGTGTCCGGCTTATTTCACTTAACGTGATATCCTCTAGTTGTGTCCCTTTGAAGCAAATGGTAGAATTTCACTCTTTTTTATAGCTGAATAATATTCCATTGTGTATAATATATACCACATTTTATTTATCTTTTCATCTGATTATGGACACATTGGTTGATTCCAAATTTTGGTGATTATGAATGATGTTGCTGTAAACATGGTGGTGCAGATATCTCTTTGATACATTGTGTTCAAGTCTTTTGAGTATATACCCAGTAGTGGGATTGCTGAATGATGTGGCAAGTCTATTTCTATTCTTTTAAGAAATCTCCACACCATTTTCCACAGTGGCTGCACTAATTTACATTGCTACCAACAGTGTATAAGTGTTCCCCTTTGTCCACATTCTCACAAGCATTTGTTACTCTCTGTGTTGTTTATTTTAGCCATTCTGACAGGGGTGAGATGATATCTCATTGTGGTTTTGATTTGCATTTTCAGGATGGCTAGTGATGTTTAGCATTTTTTCTTATATTTGTTGATCATTTGTATTTCTTCTTTTGAGAACTGTCTGTTGAAGTCCTTTACGCATTTTGCAACTGGATTGGTTTTGTTGTTGTTTTTGCTGAGTTTTTTAAGTTGCTGATATATTGAGATATTAATGCTTTGTAAGATAGGTGGTTTGCAAATATTTTTCCCATTCTATTTGATGTATCATCACTCTATGGATAATTTCTTTTGCTGTACTAAAGCTTCTGAGTTTGATATAGTCCGATTTGTTTAGTTTTGTTTTTGTTACCTATGCTTTGGGGGTCTTGTCTAAGAAATCATCCCCTACACCAATGTCTTGGAGTGTTTCCCCTGTTTTCTTTTAGCAACTGCAGTCTCAGGTCTTAAATTTAGGTCTTTGATGAATCTTGAGTGAGAGGTATGGATCTAATTTCATTCCTTTACACATCCCGTTTTTCCTGTACTATTTGTTGGAGATATTATCCTTACTCCACTGTATGGTCTGAGCACTTTTGTCAAAAATTGGTTGCCTGTATGTATGTGGACCAATTTATGGAATCTCTATTCTGGTCCATTGATCTATGTATTGGTTTTTATGTCAGTATCATGTTGTTTTACTTACTATAGCTTTGTACTATTCTTTGAAGTCAGGAAATGTGATACCTCCAGCTTGACTTTTCTTATTCAGAATCGCTTTGGCTATTCTGGGTCTTTGGTGTTTCCATATGAATTTTAAGATTGCATTTTCTAATTCTGTAATGTTATTGGTATTTTGATAGAGATTGCTCTGAATCTATAGATTGCTTTAGGGAGTACAGCCTTTTTAATGATATTGAGTCTTCTGATCCATGAGCAAGGAGTATCTTTCCATTTTCTTATTCCTTGATGATTTCTTTCATCAGTGTTTGACAATTTTCATTGTAGATATCTTACACTTCTTTTGTTAAATTCATTATTATATATTTAATTTTTTGTGGCTATTGTGAATGGAATTTATTTCTTGATTTCTCTTTCTGTGAGTTCATCATTAGCACAAAAAACTACTGTTTTTTGTATGTATATTTTATAACCTGTAACTTTACTGACTTGGTTTACAGCTTTTCAGTGGAGTATTTATGGAGTTGGTGGAGTTTTATTTCCCATGTACAACATCATGCCATCTGCAAACATGAGTAATTTGACTTTCTCTTTCCAGTTTGATTCCCTTTATTTTTTCTACTCCCTAATTGCTCTTGCTAAAACTTCCAGTACTGTATTGAATTAGAGTGGCAAAAGTGGGCATCCTTTTCTTGTTCCAGATCTGAGTGGAAATGCTTTCACTCTTTCCCCATTCAGTATGGTATTGGCTGTTGGTTTGTGCTGTATAGCCTTTATAATTTTGAGGAATATTCCTTCTATACCTAATTTGTGTTTTTTATCATGAAAGAGTGTTGAATCTTATCAGATGCTTTCTCTGCATCTATTGAGATGACCATGTAGTTTTTTTATTATTATTTTTTTTAATTATTTATTTTTATTTTTTTATTTTTGACAGGCAGAGTGGACAGTGAGAGAGAGAGACAGAGAGAAAGGTCTTCCTTTTGCCGTTGGTTCACCCTCCAATGGCTGCCGCGGTTGGCGCGCTGTGGCTGGCGCACTGTGCTGATCTGATGGCAGGAGCCAGGTGCTTCTCCTGGTCTCCCATGCGGGTGCAGGGCCCAAGAACTTGGGCCATCCTCCACTGCCTTCCCAGGCCATAGCAGAGAGCTGGACTGGAAGAGGGGCAACCGGGACAGAATCCGGTGCCCCGACCGGGACTAGAACCCGGTGTGCTGGTGCCGCAAGACGGAGGATTAGCCTAGTGAGCCGTGGTGCCGGCCATGACCATGTAGTTTTTGTTTTTCATTCTATTGATGTGATTTATGATATTTATTGATATGAAATTGTTGAACCACCCTTGCATTTCTGGGATAAAGCCCTCTTGATCATAATGTGTGACTTTCGGATGTGGTTTTGAATTTGATTTGCTAGTATTTTATTGAGAATCTTTGTGTTTATATTCAATAAGGATATAGGTCTATAGTTTTGTTTCAGTGCCATGTCTTTGTTTGGTGGTGCCATATATTTTAATGATGTTTACTTCTAATGCAGGATACCCTCCAGAATTTTTTGTAAGGCTGGTCTGGTGGTGGTGAATTCTCTCAGTTTTTGCTTAGCTGGAAAATACTTTATTTCTTCTTCATTTTTAAAGGAAAGCTTCGCTAGATATAATATTCTTGGTTGGAGGTTTTCTATTTTTAAGATGTTGAATATGTCATTTCACTGTCTTCTGACCTGTAGGATTTCCACTGAGAAGACTAAGGTTAATCTAATTGGTTTTCCTTTATATACTTGGTGGTTTTCTCTTACTGTCTTTCGTATTCTCTCCTTGTCTTTAACTTTTGGCAGTTTGATGACAGAATGCCTTGGAGAAGACTATTTCTGGTTGAGTCTGCTTGGGGTTCTCTGAGCTTCTTGTATCTGGCTGTCCATGTGTCTTTCAAGACTTAGAAAATTTTCAGCTATTATTTCATTTAGCAGGGTCTCAATGCTTTTTTTCTTTTTTTCTCTTTCAGGAATATATATATATATAAAATTTGAATATTTGATCATTCAATCATATCCCATATTTTATATAGACTTTGTTCATTCTTTTAAATTTTTTTATCTTTATTTTTGTCTGGTTGGATTATTTCAAAATTCTTGTCCTCGAGATCAGAAATTCGTTTCTCCACTTGGTCTATTCTACTGTTAAAGTTCTCAGTATGTTTTATATCACTGATTGAAGATTTTATCTCCAAAATTTTCTATTTGGTTCATCTTAATGAATTCTATCTTCTTAGTGATATTTTCATTTATTTCCTCATCTCTTTAATCTGTCTATCTGTATTCTTTTGCAACTCATTAGATTTCCTTACAATCATTATTTGTATTTGTGTATCTGTTATTTCATGGGTTTTTTTCAGTTCAGGATCTAATTCTGGAGGAGTATTGTGTTCTTTTGTAGGTGTCATACTATCTTGTTTCTTCATGTCTCCTGTGTCCCTATGTTGACGTCACTCATTTAAGTATATTTGTTCCTTCTTCTTTATGAAGTAGATTTTAATGGAGAAGAGTTCATGGTTTAGCTGGAAAGCAGGGTATTACTTGGCTTGTTGCTTTTGGCTTTGGTTCTAGGTGAGTTCAGGAGTGTATGTAGCCTCTGAGTGATTTATTTTGTCCTAATCAATGTCAGCTGTTTATAACTGACACAGTGGACTAGTCTGCTGTAGTTCATACGGATAGAAGTGTGGCTTTGAGATGAATGAATTTCCTTGGGTGTGTATCTTTGGTCTACAGAGAATTCACTGTTAGTCTGCCTGGTGAATACGATAGCCAGGGCCTTGTTCTTGGTGCTGAGGGAGACAGGGGTGGTTGCCCCCTTGCCTTACTTACAAGCCTGAGTGATGTCAGGGGTTATGGCACCAATTGCTGTGGCTCTAGGACTATATGATACAAAAAGACCCTTCCTCAGGTCCTGATAGGAGAGTCCAACTGTTGATGTGTCTTTTAGTGCCAACAGTTCTAGTCCTAGGGTTAGTGGAGATGAACTGAACCCTGTTCCAGTCCTTTAGGGTGACTTCAGGTATACAGGAGATTTTACTCTGGAGAGTATGAGTCTACAGAAGTGGAATGCAGGTAGGTTCTCCTCTATGTTCATGAGGTTATGTTCCAGTGGCACTGAGAAATTTACAATGAGTTGTTACAGTCCTGATGTTGCAAAGTCTAGTGGGGTCTTTACCTAGATCTCACAGGGTGGGATCAGATTTTTTTTATATGTTGCTTCTGATGTTAGACCCCAAAAGGTAAGGTGAATTCCTATTACTCACATACAGTGCGTGGATGTACTCCAAAACTCCCACAGTTGAAGGATGCACGGGATCTGTCCATTGTCCCACACATTGCCCTGACTCTGACTATGTGCTGGTGGGAGAACAGAGGTGTGCTGTGGGGAGCGGAAGGAAACAAGGAGATTTCCCTGCTCCAAGCCCCACAGTTGCTCAGACCCCAGTCAGCTCTTCTGGCTGAAGTACAAGTCAATGAGTGTCTGGAATTCCCTCTCAGGTAAAACTGCACGCGGTGGGGCAATTCTTCCTATCTTGGTGTGGTAACATGGTGGCCCACAACTGGCAGCTGGCTGTGCTGCATGGTGGCTGCAGTGGTGTCTCTGTCTTGTCTCCTCTTGTCCCATTGAAATCAGCTAGCTTATTAATAATTTCAATATTAATATCTTGAGGGCCCTTGCTGTCTATTCAGACAAGAATTCTGAATATCAGCTCGAATAAACCATGTGACATGGTAAGTTAGCATTTATTCGATGAGCAATAAGTAGAAAGTACTTAACATAACTGCTCATTGAATATTAGCTATCAGTTTCATAATTCTAATGGCACATGCATTACATAATAATTATAATAGCAAATTCTTGTAGAGAACTTACTTTGGGCCAAGCAATATCAAATTTCATGTTATCATGAAACATGCTGTTTCATTATTCCTTATGATACCTTTCAGTGAAGTAGGGGCCATTGTCATTGTTGCTGTACAGATGAGAAAACTGAGGTGCAGACAGATTAAGTAACATGTCTAAGGTCCCACAGTGAATGAGTGGAGGGACAGAATCTATGCATGTATCCGCTATGCTCTGTTGTCTCTTATGAAAATAAAAAAGTTGAGCAAAGTATCTGGAGAATACAATTAGATGGTTAGGCTGATGGCACTTTCACTTTTTCCTGCTTTCTTTCAAGCCCTAGATTTGTTTATCAGGTCAGATAAACCTAGTTAAACCTACTTAAAAATGAAGATTAGTAGGTAGCATTAAAGGAGAAAAAAGGATGAAACAATGTCTTACAAGGACTATCTGGAATCTCAGTGGGTATGTGTAAAAGTGAAGCTTCCAGTTCATTTTGCCTAAGACAAGATCTCACTGACTTGGGAATGAGGTGACAGCATGTTTTACATAAACACTTCTAGTCTTATTTAGCTTCAGCCCCTTCTTCTCTTTCCAGCTGGTTCCCTTAGTTGCTCACAACTTTGCCTGAGACCCTCGGCAATTGTACACCTAATGACCCTGGTGACATTTTAGATGACTTCTTGTTGTACTGCAGCCCTGCCTGTTCTGCTCTGTAGGTCATAATAGTGCCTGACTGCAGAGTGGAGTGCCTAAGGGCTTCAGCTTAAGTCACACAGAAGGATTCAAAATCCCATCTTGCTTGTACTAGGAAATTTCAATATGTTTTTCTGTTTTATTTTTTATTTATTCAAAAGGTAGAAACACACACACACACACACACACAGAGAGAGAGAGAGAGAGAGAGAGAGAGAGAGATGTAGGCAGACCACTGATTCACTCCCTAAATACCTGCAACAGTGAGTCTGGGCAGTCTGTTATTAGCAGCCAAGAACTCAGTACAAGTTCACACATGATTAGCAGGGACCCAAGTACCTGAGCCATCACCTCATCACCTGCTGCCTTCTAGGGTGCACATTAGGAGGAAGCCAGAATTGGAAGTGGAGTTGGGACTGGAACCCACACACTCAAATGTGGGATGCGCACATCCCAAGAGGTATCCTGACCCATCCCAGTCAACACTTTTAAGACTTAGTTTATTTGTTGAAATCCTTACTTAATATATGCTAAATTGATCTTCTCTATATAAAGAGAATTGAAAATGAATCTTGATGTGAATGCAAGGGAAGAGGGGGCGGGAGAGGGGAGGGTTGAGGGTGGGAGGGAAGTTATGGGGGGGAAAAGCCGTTGTAATCCATAAGCTGTACTTTGGAAATTTATATTCATTAAATAAAAGTTAAAAAAAAGAAAAAAAGATATCACAAAAAAAGACTTAGTTTATTTATCTATATAATGGGCATGTATCATGTGCCTCATAGTTTTTGAGTGGATTGAGTGGCAAGGGCAGGGCATGAAATATTTTTATTGTCACATTTGAAACTTTGAAAAAAACTGGCTTGCCTTGGATCATTAACAGATTCATTATTGAAATAACAACAGAACTCAGCTGTTAGCATGAGAAATGACCTGGGGTACTTTTTTTTTTTTAAGATTTATTTTATTTATTTTGAAAGACAGAGTTACAGAGAGAGGCAGAGACAGAGAGAGGGGTCTTCCACCTGATGGTTCACTTCCCAGATGGCAGCAATGACCAGAGCTGCGCCGATCTGAAGCCAGGAGCCAGGAGCTTCTTCCAGGTCTCTCACATGAGTGCAAGGGCCCAAGGATTTGAGCTATCTTCTACTGCTATCCCAGGCCACAGCAGAGAGCTGGATTGGAAGAGGAGCAGCTGGGACTAGAGCTGGCGCCCATATGGGATGCCGGCGCTTCAGGCCAGGGCTTTAACCCACTGCACCACAGCGCAGGCTCCAACCTGGGGTACTTTTTAACAAAGTAAAATAAACTTTCTGTTTCCAACTTTTAGCACATGTGTTACTACTACTGGTGATACTTACCAAGACTGGGAAGAACATGCTGAGGACAGAGTATAGAGCTAGGAAGTACTAGGAAAAATGTACCTGCAAAACAGTGCTCTGCTGCTTATTTAGGTATGTGAGATAATATATGTAAATGTGTTCCGCAGATTTTCAACTTCTCGGCAATCCAAGACAATATTCTCATAATTCTCATCAGAAACTTGAGAACAGCAGTGTGGAATTAGTGTACTCAAGGGAGACAGAGAGAAGAGGCAGAGTTACATTGTGTTTTAAGGAACATGTATAGATTGGATTGGAGGAACTTGGAATTTTGGCATTTGGACAACTTGAGAAAGGCAAATAGTAGAAAAGCATTGTAGGTGATAAAATACTGGTAGTATTAGAATATTTGACATTTGTTTGGCAAATCAGTGGGACCTTGAGTACCAGGTAGAGGATTCTGGATGATTTTATTTGGCCTTGATGTCCTGGGGAATTTGTGACTTTTCCTTTCACTGTGAGCAGAGTGCCAGTGGGTCTTCTGTTCCAGCTCCTGATGCAGGTATTGAGGCAGTGATGATTGACCACGGTGCCTCTTCTTGGGATGCAGGCATGGTGGGTACCGATGTCCTCCAGAATTCTCAACGCTCTCCTCATTCTCTGTCTGGGGTGAGCCACTTTCTTCTTTCTGATTGTCAAACACAAAGGGACGTATCACAGGCCTTCTCCTAGACATCCACTCATATAAGTGGGGATGGAGACATGGAGCAGCTTCTGAGAAATCTGTCTGAACCTGGATAGGACAGGCACTTCTCAGGTTATCAAACTGAGCAAGCAGCTCTTGTCACTAGTGCAGAAAACCATTTCTGAATTTAACCCATTGCAAACTTTCTCTCTCCATGAAACAGAACCAATTGGAGGTACAGGTAATCTGGATGTACCATTACGTACTATACCAATCCCATGATTATACTGGACTTCATTTATTTATTCAATGAATATGTACCACGTGCTAGGTCCTCTTTTAGATGTGGGAATATGATAATGAATATAATGAAGAGACATCCCCGACGTCCTGGCCCTTATGTTCTGGTAGAAGGAGACAGATAATAAACCTCATGAATAAATAACTTGTGTTGCACATTAGATGGAGGAAATGGACAAGGATCCCATATTCCTGGGTCCTTGGATATCCCTAATGCCTGAGCAAACATCTACACAAGTGCTCAAGAATTACTTACAGGACAAAGTGGGGTTGAAAGTATAAGCTAAGATCTTCTTTCTGACAATGTAGTCTCAAACAGCTAAGACATATTCATGGTGTTTTAGTTTTCCCCAATACACACATCAAGAAAACAAATGAAACTTTTACAATTATTTGTTTTTCATAAAACTGATTCTGTTGTTAATTAGAAGTTATCTGACATTAATTTATAGAATGAATTTCATATCCTAGTTGTTTGGAAAGGTTATTGTATGGTATTTTCTTGTTCACCCATTTATTATTTTATCTTGATAAAGAGTAAGAAAAAGGAAGAAGGAGGGGTGGTAGAGAAAGAGAGCAAGAGGTAAAATGTAAAAAGATTTTAGGGCTGGTGCCGCAGCTCACTTGGCTAATCCTCCGCCTGCAGCGCTGGCACCCCGGGTTCTAGTCCCGGTTGGGGCTCCGGATTCTGTCCTGGTTGCCCCTCTTCCAGTCCAGCTCTCTGCTGTGGCCCGGGAAGGCAGTGGAGGATGGCCTAGGTCCTTGGGCCCTGCACCAGCAGGGGAGATCAGGAGGCAGTACCTGGCTCCTGGCTTCGGATCAGCACAGTGCACTGGCCGTAACGCGCCAGCTGAAGTGGCCACTTGGGGGGTGAACCAATGGAAAAAGGAAGACCTTTCTCTCTGTCTCTCTCTCTCACTGTCTAACTCTGCCTGTCAAAAAAAAAAAAAATTTAAAAAAATGTAAAAAGCTTTTAAAAAGTCATTTTTTTTAAGTCTATCATTTCTGTCTTTAGCAACTTTATCTGGTTGTCTTTCATTTCCTGAACTACTTAGGCACAATAATTATGGACAAATCTTAAATTTTAAAAAATAATTCTTGTGGCCCGCCCTGTGGTATAGTGGGTAAAGCTGCCGCCTATGGTGCCGGCACCCCAATATGGGCGCCAATTCAAGTCTCAGCTACTCCACTTCTGACCCAGCTCTCTGCTATGACCTGGGAAAACAGTAAAGGATGACCCAAGCCCTTGGGCCACTGCACCCACATGGGAGAACCAGAAGAAGTTTCTGGCTCCTAGCTTCAGATTGACATACGGGTGGCCATTGCGGCCATCTGGGGCATGAACCAGCAGGTGGAAGACTTTTCTCTCTCTCTCTCTTTCTCTCTCTCTCTCTCTCCCTCTCTCTCTCTCCCTCTCTGTAACTCTGCCTTAAAATAAATAAATAAATCTTCAAAAAGGAGAAATGTTCTTTAACAAAATAATTTTCACATGATTGCACATAGTGTTTGTATATTCATATCTTTTACATATTTTGTATGAGTGGTATTTACCTTTAGCTTCTAAAACTTTGTGACCTTTTAGTTTGAATAGAGTTTAATGTCTACCACAGTGTAGCATGTAAAGAAATTTTAATATTTTTTGCCATATCAAAACATTTATGAGGAATTATCTCAGCCATTTAAAAAATTAGTCTGAATTTAGTAGGCTGAAAACATGAAAGACTCGTTGATTTTTTAAAAAAGGTTTTATTTTTTATTTATTTGAGAGGCAGAGTTGTAGACAGAGAGAGGGAGAGACAGAGAGAAAGGTCTTCTATCTGCTGTTTCACTCCCCAGATGGCCTCAATGGCTGGAGCTGAGCCAACCCGAAACCAGGAGTCAGTAACTTCTTCTGGGTCTCCCACATAGATGCAGGGGCCCTTGAACTTGGGCCATCCTCCACTGCTTTCTCAGGCCATAAGCAGAGAGCTGGATTGAAGAGGAGCAGCTGGGACATGAACCAGTGCCCATATGGGATGTTGGTGCACACAGCACCGCCCCCGTATCTCAGCCATTTTATGAATTATGTTTCATCAGAGCCATGGGGATGACATTGGTGGTGCAGGGTTGGTGTTGGGGATGGGTGCTGTCAGTCAAGGCTCTCAGAGACCACAGCAAGTGAGTACTGACAGGAAACTATGCTTTCTTTCTTCCTCTTTCCTCGTACTTATTTCAGTTGGCATTGGTTTATTTCTGTTTTTCTTTGGATTTATGCACACACAAACTCATACATACACATTTAAGAGTTATTCTACCCACTGAGTTCGGAAAAGATCTCTGTGAGATTGTAGCATGGTGAAGGAAACAGATATTTCCTTACATAACATATATCACAGTTTGTAATATAATTTATTTGTGAATTTACTTTCAATATTTGAATAAAGTATGAGAAAGTATTGTTGAAGATTATAATATTTTTCAAAACGAGCATATGGCTAGGGAACTACAGATAGGTTAGTTGTCAGAGAATGTCTTTGTTTGAGAAAAAAGTGGTTGGGTAGGTGTAGTCAGATAAAGAGGAGAAGGGTGGAGTGGGAGAATGTTCCAGGCTGAGGAAACAGCATATGTGAGGATCGAGAGGTGATGGATAGTTGAAGAGTTGCACTGTGCACAAGAGAGAGAGGGATAATAAACAAGACTCTAGAACTATCGGATTCTGTTATGAAGAGCTTTGTGGGCCATCTCTTATGACAGAGAAGTTTTAAACAAAGGGTTAGTGACATGACCAGATTTGAGCAACTCAAAGAATGCTCCCTTTGCTTTTTGAAGAACGTTTAGAGAAAGATAAGACAGATGGTAAAGAAACAAGGTGGCCCCAGAGAGACATTGTGATGGTCTGGACGAGGCTGCTCAGGCACAGCCATGAGGTATGTGGATCTGCAGGACTTGTTTGCATTTAGAAGATGGAAAGAAGGGCAGGCAGACATGATTCCTAGTTTCTGGCTCAGCTGACTGTGTGGGTAGTGGTTACAATTTTAGAGAAGAGGAACACTGGGGAAGGAACAGACATAGAAGGAAGAAAATGAATTCAACTGTGGGCATGAACAGTTTGAGACATCCAGCAGGAAGTTGCACATATGGCTCAAGTGACTGGGTTCCTGCCACTCGTGTGGGAGATCTGGGTGGACGTGGGCTGGAGACTATGTTTAGGCCTGAACACTAAGTAGAAGCATCCTTTGGGGGAAGAGCTTGGGGAAAGAGACTCTGGGAACTCTGATGAGTACTAATAAAAGAGTTACCAGAGAAGCAGGAGGGAAATAATAATAAAGATGATAAAAGTGGAAATAAAGGCCGGTGCCGCTGCTCAATAGGCTAAGTCCCGGTCGGGGCACCGATCCTGTCCTGGTTGCCTCTCTTCCAGGCCAGCTCTCTGCTGTGGCCAGGGAGTGCAGTGGAGGATGGCCCAAGTTCTCGGGCCCTGCACCCCATGGGAGACCAGGAGAAGCACCTGGCTCCTGCCATCGGAACAGCGCAGTGCGCCGGCCGCAGTGTGCCTACTGCGGTGGCCATTGGAGGGTGAACCAACGGGCAAAAGGAAGACCTTTCTCTCTGTCTCTCTCTCTCACTGTCCACTCTGCCTGTCAAAATAAATAAATAAATAAATAAATAAATAAATAAATAAAATAATAGTGGAAATATGCTTGATACTATGTACTGGACACTATTTTATGTATTTTTATATATTAGATACATCTAATCTGCTCTAGAAGTTGGTGCTACTGTGATCCTTTATCTTATAGAAGAAAAATATGTGAGCTTCAAAATATTAAGTAACTTATAGACTCACATACCAGTAGACAACATGGCTGATTTAAATCCAGGCCTTCTGGCTTCAGGGTTTTGGTAGTCTCTTTCTGTACTCTACTGAAAGTCATCAAAATTTAATGTGGTCTTATCTGCTGGTTCATTCCCCTAAATGTCTGCAACAGCTAGGGCTGGACCAGGCCAATATTGAGAGCCAGCAGGTCAATGCAGGTTTTCCACATGGGAGATAGGAACCCAATCACCTGAGACATCAACCAACTGCCTCCTAGGGTCTGTATTAGTGAGAAGTTGGAGTCAGGAACCAGAGCTGAGAATTAAGCCCAAGCGTTCCAATGCGGGTTGTGGGCATCCTAACCACTAGGGATTCTTTATGAGAGGAATAAATTTGAGAAACTTTTTCTTTCTAGAAAGTAGAATATATAACCTAAAATAATCATAAATAATATTTAGTTATAAATTACAGAATATGTTGCTTTCTGACAGTTACTTTAGCCATATGGTGATTAGTTGATTACCACTACCCATCAGGCAGCAGTATTCAATTTGAATGCAAAGTCTATGTCCAGAATTATACTGATGTGTGAGTTCTGTCTTAGGAAGCTGGCGAACAAATACATTATAAATTTTAACCAGACTTAAACGGATTGCTTTCACTGAGAACAAATGGCAATCATCTTTCAGTACATTTCATTCAATTTACTCACTTCCTTCCACTTATTACTTTAAAAGTACAGATGGCAAGGATTGCCTTGAGGAAGTCTCCTAAAAAAAATTACTCTTCTTGGTGACTTGCAATCTGGTTTAATTTTGACCCTAGGCTTTTGTCTACGTGAGTTGGAACACTGTCCCTAAGCTCCAAGTTGTTCAGAAACTTAGAGCATGCACTGGCCTATTTCTCTGTAGGAAGATAGGGTATGGGAAAATGTCACACTGAAACTAGGTTGCATCAAACCACAGTCCTATAAAGGTGGAGTGAAAAGTGTCCTCTTGAGTTCTGTCATTGATAGGTGGTGTTCTTCCTTATCAGTCTTATTAGTGTGTGTTTAATGGGTTTATGAAAATCTTTAGAATAATTAAAAAAAAAAATCTTCCCTTTGGAGGAAAGTTATAAAAAAGATACTAATGCATTTAAATGTAAAATTTTGTGTAATATAAAGTGTTATTTCAAGTAAACTGTTTACTTAGAGTTAGATTAAAATTATTTAGATGTAAAATACACTTAAAAATACATTTTATTGTTTGAATGCCTTTTGTACCTCTAGTTTGTGGATTTTGAAGCGTTTGGGGTATACTTGCATATTATTTGAAGAAAAACAATTGTGTTCTGTAAATAGAGCTTTGTTATTTGGGCTAACCCTACTTTCTTAAGGAAAAAAAGGTAAGATTATCAGTTGCTTCAGAATTCCATTTAGTCATTGATAAAGGAAAAGAGCAGAGGAAATGAAAATAATGAAGAAAGATACAGGTAAAGATTAAATGGATTTTCGTTACCAGGCAGGCAAATGCAGGGCCAAACCAGTAAAAGAGTCAGTTTGGTACAGCTTCTTTTCATTTGGAACAGGCCTTGCAGATAATTATACTTGCTGACTCATTTGTCACGTCATACATTTCTTCACTTTTGCTACAAATCGTATTTCATGAAGTTCATTTCATGATTGATTTGCTGGTCTTAATAAAAAGTGCTTGGGTCTCCCCAGGTTAAAAGACTTCAGGGACTACCTGCCTGAGCAAATTCATAGTACGTATTCTTTATTGGGTGACAAACAGGGCAGTGAAACAGTTTTCCTTTTGGTTCAATTGCCAACAGTTTTCCTTTTGGTTCAGGGACTGATTATGGGCAAGGAGTACCTTGTGTCCTCCTGGAGCACCTCACAAGCCCTAAGCTCAGCGGCCTTTGCAGAGAGATCAACAGAGATGGGTGCTTTCCTGCCTGGGCTTATCTCAGTGGGTCTCTACTTGAGTTTGCAGGCTGCTGAGAGGGGGCAGAGGGGACTCTAGTGATGCTTACACTTGAGCATGGCTTTATATCATGTTTGAGTAATTTCCTATATTCAAAGAAAATGACCAAGGCTTCCCTGTGCTCTGTGTCTTGGGAGTGTGTGCCTGAGTGAGAGAATGAGAATGTATGTTTCTCCACTGTTAGGTGTCTTGTCTACTCTTGTGGCATTTTTTCTGGTTTATGTTTTTTTGAGAGCCAGAGAAAGGCTTTGATCTGAATAACTTTTATTTTTTTTAAATTTATTTTATTTATTTAAAAGACAGAGTTACAGAGAGAGGTAGAGACAGAGAGCGAGGTCTTCCATCCGCTGGTTCACTCCCCAGATGGCCGCAATGGCTGGAGCTGTGTCAATCCAAAGCCAGGAGCCAAGATCTTCTTCCAGGTCTCCCATGTGCAGAGTGGGTCCAGGGGCCCAAGGACTTGGGCCATCTTCTACTGCTTTCCCAGGGCATGGAGGAGAGCTGGATTGGAAGTAGAACAGCTGGGACTAGAACTGGCGCCCATATGGGATGCCGGCACTTCAGACCAGGGCTTTAACCCACTGTGCCACAGTGCCAGCCCCTGAATAACTTTAATTTTAAGAACTTTCCTGGTGGTTTAAGTCAAGCTTGAGAGAGGAAGTTGTTGTTCTTGCTAGTATCTTCATATGTCTCTTTTTAGCTTCCCTGTAAAGATGGGTGGTTGTCTCAGGTGTTTCAAACACATTGTGGCCTAAACTTGGACTTTCTAGATTTATTATAGGCTATTCTCAACATTAATAAGTTGCTTCTCCAGGATAGACAACAGACTCATAGAATGGCAGATGCCCTAAACAGCACTCTGGCCTCAGAATTAGCCCTTAAGGCATTCGGTTCTGGCTAAAAAGCCCATGAGAGTATTTCAGGCATGGAAAGCCAAGACACTGTGGCAAAAAACAAACAAACAAACAAACAAACAAACAACAACTAAATGAAAGGTCTCTGTGAGTGAGATCCCAGTGGAAAGAATGGGCCATCAAAGAAGGAGGTACCTTTCTCTGAAGGGAGGAGAAAATTTCCACTTTGACTATGACTTTGTCTAAAGAATATTGGAGTTGGCGAACTCAAAAGCTTCCATAGCCTTGGCAACTCATGACAAGCACCTAGGGTGATTACTGACATCATAAATAAGAGTGTCAATTTTTTAAATCAACAACAGGAGTCACTGTGCACTTACTCCCCATGTAGGATCTCTGTCCTTAATGTATTGTACTATGTGAATTAACAGTATAACTAGTACTCAAACAGTACTTACACTTTGTGTTTCTGTGTGAGTGCAAACTGTTGAAATCTTTACTTAGTATATACTAAATTGATCTTCTTCTGTATATAAAGCTAATTGAAAATGAATCTGAAAATGAATCTTGATGTGAATGGGATGGGGGAGGGAGTGGGAGATGGGAGGGTTGTGGGTGGGAGGGAGGTTATGGGGGGCAAAGCCACTATAATCCAAAAGCTGTACTTTGGAAATTTATATTTATTAAATAAAAGTTAAAAAAAATAAAAAATAAGTTGCTTCTCAGTATTTATCTTTTATCATTAGTAATATTTTTCAAATCATTATTCATTTGGCAATTACTTGAGTATCTGGTACATGCTAGGCATTATGTTATAATTGTAGGTTGAAGATGGGTAGGATATAGTCACTATACACAATCTCTTGCTAGCCAGAAGAAACACCAACAAGTATATTTAATGTATTTTTAATTAACTTCATATTTAAAAAGAATCAAAATTCCAAGCTTTAATTGACTATGTCTAATGACTCTATATAATTGAAAGTGCATTCTCTGGCAGTGGTTCCCGTAGCTTATTTGAATCTGCTGCAGGGCTTCCTTCAGGTGTGGGAGAGGAGAAAGTGAAAAGTAACAGGGGTGAAATTTATTTTGAAAGCCTCTGCTTGTACCTGTTCTTGATTCACTTGATAAATCTTGTTAAGATGAGATGTCCACAAAGCTAGCAGGTTTCTAAACCATTCACAAGCTTCTACTTGAATACAAAGAAACTGAATATAAACATCATATTATTATTGACTAACTCTAAGTGAAACATACTGATTGTTCTGAAGGATCACAATACAATACAATTTTGTGTGACTTTTCAGACATGTATGCTCATCTTAAGGGATAAGGACACGGGTACACACAAACAGCCATCTGCACATACATTTCCTGTGTGTTCTCTTTGGCTATCCATCAAACTTAACTTTCCTGATTTAGGGACATAAAAGTCCACAAATTAAAAGTCTGCAATATAGATATTTCTGTCTGTCTTTACCCCAGTAAGGTTTAATTGTTTTGCTGACTTTATTACTTGTGATGTTTGTATCTTCAGGTACAGCTGCATTTGGCAATAGCAAAAGATATTAGGGTATTTTATTTATTGATTGTTTATATTTTGGTAAGTTAGAAATGAGGTTACTGATAGAGACTAGAGGATGAGATTATTAATAAAACTAAGGAAAAATGGCGATATGTGACTCTGGATCTGTCATAGGGGCATGGCAGATGGCACAGTGGAGAACAAGGTAATAACAGCATGTGGAGAGAAGTCTCTTTCATAAGCGCCAAACCAGGATCTCTCTGTTGTTGGCTCGGAACTTGCCCTTGGCCATAGTAACAGCCTGCAGAGTGTACAGGACAGCTGCCTTTTTATAACTCAGTAATGGCTACCTACTTAAATATAGTTATAACGTAACAGCACAATTGAGTGTTTCTAGCATAAATGCATTTAAAAATATTGTTTGTGTGAGAGAGATACAGCAAGAGGGAAGAAGAGAGAGGAGAACAGAGCAGAGCAGAGGAGAGAAAATAGGAGAGGGTGGAGAGCTAGGGAGAGCTCCCATTCAATGGGTTACTCCCCCAGAGCCTGCAGTGCCTGGGCTGTGTCAGACTGAAGCCAGGATCTTAGAACTCGATCCATTTCTCCCAAGTGGGTGGTAGGAATCCAACTACATGACCTATCACCTGATGCTTCCTAGGATTCACATTAGCACTAAGCTGGAATTGGAAGCCAGATCTGGGACTCAAATCTAGGTATTTTGATATGAGTTGTGGTCATCTTAAGCACTAGACCAAATGCCTGCCTCAAAAGTAGTTTTGAATCTCTCTCATAGTAATAATATGGAAAAACGTAGAACTAACAGATCAATGAGTTCAAAACCAATTAGCCAGTGGATTGAGATATGTTTAAATATGTATACATTTGTGGAGCTGGCTTTGTTACAAATAGAGTTTATAAACTTTAATAAGCTTTTAATTAATATTGAGATTTGTCTTACTCTATTCTGTGCTGTTCTAACAGAACACTACAGACTTGGTAATTTACAAAAAGCAGAAGTTTATTTTCTCACAATGTGGGGGCTGTGAAGTCCAAGATCAAGGTGCTGGCATTTGGTGTCTGGTGTGGACCTTCTTTCTGTATCCTCACATGACAGAAGGCAGAAGGGCAAGCTAGCCTAGTGCTGTGTGGAACCTCCTATGCAAGGTCCTTAATCCCATTCATGAGAATCAGGCCTTCAAGGCCTAATAACTTCTTAAAGATGCCTTTAAAACTTTCATTGGTGACATCTGAATTTTAGAAGGGACACATTGAAACCATAGCAACATAATAGAAAAAAATAGTATTATAAAATGTCCAGTAGTATGCCACTTAACTAATTAAACACTCTACAGGATATTGAGATCAAGTTGTCCTTCAAATATACAATTGATAAAACCCAAGAGTAGTACTGGCAAGTGTTTAAACATTTGCAAAAGAAAGTAGTGCTATAAGTAATTTAGGAGAAAATGTCACATAGTACAAGATAAAATCTGATGAGGTTTTACTGTAGCATGTTGGCTTTGACTAAAGAAAAAAAGAATCTTAATTTTTAAGCCTCCAGGTGAGAAAATCTGTGCGTAAAAAATCAAGGTGTTCCAACTTGGTAAACTTCAGTTGGAATATTCAAGATTTTTAATACTTGTAAAATTTAATGAAGAATTTGACTTTAAACCAGATGGATTACTTACTATATGAAATAAAAATATCTTGAGCCCTTGCACATAACATTCATTCCTGCTACACTGTTATAAAAAGCTTCTTAAAGTTGATTTAAGAATGCTGAAAGTAACAGAACAAGAGACAAGATAGTTAAATACCCACACAGTATAGATTTAAAATCCAGTGAGTTTATTTTCTGTACTACTAGGCATACTTATACAATTGTTAGCATAGAAAATTTATTCCATTTTTCACTAGCAATTTTATCTCCCTGCTGAATGTGGTAGACTTTTAGTTCTCTTATTTGTTACTGCTTAATTTGCTTCCCAGTAGCATAAAGAAATATAGACCTGCATTTGGTAGAATTTTAGCTATTCCATCTTAAAAATCTAGTCTAACCTGACTACAGTTAAAACTCCAGGGGCATATTACTCTAAAGAGAATGTGGGCTATTATCCGGCAGTCTGTGAGATTTCCTCCTTTCTCAAGATTTCAGATTGGTTGCAAGAGGCAGAGAGAAAATATAGGAGGCCATGTTCCCATTAAAATTCCTCTATACCACCATGCTCTGGCTT
Organism: Lepus europaeus; assembly: GCF_033115175.1. NCBI lineage: Eukaryota > Metazoa > Chordata > Mammalia > Lagomorpha > Leporidae > Lepus > Lepus europaeus. The sequence continues at coordinate 93,573,845 of NC_084834.1, read as the reverse complement.
AGGTCTTTGCCATCTCTAAGCCAAACCACTGCAATTGCTTCTCTGTTGGTTTCTCTGCCTCAGTTTTCTCCCTATAATGGGAATATATTAGACAATCCGATATCAGTGAATTTTATAAAATACATTAGACACCCTGTGGGTTCTCCAATAAAGTCCAGATTCCTCAATGTAGTAGTCAAGTCACGATATAGTCTTACCATCTCCTGCCCCTGCAAATCTAAGACACTGGTTCCTGAATAAACTGTCCTTTCATGTGCTTCTTTCTGAATGGAAGGTTCTTTGTTAATTCCGGTGTCTGACTTTGAAAATCAGATTTACTTTTCAACTCACTCATCTGTGAAGACCTTCCTGAACTTTTTCTACATTTGACAAAAATACTAATCCACTAGGTTCCATATTCTATCACATGCCTGTATTATAGCTTTTTATGTTGATTATATTTTGAAATGTCTATTATACTTTTGTTTGACTAAGAAATCCTCAAGAACAGGGCTATTTTCTTACTAGTCCTTTAGCATTCTATACAAACATATGAATATTAGGTACTCAATTAATATTGGTCACCAAATGAATAAATTCTGCTTAGGGTTTTTGTTTTATAAAATCTTTTTTTTTTTTTTTACTTAACAATAAGGTAATGAATTATTTAATGAATATAAATTTCCAGTGTACAGCTTATGGATTACAATGGCTTCCCCCCCCATGACTTCCCTCCCACCCGCAACCCTCCCCTCTCCCGCTCCCTCTCCCCTTCCATTCACATCAAGATTCATTTTCAATTCTATTTATATACAGAAGATCAATTTAGTATAAAGATTTCAACAGTTTGCACCCACATAGAAACACAAAGTGAAACATACTGTTTGAGTACTAGTTATAGCATTAAATCACAATGTACAGCACATTAAGGACAGAGATCCCACATGAGGAGCAAGTGCACAGTGGCTCCTGTTGTTGACCCAACAAATTGACACTCTAGTTTATGGCGCCAGTAACCATCCTAGGCTGTCGTCATGAGTTGCCAAGGCTATGGAAGCCTTCCAAGTTTGCCGACTCTGATCATATTTAGACAAGGTCATAAAAGACAGAGTGAGGATAGTAACCAATGATCCTAAGAGTGGCATTTACCAGGTTTGAACAATTATACGCATTAAGTGGGGAAGAGGACCATCAGTACACACATGTTGGGAGTAGAGCCATTGGTGGTAGAGTAGAGGTTATGATTACAAAGGAATGAGGCCCAAGTGCACTAGACAGGGCCTAGAACAAAGGACAGAGTCATTATTAGAGGAGCTAAGAAAGGTGCTGTCTAAGCTACAATTAAGTTTTCTGATTGAGAGGCAAATAGAACCTGATAGAAGGGGCTTGATAATAATCTGGTGGGCTGTAGGCCTTGTAAATTCAGAGTCCCAGTCCTATCTATCTCTTCACATGGGGTATATCCTAAGGGAGGTGTGAACCTCCTAGGGGAAGGCACTCTGTTGACTTTCATTACTTGGCTGACCTGGGAGGAGAGCTGGCCAGGTAAAGGCAGGTGGCATCTCTAACAAGAAATTTACAGTTCTGCCTGCAATGTTGCTGACCCTACTTGACCATCCCCTCAGCTGCAGTGGTCCCTTTGGAAGTTGGGCTGAGTGAAGGGCTTTTCAGCTTAGAGCCAATAAGATCTGTGGCTCTGACCTGGGCATCCTTCGACTCCAGGGCAGGTCCATTTCCAGTGATCCAACTCTTGGCAGAGCTGCCAGGGATCTTCACAAGCTGACTTCTGCTGAAGCCCAGGCTTACCACATTGAAAGCCACTGCAGTGGACTGGCCTGTTGGGTCTCCTTGAGGGCAGATCACTGTACAGATCAGCCATTCATAGGCCTGCCACCCATTGCTTCTGATGCCGAGCTTTCTTTTCCTCCTGGTTTGTGTTAAAGCAGACCAGAGGATGCAAGTCAAGGGAGTGCCCATTTCCCATCTCTAATTTTCGGTGGCCTGAACTACAAGTCTATAGTCACAGGCATGTTCTGTAGTAGTTTTTCTAAGGTAGACAATGCCCATGAGGAAAATTATATTCTCACTTTAAAACTTTCTTTCCCTTTGGCCTGAAAGGGAGGTTTTTTCTACTTACTGTATACTTCGCTGATGGCGAAGTGAATCTAGCTATGAGATTATTATTTAAGTTCTTATTTTGGCTATGCTATTGCAGAAAAATGTTAGCCATCTCTTTTATAAGGTCTAAAGATTAAATTGTGCATCCTACAGATTCCTTCATAATAGAATTAGTTTCCTACCTTGAAGAGAATAGTTTGTGTTAACATGTGTATAAGTAACCCAAGTCATTGTTTCAACTAGTGAAATAAAGTGAAATGATTTAAAGTACAATGGTTCTATGCCAAATTATTTTTACTTAAAAAATTCTTCACATTAAAACTATAATAAAACAGCAATTTTCTAGTATAATTCTTGTTTTAAAATTCAGATTTACTCAAATCTTTATTTACTTTCTAGATCTAAGCATATCTGTTTTTCATGACAAAACTCCTAAATAGTGCTGTGTTTGGTAATATTATTTGTTGATGATGTTAATAAATGGACTTTGAGAGTCATTGTGATATGGTGGTTAAGCAAACTATTGAGCCAAACTCTTTGGGCTTAACTATTAGCTCTAATAATTATTAATGAAATAATTTTTTAAAGTTATTGTGCAACAGTTTTTTCCCCTTTTAAAAAAATAAAGATAATAGTGATGGCTTTCCTCATAAGATTACTTTGTGAATTAAATGGTCTACTTCATGTAAATATACCAGGACTTTTAGTAGTATAAGGTAAATTCAGTAGGGCCCAGTAGTGTTACTTTTTATTATTCTGAAAATAAATACTGCACACTCTTTGTCTCCTCTATGTTCTGTGCAACTCCACTGACTCAATGATTGGTACAGAGTGCTTTATAGTTTCTCAGGGGATATTTTCTAGTGCAGCTTGAAATTTTAGTTGGATATTGGGAAATACAGAAAAAATTGAATTAAAATTACAGTCAAGGGAGAACTGAAAATTTGGAACTAAATTGAACTCCCTATTTCCTTCTTGTAAAAGTCCTTGTCCAAAACAGGATGCAATTAAGAAGTCAAGACACACAAAAAGTGCAATGGCTAAAGTACGAGAGTGTGTTCAGACTGTAAACTGAATGAAAAAAAATCTTACAATGTACAAATTTTGCTATGATGAAGCAAATTTGTATTAACTCTGTGGTCATGAATGTGTGTGTGTGTGTATAAAGTATAAAGTTATATGTTTTAGAACTTACTAGATTGCAATAGGCCCAAGTAATTCACAATGAAGAATTCCTGAAAAGAGGAAAATCCAAAAAATGGGGAGAAACTGAGTCATTAATAATTCTTGTTTATGATAGAATTTATGCAAAAGATTTTATGGAGAGTGTGAAGTTCTTATGTTTATAAATGTGGAATGTATTCTATCTATAATAATTTATTTGATTATAACATGAACAAAATGAACACAAAATAATTTCTCAGAGGCTAGATGACACCATTATTTTTTCTAGGTCCAAACATACCTCTGCTTATTTGTTTCCTTCTTTATTATAAACCTCCTCTGGTAACTATTCAAAATTGAGTCCATATGCTAATTATGAAGGTAATATAATATAAGGGATCTGCAGACAAACTACCATGTGGTTTTAAATCTTGATTCTGCCACTTAGAAGTCTTATAATTTTGGCATTTTTAAACTGCATTAAAAAACCCTCAGTTTCCCCTGTAAATAGCAGATCATGATAATATACAATGGATAGTGTTGTGTGCACTGAGATAATTAACAAACATATAGCTGTAGTGTCTGACACATAATAAGTGCTCAATAAATATTATTTTCTTTTTATCTTGTTATGACATTACTCAACTCCTATAATGTTTAACCCTGCACTTCTCTTAAGCTCTGATGTTGATATTGCTTCTCCAAGACCTTTTCTTGGAACTTTCCACTTCAAAGAGAAGCTGAACTTCTCTTCAGTTTTACTACCTTGAATTGGTCAGTAATAGACTAAATATTAGTTTAATCTTGCATCACAATCCAAAGAAATACTCCTATACTATCATAAGTTTCATAAAGAAAAATTATTTTTTAGACCAAGATAGACATTATTTCACAACGATTTTCTCAATGTGTATTTTCTAAAGTGGTTCAACTCTGAATTGTCTCAAAGTCAACTTATGAGTTTCATACACAATAAATAATACACTATTAAATAAAATCAATTTTGATATTCTATTAATGTGTAAAATCTTCTGACCAGGCACTGAAGCCACAGGTATTGACAGTGAACGTTGTCTATTATTAGTTGAGTTCTTTTTATTTCATTTTTTTGACAGGCAGAATTAGACAGTGAGAGAGACAGGGAGAAAGGTCTTCCTTCCGTTGGTTCACCCCCCAAATGGCTGCTATGGCTGGCACGCTGTGCCGATCCAAAGCAAGGATCCAGGTGCTTCCTCTTGGTCTCCCACGCGGGTGAAGGGCCCAAGGACTTGGGCCATCCTCCACTGCCTTCCCGGGCCACAGCAGAGAGCTGGACTGGAAGAGGAGCAACCAGGACAGAACTGGCACTCCAACCGGGACTAGAACCTGGGGTACTGGCGCCGCAAGTGGAAGATTAGCCTAGTGAGCCGTGGCGTTGGCCAGTTGAGTTCTTTTTGAATTATAATAATCTTTTCCCCCAGAATTTTCAGTTTTTGTTGACAATTATCACAAAGATTAGGACTTTAAAAATTGGTGAACTTAGTTTAAATTTGATTTGGTTTAAATAAAAAAAACCCTTTTTTATTAGTATAAAGAGAACAGATTTCATGTATTTCATAGGTACAATTCTAAGAAGATAATCATATTTCCCTCTTTCCTTTTCTTCCTCCTATCCCCCTCCTTCCTTTGTTTCCTTTTTTTAATCTTTGCAAAAACATAATTTCAAACCACTCTGTAGTCACAGGATTAATGCATCAATAACCGTAATATTCAACAAGTAAAAAGTAGAAAGACCAGGACTGGTGCTGTGGCGCAGCAGGTTAATGCCCTGGCCTGAAGTGCTGGCATCCCATATGGGAGTTGGTTCAAGACCCGGCTGCTCCACTTCCAATCCAGCTCTCTGCTGTGGCCTGGAAAGGAAGTGGTAGAAGATGGCCCAAGTCCTTGGACCCCTGCATCTGTGTGGGAGACCTGGAAGAAGCTCCTGGCTCCTGGCTTCAGAGTGGTGCAGCTCCGGCCATTGCGGCCAATTGGGGAGTTAATCATTAGATGGAAGTCATCTCTCTTTCTCTGCCTCTCCTTTCTCTCTCTCTCTGCCTCTGCTCTCTATGTGTAACTCTGACTTTCAAATAAATAAATCTTTTAAAAAAAGGTAGAAAGACCACAGTTCACAGGAGTATAAACAAGTGCTAAAACAATAATCCAATCACAAGATGTCCATTTCATTCCTACTCATTTTTTTTTGTATTCTGTATTAACTACCACAAAACAGGGATAACATGATATTTGTCTGTGGGACTGGCTTATTTTACTAAGCATAAAGGTTTCTAGTTGCATCCATTTTGTTGCAAAAGATTGGATTTCATTCTTTTTTATGACTGAGTAGTATTACATAGTGTATCTATGCCACATTTTCTTTATTCAGTCATGATGGACATCTGGGTTGATTCCCTATCTTAGCTATTATGAATTAAACTGCAATAAACATGGAGTCACAAATAACTTTTTAATATGCTGATTTCATTTCATTTGGGTAAATTCCTAGGAGTGGGATGGCTGGATCATAGGGTAGATCTATTTCCAGATTTCTGAGGAATCTCCATATTATCTTCCATAATGGTTGTGCTAGTTTTCATTCCAACTAATAGTCTATTAGAATACATTTTCCCCATGTCCTTGCCAGCATTTATTATTTTTTGGTTTTTGGATGATGTCCATTCTAACTGGGTAAAACCTCATTGTGGTTTTGATTTGCATTTCACTGATGGATAATGATCCTGAGCATTTTCTCATATGCCTTTTGGCCATTTGTGTTTCAGCCTTTGAAAATTGCCTGTTCATGTTTTTTGCTCATTTCTGATCTAGATTTTTTTTTGTGTATTTCTTGGGCTATTCATAGATTCTGGGTATTCATCATTTATCTGTTGAACAGCTTGCAAATATTTTGTTCCATTTTGTTGGTTACCTCTTCATATTGTTGAGTATTTTCTTTGCAGTGCAGGAGCTTCTTAGCTTGATATAATCCCATTTGTCTGTGTTTTAGTTGTCTGTGCTTCTGAGGTTGTGTGTGTGTGGACAAAAAGCTTTTTATTCATTTGGGTAAATACAAAGGATCTTCAAAAACTTGATGGAAATACATATTTTGAAAAAAGAATGAATGGATTTTAAAATGTAATTTAAAAATTAAATATTCATCTTCTAATTCCATTTTCCATGAACTTCTTAAGCACCCTCCTATACCTGGGGACAGTATTGCTGGATTCCAAAGTTAGCCTATGCTTAGCTTTGTGAGACAGCCAAGCTGTCTTTTAAAGTACTGGTATCAGGGACTGGTGGTGTGGTGCAGTGTGTTAAGCTATCACTTGTAATATAGTATCCCATACTGGAAGGCTGGTTCAAGTCCCAGCTGCTTCACTTTCGAATTATCTCCCTACTAATGCCCCTGGAAAGGCAGTAGAAGATGACCAAGTGCTTGGGGCCCTGCACTGGGGCCCTGCCTGGCCCAGCCCCAGCCATTGTGGGCACTGGGGGAGTAAACTAGCAGATGTAAGATCCCTCTCTTTCTCTGTCATTCTTTCAAATAAATTAAATAAAGTGGTCATATCCTTTTGCAGTTTTACCAGCAATGGATGAGAGTTCTCAGTGTCCCAAATCCTCATCAGTATTTAGTACTGTCAAGTTTTTCATTTTGCCATTCTAGTGGTAATTCAGTTTGATTTAAGCATTCCCTAATGACATACAATGTTGAACATCTTTTCACATACTTATTTTTCACCTGTAGATCTTCTTTAGTGAGGTATTTATATGGATCATTTTCCCATTTTTTAAACTTTTATTTAATAAATATAAATTTGAAAAGTACAACTTTTGGATTATAGTGGCTCTTCCCCCCATAACCTCCCTCCCACCCACAAACCATCCCATCTCCCACTACCTCTCAAATTCCATTCTTCATCAAGATTCATTTTCAATTATCTTTATATACAGAATATCAGTTTAGTATATACTAAGTAAAGATTTCAACAGTTTGCACCCAACAGATACACAAAGTATAAAGTACTATTTGAGTAGTAGTTTTACCATTAATTCACATAGTACAACACATTAAGGACAGAGATCCAACGTGGGGAGTAGGTGCACAGTGACTCTTGTTGTTGATTTAACAATTGACACTCTTATTTATGATGTCAGTAGTCACCCGAGTCTCTTGTCATCATCTGCCAAGGCTATGGAAGCCTCTTGAGTTCACAAACACTGACCTTATTTAGACAAGGCCATAGTCAAAGTGGAAGTTCTCTCCTCCCTTCAGAGAAAGGTACCTCCTTCTTCGATGGCCCATTCTTTTTTTTTTTTTTTCCATGTATGTACTTTTATTGAATTTGTTAATGTTACAGAGTTCTTGCACTGTGAAACCATGCCTGAGAATCCAAAGAAATGGTACCATGGACAGCCTCATCCACCCAACCATACAGTAATGAAAACCTGATTCATGAGCATTTTGATAAATTTATAACGAGTTGGAATTTAAATCTGCTGCAGGTCTTTACATTTCTAAGACAGTAAATAAACCCTCCACATATGCGTCAGTTCATTCTCAATCACAGAATCTCCCAACAAAATTTTGCTGGAAAAAAATGCATCCATCTCAGGGAAAATACGTGGGTCAAGTCCAAGAGACTATTTGCTAAGCTTTTTGGTTCCCAAATGATGTCCTCAGTTTAGCCAAGAATTCCTTGTTTCCTGTTTCCTTATCCAAGCCCACTGTGGCTGGCTCAGCTACTCACCCACACACGCAGGGAGGCAGGTGTGCCACAACCTCAGAACACAGCAACTCTATTGCCTGGAGTGGCTGGCCGATCCTGTCAGGAGCTCCTGTAGCCTCCCTAGGAGTCCACTCCTGCACTGACGCTTCAAGACTGGACTCCGGTGAGGAAGCGCTCCCACACTAGCAGTGTCATTCACCCATTTGCTTCACTCTTGTCAGCAGCAAGTCTGAAACTCCTGCACTCAGCGAAAGGATTTGTTATAGAGAAACCCAGACTGCATCAAATGGTCACACACCACTTTGAAATATTTCTATTGAACCAAAGATATAAAACCAGGAAGTGGCCAGACTATCTCATGTGGTGGAAAGAACTTCAGTAATCCTGGGTAGCTTCCTCCAGTCCCTGTCAAGGACTAAAAACAACTGGATGTCTTAAGCTATAATTATTAAAAACAGAAGTGCTACATCACCCTCTCAAAATGAACATGGATAATGGAACCTGCTATGACAATCACTGTATCTGTAGGGTGTCCAATGCCTTAAAAATCTGGGCAGAGGTATGTAATGATTTCTTACCAGAGATCAAGGACAATTCGTGAAACTTAACACGGGTCATAGGTGAGGCTTTGCTCCTGTTGCTTTCAATGTGTAAGGACAGCTCAGTGGCTCCCCTCCTGAGCAGAAGGATGGCCCATTCTTTTCATTGGGATCTCATAGACATATTTCATTTAGGTTTTTTTTTTTTTTTTTTTTTTTTTGGCCACAGTGTCTTGTCTTTCCATGCCTGAGAAACTCTCATGGTCTTTTTAGCCAGATCTGAATGCCTTAAGGGCTGATTCTGAGGCCAGAGTGCTGTTTAGGACATCTGCCATTCTATGAATCTGCTGTGTATCCCTCTTCCCACGTTGGATCATTATCTCCTTTTAATTCTATCAGTTATTATTAGCAGATACTAGTCTTGTTTATGTGATTGCTTCTGGGGTCTTTCTAAGAAGTCTGCCTATGCCAATGTCTTGCAGTTTCCCTTATGTTTTCCTCTAATAATTTGATGTTGTCAGGTCTTAGATTTAGATATTTGATACCCCTTGAATTGATTTCTGTATAAGCTATAATATGGAAGTCTTGTTTCATATTTCTGCATGCATAAAAAACTTTTCTTGTTGAAGAGACTGCCCTTCACCAGTGATTGATTTTAGCTCATTTGTCAAAGATGAATTGATTGTAGCTGTGTGGATTAATTTCTGGAATTTGTATTCTGTTCCATTGCTCTACATTTCTAGTTCTCTGGCAGTACCAGGCTGTTTTGATTATAACTGCCCTGTAGTGTGTCTTGAAGTTTGGTATTGTGATGTCTCCAGCTTTGTTTTTGTTGTTTAAGATTCCTTTAGCTATTTGGAGTCTCTCATGTTTTCATATTAATTTTAGCATTGTTTTTTCTAGATCTGAGAAGAATATTATTGATATATTTATTGGTATCATTCAATCTGTAAATTGTGTTTGGTAGTATGGATATTTTGATGGTATTAATTCTTCTAAACCACTAATATGGAAGATTTTTGCATTTTTTTGTCTTCTATTTCTTATTTTTTTAAACTTTTATTTAATAAATATAAATTTCTTTCTTTCTTTAATGTTTTATAATTTTCATTGTAGAGACCTGTCACCTCCTTAGTGAAATGTTTTCCAAAGTATTTACATATTTACATTTTTTGTGTCTTCTATTTCTTTTTTAAACTTTTATTTAATAAATATAGATTTCTTTCTTTCTTTAATGTTTTATAATAATTTTCATTGTAGAGACCTTTCACCTCCTTAGTGAAATGTTTTCCAAAGTATTTACATATTTACATTTTGTGATTGCTATTGTGAATGGTACTGATCTTACAAGTTCTTTCTCAGCCATGGCATTTTTTGCATATACAAAAGCTATTAATTTTATATGCTGCAACTTTACCAAATTCTCTTATGAGTTTCAATAGTTTCTTAGTGGAGTCTTTTGTTTCTATATATAGGATTATGTCATCTGCAGGCAGTGATAATTGGACTTCTTCCTTTCTAATTTGTACCCCTTTGATTTCTTTTTCTTGTAGAATGGCTCTGGCTAAAACTTCCAGAACTATATTGGATAGCAGTGGTAAAAGTGTGCATCCTTGTCTGATTCTGGATCTTTGAGGAAATGCTTTCAACTTTCCACAATTCAGTATGATGCTGGCTGTGGGTTTGTTATATATTGCCTTGATAGTGTTGAGGAATATTCCTTCTATGCCCAATTTGCTTAAGGTTTTTTTTTTAACTTTTATTTAATGAATATAAATTTCCAAAGTACAGCTTATGGATTACAATGGCTTCCCCCCCCCATAACTTCCCTCCCACCCGCAACCCTCCCTCTCCCACTCCCTCTCCCCTTCCATTCACATCAAGATTCATTTTCAATTATCTTTATATACAGAAGATCAATTTAGTATATATTAAATAAAGATGTCAACAGTTTGCACCCACACAGAAACATAAAGTGAAAAATACTGAGTATTAGTTATAGCGTTAAATCACGATGTACAGCACATTAAGGACAGAGATCCTACATGAGAAGTAAGTGTACAGTGACTCCTCTTGTTGACTTAACAAATTGACACTCTTGTTTATGGCATCAGTAATCACCCTAGGCTCTAGTCATGAGTTGCCAAGGCTATGGAGGCCTTTTGAGTTCACCAACTCCGATCTTATTCAGATAGGGTCATAGTCAAAGTGGAAGAGTGGAAGTTCTCTCCTCCCTTCAGAGAAAAGTACCTTCTTCTTTGATGACCCCGTTCTTTCCACTGGGATCTCACTCGCAGAGATCTTTCTTTCTTTCTTTTTTCTTTTTTTTTCCCCCAGAGTGTCTTGGCTTTCCATGCCTAAAATACTCTTATGGGGCTCTTCAGTCAGATCTGGATGCCTTAAGGGCTAATTCTGAGGCCAGAGTGCTGTTTAGGACATCTGTCATCCTACGAGTCTGCTGTGTATCCTGCTTCCCATGTTGGATCATTCTCTCCCTTTTTTATTCTATCAGTTAGTATTTTCAGACACTAGTCTTGTTGATGTGATCCCTTTGACTCTTAGTCCTATCATTATGATCAATTGTGAACAGAAATTGATCACTTGGACTAGTGAGATGTCATTGGTACATGCCACCTTGATGGGATTGTATTGGAATCCCCTGGCACGTTTCTAACTCTACCATTTGGGGCAAGTCCGATTGAGCATGTCCCAAATTGTACATCTCTTCCCAATTTGCTTAAGGTTTTTATCTTGAATGAATGTTATATTTTATCAAATGCTTTCTCTGCATCAATTGAAGTAATAATATGGTTTTTAAAATTATTTTTAAATGTAATATATTTATTGATTTGTGTATGTTGAACCATCTCTGGGATAAATCCTAGTTATTTTCGGTGAATGATCTTTCTGGTGTGTTGTTGGATTTTATTAGGTAGAATTTTATTGAGAATTTTTGCATCTGTGTACATCAGTGATATTGGTCTATAGTTATCTTTTTCTTTTGTATCTTTTTCTGGTTTTGGAATTAATGTGATACAGGCCTCTTAGAAGGACTTTGGGAGGATTCTCTTCCTTTGAATTGTCTTGAATAGTTTAAGAAGAATTGGAATTAGTTGTTCTTTAAAAGTTTGATAGAATTCATCAGAGAAGTCATCCAGTCCTGGGCTTTTCTTTGTGGAGAGGGTCTTTTTTACTGATTCAATCTCTGTATTGGTTATTGGTCTATTTAGGTTTTCTATGTCTTCATGCCTGTTTTGGCACATGTAATGTGTCCTTACAATTTGTTGGCATATAGCTGTTTGTGTTAATTCCTGGTGATAATTTATATTAATTCCTGGTGATTCTTTTTTTGTGGTATCCATTGTTATATTTCCTTTTTCATCTCTGATTTTATTAATTTGGATCTTCTCCCTTTTTTCCTATTAGTGGGGTCAATGGTGTATCAATATTGTTTATTTTTTCAAAAAAAGCTCTTCAATTCACTGATCTTCTGAATTTTTTTCTTCTCTAATTTTGATGATTTATTTCTCCTTACTAATTATAGGTTTGGTTTGTTCTTGCCTTTCTAGATCCTTGAGATACATTGTTAGATTATTTATTTGATGCCTTTTCAATTTCTTGATGTAGGCACTAATTGCTATAAACTTTCCTCTTAACACTACTTTGCTGTATCCCATAAGTTTTGATATGTTGTATTGTCCTTGTCATTCAATTCTAGAAACTTTTTTGATTTTTCTGTTTTGATGTCTTCTATGATTCACTGTTCATTCAGGAACTTTTTTTTTTTTTATTTTGACACTTACTTAGTGTATGATCTTGTAGATTTAGCGAGGCTTAAATCTAATTGCATGCAAAAATATTTAGGTCTATACTTAGCTTCCACAGAGTTGGCAAATATTTTTCTGATTATTTCAGATTTGTACCTTGCCTTGTCCACCCTTGATTTATAATGATCATGAAATGTGAGAGCACACTTGGAGATTTCAAAGATCTTGTTCCTGATGGACTTATAAAGAAGAGAGCAAGGGGGATGTTCACTGTTATTAACATCATTTCCTTTCCAGCATATACAATGGACTTGTGCTACATCTCCTGCTGTGATAACTGCTATTTTTCAAGATGAACTCCTTCTTCTTAAATCTGAAAAGTAACATTTTTCTCTTTCCTGTTCTTAATATTTGAAATTTGGAATGACTTTGCTGAGCCAATAAGCCACAATTATTGACTTTAAATTCCCCAGGAAAGAGAATGAGGCTTCTACGGACAAAAGGGCAGGTCACTAATAAGATGCTGTAGTAGCACAGGGGATAATCCTTATCTAGTACAAATCCTCTGGAACAAATAGCAGTCCTCTGCTATTGCTCCTGAGGTCTCAGGACAGGATAGTCATTTGAGCAAGTGTGGAACTGAAATTGAAGTCAGCCACAAGAGTGCTTTCAGTTACTATCTCTTCTTTACTTTTAAGTTATGTGGGGAAGTCAGCCTTGAGTAGAAGGCTCTTAGGCTTCTGTATAGCATCAGTCAGGTTGGTTTCCCTCCTCCCTGCCAATTAATTTGCGTTAGACATTCATTACTTCACTTCCTTTCTGTGCTGCCTTATCCTCTGAGTTCTATAAATAGAATGTCTGCAGAATGTGTGCTAGATGACTAAATTATGTTCTAAAATATTTCATGTGTAAGAGATGCAGTCTACTAAGTGAGAAGCTGATGCAGAAAAGAAATCTTCAGGACAAACAAATTCAAAAATTTCTGCTGTTTTTCTGATCTATAGCCAAAATTGTCAGAAACAATTAATAGTTTCTCATGACTCAAACCAGCTATAGTGCTGTTTAAACATGTACAATAACTTGAAGTTATATTTTAGTGATCATAGATCAGGACAGATGATTTTATCAAATTATGAGCCTTTGATTTTCAGTGGCAATTAAAATTAATCTGATTTATCTTTACACAGCTCCATTTATAAAGGGATTATACTATAAATAAGACCAGTATATACCTGTCTTAGAATTATAAAATAGGTTTAAAGTTTATTTAGGATGCTTAGTAAACTCACCCTTAATGATTTTTTAAAATTCAAAACAATTGAATAATTTATACCGTTCTTTCTGGCAATAAATGTTGTTGTTCTACTTGATTTGGTATTATAGGCTTTGAGAACCTGGAATAGATAAAGTAAGCATTGTTCCTAAAAATGCAAGTCAAATTAGATTTTTGCAAGCTCTCATGAAAGTTTCGGAATATTGAAATTACATTCCAACAATGAAGGTGTAGTATAAACTTACCTTTTTGGCTTCATTACTGGAAGATATATTTTCAAATTAAAGACTACATTGACTGGACCAGCTTAGGGTATCCAATCTGACACATTTTACAGATGTAAAACCCACAGATTGATAGCTTGACTGATTTTCCCAGGTCAAACTGCTACTCGCTAACAGAGTAAACTTCAGGCTTCATGGCTCTCAATACTGCTGTTGTTCTTACACCTGACTACTGTAATTACTTTCAAAGATTTCTCCTAATGAGACCAACTTTCAATACCTCTGAGTCTGTAGCAGAGACGAAGGAGTTGGGTGCTGTGGTATGCTTCAGAAATCATTCCAGAGAGTGAGAGTGAAGGAGATGGAAGAGTGAAAGGGAGAAGACAACTCTTTCATGGGCAATTGGAGTTTGATTTGGTCAAGACTTACTGAAGGTGGCCGGCTCCACGGCTCACTTGGCTAATCCTCCACCTGCGGTGCTGATACTCTGGGTTCTTGTCCCAGTTGGAGCACTGGTTCTGTCCCAGTTGCTCCTCTTCCAGTCCAGCTCTCTGCTGTGGCCTGAGAAGGCAGTGGAGGATGGCCCAAGACCTTGGGCTCTGCACCCACATGGGAGACCAGGAGGAAGCACCTGGCTCCTGGCTTTGGATTGGTGCAGCGTGCCAGTCTTAGTGGCCATTTGGGGGGTGAACCAACGGAAGGAAGACCTTTCTCTCTGTCTCTCTCTCTCACTGTCTAACTCTGCCTGTCCCCCCCACCAAAAAAAAAAAAAAAAAGACTTACTGAAGGCAAAATTACACATCTCAGGGTTGTCTGGTTATGGACCTATGGTGGAAGCATTGGAAACATTGGCTGCCAACCTTCACTGGTTGACTGTCACACTGTGGGCATGAACTCTTCTAGCACTTCCAGGCCGAGTTTGTTCAAGGACTGAGCAGGCTCTACTGGAATTAGAGAAGACCTTGGCCATAATGAAAAAAAGATGTGGCATCTGCTTTGTTAGGATGCTGCCCAAACAAGTCATATCTGAGCTTCTTTGGAGTTGTCCAGTGCAGCTGTGACATAAAAGTCAGAGATGAGTGAGAATGGTAAAGCGCTCCATCAGGGTCTGAGTTTCTGTGAGAGTAGCATTTCACAGCTTCCAATGTTTACCACAGTATGACTCAGGACTTTCCATCCCTCAGTCAAGAATATTTATTCTGGTTAGTTTCATTGATTTCCTAAAATGGACAACTGCATACAAGGAACTTCAAGAAATTCATAGGAAAATGGAATTAAAAGATAAATTTGGGCAAACGCATTTAATCTAACAGTGAAGACGTCTTTGTCCCTGATCAGAGTACTTGAGTCTGATTCCCATATCCTGCTGCCAGCTTTCCACCAATGCAGCTTTGAGAGGCAGCGGTGATTGCTCAAGCAATTGGGCTCCTACCACCTACATGGGAGATCTTGTTTTATTCCCAGCTCCTGGCTTTTGTGGGCATTTGGGGAATGAACCAATGGATAGGAATTCTCTATATGTCTCAAAAAAGTAACATGTTAAAGACAAATTTTAAATGATATATTTATTATGGTGCAAAATATTTTAAAATGCATTCATAGTCTTTTCACATTATGTATTTTCCATTAGCTATTTTAGATCCCTTGCATATATGATTTTAACATTTTTTTACACCAAAATAAACATCTTTTAATTGCATTTTCCACAACCTTTTAAAAAAAGATTTATTTATTTATCTATTTGAAAGAGAGTTACAGAGAGGCAGAGAGAGAGGTCTTCCATCTGCTGGTTCACTCAGCTGGAGCTGCTGCACTTATCCGAAGCCAGGAGTCAGAAGGTTCTTCTGGGACTCCCACTTGGGTGCAGGGGCCCAAGGACCATCTTCTACTGCTTTCCCAGGCCATAGCAGAGAGTTGGATCAGAAGTGGAGCAGCTGGGACTTGAACTGGCGCCCATATATGATGCCGGCACTGCAGGCAGCAGCATTATCCATACTATGCCACAGCACCAGCCCCCACAAGCTTTTTGAAGTCCCCTTGTATGGTTCCATTCTTGCCAAGTGGCAAATGTTTCAAGTCTTTAAACTCTGCAACTATGTTTCAGCAGTTTCTCCCTATACTGTAATTCCGGTTCTGTTATGTTTCCACATCTGGCCCCTGCCCTGCTTCTCCCTTTCACTCCTTTTAGTTAATTTGCCATGACTACTTCCCACTTAGCTCCACTACCCATGCCTTCTGTCTTCACTGCCAAATCCATTCAATTGTCCTCCTCCATCAATATATTTTCCATTCTCTAACTCAATTTTTTAACTTTTATTTAATAAATATAAATTTCCAAAGTACAGCTTATGGATTACAATGGCTTTTCCCCCCATAACTTCTCTCCCACCCACAACCATCCCATCTCCTGCTCCCTCTCCCATTCCATTCACATCAAGATTCATTTTCAATTATCTTTATATACAGAAGATCAATTTAGTATATATTAAATAAAGATGTCAACAGTTTGCACCCACACAGAAACATAAAGTATAAAATACTGTTTCAGTACTAGTTATAGCATTAATTCACATTGAACAACACATTAAGGACAGAGATCCTACATGAGGAGTAAGTGTACAGTGACTCCTCTTGTTGACTTAACAAATTGACACTCTTGTTTATGGCGTCAGTAATCTCCCTAGGCTCTAGTCATGAGTTGCCGAGGCTATGGAGACCTTTTGAGTTCGCCAACTCCGATCTTATTCAGATAGGGTCATAGTCAAAGTAGAAGTTCTCTCCTCCCTTCAGAGAAAGGTACCTCCTTCTTTGATGACCCCGTTCTTTCCACTGGGATCTCGCTCACAGAGACCTTTCATTTAGGTCTTTTTTTTTTTTTTTTGACAGAGTGTCTTGGCTTTCCATGCCTAAAATACTCTTATGGGCTCTTCAGCCAGATCTGAATGCCTTAAGGGCTTATTCTGAGGCCAGAGTGCTGTTTAGGACATCTGCCATTCTATGAGTCTGCTGTGTATCCTGCTTCCCATGTTGGATCGTTCTCTCCCTTTTTAATTCTATCAGTCTAACTCAATTTTTATTCCTTTTGTTTCAATGCAGTGAAGTATGGTAATACAATTCTAGTCTTTAAAGATCTGAACTGATTAGAGAGTACTGACTGTTCCTTCTGCTACTGAACTTCTGAGATACTCTCTACCTCAGAGTTTCAATACATGTAGCCATTCCTCCTTTCTACTTAGAGTTAGAAGGATCTTAAGGATTATCTAGATTGTCTTGCTTTAATTTTCTATTTATTTATTTGAAAGACTTACAGAAAGAGAGGTGGAGTCACACACACACACACACACATCTTCTATCTGCTGATTCATTTTCAAAATGGCCTCAATTACTGGGGCTGGTCAAGGCTGAATCCAGGAATCTGTAACTGCATCTGGGTCTCCCAAATTGGTGGCAGGGGCCTAATCACTTGGGCCATCTTCTGCTCCTTTACCAGGCTCTGTAGCAGGGAACTGGAAGGGAAGTGGAGCATCTGGGACTCAAACTGGCTATCACATAGGATGCTGGTGTCACTGGTAGAGGCTTAACCCACTGCACAACAATGCTGGCTCCATGTTGCTTTAGTTTTCGAGTGAAGAAGTGTCATGTACAGAGACTACACTCTCTCTATATACATAGGAATGGTTCCTGACTATTAAGCACCGCCTGCCAATACAATCTAGGGACCAACACAGGCTGTATAACCTCCTGAAGGTTCCCATAATGTAAGTGGGTGCCACTTAAGACATTTATTCAGTCATGGTGGAAGAACTGAGAATCAGAGTAAAGGGACAAGTTCACTTTGGATTATTTATAAAACCAGAGTCTAGGATCTTTGATTTACAATTTTCACCTCCTTAATATTTTATCTTTTCAGCTGCTTCATTGAGTCATTTTTGTTGATCTTAACACATTTATTATACTAAAGCAAAATAAATATGTTATGCTTGTTAACATTTTAGTGGACATGTTTGTTTTTGAGAACAAATGTGTGCGACCTCATGGTTGGCCCTGTATCTGTGTGCACTTAACTTAAAGCCGTGTTACAAATAGTGCTGAGAAATTTGCCTTCTTCCTATTGTGCATCTTTGGTTCTGTCTCTGACCTTGGACTCTCATAGGCAGTCTATATAAAAGCCCAACATCAAAGTGAGGTTCTGACCTATGCCACAGTAGGAGATGTGGAGTAAATAATTAAGGTTGCCTCATGAAAAGCATTCCACAGCAGGAAAGGGATAAAGAATCTTCCCTGAGAAGAAAAATCACTAAATCACACAGTGAGAAATTAGGAAAAAAATAACAACAGAGAGCAAGCCACCATAAATAGTGCCTCAAGGAAATGAATGGTATTTTTACAAACAGGACTTGAGCTTTGGAAGGTGAAAAATTCCAGTGGATTTGCAGTCTGTCAGAAATGTTAGAATCAGCTTCTCCCCTGACATTATATACTGGTATTTTTACAAATATTGGTGTTATACTCATGTGGCTTGTGTAGAAGTTACTAATGGTGAAGACAGTGTACTGTGCACATTGATCAGAAACTGTCACACTTAGTCAATACTAAATACTTTAGTATTTATTACTTGCTATATATATATATATATATTTATATGGATGGTATGTTCAGAAAATATAATCTCTGAACTTTTGAATCAGAAGCAAAATAGAGGATATTACAAACTCAGTAAGAATGTCAACTGACACATGGCTTAAGCAGTTCAAAGAGTGATGCAGTGACTAATCTGAAGGCCCAGGTGTGGCCTGGCATACAGCATTGTGAGTTAAGGTTCTATTTACTAGCACCTACTATCTGCCAGGTACTACTCTGGCTTTTTCCCATGTGTTAACTTCTTAATTCTTCTGAAGAGTTCCATGAAGAATGTTCCATCATTATCCCCCTTTGATGATATAGTCACTGAAGAAGAGAGAGGTTAGTACCTTGCCCTCGATCACACACTTGGAATGTGAGCAGTAGCGGGATGGAACTGAGACCGTGTGGCTTCAGAGTCATACTTTTAACCACTACATGGTTTCTAGGTTATGGGTAGAAATGGCGAAGTTGAGGTTGTTGATTTTAAGTTATACCAGTATTGGTAGAAACATCTGCTTTACACAGTTACTGAGCAGATAGTTGAGTGCAGGTGGCAGGAGGCTGAAGGCAATGTGGCCCTCGGTTTTTACTTCTTGAGCATTTGCCTCTTTCACCCATGACATTGATGCAATGTTTGTGCACAGAAGAGCCACGGAGCTCTGTGTGCCAGAGTTCAGCTGGTCTTTGTGTACCTGACAATGATTTGCCTGTGGCAATGGTAGAGAGATGGATGTGTGCATGTTGAAGATTATCATCTGAGATCAATTATTTTTCATTTTATTTATGGAATATACAGTAGAGTTTTA
Organism: Lepus europaeus; assembly: GCF_033115175.1. Lineage (NCBI taxonomy): Eukaryota > Metazoa > Chordata > Mammalia > Lagomorpha > Leporidae > Lepus > Lepus europaeus. The sequence continues at coordinate 93,554,610 of NC_084834.1, read as the reverse complement.
AAATAAGGAAGCATATTACAAAATATATATCAGTGTAATAGAGGCCAGACACCTGGGCTAACAAAGAATAAGTCTTAAAATTTGAAAGGATTTCCATTTTTTTCACCTTGATGTGAGGATAGGAAATATGTATTCAATTTTATGAATGGAAGAAAGTTCAATGTTTAAATTTTTTTGGTATTATGGTATGGTATTTTTGGTATTTATGAACATGATGAAGATGATGATAGCAATACTTGCATATCACCATGTACCAAGCTCTATTCTAAGGATTTTATATATGTTAACTCTTTTATTACCATATTGAGTGATTTTAGTATTATGAAATGAAGTCTACTGAAAAAAATTTAAGTACCAAAAGAGGTTGCTTTAAGAACTCATTCAATTGAATGCCAGTTACTATGAGCAAAATTAGTAGAAAAAAAGTAGATGGTTTTTCATTTTTAAATGGCATGCTTTCTTTCAAATGCCCGATAGCTTTGAAAATCTCCTTTCTTCTTTGTCGGCAGAGCAGACATGTTGTTCCCCCAGTCTATTCTAAACTAGGCTGAAAGCTTGACGATTCACCGGGTAAGTAGCTTGTGGGTATTATTCTTGGATAGATGCACTGAAATAGGTTATTTATAATTTAAGTAAATCATGTCGTGAGACACAGCCTCACTTGCAAAAGGAGGCCTGGCCTACAGGAATCCATGTGAAATAGAAACACAGAAGTACTATACATCCTGTTCTGTTATTTTCTTTCCTTTTCCTTTCTCTTTTCTCTCTGTAATCTTCAAGTTACGATAACAATTCAGCAAAGGAAGCAGCTTTTGCTGAAGACATTTTAAACTGTACACAGGCTTGTAGGATAGTGTCAGCTACCTCTTTTCTTGAAAGAAAATGTAATGATTAAATATATCTTTTGAATTAGATAAGCATTATCTAATTATAACATTCTGATCCCTTACCTCACTCCACAGAGGTTTAAGGTATTAAGGTTTAAGGTATTAAGATGTCTAAAGAAGATGAGCCTCAGATTATGTTCCCTATTTTCAAATGCCTACCTAACCTCCAGTCTGAAATTTAACATATTCAACGTTTTTCCCCCCAAAATCAGTTGTTTTCTTTTTTGTACTTTTGTATTAGTTTAATGATATTGCCATTCCCTCTTGGACAAGTGTCAGAGCTGAGTCATTTTTTAAAAAAACATTCTTTTATTTAGTCACTTGAAAGGCAGAATGACAGAGGGATTCGAAAGGAGAGAGAGAGAGAGAGAGAGAGAGAGAGAGAGAGAGAGAGAATATGAATGATGAATAAGTGAATCTTTCATCTGTTGGCTCACATTCCAAGTGGCTGCAATGGACTAGGGTGGAGCAGGCTGAAGCCTGGAGCCAAGAACCCTATCCGGGTCTTCCACATGGTTAGCAGGGGCCCAAGTGCTCAGGCCACATTCCACTGCTTTCCCAGGCACAATAGTGGGTTGCTGGATCGGAAGCAGATCAGCCAGGACTTGAACCATTACTCAGACATGGGAAGCTGGCATCATAAGGAGTGACTTGATCCATAGTGCTACAACACAAGTCTAGGCTGAGTTGTTTCTATTAGCCGTTATATTCATCTGTTGGTACGTTTTATAGTTTGTATCTGGAAAACGTTTCTTGCCTTTATGATTCTGTGGCTAGAACTCAAGTTCAATACTCATCCATTGCTTCTGGTTTTGAATGAGGTAATGGCATTTACTCACCTGCCTCTTCTCTAATCCATCTGGTGCAAGACTTTCAGACTACTACTTAAATTTTTTTTAATGAGTTCCTCTTGCCTCAGAATTAGCTACAGATTTGTGTATCTGGAACCCAAGAACCTTAGAATATGGCACCACTCAACTATTCCTCTTTATATTCTTCCTATTTGCCCAGAAGTCTAGGTCTCAACCAAATTAAATACTTCACCATTTCCTAAATGTGAGTCTCATGTTTTGTTTTCTGCCTGCACTCTGTCAAAGCTATTTCTTTCCTTTGGGTTAAAAGTGGTTTCCCTCTCTACTTTTTTGAAATCCTGTTTGTCTATATATCTGTCTATCCAATCAACTCTTCCTCCTCATCCCAATTGTTAACACTCCCTTTTCTCTATGAATAGCTGTAACTGCACTTCCCTTAAAGTTCCTTGTATTATAATGAGTATTATATTTTGTAATACTTATTCAACTCTCTGGTCACCACGCTCATTCATAGATGTATGAGTTCCTTATAAAAATTATGAGGCCAGGAGCCAGTGTTGTGGCATAGTGGGTTAAGCCATTAAGCCACCACCTACAATCCTGGTATTCTACATGGGTGCTGGCTTGTGTCACGGCAACTCCACTTCTGATCCGACTCTTTCTAATGCACCTGGGAAAACCGTGGAAGATGGCTAAAGTGCTTGGGCCCTTGCTACCCATGTGGGAGACCGGGAAGAAGCTCTTGGCTCCAGGCTTCAGTCTGCCCCCATCCCTGACCATTGTGGCCATTTTGAGGAGTGAACCAGTCAATGGAAGATAGCTCTATCTTCCTCTCTATAACTTTGTCTTCAAGTCAAATCAATCAATCCTTAAAAAAAACCCATGAGGCCAATTGAATGGAATTGGGGTTTCATCACCCTTGGTAGCCCTCAGTAACATAAAGACAGGTTCAAAGATGTGGTGTTACATGTTAAAGATGTATCTCAAATTGTGCATTGGGAACCCATGGACTCTCTCTATCATAGGGTAGACTATATATAAACATATGAAAGTACTTCCCAAAGTTCATGGAACATGGAATTAAAATATAAGTTTATTTTTGGTGTAAAAAACTTTTGAAATCCATATATAGTGTTTTCATAATACATATTTTCCATTCAAAGTTTCAGAGACCCATCATTTAATACATTCTTATTGTTGGATCCAAAGGGACCTTTTATGAAAATTAGCCTGGGAAGCTGGACTCTTAACTTATTCCTGAGTGAGTTAACTAAGAGTTTGCCCTCCCCTGTTGCAGTCATTACATTTACTCTTCAGGCCCTCCTTGTGATATATGGTTGATAATTTGAAAGACTGCATGGTCCGCCAAGGCTGTAGAAGCATGCTTGAACTGTGGGTTCCAAGCTTACCTCTTCTACTTAGAAATATCTAGAATTCAAAGTAAGGGTTTCTGTTTTTTCTCTTTCACACAGGCGACATGCACATGGGGGCACACACAGAGAATAATTATTGCTGAAACATTTCTCCTTTTGGTCCTCATTACAAGAATTTTTTAAAAAGATGTATTTGTTTGTTTGAAAGGGAGAGAGAGAGAGAGAGAGAGAGAGAGAGAGAGAGAGAGAGAGAAAGTCTTCCTCTCCAGTTCACTTCCTAGCAGCTGCAACAGCTGGAGCTGAGCCACTCCAAAGTCAGGAGCCAGGAGCTTCTTCCAGGTCTCCCACATGGGTACAGGGGCCAAAGACTTGGGTCATCTTCTACTGCTTTCTCAGGCCATAGCAGAATGCTGGGTCGGAAGTGGAGCAGCTGGGACTTGAACCAGCGCCTGTATGGGATGCCGGCATTGCAGGCAGAGGCGTTACCCACTACACCACAGCACCGGCCCCTCGTTTTTATCAGATGTTTGAAGGCTACTGAGAAATGTGACAACTAAATCTTTTCAAAATTTGAATATGTTTTATGAGTAAACTGAAGCTACATGCTATAACTTCTTCTCCCTAAGAATCTTTTTTAGTGTTAAAATATTGAAGGCGAAAATTCTAATCCATGGTAGTACATACTTTGTTTTCCAGGATGATTCCAGGTACATTATGTCATATTTACAATTTTGACAAATGTAATAGTACATTTAGAATTCTCAAGTTGATGCAACTAGTTTGCTTATGGCCAGATTAGAAAATATTTTTGAGTGAATACTCAGTTTGAAGTTCTCAAAAGACCCCTGAAAGATCCTGAGATTCTTGAAAGAAATCTGCAGCACTAAAGATATTTTCATGATCATGTAAAGATACTATGTGGCTTTTACATGCTCCTCCTTTCAAATATACAATGAAGTTTTCCAGAGGCTGCATAGTATGTGATATAATGGCAGATTGAATCCGAAAGCAAATATGAGAATTTAGTTATCTGTATTCAGCCAGTTAAATTTGCAAGCTATAAAACAGTGTCATTTTAAAAAGTACATAGTCAAAACATTAACATCATTTATCTATTTATATTTGAAAGTCAGAGAGAAAGAGAGAGAGAGCGAGAGCGAGAGAGAGAGAGAGATCTTCCATCTGTTGGTTCACTCTCCAGATGCCCACAACAGCTGGGACTGGGCTAGGCTGCAGTCAGCATCCAGGAATTCGATCCATGTCTTCCATAATGGTGGCAGGGACCCAAGTACTTGAGCCACCATATGCTGCCTCCCAGAGTAGGGATAAACAGGGCACTAGAATTGGAATCAGGGCCAGGACTTGACCCCAAGCACTCTGATATGGTCACAAGTGGTGTCTTTTTTTTTTAAACTTTTATTTAATGAATATAAATTTCCAAAGTACAGCTTATAGATTACAATGGCTTCCCCCCACCATAACTTCCCTCCCACCCGCAACCCTCCCCTCTCCTGCTCCCTCTCCCCTTCCATTCACATCAAGATTCATTTTCAATTCTCTTTATATACAGAAGATCAGTTTAGTATATATTAAGTAAAGATTTCAACAGTTTGCCCCCACAAGTGGTGTCTTAACCACAATGCCAAATACCTGCCCATATACTTACATTTTTATAAAATTATATTAATTCTGTTAATGTTTAGCACTTATTATGGTTACTTGAACTCATAAAGATGTTTAAAACTTTTTAGTTTAATTTCTGACACGTTAAATCTGATATAATGAAGTTCTTTGGAATTCTTAATTGTTTGTGACAATTAAAAAAGTTTGGTAATTTCTCTTTTAGTGTATATAAGATAAAATCCCATTATTATCAAAATGGGTTATCTGGTTTTTGTGTGACAGTTGTATTATTTTAAATTGTGATGTTAGGGAGACAATTGCTTTCATTTCCTTGATTTAAAAAAAAAAATCTTACACAGAATAGCCTCCTGCTTGTCTTTAAAAGAATGCTATTGTCTGTTTTGATTTTATTTATTTAAATTGAAATAAACAACAGTAAAATAAAATATTTTTGCCTTACCATTGTATTTCAGAATTACATTTTCTTTGATTTTTAATAATTTTATTTCTAGTATATGATGACTGTTTAGTTGACTTCAATATTCTTACATAATGGAAGCATAAACTTTCTCAGGGGAATAATCTTTAAACAATACTGTGATAATTACTTGGATTCTCCTATGCTTACATGACTTTTTCCTCAGTTAACATTTATGGATGGAAGTCTTTTCTTGATGTGAAACAAAAACAGGAATACAATAGAAGTAGCACCTGTTATATGTCACATTTTATGAGTAAACTGTGCATTAACACTGGGTTAAGTATTTTTAAAGATTTGCAATAAAGCTTAGTGAAATTAAAAATAATGTTATTCATGAATAATCAGGTGCAATAATACTAAATAACCAAGAAGTAGCTCATATTTTTATTCAGATAACACTGTCCCAAAAATATAGGAAGTTTCTCATATGTCTCCTTGAATAAAAATTAGAATCATTTGATATCCATGAGCTATGTATGTAAGTTAAAACTTAAAAAAAAGAATAGTAATATGTTACATACTACAAGAGATAATTAGGCCGGCGCCGTGGCTCAACAGGCTAATCCTCCGCCTTGCGGCGCCGGCACAGCAGGTTCTAGTCCCGGTCGGGGCACCAGATTCGGTCCCGGTTGCCCCTCTTCCAGGCCAGCTCTCTGCTATGGCCCGGGAAGGCAGTGGAGGATGGCCCAAGTTCTTGGGCCCTGCACCCCATGGGAGACCAGGAGAAGCACCTGGCTCCTGCCATCGGAACAGCGCGGTGCGCCGGCCGCAGCGCGCTACCGCGGCGGCCATTGGAGGGTGAACCAACGGCAAAAGGAAGACCTTTCTCTCTGTCTCTCTCTCTCACTGTCCACTCTGCCTGTCAAAAAAAAAAAAAAAAAAGAGATAATTAAGAGGGCTAGAGAGGAATCCTGGGCTCTGAATAAGTTAAAAAATATATATACTATATATCAGCAATACAGACATTTTTACAGTTTAGAAAACAAAGAGGAAGAAATTAATATTTAATTAAGAAATACTCTAAAGCAAACTGTAAAGGGAGAAAATGCAGATTTGCAGAAATTAAGCATTAGGGATGACTAAAGAAAAACAACTGATTATTTTCATTTTTAATCAATCTATAACAATTGTATATATTTTTCCTGTACAGTGTGATAATTTGATATATGTATAAATGATCAAATACATGATTTTATATCATAAATTATTTTATGATTTTATATCATAAATTTTATATCATAAATTATATAAAATAAATGATTTTATATAATGTATAAATGATCAAATCAGGAAATTATTGTTTCTATCTCCTTAAACCTTTGTCATTTCTTTGATTGGATGCCTTTGATCTCCTCTCTTCTCATCCTTTATAAAATATACAATGAACTGTTGTACACTGTAGCCCCTTCTCTGACAGCAGAACACTAGAGTGATCCTCCCATCTGTGTTTGGTATTGATTAACTGACTTCGCTCAGTCCCTCCTTCCCCAACCCGACGCTTCCTAACCTTTAATGATCACTGTTCAACACTCTTTTCTATGAGATCAACATTTCTAGTTTCCACATAGAAAGCTCCTTTTAGCTTGACATTTTAAGATTTAAGATTCTTCAATGGCTTCCCACTGTTGCTGGACAAAATCTGCATTCTTTTGCATGGCACATAATATCTTTTCTAGGTTAGCCCTAAGCCCCCATTCCAGTGTGATGTTAACTTCTTTCCAGGATTTTATGGACTTCCATCTGTTCTCCTTTGTCTTGTCTTCAGTCATAGCCAAATACTTACTTTTCCATATCTCTTTATTTTTTTAAAGTGTATTTCCCTCCTAATCTGGACTGCCTCTGTCAGGAAAAATTGTTCAAGACTTGGAAACAGACTAAAGGGATTACCAACGATTATATAGAGGACCCTTTGGGGATTGTTGATCCTTTAGGGGAGTGCGGAGTTAATTCACTTTCTACTGACTAGACTATTTTACAACTTTGTAGTGGTAGAAGTTAACACTGGAGAAAACTGATAGTCTTGTAAATGATTCGTCTGTGGCACTATAAATGATTCCTGTTCATGGCAGTGCAACTGAATTTTGTCTGCTAGAGGATATAAATGTGCGTAAGCCCAATAAAACACTTGGCACACGCTCATTTTATATCTGAACAAGATTAATTTCTTTTTAACATTTTGAAAATTATATTTTAGCACCTGCCCTTGCAACTGGCATATTTAAAATTCCTGTTTACTCCTTCAGATACAGTGAAAATACTACTCTCTCTGTTTGACATTGTCTATTTTCTTAGGCAAAATTTGTTTTAATAATGTTCGCAATGTACTTTTTTTAAAAAAAGATTTATTCATTCATTTGAAAGTCAGAGTTACACAGAGAGATAGGAGAGGCAAAGACAGAAGGTCTTCCATCCACTGCTTCACTCCCCAATTGGCCACAACAGTTGGAGCTGCACCATTCTGAAGCCAGAAGCCAGGAGCTTCCTGCAGGTCTCCCCCTCAGGTGCAGGGGCCCAAGGACTTGGGCCATCTTTCACTGCTTTCCCCGGCCCTAGCAGAGAGCTAGATCAGAAGTGGAGCAGCTGGGACTTGAGCCGGCACCCATATGGGATGCAGGCACTGTGGGTGGCAGCTTTACCTGCTACGCCACAGCACCAGCACTTCCCATGTACTTTTGATCTACTTTTACCAAATTGTTGTATATCTACTTTTATTCCATTTTTTTTATGCACTAGAGTAGTTCTTCATAAGAAGCAAATCTAATTTATTCATCTTTGTATCATTTCCTTCTTTGGCAAGCGCATAGCACCTGATGTATAGATATTGGCTTGGTAAATGTTTTCTGATACTTGAATGCAGAAATTAGAGAAAAGAGAGGGATGGATATAGTAGTCATTGTTCATAAGGAGGAATTGGCTGCTGAGAACAAAATATATCTTTTTCTCTTGTAGTCTTTAGAGAAAAAAATAGTTTAGTGTGAAGTTGTAAAGAATTGAAGGGGGCCAGAGCTGTGGCTCAGTAGTTTAAGCCACCCCCTACAGTGCAAGCATCCCATATGCTGCTCCACTTCCAACCCAGCTCCCTGCTAATGGCCTGGGAAAGCAGTGGAAGGTGGCCTGAATCATTGGGCCTCTGCACCCATATGGGAGACTTGGATGAAGCTTCTGACTTTGGCCTGGCCCAGCCCTGGCTGTTTCAGCCATTTAGGGAGTAAACCAGCAGATGCCAGATCTCTCTCTCTCTCTGTCTCTTTCTCTCTCTCTCCTTCTGCCTCTCTGTAACTCTTTCAAATAAATAAATATTAAAAAAAAAAAAGAGTTGAAGGAAGAAACTTAGTGAAGGTAGAATGAGGTAGAAGAGATATGGATGAAGAAAGCTGAGAATTTGAGGCTTAACCATGGCATTTCTCCTAAATTGCTGGAGTCAACATATTTTTCTTCTGTCATACTTTATGTGTTTGTAAGTTAGGAGTAATAATTATTATAATTATTAAGACAGGGATTCCTTTGATGTATTGTTTGAGTCTAAAGCGGGCAAGAGGCAACTTTACTTGGCTCATTTGGCTATGACTGATGATGAAAGAAATTTAAAACACATGTGAGTTGAAATAAAAACGTGGTTTGAATCCTTACCATGAATTTGAGACTTTTTCTTGGTAATAAATTTTATCCCTATATCCTTACCATTTTCATTTTATTTATATATTTTAGAAACCAGTTTTTGGCAAAATAAATACATGTTAAAATGAAGGGGTGGACTGGCATGTATTGGCTATTTGGTACATTTATATTTAATTCTGTTTGGATATTGTAAGATTCAGATGTTTTTACAAATGCTTGTAAATGATTTTCAGAATCTGAGTGCGTTCTCGTGTTTACTTCATAGATAGGTCTCTTACACATAGTGGATTTAAAAACCAGCAGTAAATTCTGAATTTATGTGCTGGCAGGTGAGAGAACTCAACCTATTTACTAGCACAGTTCACTGGTGTTTCCATGGCAACACAGGCCAGTTGCTGTCAGTCCAGCGTCCCTTTGCCAGTTGACTTCAGCAGTGAACTCTCTGTGATGTTGCCAAATGTCTGGCTTCTGAGTTTCCTGTTCCAAGCAATTGTTTCATATTCTGAATACTAATGACTAGTGTACAAAGACTGGCTTAATGCCGCTGAAGATGGTGCTGTGCATCATATGTGAAAAATAGTGAGCGTTTTGCTCGTAGTGAATTTAGAAATATGGGTAATTGGAGTGTACATTCCCTAGCTAGCCATGCTTATATGTTATTACTGATGTTACCTTGCTGTTATTAGGCAGCTGGGCACAAATGGGGAATGACAGCACATCCATCGTTCCTGACTCAACTGCTTTTTCAGAAAGGCTTGATGACTTTGGCTGGTTAGCACCATCATGCAAATCTGAATGATTGTGCACATGCATGCCAGCCAAAAAAAAAAAAAAAATTGTAACTGCACTGCTTTTTTGCTTTTAAAAAACATTGCTATATTGATTGCTCTGACATGGAAAAAAAGCAGCTGCCTGAAATGCCAGTGAAATGGCAGAGAAGTTTAAAATGAGAGAATAAACACAAAAGCATCTGAATAGAGAGAAAAGCTAAGCAGTTTTTGCTTTTGAAAAATGAAAAGCACTGTAATTTTTAAGTTGTAGTTGTGTGGTGGTTGTGAGTGTGGAGAAGAGAGACCCTCTTCGCCTGGGTCATGTCTTCACACCAGATCTGAGGATGAGATTTGTCATAACTGTGCTTTTCTCTACAGCTTATGTTGCTTGAGGGTAGACTGTTTTCATCATTGTGTTCCTGAAGCTAACACAGGGCCTGACACACACTGAGTGTGCAACACCTACCTAAAGAATGAAATGAAACGCAGTGGATTCCCTGCAAGGAGCTTCTTATAGATAAGCTCGTTAAATTCCCTGGGAGAAGCCCCGCAGAATGTTCACTTCCCTGCAGAGTGTCACAGCCCACTCCCATGACCCCCTCTCTAAGAGTATTAGCAACAGCTTCTAAGGCAGTTGATGTCTGCTGCTGGGGCTCTCAGTGTATCTTTCCAGAAGATCCCACTCAAAGGTGGCTCTGTCATCAGCACTACCCTCCCCTCCCCCACCCAGCCAGTGGAACAAGTTCATCAAAGGTTCTGGTGGTGTCATTTGACATTTCTAATTCGTAGACTGGCCATCCCCTGCACCTCTTCACAATGAAAAGTCCTCTTGGTTAGCTTGGGCAGGCATTTCCAGTATTGTTTTTCTCCTTGTTTCAAATCATGTCCCTGGTTCTCAAGTGGGAAAAAATCTTGCATGCCTCGTCCCCTCTTTTCTCCGGGATCAGGTGATGTGGGAAGTCATTTCAGGTTAGCAAAGGGGTAGGTGGGGCTGCTGCTAGCATTGTGAGGGCAGGGGCCAGCGATGCTGCTAAGGGATCTTACAACATGTCCGGCAGCCCCCACATCACGGACTTCTTTGGTAGAAAATGTTCACAACTGAGAAACCCTGCTCCGCTGCTTTGAACTCTTGTGTGGAACTTGCTCAAATGCCTTTCAAATTACACTTCATGCCCTCCTTGCCTCTTTTTTTGGAACTGCCTCCTCCACCTGCCACACCAGGCTCTTGGCTTGGCTTGTTTCCTGTATTTTCAAAATTTGATTTCTCTTCCTCAGCAGTTGGGAGCTGTCTGTCTCTTTGCTTCTCAAATATATAAAAATAAAGACATTGCCTGGGTCCAATATGGCAGTGCCCAGTGTCAGTGTGAACTCTGAGAAGTTCACTGACTTCTGGGAATTACTCAAGGTGAACGGGACAATTGATGACAGAAGCTACCATGGAGAGTGAGACTCTCACTTTTTGCTCAAAGTATCTGAACTTAGAGGTACATAGTTATGGTTCCCAGTTGTCCCATATTCCAGAGGATGGAAAGGCAAATATGCAAATCAAACAATCAAGCTCCAGAAGCAATTCAATGCCAGATATCCCATTGCTTTGTGAGAGGACATGTAAAGGAAGCTCTACAAATAAACCACATGGAGTGTGGAAGCCACTCTGAAAATTTTAAGTATTTTGTTTGGTTCTAAACCTTTTTTCTTTGTTTGGGAATTTTAGGTTCAGTGTTTGTGTGTGGCATCAAATTCTGAACAGTAAATGTGTCTCAATATTTTAATAGTATCATGCCTAAGATTTGCATTTTTTCCTTTGAAAATCCTAAACTGATCTGAATGATATTTTAAGGGTTTAAAAACAAGAAGTGAGATGTTTTTTTTGCTTGTTTGAGGGCTCAAATTTTAATTCTAATATGAAAAAGTTAGATATTTGCATGACACTGGCTAATGAAGCTTTTAAAAACCGTATCAAGGTAACACTGATCGCCTCTTGGTTTAAGGATTTCAGTGACACTTAAAGGAAGCATTTCACCAGATAATTGAAAATGAATCTTGATGAAGAGTGGGATGGGAGAGGGATTGGGAGATGGGATGGTTGCAAGTGGGAGGGAGGGTATGGGGGAAAAAGCCACAACAATGCAAAAATTGTACTTTGTAAATTTATATTTATTAAATAAAAAAAGATGAAAAAAATTCTTTGCAAATGTTAACTAATCAATCCTCACGAACTCTTTTTAAAAGAAATGTGCTATGGGGCCGGCGCCATGGCTCACTTGGTTAATTCTCTGCCTGTGGCACCAGCATCCCATACTTGCACTGGGTTCTAGTCCCAGTTGTCCCTCTTCCAGTCCAGCTCTCTGCTGTGGCCTGGGAAGGCAGTGGAGGATGGCCCGGTGCTTGGGTCCCTGCACCCGCATGGGAGACCAGGAGGAAGCACCTGGCTCCTGCCTTCGGATCAGCACAGCGCCAGCCATAGCAGCCATTTGGGGGGTAAACCAATGGAAGGAAGACCTTTCTCTCTCTCTCTCTCTCTCTCTCTCTCTCTCTCTCTCACTGTCTAACTCTATCTGTATTTAAAAAAAAGAAAAAGAAATGTGTTATTATTTCCTTGGAAGATGTGAATACTGTTTACTGTACATTCCAGTTTGGCAAATTCATGAACGGTGATTAAGAGTAGTGTTTCTGTTCCCGATACTATAATTAAGTCTCTCTCCCAGAAGCTTTCCTTGTAAATAGCTTAATATGGTAATTTCTAGTCTTTGCCTTTAGGACTAGTCTTGATGGTTTAAGAGGAAGGAAGCTTGGAAAATAAATTTGCCAATCTTCTTGGTCCTTTCAGGCTGCTGCAACAGACCACTGGAGACTGGGTTGCTGATAAATATCAGAAGCAGGTTTCTTACAGTGTTGGGGGCTGGGAAGCCCGAGATCAAGCTCCATGAGGATGTGGTGTTTGGTGACAGCCTGCTTCCTTTTTGCTGTAATTTGATAGGAACCAGGGATTACTCCAGCTTCCTCCTGAGAGACCTCATTCATGACATCTGTGCCCCATGACTCAATTACCTCCCTCAAACCACGCCTCCAAATACTGCCACCTTGGGGGGTAGGATTTCAACCTATGAACTTTAGGGCTGATGCAAACTTTCAGAATGTAGCCCAAGGTGATGAGATGATTTTAAATGTATGTTGCCAAAATCAAGTCTGTAATCTCTTTTCCTTCTAATTTTTACTTGAAGGTTTTTTTTTTTTTTACTTAAAGTTCTTTTTTTTTTTTTTTAAAAAAGATTTATTTATTTGAAAGAGTTACACAGAGAGAGAAAGAGAGGCAGAGAAAGAGAGAGAGAGAGAGAGGGAGGGAGATCTTCCATCTGCTGGTTCACTCTCCAGTTGGCCACAATGGCCGGAGCTGTGCTAATACAGAGCCAGGATCCAGGAGTTTCTTCCAGGTCTCCCATGTGGGTGCAGAGCCCAAGCACTTGGACCATCTTCCACTGCCTTCCCAGGCCATAGCAGAGAGCTGGATTGGAAGTGGAGCAACTGGGTCTTGAACCGGTGCCCATATTGGATGCCAGCACTGTAGGCTGTGGCTTTATCCACTATGCCACAGCACTGGCCCCTTAAAGTTCTTTTAAAAATAGCTTTTAATGAATATTTACCCACTTAATAATTGTTATTATTTTTATCCTGAAAAAGGAATTTTCTTATTTTGGCCTAATTGCTAGCTGTCTATTATGCCATTAAATTGACTATCATTTTAGACATATATCAAGAAGGTCACAGCTCACAAGTATTCAAACAGGCATGAGCATTTAGCCTTGTGTTAAGATGCTGCTTAAGATGCCTGTGTCACATATTGGAGTGCCTGGGCTTAATACTTGGCTCCAGCCCCTGTCTGCTGCTTCCTGCTGATGCAAAAGCCCTGGGAGGCAGTGGTAATGGCTCAAATAGTTGGGTCCCTGCCAATCTCTTGAGGGATCTGAGAGTTCCTGGCTTCCAGCTTTGGCCTGGCTTAGTCATGGCTGTTGTGGGAGTTTGGTGTTTGAGGAGTGAACCAGTGGTTAGGAACTGTCTGTCTCTGCCTCTCAAATATATAAAAATAACAATTTTGTTATTTTTGTTGTTTGGGTCCAATACAGTGGTGCCCAGTGGTGGTGAGAACTGTGAGGAGTTCACCAAGTTCTAGGAATTACTCAAGGTGTTGAGGACAATTAATGACAGAATAGTTCCTGCATTAAACACTATGGTTCCAACAGCTTCCTTTGCATGGAAAATTGATGACAGCCAAACCTGTAAACAGCTTTCTGAATCTTCAATAGCAGCTATGCCAGTAGGGACAGAGTCATAAAAAAATTGTATAGCCCAGACCTCAGAAGTAGTGAGAAACCTCCGAGAAGAAAGAGGAAAGAATTTGGATGATTTAACATTATTAAAGCAACTTAGGAAAGATCAAAGTTGAAATGGATGCAGTCTGGACTAAATGTTGAGGAAGCCATAAATGACAGGAGCTGGAAGGTGTTTAATGAACACTGCCAAATTCACCTCAAGCCTCCAAAGAATGACTAGAGAAAGAAGGTTAATATTTTTTAAGGACTGGGTCATCTCATGAGGGCTAAGTATGATGGACGTCAGCAGGGCAGGCTTCCTAGCATGATTTCTGAGCCAACAGTCCAAGACCTTTTATTGATTTCAGCCCCACTTAGCCAAGACCTCAAGTACAAATAATTCTGATAATTATGGAGAAATTGACTGCTATTTTATATTAATTCTGTAAAAAGAGATGCTTTGTTACTATTAAAATAATTTTTCTGACTCAGTGTAAAACAAAAAGAAATTGTTTTTAAAAAATCAAAGTTTACATTAACACCAACAATCAACCTTCACTTTGTGGGGGGAAACAGAAGCAGAATACTGGCCACTTCCTTCATCTCCATTTTCCTAAACCCAGTTACCTGCCTTTCCTACCTAGTTATCTACAGAGAACTAAATCAAAACAATTTTTCATTCATAGGCATTTTTTCTGTGTACTTGAACATAATATTTGCTTTAAGGGCTTTGTCTGCTAATTCCTTCCTTTCTGCTATTTCTAGGTCTGTTTGTATGGATTGATTTTTTTTAATTTCTCCTGCTTACAGTCATAATTTTCTGCTACTCTGGTTACCTGGTAATTTTTTGTTGGATGCTACATATTTTGAACATCGTGATGTTTTTGTTCCTTCACAATGTAATACATAATTAAGCTAAGATCAGGCTGACCTTTTTGAATCCTGCTTTTGTGCTTTATTTTGGCTGGCCAGAGGAGCTTTAACTTAAGACTAATTTAGCTGCGTCACTTAGGTGACCCCCTCTCAAGACTCCTTCTCAAGCTGCAAAGATTCCCATTGTTTGCTCTGCTCTGGCTGCTGAGAGGACAGACGGTCCCCAGCCTGTTTTGAGCTCCAAGAACTGAGCTCCCAGAAGGTGCTTTCTGGGAGCCTTGTGGAGTTTTAATCCAGGGGTGTGCTGAAGTGTACTCTGCCAAAGCCTCCAAGATGTTTCTCTTTAGATTGCTGGAGCTTTCTCTGCAGCTCTCTCTTTTCTGGTCCTGGGCCCCAGGCTCCCTGAACCCTTGCCTCCTCACTGCCAGTAGACCCAGTGTCTCCTTCTCTGAGGCTGTAGCGTTGCTTCCAGGCAATAATTCAAAGAAAGTGTAAAGATCACTTCATTTGTTTTTATTCTTTCCAGGGTCACAGTGTTGCTCTGGCTGATAAATGCCAGAAAATACTTATTTTCACACACACACACACACACACACACACTCACACACACATTTTCTTTTATCAGAAGGAGAGCAATTCCCTTGGCTGTTAATCCCTCTTGGGGAGAAACAGAGGTCCTGTTATAACTTCTGCTTGCCCAACAGTGGACTACTTCAAAGTCTCTTCCAAGGTATACTGTTTATATGTGAGCTCTGTTCCACACTTAGAAACCTAAACTGTATACAACAGAAGCACAAATTCTTTCCTTGTGCTTTAGATTGTGTTTTCTTAACCTAGATGCAAGGAGTAAAGTGCAGAGCAGGTCGTCTGGGAGGTGATCTCAGGAGGAACAGGGGAAGAGTCAAGAAGTGAGAGAAGGGGAAGAAGACACTAGACATTATGTCATCAGCTCACTCCCGGGACATACCCAGGACCCAGTCCTGCCAAGGAGCTCTGGGCAATTCTGTGGAGCCCTCCTTGGAGCTATCGCAACTGGGAGGCGGGGAGAAGCTGGGTACATATCCATCCTTACCTGTTGTTTGTGGATTGCTGCGTCTGTGGTTGCTAACTCTGCACTTCTGGCTTGTCCGGAGAGCTGTGGAACTTGTTCTATGTCAGAGGAAAATCCCATGTAGGGTTTCTAAAGTGTTCACACTAAGCAGCCCTCACAGTGTCGAGATGAGAACCAATGGGACTATGGTGGGGGACACTTGTAGCATTACTACACCATTTAAATTTATTTAAAGAAGGACTGTGTGCTCTGATTTCTCCCATGAAGACTAAATAGACCTGACCAAATAGATAGACACATGTCAATCTTCTCTTCCTTTTGTAACAGAGAACTTTCAAAAAAAAAAAAAACAGAGAACTTTTTTTTATTTCTCAAAAAGTATACCCAAGCAATCTGGAACTCACAAAGAACAAATAGTTCTTTATATTTGATCTTTCCATGTATCTCAAAGTTGGATCCTCTGGGTAATGACAGTTTGGCGCATTAATTTTTTATAGACATATATCCACCATTTTTATTGCCTTTTTAAGTAAAGGAGAAATAGGTTTTAGATTTTGTTGAAGATTTGGTTAATTTTATCTACTGTGAAGTACTAGAACTGTAGAAATAGATGCATTTGTAGGTGTGGAGAGAAAGAAATTTAAGATAGATGAGTACTGTGGTACTGGCTTTCTTGACAAGACATCACATGACAATTTAGTTTTATTCATCCGTACCTTTCACATAAGAGGAGTTGGCAGCTGGGACAGGGAAACAGTAGTGCATTACGCATGAACAGTTTTGAGATCACAGACCACTAGAGCCTCCTCTGAAGTGGTGTCATTGCCCATCCACCCCCAAAAATCATGTCCTTCACTGAGACTGCCTCTGCCCTTTGACTGATTGGTTTTGTTCACCACACATCTGTTGTTTCTCCACCACAAGCGTGGTTGATCCCAGAAATCTCCTCATTCACTTATTCAAACACTCCTTCTTCCGGTATGTATTGACAAACTGAAATGAGGATTTGAAGAATTTGTGTAAGAGGTGGGTGGGAAGGATTGCATTTTCTTGTCATTTTACGTTTTCCTGGACATCATTCATTTGAACACATTTCTGAATTTTGCTCCTAACTTTTTATTAGAATCCCAAGCACTATTTTTTTCTTTTTTTTTTCAAGCACTATTTTCAAAGGCATTCTAACTTTGACAACTAGAGGAATATTGAGAACCTTGCAAGGATCTTGCTTAATTGGTTAACTTTATTAAGAATCCTCTTCCAAATCAGCAACACTGTAGAGTCGGAGAGTGTCTGTCACTGGGCTCAGTTGGTGAGAGAATACCGTAGATCAGGAAGATGTGAGAAAAGATCCAGTGTAATGGTCTTTGTGTCTTGATGGCCTAAGATTGCCTTCTATTAAGAGCACAAACATTTATAGAATTTTTCAGGAAAACTTATGACTCTTCCCCTATTGGTTTATGCTTAAAGTGACTCCCAGGTATATTATAAGGAATTTCAGCATTGGCCTTTGCAATATTTTTCCTTATCTTGCTTTAGTCCAAAGGCACCTAGTTCCTTAGGGTCCCTTCCACTTGGAAGTTGGCATATTTCACTGGGATGTAAAATCATACGGGAGATAGACAGTACTTAGAAATGAATTATCTCTAGATTAAAAATTCATGTTGAAATGTTATGACAACCATTTTTTTTTGTCAGCAGCTTCTCGCTTTCCAGTGCCATGTCTGAGTTTGCAAGGCCAAAGCTAAATAAATGCTTTTCTTTACAAAATGTGTTTAGTTTAGTTGACTGCTTTGCTCCAATAAAACCGTGTGCTTTCTCAGTAACCACTGGGCCAGAGATGGGGTTCAGTAAGCACTTTTCACGAAGAACCAGGGAAACGTTGTAGAGCAGCCTCACAGTGGGCTGGTGTGATGAGCAGCAAAGTCACCCACAGTTGAGTGACTCAGAACTTGTAAAACATTTCCACAGCTGCTCCTCTGAAGAACTGATCTCACACAAAGTAGATTGTGAACCCTGCGTGGTTGCCTAGAATGATGCTAAGAAATAAGTAAGTATTCAGTGAACAAATGGCTTATTCAAGTTGTAGATATTTTTTGATTTTGTTTTCACTGTCATGCACAGGTGAAATCTGACTCAATTCTCTACCTGTCTAGGCCTCTACTCACTTTGATTAGACCTCTCGTGGCCCTACCTTTGTTTGAACTTATCTTACTATACTGTAGTTTTCCTGTTTACCAGCTTCATTCACCACCAGACTGAATGTACCTGAAGAGTGATGGCTCTGCTTTATATATCCTTGCATCATCAAAGCTTAACACAAAGGTTTACAGCTGGCCTTTGGTTTTTAGCAAGGTAATCTTGCCACATTTTTGAGACATGTGCAAATATTTGCTTCCTTTTACATAATAGCTTTTGCTAGAGGAAGATAAGCCTATGCCTAAAGGTATGTTTTGATTAAAAAAAAAAAGTTAACAGTGTTAGGCTCCTACTTCAGCACAGTGATTGAAGGTTTAATTCATTCTTTTTTTAAAAATTTTTTTAAACTTTTATTTAATGAATATAAATTTCCAAAGTACAGCTTATGGATTACAATGGCTTCCACCCTCCCATAACTTCCCTCCCACCCGCACCCCTCCCCTTTCCCACTCCCTCTCCCCTTCCATTCCCATCAAGATTCATTTTCAATTCTCTTTATACACTGAAGATCAGTTTAGTATATATTAAGTAAAGATTTCAACAGTTTGCCCCCATATAGCAACACAAAGTGAAAAAATACTGTTGGAGTACTAGTTATAGCATTAAATAATAGTGTATAGCACCTTAAAGACAGAGATCCTACATGATATTTTTAAAAAATTAATTTTCTATGCAATTTCCAATTTAACACCAGGTTTTTTTTTCAATTATCTTTATATACAGAAGATCACTTCAGTATATACTAAGTAAAGATTTCATCAGTTTGCACCCACACAGAAACACAAGGTGTAAAAATACTGTTTTAGTACTAGTTATAGCATCACTGCACATTGGACAACACATTAAGGACAGATCCCACATGAGATGTAAGTACACAGTGACTCCTGTTGTTGACTTAACAATTTGACACTCTTGTTTATGGCATCAGTAATCTCTCTAGGCTCTAGTCATGAGTTGCCAAGGCTATGGAAGCCTTTAGAGTTCGCCGACTTTGATCTTATTCCGATAGGGTCATAGTCAAAGTGGAAGTTCTCTCCTCCCTTCAGAGAAAGGTACCTCCATCTTTGATGGCCCCGTTCTTTGAAGGTTTAATTCATTCTATCAGTATACAATGAGTGCTGAGTGCCAACTCAACACCAGGCACCGTTCTCGGCACTAATGAAGCTTCAGTGAATAAAACAGACCCAATCCCTGTCTCTATGGATTTTATAGTCTATTGAGGGAAATAAATAAGTAGGATAAGTAAGCTTCTAGTTTTCGCATGGTGCTCAAATGCTAAGGAGAAGAAGTAGGGAAGGAAAAGGGCTACAAATAACTCGGAGGTGGGTTCATAGTTTGATAAAATGGCCATTGCTAGTGTCGCCAAGAATGTAACTTTTGAGTAAAGACTAGAAGGAGAGGTTATCACCTCTGTGGACATCTGGAACAGCATTCCAGGAGAAGGAAGAGCATGTCGAATACAATGGTCAGTTCTTAGCTCTCCTGTGACTTGTGCTTCTTGGCAGGTCCTGACAAAGGACATTGCCTTGCTGACACAATGTCACCCTCCTGGCTTTCTTCTTATCTCGCCAATGGCTCCTTTGCCCATTTTGCTTTCTCTGGATTTCCAAATGTTGGAAAAATCTAAAATGTAGAATTGTAGTCCTTTTCTCCCTACTCACTATTTAGCTCATCATATCTTTAAATACCCTTAAATTCCAACCTGACTTCCCTGAAATTTGGATGTGTATATCCAGTGCCTTATTTAACATTTACTATATACTGGCAAATGCACATCTCAGATTTACTGTATATCCAGAATAGACCTTTTGACTTTCAGCCCCATCACCCACACTTGCTTCACCTTATACTTATCCTTCTCAGTAGAAAGCATCATTGCTCATCTTGTTTCCCAGGCTAAAACTTAGGATTCCTCCAGGAGCCCTCTTAGACTGTCACATTCCACAGAAAAATTCACTGGCAAGTACTGTTCCACATAACTCCAAAGCATTCACCTCACACGAGTACTTCCAGTTCTATAGCTACCTGCTTACTCTGTGCCATCTTTATCCTTTTCTGGGAATTTTGAGGTACAGTATTATAGAACAGGTATTAGACACCATAATTATAAAATGCATTATAATCATGTTTATTATGAATAAAATGATATTCTTTGTATTTAACAATATATATTATTGTATATATGTATTTTACACATATATGTTTATAATAATTATATACTTTGTTATATATTTTTATATTTAATTTTAAGGAATTTTTTAATACCTTAGATTCTCAGGGCCACAGCAAATGCATAAGAATTACTACATAAAATTCTCATCAATTCTCATGTTAATGTAGTATAACATAAGAGATAGATTCCATGTAGTTCATAGATACAGTTCTAAGAATATAATACTACTTCCCTTGCACTTTGTTATGTCTTAATGTAACTCATAATGATACAACTGCACATATATGTTTAGAATATCATTTAGACATAGTCTTATAATTTTCTCTATTCTTCAACACTTTTCTTTCTCTTCATTCTTCATACAGCATCTAGAAAAGTCTTTTCAAAATAAAATTCTGATCATGCCATTCTTCTTCTTAAAACAATTCCCTGACTTTCCTACCAGAAGCAAGGAAGAAGCCGTGAATGGTTTTGAGTCTTCCAGCCTCCACAAGCTGTGCACTAAGACCCTTTGTGATATAGCGCCTCACTGCCTTTCCTGTCTAGTCCCAGGATGTAAGCTCCCCTGTCACTTTCCCACACCCTCTGCAAGCAGGCTCCTGCCTCAGGGCCTTTCCTCTCTGGGCACCCTTGCCGTGGATATCGTTGGTGTCCCTTCACTTTAGGTATGTCTTTTTCCAAGTATCACATAAACACTATCACTGGGCACTATAAGACAGAATCCTCTATCAATCTATAGTAACTTGTCCTATTTTGCCTTTTAAGTAGCTTTCATCGCCATCTAATATTATCCAGGATTATCCATTGTTTATTTCATGTTACCAGCTTATAATAGAATCTTTCATTACCTCTTCACTGCTGCCTTCACAGTACTTCTTAGAATGATGCCTGGTACATGTGAGGTAGTTGCTAAATAGTTATAGAATAAATGAATCAAGTTTTGGTTTTTGAATTCCTATAGTGGTAACCTTAGAATACTGCATATTGAGGGTTCCTCAAAAAATTTATACAAAATAGAATTAAAAGATGAGTTTATTTGGGTGTGAAAAATTTTGAAATCCAGCACATAGCTTTTCATAATAAAAATTGTCCACATTTTGAATACCTGTTAAATACATGGACTTCAAGAATGTTTTCCATGCAAATCAGCTTAGCATTTAATTCTATTTTCTATTCTTTTTTCTTTTCTTTTTCCTTTTTTTTTTTTTTTTGACAGGCAGAGTTAGACAGTGAGAGAGAGAGAGAGAGAGACAGAGAGAAAGGTCTTCCTTCCATTGGTTCACCCCCCAAATGGCCGCTATGGCCAGCGCGCTGTGCTGATCCGAAGCCAGGAGCCAGGTGCTTCCTCCTGGTCTCCCATGCGGGTGCAGGGCCCAAGCACTGGGCCATCCTCCACTGCCCTCCCGGGCCACAGCAGAGAGCTAGACTGAAAGAGGAGCAACCGGGACAGAACAGGCGCCCCAACCGGGACTAGAACCTGGAGTGCCGGCACTGCAGGTGGAGGATTAGCCTAGTGAGCTGCGGCGCCGGCCTTAATCCTATTTTCCATGAACATTTTGAAGTACCCTCTCATATATGGAAAATAAAATATAATCTGAGAAAACATAATATAATGGAGAGATTAGATTTATGAATGACTTTTAAAAAAGTTCCTGGAAAATATGTATTGCGAAAAATTATGGATGGTTTTAAAATTTTTTTTGCACCAAAATAAGCTTAGTATTTAATTCAAATTCCTTTTGAACTTTTTGAAATACCCTCATATTACCTATAGATTCTTTCTATCAAAATATCTATTCACAGATTTAAAAAAATTTTTTTGCCAAAAATGGGCCATACCTATTCTACATGAACTCTAAATGTAGTCCTCCTCTTTTCTATATGATAATGTTGAGAATATTCATTGTAAGACAGGAAACACAGCTGCTATCCTTTTAGGAAAAAAAAGTCATGAGTAATACTTTATACTACATGTTTAAGCATAAATATTCTAAAAAGCTCAAGAGTTGAGTTATTTTTATGCCCTCAATATGTTTGAGGCATAATGTCTTTTTGTTGTTAAAATGCTTACATTAAAACTCCTTCCAATAATCCATGAATTACATACTACTGCATAGATCTACCTAAATCACTACCGAAAACCCTAATCACTATCAGAAGAAATTCAAGAATGATCTTCAATGATGTTCATAGTATCTGGAATCAAGATACGGCTTCATAGTTGTCTAAAAATCTGATCTTGGGCCTGGCATTGAGATGTGGTAGAACAGGCCACCACCTGCAACACAAGCATCCATTTAGGCACTAGTTCCTGTACTGACTACTCTACTTCCAATCCGGCTCCCTGAAAATGGCCTGGGGAAAGCCCGACTGTTTGGGCCCCTGCCACCCGTGTGGGAGACCTGGATGAAGCTCCTGGCTCCTGACTTCAGCCTGGCTCAGCCCTGGCTGTTGTGGCCAACTGGGGAGTGAACCAGTGGATGGAAGATCTCTTTGTCTCTGTCTTTCCCTCTTTTTCTGCAACTCTGACTTTCAAATAAATCAATTAAATCATTTAAAAGTAAATAAAAATCTAATGTAATGTTTCTGCATTGTTCATATTCTCATGATAAAATTATGGCTTACTAAATTGGATCACTAAGACTTCTATATATTCCTATGTATGTGAAAAACCTGAAAATTAGATTCACCTCCAGCAGAATTGCTTATTTCTATTTAACAAGCAGAGACAATAATTTTGAAAAGTTTTTGCTAGTTGATTTTAAAAGATAAAATGGTGTGTTTATTGATCTGTGATCCTGGAAAATTGATTTTGCCTTTTTTAAGCTTTCCTGGATGATTTTCTTTCCTCACCCAGCTGGATAAATCTTTTTCCTTTGTCCTTTTATAGCACCTGGAACAAACAATACTATTTTCTTCATTGAATTAAAATGGTATATTTACACTCTGTTTTTTCCTGGACCCATGTTAAAGTCCCTGGAGGCAAAGATCTGATTTTCTATTACTATTAACAGTGCCAGCATTCTTCCAAACAGGCTCTAACATGATTTCTATGCATCTGTTTCCAAATCTTGTTTCAGCCTTTAAATGTTTCTCCAATTAAGTTGGACCAATGCTGAGAAACATCACCAACAGGGGATTTTCTGCCTAAGGCTGCTCTCAGGAAGGGAGCTAGATGCATTCAGGCTCCAGAGGTGACATCAACCTTCCTGCTATCCTTGTTCTGCACCCAGGGAATGCACACAGCTCTCATTTAGCTCAGTCATGTGACTAAGAGTGAGAACTCTTCAGCCAGGCTGCCTGGATTTGAGGCTTTGCTGCTGCACCATTTATTAACCCTTCTACTTGTTAGCTGTGTGACCTTGGGCAAGGGTCTTCATCTCCTTCTGCCTTCATTTCCACATCTATAATATGGGGATAACAATAGATTCTATGTCAAATGGTTACTATGAGTATTGAATGAGCTAATAATATAAATTACTTGGGAGATTGTCTTGCACAGAGCAAGTGCTAAGATAAGTAGTTGTAATTATTATTATTATTATTATTATTATTATTATTATTACTGTTCAGTAGCCCTGATTCTCCAGGTAGTAATGGGAGAAAATATCAATTTCCACGAGAAGTTGGTTATTTCTGTAAGATTGCCTCTCCAAATTTCTTGTACAGGAACACTATTGTAGGCTAGAAATCCAAAGCTGCCCCATGCTCTGGAAAAATCAGTTTCAGATGCAAAGAGTATGTATGAAGCAATTTAGTCATAATTTTCTGTTCTACAGACCAAGGTTTGCAAACTGGTAATTTGATTTGTGGACATGTTCCGTTCTTTGAAAATGGACATAACTGTGATGGTTAATTTTGTGTCAATTTGACTGGGCCAAAGGATGCTCAGGTAGCTGGTAGGACATTTTTTCTGGAATAAATTAGTATTTGAGTCAATAGATTGAGTAAAGAAGATGACACAGGGCTAGCGCTGTTGTATAGCAGGCAAAGCCAGCATCCCATATGGACACTGGTTCAAGTCCCGGCTGCTCCTCTTCTGATCCAGCTCTCTGCTATGGCCTGGGAAGCAGTAGAAGATGGCCCAGGTCCTTGGGCCCCTGAACCTACGGGGGAGACCCAGAAGAAGCTCCTGGCTCTTGGCTTCGGATTGGCCCAGCTCCTGCCATTGTGGCCACTTGGGGAAAATCAGCAGATGGAAGACCTCTTTTTCTCTATCTCTACCTCTGTAATTCCACCTTTCAAATAGATAAATAAATCTTAAAAAAAAAAAGAGAGAAGAAGATGGCACTCATTGATGCGGGTGGACATCATCCTGTTCACTGAAGGCCTGAAGAGAACAAAATGACAGAGGGAGGACAAATCTGTTTGTGTTTGAGCAAGGACCATCTGTCTCTCCTGCCCTGGGACACTGGCACCGCAGGTTCTCTAGCCTGCATACGTGGCCATCAGCTTGCCTGATTCTAAAGCCTTTGGCTCGGATTGGATAACATCACTGACTTTCTTGGTTCTCCAGCTTACAGATGGCCTCCACAGTCGTGTTAGCCAATCCCTGTAACATGTTTTCTCATATGAGAGAGTATTCAAAAAGTTCATGAAAATGCATATAAAAAATAGTCATGGATTCAAAAATTTTTTGCACCAAAATAAACTTGTCTTTTAATTCCATTTTCCACAAACTTTTTGAAATACCCTGTGTGTGTGTGCTTGTGTGTGTGTGTGTTGAGGAACCTGTTGGTTCTGTTCCTCTGGAGAACTCTAACCAACACAGTAACTCTTTAAATGCAGGGCTTCAAATCTGTGAATGGAATGACACTAAACTCTTATAACTGCTCTATTCAAATAAATAAATCTCTCTGAGTGTTAAAAATAGGAAAGAAATCTTAGAAGTATTTTTATAATATGCAGATTTTGCTGAAGCAGATTTTGCTTTAAAAGCAATACCTCATGGTTTTGATTAAAAATAAGCACCTCATTGGCTTACCTGAATGGATTCATTCCCATCTTCTGACTTAAATGTCTGTAAAAACAGAAGAAAACATGAAAAGTCATCACAGGAACTGCTGTACTTGGCATATGTTTTTGTCTAATTTGGACAAAGACTGACATACAGGTGCAAAAATTAAATCCTCTTTTGCAACCCAGAGCTCATTGATCAGTATGAATTTTGATACATACAAGCAAGAATAGATGCAAAAAAAAAAAGTCATCACAGGAACCAAAGCAAGGACTGTCTGTTTATTTTTCTGGATTCTAAGGACCATTTACTCGTTGTAAGGCATGAAAATTAAAGTGAAAAAACGCAGTGAGATTCCTTGTGGATAGCAAGGAAGAAAAAGCCTATTCTTCTAAGAGTAGACAATGTTCCTCACATGAGTTTTTGTGAGATTGTTACATATAAAGGAGTACATAAAACTATTTGTGATTTGCGGTAAGTACCCAATAAATGATAGCTATTATTCTTACTACTATTGTTGAATCAATGAAAACAAAAGGGAAAGGATCTATGGTCAAATAATTTGGGAGGTTCTAATTTGTTATGGGTCACCTCATAGTCTCTTTTCTTTTTCAAAGAGTTCTTTATTATTTATTTGAAAGTCAGAGTTACATAGAGAGAGAAGAGGCAGGAAAAGAGAGAAGTCTTCCATCCGCTGGTTCACTCCCCAATTGGCTGCAATGGCTGGAGCTGCGCCGATCCAAAGCCAGGAGCCCACTCTGGGTCTCCCACGTGGGTGCAGGGGCCCAAGGACTTGGGCCATCCTCCACTGCTTTTCCAGGCCATAGCAGAGAGCTGGATTGTAGCAGTCAGGCCTCAGAGCAGCGCCCATATGGGATGGCAGCACTGCAGGACAGGGCATTAACCTGCTGCACCATAGCGCTGGCCCCAATCTCATAGTCTTTAATATGCTAACCTAGATTGTGAAATTTCAAGAGAGAGATTCACAGGATTATTTGACTAGAGAACCCTTTTTAAATATCCCCTATGGAGTACAAGTAAGTCTCATGGGACACTGGTGTTCTACAGATCACAGGCTGGGGAATGTTCTTTATTTCACACACTTTGTGTACAAGAATAGAAAAGTGTTTGTGAAATGTCTTTCATTGATAACCTGCACTGAAAGCAACTAGCCTTCGCAGACCTTTTAGCTTTGTAAAGCATTATGAATGCACTTCTTTCTCCATTGTGCAGAAACCATATATCTAAGCACTCAAACCTTATAATCATTCAGACTTGTCTATGTCATCACTTCTAACATTGAAAATTTTCTTACCACTTTTCCAGAATGCTGTAAAAATTGATCTAAAATTGTCAGAGTTCTACCCTTCCGAGGACTTCATTTTATCAAGTTATAAAACTTTTCAAGTATTTGTGGTTTATTGACTATTATCACACATTAAGGATGCTGTTTTTATGAGTGTTAGAATTACATTTCTCTAGTGTGTCTGACTTTGATTTGGAATAATGTTGCACAAACGTGAAAACAGCACACTATTTACAAGTTTTGGGGTCCGCTCACCACTACTGGTGGATCAGCATTTATGTCATTTAATCTTTCTTGGGCCTAATGATGTATCCTTTCCAGCACAGTGCAAAGTTTATTCAGAGAGAAGTTAACCAGCTTCCTTAGGAACTATACCAATTATATACCATTACGACTAAGCTGAGTTGAAGAAATTATAATTAGAAATAAAATCTCCTGCCAACCCAGTGAATCCTTCTACAAAAATGTAGACAAGAGTGAAAGAGCTCTATTATTGAATAAGCATTAAATCAGACTGAGCTGTGCATCAGAGGCAATCTGCTAAGGAGCTCACAAAGAAAGGAAGAAATTGCATCCTTTTATATTGCCAAGCAGATACAAATGACAGCATATATGTTAATTGTCTTTATCTAAAGAGAAAAATTAAACCTCTTGTATCTTTATGACAAGCAGGAAATTACATCACAGGGCCAAGGATCCAGGCTTAAATTCCCCAGGGGTAGGGAGACAATACTCCCTCCATTCTGCTACGTGTTCACATTTTAAGGAAATTGCTCTGAGGCCTCCAATAAATACATTCCTGGGATGCAGAACTAGCAAGAAACTTATTAAGCTTTTATAAAGATTTACATACACCTCAAAGGGTTGGAAAAAGCATTTAAAATTTTCAGATTTTCTAAAGAAAAAGCTGGAATATAGTGTGTACTCTCCTTTTGGCACTAGGGAAAAATGTAAGCTTTTTCTCCTAGGATTTTCCCATACAATTTCCCATTTTTGTTGCTACTTTATAGTTGCACTATAATTTAAAAATGATCTCCATTATCATTTCTACCATTTTCTGGGAAGTTTTCAGCAAGCCCACAGTAAGTACAAAATCAGGCAATTATCAGAATAGTAATATAATGAATTAAAAAAAATCCAATACAATATTTGTCTTGGAATAACCTTCAATATTGTACCAATTTTTTGATTCTAAATTAGAATCCTTGATTCTTGCTTAACAATGTGTAAACATTCTCTGTTACACATTAAATTCACAAACTGCTGTGGGGACTTTTGCTTGTGCTTTCTGATGATTAGATATTTGAGTACTATCTTATAGATTTTTATGAAATCTTACCTAATCCCTGCTTAAGGAGCAGTTTAATTCTATAATCTGGTTATCTAAGTTTCTGATTTAAAGTTTTTCTTTTTCTTTTTTAAAAGATTTATTTATTTATTTGAAAGTCAGAGTTACACAGAGAGAAAAGGAGAGGCAGAGAGAGAGAGAGGTCTTCCATCCGCTGGTTCTCTCCCCAGTTGGCCACAACGGCCAGAGCTGTGCTGATCCAAAGCCAGGAGCTTCTTCTGGGTCTCCTATGTGGGTTCAGAGGCCCAAGGACTTGGACCATCTTCTACTGCTTTCCCAGGTCATAGCAGAGAGCTGGATCAGAAGTGGAGCAGCCAGGACTCGATCGGCGCCCATATGGGATGCCGGTGCTGCAGGCAGCGGCTTTACCATCTATGCCACAGTGCCAGCCCCTAAAGTTTTTCTTAAAAGGGTTAGTAAGTTTCTCCTGAATTCTTGTCAATCATAAAAATATCACTGTAGTTACATGGTAATCCAAGTTCTTCAGCAATTATTCCATCTTCCAAATTTTTTCCCTGATGCAAAATGCAAAGATAACCCTGGTTACTGTCTGGTATTAAAATGTTATTTAATGCATCCATTAAAGGGTACAGGTTGCACTTTCAAAGTTCCATGTATAATGGTTTGTCTTGAGGACAAGCCCAAAGTACGGTCTATTTTTTGCATCAGTCCAATTAATAGTTATGTTATTATGACAGTCAATTAAATCTCCGTGAATAATAGGCATCCATGTTTGTTTACTGGCTAAAAGGGGACTAGGGAGAACTTGAACTTGCATAATAGGCAATTGGGCCATGGCTGAAAGCTTGTGTGTCCTTCCTCAGGAGGCCTACATTCCAATAGTATTTCCTTTAGCTTCTTGTCTCTAATGCCAACTCAACAAACTTCCTCTCTTATGATATTAAAGTGTGGTCCATGGATTATTTTTCTTAGAAGTAAAGCTCAGGAATGCTGTTTCTGTTAGACTTTAGAACTGGGTCATTGGATAACGGTGTTGCAGCAATTGTTTATGGTGGGCTATATAACAGAAATCAACATTTATTACCTCAAAAAGCAAAAGAATTTGTGGAAAGGACACAGGATGGCTCACAGGGCTGTGGGAGCACTGGAGATCCAGGCTTGGAAGATGGGCATGAAACTAAAAAGATAGGCGATGGAGACAAATGCCTGGATTCCACTAGGGTAGAGTTTGTCTAGAATGCCAGAACTGGGAACTTTCTGCTCCCCTGAGTCCGCTAATGTCCCTTCACTCTTTATCCTTGGAGGAATCAGAATTCCAATCAGACCGGCCTCATTTGTTGAGCCATCCCGCAGTAAAGTCAACTTCCTTTCAGCAAGAGGAAGGAGGAAGGGAGGGAGGGAAGCAGCCTGACCACTTTGTTTCTGAAACGTTAGACATCTACTCTGCCTCCAACTATTTTGATATTTCTTTCAAATTGTTATTCACTCTAGGCATGCATTGTTCTATGTGCCTTGCATGTATTCATTTATTCTTTTATCAGCACTCTGTGGCAGATATTCTCATTTGCACCATAGAAAACGTAGGAGCAGGAAGTTAACTGAATTGCCCTCAATAACATAGTAAATGGTAGAAATGAAATATGAAACTAGACACTCAGTCTGAGGAATATGTGCTCTTCTTTCTGCTCAGTCTTGACAATGACTAGTGTTTAGAAGCATAGGGGAAAAAATTAAAAAAAGAAAACAACAAATCAACATAAAATTTCCATTTTGTCTGATGAGAGGATATACACAATTCCATTTTTCTCATATTTTGTATACTATAAGCTTAAATATTTTTAAACTTATAATTTTCATGTAATGATAGACTTACAGAAGATTTTCAGATATTTAGGGTATACATATATAGTCTTAGCCCAGTCTCCAAGAATGTTAACAGATGATATAACAAACAAAACAAGGAAATTCACCATAATGTATCACCATCATCAAACCATTGACTTTAATTATATTTTTCCAGTTTTTTCACTAATGTCCCTTTTCTGTTGAAAGATTTGATCCAAGAACCCATATCGTGTTTACTTATTATCACCAAAACACCTTGGCTCTGTGACAGGTCTTTTTATAACAGTCTTTGTCTGTTATAACTTTGATACTTTTAAAGAATAATTATCAGGTAATTTGTAAAGCATCTTTCAATCTGAACTTGTCTGATATTGTGGTTAGTTCAGGTTATGAATTTGGGGGAAGAATGCATTTTTCAGAATATTCTACAATGTTTACATCGATCACTTGGTTAAAGTCTGTCTTCCTCTTTTTCTTCTTCTTTCTCTTCCTCTTCCTTCACTACTTCTTCTTCTTCTTCTTCTTCTTCTTCTGAGAGAGAGAGAGAGAGAGAGAAATCTTCCATCTGCTGGTTTATTCCCCAAATAGTGCAATAGCCAAGACTGGGCCAGGTTGAAACTAGCAGCCAGGGGCTTTATCTAGGTGGTGGGTGGTAGGGGTCCAAGGTCTTGGGACAACTTCTGTTGCTTTCCCAAGTGCATTAGCATGGAGTTGGATCAGAAGCAGAGCAGCTGGGACTCGAACCAATTCCACTATGGGATGTTGGCAGGGCAGACTGCAACTTACCCAGCTGCACAACAGCACCAGCTTCTAAAGTATTTCTTGATCATATCTTTACTTTTTACTGTATCTTTACTTTTTTATATGATTCTAAGTTAATTTTTCAGTTTGAAATGTTAATTGGATTGACAGCTTTAATATTTAGTAAATTTTATTCATTTTTTTACAGTGAGGTTTTATTATGTTATAAAACCTCCAACACACATGGATTCCTGGGCTACACATAACTCGTTTTTACCTTTCAGCATTTAAGTTTCTGTGATTTAGGAGATAATATGTTCTTTAAGCCACATATAACTAAAGGTTCCATCTGATGTGTAATAAGCTAAGTAGGTTCCATTTGATATGTAATAAGCTAAGTAAAGGATGGTCAGTCCACTCTGTCTGTATTTCAGAGTAGACCCCATAGCCAAAAGCAATTCTTATTCCAATACAAGATGTACTACCACACTAGGGAGTTACTGAATTACAGTCAATTCTGTCTACTTAATGATATCCAGGCTGTTTCTTTTGTTGTTTTTGGAAAGCTACATTTGTTAGTTAGGCCTTCAGGCCAACTTGGCTAACTAGCCTAGGTTTTATGATACTGCTCATTTGAAATATTTCTCCATTTGTCTATCAATATGAGTAAAATAAATGCCAAAATGGTGAGGTAGACAAACTATTATTAAAGAAAATAATTTAGCAATTGTCCCTGTGTAAGTCCATGATCATTTGTAATTTATATGCTTTACTCATAACTGGAGTGCATATTTAGAACATGTCATAATGTTTTAATCTTAAGGTATGAGAATCATAAAAGAATTTTTGAAATATATATATATATATATTTTTTTCTTGCCAGGCAGAGTTAGACAGTGAGAAAGAGAGACAGAGAGAAAGGTCTTCCTTCTGTTGGTTCACCTCCCAAATAGCCGCCACAGCCGGTGCTGCGCCGATCCAAAGCCAGGAGCCGGGTACTTCCTCCCGGTCTCCCATGTGGGTGCAGGGATCCAAGCACCTGGGCCATCCTCCGCTGCCCTCCTGGGCCACAGCAGAGAGCTGGACTGGAAGAGGAGCAACCAGGACTAGTACCCGGCGCCCCAACTGGGACTAGAACCTGGGGTGCCGGCGCCACAGGCAGAGGATTAGTCAAGAGAGCCATGGCGCCAGCCCATAAAAAGTTTTAAAAAATAGCTCCATTTAGTTTTCAGGATATGCCACAAATTATATACCTATAAATTATCATTTTCTCTCATTTCTTTTTTTAGATATTATTTATTTGAAAGGCAGAGTTACAAAGAGAGAGAGAGAGAGAGAGAAAGAGAGAGAGATAGTGAGGGAGAGGTCTTCCATCTGCTGGTTCACTCCCCAAATGGCTACAATGGCCAGAGATGGACCAGTCCAAAGCCAGGAGCCAGGAACTTCTTCTGGGTCTCCCACACCGGTGCAGGGGCCCAAGAACTTGGGCCATCTTCCACTGCTTTCCTAGGCCATAGCAGAGAGCTGCATCAGAAGTGGAACAACCGGGACTCGAATTGGAACTGGCACCCATACCGGATGCCAGCACTGCAGGCTGCAGCTTTACCTGTTATGCCACAGTGCCAGCCCTTCCTTTTAATTTCTTTCTTCCTTTTGGAAGTGGATAATAGGGAAGTGGGAGAAGCCAATTGGCAGTAGGGAGGAGGACGAAAACTTTCATATTTTTAGAGATACCTTTTGGTGTTTGGACGGGTTAATGAGCTCTCCCTCAAGGTATGCCAGCAGAAGGGGTGGGCTGAAGTTGAGTTGTACCAACTTGAAAGAACTGATTTTTAGATCCTAAGAAGTTTTGTCAGTCAGTTATTAAATGTGGTCATTATTAAGCATTAGGTTATATAAACCCACAATTACATAATTATTATTTAAAAGATAAGAAAAATTCAAGACCCATGGTTTCCTAATTTTTAACTGCATTATATTATTGTTATTATAATTTAATAACAATTATGTTAATTTATGCCCTCGAGCTTATATACATGTGTTGTAGCTATATCGTTGAAGGATTGTACAATGGTGCACCATTGTCCATCTCTTCCCAGCTTCTATACACAAGAAGTTCACGTCGGTAGCTTCATAAGCTAAAGGATTAAAATCATATGTATTTTCTTAAAGAAAATACAAATAAACATGGTGAGGAGACAAGGAGATTTAAAATCACCCTTCCTCTTTCATTTACTCCCTTGCTGTCAGTCAAGCCCATGCTCCTGTCTGTCTCGGGGTATTTGAGTTTACAGTTCCTTTGGCCTAAAATACTTTTCCTCTAATAGCCATTCGGTTGCCTTTGTTCTCATCAGAATTTAGATGTCATCCTTTCATAGCAACTTTGACGATCCTATGGAATGAAGCCCATCTTGTCTTGCATGATTCCTGATTTGACACCCTTGCTGTTCCATCACCCTGTGTTTGTTTTTGTAGTAGCACTCCCTGCTATCTGGGAGGATATATTTTACTTATAGGTTTAACATCTTTCTCCCTGACTAGGAGGCAAACTCCCCAAGGGAAGGAATCTTCTATGACTTTTTTGGTTTTCCAATACATAAAAGAGAGCAAGCCACACAGTAGATGGCCCTGTTTTTTGTTTTAAAAAATAATTTTGGGATTGGCATTATGATGTGGTGGGTTAGCCTGCTGCTTGTGCCATATGGCATCTCGTATGGGAGTGCTGGTTTGAGTCCTTGCTGCTCTGCTTCCGATTCATGTTCCTGTTAATGTACCTGGGAAGGCAAGGGAAGGTGGCCCAAGTGCTTGAGCCCCTCTCATCCATGTGGGAGACCTGAATGGATTTCCTGGCTCTTGGCTTTGGCTTGGCCCATCCTTGACTATTGTGCCTGTTTGGGAAGTGAACCAGTGGATGGAAGATCTCTCTCCCTGTATCTTTCTTTCCATCTCTCTCTCTCTCTCTCTCTCTCTCTCTGTGTGTGTGTGTGTGTGTGTGTCATTCTGCTTTTCAAATAAACCAATCCTTTAAAAATCAATTTAATATTTGATCAGACTATATCAGTACATGGCATCGAAGTTAAAATTGAATTGAACAGTAAAGTAACATTTGAATATGAGATAAACTGAAGTTATTTAAAGTACTGCTCCCTGAAGAAAAGACATTGTAAGATGCTCAGAAAAGCTATTCCAAACAATATTGGTTTATGCTTGTGTGTATACAATTTATGATGTCAATAGAAAGAAATTGAATTATTATTAAGTATCTTGGGGGATAGAATTTGGGAATCGATTATCCCAAAATTCTTGTTAGAGATGAGGGTTTGTACATTGCATTAATTATGCTGTACTCATCCGTGGAAATAATACTCTACAGCTACACTAATTACATGGGCAACGAGCAGAGCTTTATTTTAAGGCACAGCAGCTATTCGGATATTTCATGGCATTTCTCCAGCTGCAGAACTTGACTGTCAAAAACTTCTTTCTTCCCCGGAAGACTTTTCTGGGGTGGAAGCTGAGACTGCACTTCTATTCTAAGTCAAGCTTTGTATAATATGAGCAAATAAAATGCAAAAAGCATTTCCAGTGACTTTGAGGAGGTAACTATTTCTAATATTTAGGAACTGAATCAACTTTACTGCTGAACTTTTAAAAGTATAAGTGTGATCTAGAGATTCTGATAGATTGTCTATAATCTATACAGTCCTGGAATTCAGAGTTCATAACTCACAAATAAAAAGAAATGAGGTTATTGCTTAAGGGGAGTGGTGTAAGAACTGGCAGATTTTTAAATTTATTATTTCGTTGATTTTTTTAAAAAAGATTTATTTATTTATTTGGAAGGCAGAGTTACAAAGAGAGAGAGAGAGAGAGAGAGGTCTTCCATTGCTGGTTCACTCCCCAAATAGTCACAACGGCCAGAGCTGGGCTGATCAGAAGCCAGGAACCTGGAACTTCTACCAGGTTTCCCACGTGGGTGCAGGGGCCCAAGGACTTGGGCCATCCTCCACTGCTTTCCCAGGCCATAGCAGAGAGCTGGATCAGAAGTGCAACAGCTGGGTCCCAAACTGGCGCCAATATGGGATGCCGGCACAGCAGGCGCTGGCTTTACCTGCTGCGCCACAGTGCCGGCCCCTATTTCATTGATTCTTTTAACAAATATTTTCTAAGCACTAATGATCATTGTTTTGGGTGCTAAGGTAAAGTGAAAGACATACTCTGCATCCTCAGGCTGCTGGAGGAAAAGAACACGTAGACAATTACAAGTACCTTGTGATATGACGAGGAAAGTCAAGGCATTCTGAGTCCATTCTAGGAGTAAGGCATTTTAAGAGTATAGCACATTTTTTTTTTTTTTTTTTTTTTATGACAGGCAGAGTGGACAGTGAGAGAGAGAGACAGAGAGAAAGGTCTTCCTTTTTGCCGTTGGTTCACCCTCCAATGGCCGCAGCGCGCCAACCACGCTGATCCGATGGCAGGAGCCAGGGGCTTCTCCTGGTCTCCCATGGGGTGCAGGACCCAAGAACTTGGGCCATCCTCCACTGCCTTCCCGGGCCACAGCAGAGAGCTGGCCTGGAAGAGGGGCAACCGGGACAGAATCCGGTGCCCTGACCGGGACTAGAACCCGGTGTGCCGGCGCCGCAAGGTGGAGGATTAGCCTAGTGAGCCACGGCGCCGGCCAGCACATGTTTTAAAACAGATTATTCAGGAGAGAAAAAACCCCTCCTACACTGTGGCATTTGTTTATTTTTGTGTTGTGTATATTTCCACCTTGCTAATATAAAGCAATTGACTTGGTGGAACATGAAGATGAGAAGAAGTGAATAATGTTGGGTGTTGTGAACTGAAGGGAACAGGTGGTGCCAGCTCATCTCGGTTAGAAAAGAGCTGAGTGGAGTCTTGGAGGGCACACTACTGAACCAGCAAATGGATGTTGGGAGCTAAGCCATGTGGGTAAGATTTGAGCAATAGCAAAGGGATAAAGAAGCAGTTTATAGTAGTGATTGAGAGTTAAGGCATAGAACTCAGGACCTGACTTTAAGCCCACATGCTGCTGCTGCTGCTGCTTCCTAGCTCTGTGATGGCAGGGTATTGGTTTAGCTTCTCTGCACTTGAGTTTCTTATTTATAAGCTGGTGATAATGATGGTATCAGACACTCAAGGTTAGCATGAAGAATAAAGAAGCCAATACAAATTAAGTGTTTCCACTAGCAAAGAATGATAAATATTGCCTTTAGTGATACAGAGGAGATAAATGGTAATTAATGATTAGTGTGTTGGTGAATAGGCAAGGAAACAGAATGAAAATCACAATTGGCTTGTGGTTTTTAGACTGTCGACAGGTAGAGAGAGAGAAAATTTTGATAATCTATCTGGTGAAGGATTGCCTACATATATTTGCACTATTCTGTTGGAGGCAAATGAACATATTTATGTTTTAATTTAAAGATTTATTTATTTATATGAAAGGCAGAGTTACAGAGAGGCAGAGGCAGAGAGAGGTCTTCCATTCGCTGATTCACTCCTCAGATGGCCTCAAGTGCCGGAGCTGTGCTGATCTGAAACCAGAAGCCAGGAACTTTTTTCAGGTCTCCCACGCTGGTGCAGGGGCCCAAGGACTTGGGCCATCTTCTACTGCTTTCCCAGGCCATTGCAGAGAGCTGGATCAGAAGTGGAGCAGCCGGGACTCGAACCAGAGCCCATGTGTGATGCTTACACTGCAGGTGGCAGCTTTAACCCGCTGCACCACAGCACTGCCTTCATATTTATGTTTTACAAACTACATTTTAGTGTCTCTTATGTCTTAGCAGCTTGGACTGTTCCCTGACTAGTTCAGATATCTCCTATTTTCTCTGGGAATTATGAGATGTAATTATGTTCTTAGAATCAGCATTCAGTGGGAGAGAAGGTATAAAAAGAGTGAAATTAGTTTGAGATAGCTAATGGGTGGGAGACAAGATAGTGAAGACAGATACTAGGAAAATACAGAAGCGTTGCAATCTTAAGAGCTAGATCATTATTGATTCATGGAGAAAGGAAACCAGATAAATATGAGTTAACTCAATAAAAACAGCAAAATAGGAAATAAGATTTTAGCTAATTTTATGGAAAACACAGGGCTGCTGGATATTTTCTTAGTAGAATTTTAAAAAGGAAATAACTACAGATAATCTATATAACTTTTCAAAAGATAATGAGATAGTGGTTTCATGTTTTTGCTTTCGTAGGCAGAGTGAGTAGAAGTGATTCTTTAAGAATCCATCCTGATCAGAACTGCATATTTATCCTGTGAAAACACGGGTGCATGCTCACCAAGTGACTGCATACATTTATCAGCACAGGTTTCTTTTTCTTTTTTTAAATCACGATCCTTTGTTTTGGAAAATTGAAGAAAATTTGTTCATGTAAATGAAGGCTTTACAGACTGGGAAGCTGTATTCCTACACATAAAGCCTCAGAGATGTTGAGAAACTGTTCACTGGGAAAATGTTTTAATTTGAGGGACAGAGCCCTAAGGCAAATTCCTTTTTATTCTCAATTTAATTGAGAAAATTGTTTACTCTCAGTTTTTTTTTTTTTTTTTTTTTTTTTACTAAGTTTGATCAACAGCTATTTATTAGCTGTGAGTTACACTGGAAGTAGGAGTACCTTAAAATAAATTGTGACTTCTCAGAGAGAGGGGATGTGTGTACAACAGGGACAGAAGTTACCAATGTGTGCAGGGGAGGGACTCAAGGGACTCAAGCTTCTTTGTTCCCCTGCTTACCTGATTTCATATGCAGATTGGTGAAATCTTTAGACCAAACAATAGAATCAGTGGAGGTTCTTGCAGGAAGACATTGTGTTGACAGAAAAGGCGAACCCTGAGGGATAAAGAGGAAGAGTGAAAAGGGAGAGAAAGGCCCATAGGGAGAATGAAAAAGAGAGTAGGAGGTTTAAGGGGAGGAGCTAAGAGGTGGGGGAAATTCGCAAACAATAGGAATGAGAAAGGAAAGAGATTTTTAAAAGTAGATTTAACATTGGATCTCCCTTAATATTTTTCAAAAGTTGCAATTAGGAATTAAAATTACTTGTAATAACTTCTGGGTACTGTATTTTTTTTTCTTTGACTAGCATACTTCAAGTATTTGAACTTTATATATAGATATTATAAATTATAATTATTATAATTATAAATTAGCTACGTATTATAAAATACTTTAGTGTTGTATCAGAACTAAATATGGTAAAGGCAAGTATTTCCATATAATATTTTTTCCAATTTTTTAAGATTGTATTTAAGTTATACAAGTTTCATGTATTTCATATATACAAATTTAGGAACATAGTGATACATAATAATATATTTTCATATAATCATATATCTGAATATTCAGTCTCTAATTTGTGTGACAATCTTGAGAAGTATCAATATGCATATATATACACACACATATATATCTCCATCTAAAATGTAGATTATTATAACAAACAATTTTAACTTGATGAGAAATTCATTATGAACATCAGTGTTTTCTACTTAACTTTCTCGTTTATAATTCTTGTGAAATACATCTCATTCTTTAATAGTTACATCAATAAAATCCAACTTAAGAAAGTCACTTTCAAACAAGAATATTTTCCAAAGTTTTGACTCACCATTAGAATATTTTATTTTGATAAGTATCAGTAGAAGTGGTAGCTAAGTACTGAGCTATTAATTTAAACCTCAAGGGACTCACCTTCATTAGTGTGCTAAAGCTTCCTAATACTCTCAAAATGTAAGACACAAAGACTCCAACACAGGAACACACAACTGTAAAAAAAGCACCAAGACTTTATTGTCCGAATTATTTTAACCCAAAGAAATGTTGAGGAGGGGTTCTAATTAGGAAGAAAGGTAGAGTAAACTAGCCAAAAATTGTGCCTAAATTTGATTGAATTCTGCCAATATAGCTGTTTGACAGGAGAACTGAATCTGAAAACACATGTAGATGCTACCAGGCAGTTTTTATGTCTTGTAGTAAATGAGACTTGGTAACTATTGGTGGTAATTAAATTCCTTGGAGATAACAGAGATTCTAGAAAATTTTATCTAATATTTTGTTTGATTTCTATGAGGCCACAAACAAGTTAATATTTATGCTACAAAAATTAAATGGAAACATAGTCATGGATATCCTCTGGATGATTTTATTGACAGGATTTTAAAGGATGACTTGTAAACTGTTACTACAAAAATTTTGGGATTTTGCCAATAGGTGCAGCTTTTGTCTTGGCTTTGTTAACTGCTCACAGCCATTCTCTTTCTTTTGTTCAGCCTTGGGCAAGATACAATTTTTCACTAACATAGCACCTTTTTTCCCCCCTTTTTATTCCATTGGTATGTAGTTTCCCTAAAGCAAGAATGCTGGTGTGTACACTATATTAAAAAGAAATTGCAGATTTAGAAAAATTTCAGTGGAATCATAATATACCAAAACCAAACATGTTAAGTATTAATTTTTTCTTATTTGATTTTGTGGCTTTTACATTAAAGCCCTGAAAAACAGCCTTGTGGTGTATTTATTAAAAGGACAGCTTACATCAGTGCCACAGACCTGCACTCCAGGTGGACAGCTGCACATTTTGCAGATGGCGGCTGATGTGGATGTCTAAGAGGAAGACCTAATCGTTTGTCAAGTCCAGTGCATTTCCTATGAGCAGTGGATGATCTATTTAGCTCATTATGCATGTGGCCTCCACAATGTGTGAGATTTCCTGCCTATGGCATACTTCGGGCTGGGACCATATATTCCCAGAAAAGGTGAAATTTAATCAGAGGCTAATGTCACTTAAGGCTTGTCCTCCCTAGACAGATGAATCATGTTCAGCCTACTTCTGTTTAGACTTTTATATATAGAGAAACTACATTAAACAACAACAACAATAAAAAGATTGGCAAAATGTAAAAGGATCCATTTCTAAGTGCTAATCTTAAGGATATTGTATTTTAATGTTTCTCAGCAAAAATATTTAACATAAAACTTAATAATTAATATAAATGTATAGAAAAATAAGCCTCAACCTTTATTTTATTCCACATGAAATTAAATTGACATAGATTATAGACTTAAACCTATAAGCTAAACCCATAATACTCTTGGAAAAAATTAAAGAACATATTTTTATATTGATATAAGCATAAAATTCTTAAAGAGGAAGTAACTATAAAAGAAAAATATAATCCGTTAAAATGTAAAGGTGCTGCTTGTCAAAAGGTGATGTTGGAAAATGATAAGGTTAGCCACATGTTGGGAGGTGATAAGTACAACACAAAATCTGACCAAGGGTGTATTTTAGAATGTATTTTAAAAATATTCCTGAGTCAACAATAAAATGACAAACTAGTTGAAGAAATTGAGCAAGAGCTTTGATCAGACACTTCACAAAAGAAAGTACAGGAATTACCGATGTGTGCTTGAAAGGGGTCAATGTTATTAGTCTCAGAGAAATGCAAAATAAAACCGCAATGAAAACCATTTTCACTAGCATGTCTGAAATTCAAACAAACAAACAAGCAAACAAAAAACCTGATGACCCAAATGTTGGTGATGATGTGGAGCAACTATCTATGTATTGCCAGGAGGAGTATTATATGGTTCAACCACTTTGGAAATCAGTTTGGCAGTGAATTTTTAAGCTGCCATAAACCTATCTCCACACAGTAATTCTACTTCTCAATATTTAGTAGACAAAATTAATGAAAGTACATTTACACAAAAAGGTTTATGCGTGAGTGTTCTTAGTGGCTTTATACAAAATTTCCCTAAATTAGGAACAACCCAAAATTTCAGCAACAGATGGCTTGATATACAAGCTGTGGTATATTTGTTCATAGAAATACTACCTATAGAAATACTACCTAATACAACTATTGATGGAATTCGCAAAATATGTGAACCTCAAACACATCTTCTGAGAAAAATCAGTCGCAAATGGGTACACATGGCATGATTCTAGTGTATGACAGACATGTGAGAACAGGTAAAACTAATCTATGGTAATAGAATTCAGATTGGTGGCTGCTTATGAGGTGTAAAGATAGTCTAGAAGGAATGTGGGAAAAATTTCTAGGATTTCAAAGATATTCTATATGTTTGTTTATCTTTAAATTTTCCATCACTATTTTATTTGCGTCTTGGTTTTTGCAATTCACTTATGGGACATATATTGGAGGCTGAGTACAAAACCAACTTCCTGTAGTAATGAATTATTTGATGCCCATCACTTCATTTTCTGTATTTCTGTATGAGTGGTAGTTACAGAGAGTATGCATGTGTCAGAAATCTTGACATAAAGCTTGTGCATTTCACTTCATATACATTTTACCAGATTGAAAGTTTTTAATTCTTAAGTATTACAGTATGTCAATATTAGTTGGTTTTACTTGCTATGGAAAAGTACCTAAAGCTGAGTAATAGTGTAAAAAGGCTTATTTAGCTTATATTTTGGGAGGCTGCAAGTCCGAGACCTGGTGGTCCCACAGGTCTGGCCGCTTGTAAAGGCCTAGCATGGAGGTATCATGTGTTAGACATCACAGCAATAGTGCTTGTGGGAATGGGAGATCACACTGCAAGACAGAAAGGCAGTGCTAAGGGGGAAGGCCAGGCTTGCTCTTCTTATGACACCCCACTCACGAGAACTAACCAATGGTTCCATGAGAACTACCTTAAGAAGGCAACACCCCCGGGCCTGGTGCTGTGGCATAGCCTGTAAAGCCGCTGCCTGTAGCGCTGGCATCCCTTATGGGTGCTGGTTTGAGTCCTGGCTGCTCCCCTTCTGATTCAGCTCTCTGCTATGGCCTGGAAAAGCAGCAGAAAATGGCCCAAGTCTTGGGCCCTGACCCATGTGGGAGACCTGGATGAAGCTCCTGGCTTCTGGCCTCAAATCAGGCCAGCTCCTGCCATTGTGGTCATTTAGGGAGTGAAGCAGCGATGGAAGACCTTTCTCTCTGTCTCTCCCTCTCACTGTCTGTAACTCTACCTCTCAAATAAATAAATAAAATCTTAAAAAAAAAAAAAAAAGAAGGCAGCACTCCACCCACCAAGACCTCCTAATTGGCCCTACTTCTTAACAATCTTTCCACTTCTATGCCACTATGTGGTCCCAAACCTCCACTATGTGAGCCTCTGGGATACGATGTACCTCACAGTACCTCAGATGGTAAAGGAAAATGGAAGCAAGTTTAAATAACAGCCTTATCAATTTTATGAAAGATATTTGACTTTTTAAAGGTTGTGTTGATTATATAAGTTTGAGACTCACATGTTTTGAATTGTCTTCCACCACCTCCCTTATTTTGTGTTATACAACTATATTTTTATATTCTTCACACTATTCTAATTACATTAGACAATGACAGCATTTTGCCTCCCTAAATTTTTGTTTGGGATTCTAGAATTTACAATGATAATCTCCACATTTAGGAAAAGTGCTCATTTTTGTTTATTTCTTACTTGTTTATTTCTTACTGATTCCTGTTTCATCAGAGTAAAAAAAATTGCTTCTTATGAAATAGACTAAAATGTTGAGTATCAGAAGTCAAATGATCTTTATTTCATGTGTCAGAATGCTGAGCAACTCTCGCACAAAAAAATTTCAAATTTCTAGTTTGAATGAGAATACGTTAGAGTTTTACATTCAATTTATGGGCTTAAATGGGTGCTATAATAAATTGTGTGATTTAAAAAAAATACTTTGATTTTTTTGGAAAAGAATAGTATTAAGTCCTTTTATATTTTTTCTTATTTTAAAAAAAGTTTCATTTATTATTTGAAAGGCAGAGTGTCAGAGAGAGAGAGGGGCAGAGATCTTCCTTCTACTTGTTCATTCCCCAAATGGCTGCAAAAGCTGGGGTTGGGACAGGCCCAAGCCAGAATCCAGGGTCTGTCTCCCACATGGGTGGCAGAGAACCAAGTTCTCGGGCCATCATCTGCTGCTTTTTCAGACACATTAGCAGGGAGCTGGATTGCTGTGGTTTGGATGAGATTCGTCTCCCAGAGGCCCACATAGTGGAGGTTTGGGAGCAGCATGGTAGCATAGAAGTGGAAAGATTGTTAAGAAGTGGGGCCAAGTAGGAGGGCTTGAACCAGTGCTCCAATGTGGGATGCAAGCATCCCAAGCAGTGGTTTAACCCACTGTACCGCAACACTGGCCCCATATGTTTTCTTACTGAAAATTGAAAAACTCATGTTATAAATAGACATAATTCCTTAAAAGACTTTGGGAATCTTTGGGACATAATATGCAGTTAATATGAAAATGGTCTGAGGGACAACATACCTTCTAAAAACAAATGACTATTATGAAATTTTTAATTTAGGAATGCCCGCTTTATTTTTTTTTTCATTTATTAAACTTTTATTTAATGAATATAAATTTCCAAAGTACAGCTTATGGATTACAATGGCTTCCCCCCTCCCATAACTTCCCTCCCACCCGCAACACTCCCCTTTCCCGCTCCCTCTCCCCTTCCATTCACATCAAGATTCATTTCCAATTCTCTTTATATACAAAAGATCAGTTTAGTATATATTAAGTAAAGATTTCAACAGTTTGCCCCCATATAGCAACACAAAGTGAAAAAAATACTGTTGGAGTACTAGTTATAGCATTAAATAACAGTGTACAGCACCTTAAAGACAGAGATCCTACATAGTATTTTTTTAAAAAATTAATTTTCTATACCATTTCCAGTTTAACACCAGGTTTTTTTTCATTTCCAATTATCTTTATGTACAGAAGATCGATTCTGTATATAATTAGTAAAGATTTCATCAGTTTGCACAAAGTGTAAAAATACTGTTTCATTACTAGTTATAGCATCACTGCACATTAGACAACACATTAAGGAGAGATCCCACATGAGATGTAAGTACACAGTGACTCCTGTTGCTGACTTAACAATTTGACACTCTTGTTTATGGTGTCAGTAATCTCCCTAGGCTTTAGTCATGAGTTGCCAAGGCTATGGAAGCCTTTAAAGTTCACTGACTTTGGTCTTATTCCGATAGGGTCATAGTCAAAGTGGAAGAGTGGAAGTTCTCTCCTCCCTTCAGAGAAAGGTACCTCCTTCTTTGATGGCCCCGTTCTTTCCACTGGGATCTCACTCACAGAGATCTTTCATTTAGGTCTTCTTCTTTTTTTCCTTTTCCATGGTATCTTGGCTTTCCATGCCTACAATACTCTCATGGGCTCTTCAGCCAGATCTGAATGCCTTAAGGGCTGATTCTGAGGCCAGAGTGTTGTTTAGGACATCTGCCATGCTATGAGTCTGCTGTGTATCCCGCTTCCCATGTTGGATCCTTCTCTCCCTTTTTGATTCTATCAGTTAGTATTAGCAGACACTAGTCTTGTTTATGTGATCCCTTTGACTCTTAGACCTATCAGAGCCATCAATTGTGAACTGAAATTGATCACTTGTACTAGTGAGATGGCATTGGTACATGCCACCTTGATGGGATTGTATTGGAATTCCCTGGCACATTTCTAACTCCATCATTTGGGGCAAGTCCGATTGAGCATGTCCCAAATTGTACATCTCCT
Organism: Lepus europaeus; assembly: GCF_033115175.1. Taxonomy (NCBI): domain Eukaryota; kingdom Metazoa; phylum Chordata; class Mammalia; order Lagomorpha; family Leporidae; genus Lepus; species Lepus europaeus. The sequence goes on along the minus strand of NC_084834.1, from coordinate 93,510,719 downwards.
CCCTCTCTTTTTCTCATTCTTATATTTAACAGGGATCACTTTTCAGTTAAAATTTAAACACCTAAGAATAATTGTGTGTTAATTACAGAGTTCAACCACTAGTACTAGAACAATAACAACAACAACAATATAAAATACTAAAAAGGATAAAGTATTACGTTGTACATCTAGAGTCAGGACAAGAGCTGATCAGGTCATTGTTTCTTATAGTGTCCATTTCACTTCAACGGGTTTCCCCTTTGGTGCTCAGTTGTCACCAATCAGGGAAAACAAATGATATTTGTCTCTTTGGGACTGGCTTAATTCACTCAGCATGATGTTTTCCAGATTGCTCCATCTTGTTGCAAATGACCGGGTTTCGTTGTTTCTTACTGCTGTATAGTATTCTATGGAGTACATGTCCCATAATTTCTTTATCCAGTTTACTGTTGATGGGCATTTGGGTTGGTTCCAGGTCTTAGCTATTGTGAATTGAGCTGCAATAAACATTAATGTGCAGATGGCTTTTTTATTTGCCAAATTAATTTCCTTTGGGTAAATTCCAAGGAGTGGGATGGCTGGGTTGTATGGGTAGGGTTATGTTCAGGTTTCTGAGGAATCTCCAGACTGACTTCCATAGTGGTTTAACCAGTTTGCATTCCCACCAACAGTGGGTTAGTGTCCCTTTTTCCCCACATCCTCTCCAGCATCTGTTGTTGGTAGATTTCTGAATGTGAGCCATTCTCACCGGGGTGAGGTGAAACCTCATTGTGGTTTTGATTTGCATTTCTCTGATTGCTAGTGATCTTGAACATTTTTTCATGTGTCTGTTGGCCATTTGGATTTCCTCTTTCGAAAAATGTCTATTGAGGTCCTTGGCCCATCTCTTAAGTGTAGGAATGCCCACTTTATGCCTTTCTTTTAGCCAGAATCTTCATATTAAATATCTTCATGACTGTTATCAAAGAATGACACAATTATATTAAGGACTAATACCAAACATAGAATTTCATATCAAAGCAAATTACATCATGGTGAGGTTTAATTGCTCTCTAATAATCTGTAACATATTTTCTAAGCATTTATTGTCAAATGAACTAAATTCGGGTTTGACTGAGCAGGTGGGAGCAGAGAGATGCAGTATTTGAAATGAACATGCTCTCTAAGTGGAAGTAGACAAAGGGAGAAAGATAGAATAGGAGTTAATAAGTGAAGGGGTCTGATTAGAGGCAAGAGAGTAAAGACGCAGGCCCTTGAGTGCTGAGATAAGATGTGCAGACTCTATGGGCTCGTGGGCACTCAAGCACTTTCTGAATTGAATTATTAAGACCTCGGAAGTCAGAGGAAGAACTTAAGGCGTGTGGTGAGGTAGTCATGGTGATAAAAAGGGAAGATTTTAGAAGATGCAATTTGAATTAACTGGAAGAAGAGACTTGAGGCAGTGAGCTAGTGAAGAGAAATTTGAATTTGTCAAAATGACAGGAACCAAAAACATTAAATGGTTCAAGCATATGTCCTGATGACAGAGCAGTGTACGCAGTGTGCTTTCTAATAGCTCATTCTAATAGACTCATTCGTTCTAATAACTTATGCAATTCGTGTTAGGAGGTGTGGAGAGGAACACAGAGGCTATCACATTGCACACATTAATTTGTTTACTTATCTTCTTGTCCCATAGTACAGGTATTTATGACTTTGATCTTCATGTACCCTCAATTATTTCAAACACAGCAAGGTGCATTTTAGTCATTTGAAAATGTTGGTAGGCATTTTAAAGTCCAGCAACAAATCATTGCAGTGTGTCTATACTATTATGTACTGAGCACCATTCTAGACCCTGGAAATATAATGGAGAAGCACTTTCCTCAAGAAGTTTGTATATTGCTGCTAATGAGAGAGCAGAGGATACAAGTACATGTAATCCATTCATCACATTGTAATCCGTGCCATCTAGTGTTGCAAAATGGGTTACTATATCTGAGAGTGACAGGGTTGGGCTGATAAGTTGGGTTAGCAGTAACAGGAAGGCCCCTGGGGGCACACATTACCATTATTTCAGTTAAGACTAGTATGGTTGGGGGTGGCGCCATGGCTCACAATACTCCACCTGTTGCGTTGGCATCCCATATGGGTGCCGGATTCTGTCCCAGTTGCTCCTCTTCCAGTCCAGCTCTCTGCTGTGGCCCGGGAAGGCAGTGGAGGATGGCCCAAGTGCTTGGGCTCCTGCACCCACATAGGAGACCAGGAGAAGCACCTGGCTCCTAGCTTTGGATCGGTGCAGCGCCGGCCATGGCAGCCATTTGGGGGGTGAGCCAACAGAAGGAAGACCTTTCTGTCTCTCTCTCTCACTGTCTAACTCTGATTTTTAAAAAAAAAAAAAAGACTAGCATGGTAAGAGCAGTCATATGAAGGTCTAAGGAAAAAGAATTTAAAGATAAGGTAGCTTCAAATGCAAATAAACAGGGTGGAGATGAGCTTTGCAGGGTCACGAGAGAGAAAGGCCAGCATGTCTGGGGTACAGAGAAGTAGTTATGGCAGGAGGAAAGGGAGACTGGAGAGGCCAGCAGGGTCATTACTGCAGAGCCTAGGGGCTGTGATCAAGACCAGATTTTATTCCAGTTGCAATGGGAAGCCCAGGAGGCAGTGACTGATATGTTCTGATTTATGCTTCTGAATTAACATTTTAATTGCTATGTAGATGTTCGAACTGGGGTAGAGAGCCACTAGGCAGCTCTTGTAAGGATTAAGATAAAGGAGGGGAGACTGGGAATCAGTTTGAAGACAAAGGAGCAAATTTGAAAATTGGGCTGTGAGGTAAAAACACAAAAACAAAAACAAATAAATTCTACCATTTTGGAGCAGCGTAAAGAAACATCAGAGAGAGAGTCGCAGGTGAGGAGTAATGTGAGGGTTCAGGTGGCAGAGTGTGCTGCTAAGGACCTGGCATTCCGAGGGCAAGGTAGAAGGATTGCTGAGAGTGGGGGCAGATTAGGGCATGCCCAGAGCAGCCTGGGGGTCTCCCCCTGAGAGGGTGGAGAGCAGGACTTCTGATGGGAACTGACAGGAACGGGAAGGTTCTGGCACCGGGGGATTGGTTGGGCAAGTCTCAAGACATGTGGTTAATGCCTCCAAGTGGCTGGTCTCTCCCTTGAGGGGAAGACCGGGGGACAGCTGGAAACGCTGCTTAGGAGGAAAAGGATGAGAGTAACTGCATGTGTGACTTGCTGGTGCAGTTCTTCTATTAGCTATCCATCCAAAATCCGCAGGAGGGCCATTTTATTTTTCCAGAGACAAACTGAAATATATGTGGGTTACTAAAGTGACCTTTTCTATTCAGGGCAGTATTTATTATGTAGCCATTAATTCATTTCCAAATGATTCTGTCTTATTTACATTCAAATTACATACCTATAGATTAGTATCATCTAAGTAGTTAGCATAGACATTTGGGCTGCAGATGAAAATGGTCCAAACAAATAATCTAAACTCTTCATTTAAATGAAAATACATAGGGGGATCAGAGCAAGATGGTTGCTGAGTAAAATGCACCATGATCAATTCATCACAGAGAAGCCAGTTTTACCAACTATTCATGCAGTAAGTCACCTTCACAAGAGCTAAAGAAGCCAGGTGACAGGCCATAGTGCCCAGTTTTAATATAGTAATAAGAAAAAATACACTGAAGAAGGCAGGAGAGGAAGAGGTGCCTGTATCACCTCCTCCATAGTTCCGAGTAGCACAATGTAGAAAAAGAGATACCTGCCTCCAGGGGAAAAGCGAGGGAATTAAGTCCAGACCTTGGAATTGAAACCAAGTATCAGTACTGTGAATGTAAAACCTAGAGCCAGCGGGGCCTTATGGGCCCTGCCCTCAGGCCAGTGCCTACAGTTTGAGCATGTGAACCTCCTTAGCCAGGTAACCAAGGGACCACTTCTACCGCCCTTCTCTAATCTGCAGCAGACAGCTAAGCAAGACTCCAGCCACAGAGCAGCAGGGCAAGAAAGGGAGCTTAGAGATGGACCTGTTGCAGCCAGAGCCAGCACCTGATAAAATCCAAAGGCCTCTATCCCCAGGCCAATGCTAACAGATGCAGCCTCTAGATATGCCCTGGTGTTACGGACTTGTTTTAGCCTGTGCCACTATCAGGATTGTGAGGATTGATATACATCCCAAGACTGTACAGGGCCCAGTGACTGTGAGACTCAAGTGTAACCCAGCTTCGTGTCAGCCTGGTGGTCAAGGGACTGCCTCCACCACCCTCAGGCAACAGTGAGGAATAGGACTTCAAGTACCTAGTAAGGCTCATTACCATTCATACTACAGTGAGATTCAGCACAACTGAGAGACCAGAGATCCTATCCCTGGGCCAGTACTCACAGACAGAGCCGTATGTCCTGCCCTAGAATCAGATGGAGACCTCTACCCTGATAGGAAGGATGAGTATTTCAACCTGCACCACCCCTAGCCTCTTGTGGGGTTGTTGTGCACCTGCAATACAGCACAAGGCCCTGTGGCTGCAAGACTCAGGTGTCACCCACCTTAGAGTCAGCCTGGCAGTCAAATGACTGCTTTTACCATCCTGCCTCCAACCATGGGCAGACAGCAACAAGCAAGACTCCAGCTCCTGGCAAGTAGGGCACCAAAGGGGGTATAAGACTGTATGTTGGGACTGGTAAAACTATCATGGGATAGATACTAATGGTCCCTGTTCCTAGGCCAGTGCCTGTACATGTAGCCTCTGGATCTGCCTTGGTCCCAAATGGAGATCCATGGTCCCAGTCAATTGGATATATATCCTGGCTCACCTCATCTGTGGCTGATTGCAGTGACCTCAGGCTGCTAGATGGGTGCCAAGACATTGCATAGAAACTTGGGGCTGACATCATGGGGACACGTGCATTCCTGTCAATAGTGTCCTGACAATACTACCACAACCCTGGCCATGCTCCTGCCAATCCAAATGGGACTCTGGATCAACACTTCCATAACCCTAGCTACAGTGGACTGAGGGCTGTACTCCTAGAACCCTGCCCTGTGGGCCACTTTTGAGATCTATGTATCCCTTCTGGCACTGAGGGGATACTCCATGTACCAAATGCTACTGTCCTAAGTTATTATGGAAGAAGATATGTAGAGAGTTGCAACATGCAACTGGAACTGCAGCCAAAATAAACACCCAAAGACAAATCTCCAGGGAAAAAAAGTTTTACCCCCAAAGTTACTTGTTAATAGTGATAAACTATCAAATGTGCAAATATCAATATAGGGACACAGGAAGTATATGAACAAGCATGGTGATATGATGTCCCCAGAACACTATAATGCTTTAGTAACAAACTCTAAAGAAAAAGGGCTTGGCAAAGTATTTGATAAAGAATTCAAAAGTATGATTATGAGAGATACAAGAGTACACCAACAGTTGAATGAAATTAGGAAAACAGTGCATGAGAGGAATGAGAAACTCAGCAAATAGGTAACACCTTGATGATGAGCCAAAACTACATCTCGGAAAACAAATAGTCAATAATCCAAGTGAAAAAAATGCAGATTAGATTAAACAAAGAAAGAACATCTGAACAGGTTTCAAAAGACAGGTCTTTTGAAATATTCTAGAAAAGGGGAAAAAAATAAGAAGAATGAAGATAGCCTCTGATGCAATTGGGATAAAATCAAGCAAATAAATGTTCCAATTTTGGGAATCCTTAAGGGAGAAAAAGAGAGTAAAAGCATGGAATACCTGTTCAGTGAAAAAATAGTCAGACTTCCCCAGTCTTAAGAAAGATTGAACATCAGAGTTAAACTACACTGTGGACCAAATAGACCTAACAGATATCTATGAAACATTTCATGCACATTCTTTGACTCAGTTATCGAAAATTCTTTAGGATCACTATATATAAAGCATAAAAGAAGTTTCAGCAAAGTTTAAAATACCCAAAATCATATCATGTATGTTTTCTGATCACAATGGAATAAAACTAGAAATCAACAATAAAAGGAACCCTAAAACTTACACAAATTCATGGCGACTCAACAATGTTTTCCTGAATGGACAATGAATCATTGAAGCAATCAAAGTGAAATTGAAAAATTCCTTGAAACAAATGAAAATGGAAACATAATATACCAAGACTTCTGGGCTACAGCAGAAACAATTCTAATAGGGAAGTTTATAGCATCAAGCACCTATTTCAAAAACATTGAAAAATATCTAATAAACAATCTAATGACATGTTTCAATGACTCAGAAAAGCAAGAAAAAAAAAAAACCCAAAATTCACAGGACGAAAGAACTAACGAAGATCAGAGTCAAATAGAGACAAAAATACAAAGGATTAATGAGATGCAAACTTGGTTTTTTAAAAGATAGATTAGCTAGATCAACCAAGAGGGAAGAAAAAAGAGGAGACTAAAATATAATCAGATAGGAAAAAAGGAGATATTACAACTGATCCACAGAAATAGAAAAGACCACTGCAGACTACTATGAACAACTGTGTGCCAAAAAATTGGAAAATTGGAAAAACCTAGAAAAAATAGGTACATTTCTGAACACATATAACTTACAACAAAGCTGTGAAGACAACATGAATAGATCAACAATAAATGATGAGACTGAGTCACTGATAAAGAATCTCCGAATAAAGAAAACCCCAGGACTAAGTGACTTCGTTGCTGATTTCTACCAAACTTTCAGGAAGAATGAACACCAATTCTTTCCAAGTAATTCCAAACACATGAAAAAGGGAAAAGCTTTCCAAACTCCTACAAAGTGAGTGTCACCTTGATTCCAAAATCAGACAAGGAAACAACATCAAAAAAAGACAACTGTAGACCAATATCACTGGAAAACACAGATGCAAAAATTCTCAACACAATACTAGCAAGTTGAATTCAGCAGCACATAAAAATGATCATTTATTGTGATGATTTATCTCAGCAATGTAGGGATGGTTCAACAAATGGAAAGCAATAAACATAATACACCATATCATCAAATGAATGGTAAAAAATTTGATCATTTCATTAGACGCAGAAATAGCACTCAGTTAAATTCAACATCCATTCATGATAAAAATAGTTTGAATATCTCATGTGTAGAAGGAACATCCCTCAAAATAATTGTACAATACAAACCCAAAGCGAATGCCCTATCTAATGGGGAAAAGCGGAAATAATTTCCTCTGTGATCTGGACCTAGTCAAGAATGTCCACTTTCACTATACCTACTTAATTTTAAAATATTTATTTATTTAAAGCGGGGGGGATTCCTCCATCTGCTGATTCACTTGGTCACTGGGGCAGGCCAAAGACTGAAGCCAGGTACTCAGTCTAGGTCTCTCATGTGGGTGACAGGGACCCAAGTACTTCAGCCATCACCAAGTATCTCCCAGGGTGTGGATTAGCAGGGAACTGGAGTTGGGAATGGAGCTGGGATTTGAACCCAGGTATTCCAATATAGGATGTGGGCATCCCAAGCAATGTCCAAACCACCGTACAAATGCCCACGCCTTACCATTTCTATTCAATATATTGCTGGATGTTTTAGCCAGAAAAATTAGGTAAAAGAAAGAAAAGACATACAAATAGGAAGAGGAAGCCAAATTATCTCTATTGTAGATGACATGATTCTATATATAGAAATCTAAAGACTCTACCAAGAGGATAATAGAACTGATGAAGAAATCTAGTGAAATTGCAGGATACAAAATCAATACACAAAATAAATGGCTTTTTATACACTAATAATGAATTCACTGAGAAAGAAAGATAAGAACAGTCCCATTTAATAGCTATGAAAGAGCTATCTTGGAATAAACTTAAACCATGGATGTGAAAGACCTTTATAATGAAAATTTTGAAAAAAATAGTTAATGAGGAAGAAGAAAAATAAAAAAGGTGAGTCTTCTCAGGTTCATTGCTTGGAATACTTAATATTAAAATGTCCCGGGTCAGTGTTGTGGCATAGTGGGTAAAGCTGCCACCTGCAAATGCCAGTATCCCATATGGGCACCTCTTCAATTCCTGGCAGCTCCACTTCCAATCCAGCTTCCTGCTAATGGACCTGGGAAAGCAGCAGAAGATGACCTGAGTGCTTGGGCCCTTGCACCCACTCAGAAGTTCCTAGCTCCTGGCTTCCATCTAGCCCTGCCCTAACCATTGCAGCCATTTGAGGAGGGAACCAGCAGATGGAAGATGTCTCACTATCTTGGTCTCTCCCCTAATCTCTATAACTGTGCCTTTTAAATAAATTAAACTGTTTTTTTAAAGGCATGCATAGACATTTATGCAAAGAAGAAATACAAACGGCCAACAAATACGTGGAAAAATGCTCAATATCGGTAGCTACTAGGACAATGCAAATTGAAACCACAATGAAATATCTCATTTCAGTTAGAATGCTTGTTACCAAAAAGACAATGAAAGCTGCCGAGAAAGTGGAGAAAAACTCTTACCACTGTTGATGGGAATGCAGACTGGTATTGTTATTATGGAGAACAGTATAAAGGTTCCTCAAAAAACTAAAACAGATCTATATTATCTGTTTCTCTTCTGGATATATATTTGAAGGAATTGACATCAGCAATGAAGGATGTACTTGCACTCCCATCTTCATTGCAGCACTATTCACAGTAGCCAAGATATGGAATCAACCTCCATGTCCATTGATAGATGAGTGGATATGGAAAACGAGGCATAGACACACAATGAAATGTCATTCTGCACAAAGAATGCAGTCCTGTCATTTGACGCAAAACGGATGAACCTGGAAATCACCATGTTAACTGAAATAAGCTATGCACAGAAATACAAATGGCATATAAACTTTTCCCAGATGTGGAAGGTAAAAAAATAACTATCTGATCTTAGAATAGTGATTTCTAGAGGCTAGGAAGAGTAGGGACTGGGGAGATTAGAGGGAAATTGAATAACTGGTACTGAATCACAGCCAGGTAGAAGAAGCACATTCTAGTGTTCCAGAGCATAGAGGGTGACTAGAGTTCACAACAATGTATTCAATATTGTAGAAAGAACTGGAAGAGAAGAGTACATGGACTCCCAACACACACACAAAATCAGGAAATGAAAAGGCTGCTTGTCTGATTTGATTGGTTTACACTGTGTATATGTGTTGAAATGCCACACTGCACCCCTGAAAATATGCAAGTATTACTTGTTATTCACAAATTGTACAAATAAAAATATACCATAAATTAAATCAATATTATATTTTAAAGAAAAAATAGCTTATAAAAAGTATCTTAATGAAGCAGTGAAATAAAAGTTAAAATGAATTCTGCACAAAATGCAAAGATACTTCAACAAGTTCATGGAAAAGTAGAGTTAAAAGATTTGTTTTGGTGTAAATATTTTGGAGCTACAGAATGCTTTCATCATATATATTTTTCTTGAGCTTTTCAAAGTCTGCTTGTGTGCGTGAGTTTGGAGGTTTTTTTGCATAATGGTAAATGTACCTTTTGATTCCATTTTCCATGAACTTTTTGAAGTCCTATTGTAAATGTGTTCTCACTTTTTATCTATGTTCAAAAATTTATTTTGTAGCTGTACAACATGGTATTATTTGTGACACCTTTAAAATATTTTGGAACCTCTAACTAAAAATTTCTAATGTTCAAAAAAATACATAAACACCTACCTATATCACTATCACCAATGATAAGTTTGATAAGATTGAATTAGAAATGTTATAAATTGAAGGGCACCTACACTAGCTGCTATGTTTTTATTGTGGTAGTTTTAATAGTTTGCACTTTCCAAGCCTGGTGATATAGATGTAGATTTAATCATCAATTCAAAGCTGAAGAATGAATTTGAAAATTGTTAACTGCACAAATTTTCAGAAAATTCTGGTTCATTCATGATTCATCAAGGTATTTATACATACTAGTCAATTTGGAATCAAATATGTTCTGTTATTTTTGCATGATTTATAAGGATATTTGTTTGCATGCGAATTGCTGCTCTAATTGACTTGATATTGTAGAGAAAGTAGGAAATGTCCTTTTGGTTTAAAGAATGTTACTTACCCCTTGTTTCCTGTTGTCACTGAAATCACCATCTGTTTATACAAATAGGACCAAAAAATGTCCCTCCAAGGTTAGTCATTGTTGCTAGTTCCTACTGTAACAACTTGGTATATTAACTCTTGAAAGCAATACTGTGAGGTAGGGGCATCTCCATGTTGTAGATGAGGAAACCAAAGTACTAATTGTTAAATAACTTGCTATTTCTAAGGTCACACAGCTATTAAATTATAGTCCAGAATTGGAACCAAGGTCTGTGCTTGGAGTAATCTATTACCCCTCACAACATGGGAGCGAGATCTTTGCAATTTACCTGCTGGAACAGGACCTCATTTCTCCATTTACCAGAGATCCCTCCTCCCTTTCCTGGGTGGTTCTTACATCATCAAGCATTTCAGCGACATTTCCCAAGATTCCTCACTTGTTCTCTTGAATTTATATGCCAAGTTGGTTTACCACCTTTCCCTTATACATAGCTCTGTTTGTGAAGCAGCCCTGTTGTTTGATGCGAAAACGCTGATGTCTTGGGTTAAAAGAGTTTTTGCCTTCAAGGTCCGAGCAGGCCTGGGGTTCATGTTGGTGTGAATTATGAGTCTTGATCCAACTTTGGGTAGCACATTGTCACCTGATGCTGAAGCAGAACTGCTTGTGCATAGCATTGAAAAAAAAAAAACACTCTTGAAAATAGTTACTGCAGCTTCTGCCCCTAATGCATTCCCCAGTTTGTGTTCCCCATAGCCTAAGGGATTGAATGGGACTTTAAACCTCCTTTCTCTCTTCTCCTTTAGAGTCCATGTACCAGAAACACAACAAAATGAATTGAAAAATCCCTGTCTCTCTCTCCAGGGCTATATAAATGGACAGTGCAGGGTCTCACCCACCAGGTCCATGGGCTCCATGCTACCTTGGGGTTTAGTAGTCACATAAGATCCACATACTTCATAAGAGCATTTTTAAAAAGGCTATTGAGCAAAGGAATGCTTCTGAAAAGGTTCAGAATCCCCATATAAAGTCCAGTGTCATCAGAAGCTAAGAGAAAGGGACATATTTTAGCAGAAAGAATCCTTTTAATGCACTCTATTCAAATCTCAAAGGTATGTGTGTAAGACGTAAGACCAGGCTTAGGCACAAATGCAAACTAGATGATATTTGTCATCGTGTTCTCAGTCTCCTTCTTTTCCACCATTCACTGCCTTCTTTGGTGTAATCCTTTATCAAAATCAGGAAAATAAAAATAAATTATAACTAAATTTAATAACCTATGCATTTAAAACTTATGATTATGAGATGACAGATTTCTTTCTTTATTATCAAAGGGACTTCAGACATTATGGGGGATTAGAAAGCAAGGAAGAGAGTTTGGAAAGTCCTTTTTGGAAATCTTAGAATCACAACCCACAGCTATTCTGCCTATAAGGCTGATTCAGTGAGTCGCACGTCGCACTATTTAAAGATTTTTCTAATGCGTGCTGAGAAGCTAAACAGAAATATCATGTCTCTTGTTCTTTGTGGTGTGAAATTCATTTGCTTTGGAAAGTTTTTTCCCTCTGTGAATGTTTGCACTTTGAAAGACCATATTCTTAATTTGGACCAGCAACTGTGCCAAATATCTTGGCAGCTTTACAAAAAAAGTAGCTTTAATTTTAGAGGAAACATATATACAATGAAGGCTGTCATAATATGTTGCATTGATAGGGGACAAAATGGAATTACTGTGACATTTTCTTGTTAACTTCAAATTTCAGAATCAAAGCACATTTTATAATAGCCAAGGAATTAAAGTCTTGAACATATAACTTTTCTGTTCTTTATATCTATAACAAGTAGATATAAAAATTTGCTTTTCTCGTTAAGTGATAATCAATTGGAATCATTTGATATTATAAGTTTAGGTGAAAAAATTATCAGTAGAATATTTCTACGTATAAATAGATTTCCGGAGCTGGTGCTGTGGCATAGTGGGTTTAGCCACAGCCTGCAGCACCAGAATCTCATATGGGTTCTGGATTGAGTCTCAGCTGCTCCTGTTCTGATCCATCTCCCTGCTAATGCACCTGGGAAAATCAGCAAAAGATGGCCCAATTATTTAGGTCCCTGCACTCATGTGGGAGACCTGAATGAAACTCCTGGCTTCTGGCTTTGGGTTGGCCCAATCCTGGCTGTTGTGGACATTTGGGGAGTGAACCAGTGGATGGAAAATCTCTCTCTCTGCCTCTCCCTTTCTCTCTGTAACTCTGCCTTTCAAATAAACAAATAAATCTGAAAAAAAAAAAAAAACACCATAGAATTTAAATACCTCTCCGCGTATCTGAATGGATCTTTGGAAATAATCATTTAGTTGGAATGTGTTGTAAAATTGCCCTTGGGTTAGAATTATGTTATTTACTACTGTGATCACTGCATGTGGATACAGGGTGCAGAATATCAGTGTGCAATCATTTTTAATGCTTATCATAACATTCAGCGTAATTCTTATTTTTCCTGATTTTTGCAGAAGAAACAAAAGTTCTGACAGTTTCATTGATCTACTAAAATGCCAGTGTAGTACCAGATTTTTATATTCAAACCCTCATCCAGCCAGGCCTATGAACTTCACCCTTCACCCTTTCAATCATATCCTGCTACCTCTCCAAAACAAAAAATTAATCCCTGACATAGCAGTATGTAAATAGTGATGTCGCTAAGGAAGGAGAGTTACTTTGGACTAGGGAAAATATAGCAAGGTCTTGAAGGGTGGAATAAGTACATATCATGGTTAGATTAACAAGTTTTGGAAAAAACAGGAACACTGAGGATGGGTCCTGGATGGTGACTGAACTAAGTAAACTCATGAGGAGCAGGAAAGATATTTACAGCAGGTTTGAAAAATAGCAGAAGCAAAGATGGTTCAGTGAGGGCCCTGCAAGAAACAGTGTACTCAGTTTTGGTCATTTGAACAATGTTTAATAAAGGGACCCATTGAAACATGTGGAGAGGGTGTAGGGAAATAACAAGGCATTGTGTGATCTTCCTGAATAAGTGAGAGTAGGAAGCTATTATCATGTGAAGGGGAGAAGGTACAGTGTGTTCAGAAACCTGGAGATGATAAATAGTATGGAGAAAGCCAAGTGATAGTGCTGTGACTCTTACGCGCTACCCTGATGGACTCCACAAGGAGGGAGCCAGAGGAATAAATATCCTAGTCCTCTGCCCCACTTTCTTTCATTCTTTCTTCTTCTTCTTCTTCTTTTTTTTAAAATATTTCTTCAGTTGTTTGGAAGTCAGAGTTACAGAGAGAGAAAGGGAAAGTGAGTGAGAGAGAGAGAGAGTCTTCCATCCACTGGTTCACATCCCAAATGGCTGTCATGGCCAGCGCTGAGCCAGGCTGAAGCCAGGAACCGGGAGTTTCATCTGGGTCTCCCATGTGGGTGGTAGGGGCCCAAACACTTGGACCATCTTCTGTTGCTTTTCCCAGGCCATTTTCAGAGAGCTGGATCCGAAGCAGAGCAGCCAAGACTTGAATGAGTGCCCATATGGAATGCTGACTTCATGGGAAGCAGTTTCACCTGCTTTACCAAAATGCCAGCCCCTGCCCCACTTTCTCTCCAACCTCTTTATTGGCTCAACTGGGAGCTGGAAGGAAAGGCAATGTGTTTATGAGTTTTATGCTGGTCAGCCTTGTGGACACAGAACAGATTGGAGAAAAGTTGAAGAGCCAATCTGGGCCAGCGCCACGGCTCAATAGGCTAATCCTCCGCCTGCGGCACCTGTACACCGGGTTCTAGTCCCGGTTGGGGCGCTGGATTCTGTCCCGGTTGCTCCTCTTCCAGTACAGCTCTCTGCTGTGGCCCAGGAGTACAGTGGAGGATGGCCCAAGTGCTTGGGCCCTGCACCGCATGGGAGACCAGGAGAAGCTCCTGGCTTCGGATCAGCGCGGTTCGCTGGCTGCAGCGGCCATTGGGGGGTGAATTAACGGCAAAGGAAGACCTTTCTCTCTGTCTCTCTCTCTCACTGTCCACTCTGCCTGTCCAAAAAAAAAAAAAAAAAAAAAGGCAATCTGGAAGGGCAGGAGGAACTTAGGACAAAAGATTAGGCACAGCGCCAACACCTGATTCAAAATCAAAGAAAGGGCAGAGAAGGGACAGCTGAAAAAATGGGTTAGCATGAAATCAAATGAGACATAAGAGCCCAGTCTCCAGCTTCCCTCACCCACTGGATTAGTGAAAATCATTCATTCACTCATAATCAGTTAATTTGTCTACTCATTTAGTGAAACATTTAAAAATTTGTACTATATGCCAGGTATATGATCATTGTACTGGGTACAGTACAGAACACTGAGGTCAGTATGAGACATGGTAAAAAGGGCAACCAGAAACATCTTCCAGGCATATATATTACTTGTGTGCTTTTCTATTATTTGCTAGTATTCTACTCCAAGATCTGATGGTAGGGCCAGGGGCATTCTTTAGGTTCTGTTAAATAATGAGACTCACAGAATACTATAAGTCACATGTCTCATCAGTTTTAATTAGGGGAGCTCTGGGTGACCATCAGGGCAGTGTCTGATATCGTTCTCCTATAGTTCTAGTTCTTAGGGCATGCAAGAATGATTCTCAGATGAAGCAAGCATGCAATTTCCCCTGGTTGAAAAGGCTCCTGTCACTCCAGATGTATTTAACCCATCAGAATTTTTTTAATACCATAAGCAATCTGCCCAGTAACATAGTTGACATACCTTGTTTATTGTCAAGAGAACCCACTTAGAAAATGAACTGAATGTCAAAATCTAAGGGAGAAATGGAGAAGATTTCGTTATCATGCTTCTCACTCTAATTGTTGGATCAAATACAGTGAGAAAAAAGTAAAAAAAAAATGGTGTGAGATTGTTAAAGTCCTCAGCTGAGCTGGAATTCGACACATTTGAAGAACAATTTAGTTCCTATTACAAAAAATAAAATAAAAAAAGTAAGTCTACATTCCATTTTGTATCATCAATTAGTTTTAAATGGTGACTGAGTAGGATCTTAAAAAGATCTGTTTATGACAGAACAATAAATTGTGGATTCTACTACATGAAGGGCAATGCACTAGAACTGGTTCTACATTTAGGTAGCCCTTGGAATGAGCTGAGATCGTGTTATCTGGTCCACAAGATACAAGGGCATTAAAGAGATGGTGTGTTTTCTGTGTCATGGAAAATATATGAGCATGGCCGCTCAAATACATGTTACTTGAGACAGGTCTTAGAGGTTAACTACTTCACCTATGTCCTTCCATTGCACACTGTACTTTTTAAATTGTACTGTAACTTTTTTGCCAAAAAAATTCTCTATATTGGACAGTAAGCCCCATGAGGACAGTAATCACTGCATCCACAGTGTATGATGCAATGTCTTGCACAGTAAATACTCAATAAAGTTTGTTGAATGGTAGATGAATAAATAGAAGAATCTGACCACAATGTATCTTAAGATGGATCAAAACTTTACACAAAATTGTTCTTGTGGTGCTCGCTTCGGCAGCGCATACACTAAAATTGTTCTTGTGGAATTAAGTATCTCTTAAATAGGCTTAAATACATTAGATAGGAAGGATTAAAATCTAATATCTCTAAACATTGTATTTTTAATTAAAAATTTTAAAGATTTACTTATTTGTTTGAAAATCAGAGTTCCAGAGAGAGAAGGAGAAAAAGAGAGAGAGGTCTTCAGTCTGCTGGTTCACTCCCCAGATGGCCACAATGGCCAGGACTGGGCCAAACCGAAGTCAAGAGCCAGGAGCTTCATTCAGGTCTCCCACGTAGGTGGACCCAAACACTTGGGTCATCTTCCACAGCTTTTCCTTGGCCACAATCAGGAAGCTGGATCAGAAGTAGAACAGCTGGTGCATGAACTGACATCCTATGGGCAATGAAAATGTATTAGACAAAAGGGAGGAAGGAGGCCATCTGTGAGACACACCCAGTGCTACTGAACAAAAGCTTTCATAGGCACCAGGAAAAAGGTTTTTTAAAAAATGCTCTCTCACAACTTTTTCACTGAATAATTATGTACTAAGTACAAGAACATACTGGGACTTTTTATACAGTGAATACATAGCTGAAATATATTCTCCATCCATAAAGATTCTACATTCTGTTGGAGAGAAAATTAAGAGAGATACCTGTGATGAGACAAACATGATTTCTAAATCTCAACGTAATACTGGGTTACCCATGAGATAGATTTTAGTTTGGAGATTTAGCATGGTACGGAGAAACCTCTCATTCTGCCCCCTGCCACCAGAAAGATATTTGGTTTTGATAAAAATGTGTAATTTTTCAAACAGGGAACAATTTTAAATAATTTTTGTTTTTTAAAATATTCAGTATATGGCTGGCATTGTGGCTCACTTAGCTAATCCTCCGCCTGTGGCGCCAGCACTAGTCCCGGTTGCTCCTCTTCCAGTCCAGCTCTCTGCTGGGGCTGCGGAGGGCAGTGGAAGATGGCCACTGCACCTGAATGGGAGACCAGGAGGAAGCACCTGGCTCCTGGCTTCGGATTGGCACAGCACCGGCCGTAGCGGCCATTAGGGGAGTGAACCAACGGAAGGAAGACCTTTCTCTCTGTCTCTCTCTCACTGTCTATAACTCTCTCTGTCTCTCTCTCTCACTAACTCTGCCTGTCAAAAAAAAATAAATAAAAAGAAAATATTCAGTATATATATGAAATTTGACATTCAAAATAAGATTATAGTTTGAAGTGGGTAAATCTGCAGGTCTCCAATGTCCTGGCACTGTGTAAGGGCAGACTGAAGGAAACGAGGATTATCAGGACAGCACACATGCTTTGAGGAATGCTGAAGCTCTCACATGTGCCAGTGTTTTCTTCTGACTCAGTACCTGTCTAAAAAAGGATATGGTGGGGGATGATGCTGTGGCGCAGTAGGTTAATCCTCCGCCTGTGGCGCCCATATCCCATATGGGCAATGGTTTGAGTCCCACCTGCTCCTCTTCTGAGCAGCTCTCTGCCATGGCCTGGGAAAGCAGTAGAAGATGGCCCAAATGCTTGGGCCCCTGAACCCATGTGGAAGACCCCCAAGAACCTCCTGGCTTCAGATAAGCCCAGCTCCTGCTGTTGCCACCATTTGGGGAGTGAACTAGTGGATGAAGATCTTTCTCTCTATCTGTCCCTCTCACTGTCTGTAACTCAAATGAATAAATAAAATCTTAAAATTGTGGAAGAAGGCAGAGAGAATGAGAAATGTCACAGATAACTTTATGCCAAATTCTACTTATGCTCTTCAGTCATTGACATCAGAAACTAAAATAAAAAATGTCTATACATGAAAAATGCTGGTGAGCTTATCCTGGGACCCACAGTGAACTGAAACAGAGCATCTACAACTGCAAGAAAAACTGAAACAGAAGTCTTCTCATTTCCTTACTTTTTACTGACCCACCCTCTATCCTACATAGCGGGGACCTCAATTATTTTCAATTATTTTTCTTTCTTCCAAAGTTAATTAATTAATTTTTTGAAAGGCAGAACAACAAAAACAACACACACACACACACACACAGAGATTTTCTATGTGCTGATTCATTCCCCAAATGCCAACAACAGCCAGGTCTGGATCAGGCCAACGTTAGGAGCCAGGAACTCCATCTGGGTTTCCCACGTGAGTGGAAGGGATCCAAGCACTTGAGCCATTATCTGCTGCCTCCCAGGGTGCACATTTGCAGGAAATTGGATTGGAGGTGAGGGCGGTATTGATTCCAGGCACTGAGATACGGGATGTGGTGTCCCAGGTGGCAGCTTAACTGCCAGAGCTACAATGCTGACCCCTTTTATTTCTTTTCAAGATGAAAATTTCATTGTCGTTGTTTTTCTTTAGTAAATCAAACTCCAAGAATGCGATACTCAGAGTAAGCAGATTGGTCACTTTGGTGATGTCATTCATGTTACATCTTTGCAAAGGAACCACATTTGAATGTTAGTTTATCTTCTTTTGAAAAATAAATGAAGTTAAGTTAGGTATTTTTATGTTTTCTGAGAATTTTTATAGGAAGAGACAATGGTAAACCTTTAAAAAGGTGTTTTGTTTAATATTGAGAATGCGGATTACAATCTTCCTTCAATGAGTTTAAGAATAACCATAGTTTTTACACGTATAATGTGGGAATTACTGTACTTTGTGATGGGTAATTCCTTCACTTCCATGGGTTGTTCCCTCAAGTTTTATATCAGTGGGAAAATTATTGGCCAGTTGGTTCAAAACAGCACTTTAACTGCATGATTGAGCTTACTTCTTCCCAGCTATGATTTCAACAGTTACAACATTGGCCACAGAGGAAAAATAATAGTTTTCTCCAACAGTCAATCTGTCATGTCCCCTGGCAGTGTTGTGGCTCATGACCATTGGTGAAATTAATGAGTGTAGCTCTCTGAGAACATGTTTCCTTGACACTAGTACACTGTTAAGGCCCCAGGAAGCCTTGTCTGTGGCTTGTTTACAGCAATGGCTAGGTTTCCAGAACCTGTGTGATTGGCTGTTTTCTTCTTTCTTTGCCACTTCCTCTATTCCATAAAAAAACAAATTTAAAGACAATGCTCCTCTATGAAATTTAGGTATCATTTATTTAAATTTTCAAAGATAACTTAATTCCTCACTTCAAAGTTGGGTGTTTTGCCTTACTAATTTTTTACTGCAAAATTCAACTGTACTGTCAAACAATGTTAATAGCAGTAAGCATAGTTAAAGGGGAAATAAAAACTAATTTTTTAATATACTTAATGTAAGGATACAGAATCTTTTTTCAGTTAATTTTTAAAATATAATAGAATTTATCTCACTGAAATGTTGTAAGATTTCTGAATGGGTCATTAAGAGAACCGCAAATACAGAACAAGAATAATTTTGAAATTAGCCCCCTGCCTATGAATTTTGGAGAGAAATGTTCATTTAGAACCTTTTGTATCCCAAGACAAATTTATCTAATCAATGATCATATATCCTTGGATATGTTCTACTTCCTGTGAAAGTTTGCAAAGATCCATATTCTGGAGGGTCTGGCTGAACTATTTACTTCCAAAAAGCCTTAACTATCACTTATTCCATCTTCCTGCTTTTGGATAGTGGAAAATATTATTACTAGATGCCATGTTTTTGTGCACTTGTATTTACTCTTGCACCATGTGATTTCCACTGCTCTAGACTTGAGGCTTTTTGTAGTCAATCAGTTAGCATCTTTATTTAACATTCTCATCATGGTTCTTTTTTTTTTTTTTTTTTTTGATAGGCAGAGTTAGACAGTGAGAGAGAGAGAGAGACAGAGAGAAAGGTCTTCCTTTTCTGTTGGTTCGCCCCACAAATGGCCGCTATGGCCGGTGTACTGTGGCCGGTGTGCTGCGCTGATCTGAAGCCAGGAGCCAGGTGCCAGGTGCCAGGTGCCAGGTGCTGTCTCCTGGTCTCCCATGCGGGTGCAGGGCCCAAGCACTTAGGCCATCCTCTACTACCTTCCTGGCCACAGCAGAGAACTGGACTGGAAGAGGAGCAACCAGGACAGAATCCAGCGCCCCAACCGGGACTAGAACCGGGGTGCCGGCGCCGCAGGTGGAGGATTAGGCAAGTGAGCCATGACGACGGCCTCGTCATGGTTCTATAAAGTGCTGGCTACACGTCAAGCATGAGGATTATTTAGGCATCATTATGTAACTGTGAGGTTTTTCTGGTTTGTTCCCTCAGGTATAAGCATGTGACTGCAGTTGCCTTTTGGGTGCTTACTTGGCCTAGGAATCTATCTTCCAAGTATTTGAAAAGACTTTTTAATATGGGATTCAACACTATAAAAATTTGTTTGCTATATGTTGGCAATGATCAAACCTCCTATATTGATCAAAAAACTACATCCCATGATTGGTTACTCCAGCCTGCATACACAGACAGATTTTGTTCTGATTGAACTCAAATCATTTCGGAAACCCTCTTCTCTCTGGCCTTCTTTCACTGAAGAGGCTGGAAAAAGATTTCAAAAAAATTCTCCTTCCAGCTTTCTTTGCAGGAAGAAATGACACAGGTCTGTAGCCCAGTGCAAATCTGTGGAGAGTGCCTAAGATTTCACTTTCCAAGTTATTAGCAATCAATTTTGCAAACACTGGTCTACTCCTACTTGCTTTTTGTAGCTAATGAGGATGTGACACCTAGAGTTAGAGCAACCATCTTATGATGATAGAAGAACCTGCCCAGGATAATCACCCAGACGCTGGTCTTACATAACTGAGCCACGAAATCAATGCCAGTAGTCACCCACCTCCAGATGTCTTTGAAATGATAAAAATAAACTCTGATTTATTTTAACCACTGCTAAGCATATGGAATATATAATATATACCTTATTACATATATATATATATGTGGGGGGTGGATAAAGGCAATTTTAAACAACTTTAATAAAGCAATTTAAAACTTTTAATTTATCTTTTAAAAAATAAGGCAATTTTTAAAAATCTTAATTTACCATTCACCATAATACACATATATACATATGCACATGCATGCATACACACACACACTCACACACACATTGTATGTAAAAGAAAGCTCTGGGTCTGGTTGTAACCATCGGTTTCTCCTCACCAACTCAGAGGTGGAGATAGCCAAGGTTTTGTCTTGAGTCTGTTCAGATTTCATTACCTTTGATATTTTGCTTTGCTGAGCTCAGATTCAGAGTAGTTTCATATTTACCTGTGTCAAATTTTATTTTTGAAACTATTTCAGAGCCTTCTAAGTCTTCTGAATTTGCTCAAAGTTTAGATTTCTGTCATTGTTTTTATTGATTATTCCATGTTCTCACTATTACTATAAGATTTATACTTTGTTTTCCTTCAAAATATTTAGTAAGATTGCAACATAGCTTTTCTTTACCTAAACATAATGATATCACTTCTCCTTGGGGATCTCCAATTGGTTTCTCTCTGCCTCTCTCTACAGGGGTGAATCTTTCTGGTTGGCCTTGCATTATGGTAGAAGGAGATCTTATGTCTCAAAGATCAATTTAGGTGGAAAAGGAGAGTTACTGGATAGAATCTGCCCAGAGAAAGGATCTTCTTTGGTGGAGTCTTGAGCTATATGAAAATTCTTCTGGGGTATTAAAAAACTCTTTCTGATTGTAGCCATGCAAAATTATATTTAATCATTTTATGCGCACTTAGATCTGGGCTGCATTTTCCTAAAATTCCCAGTGCTTACAACATGCATATAGTAGATGTACAACAAAAATATGTTGCTTAAATGTTGAGTGATTAATTGATATTTAAAAAATACTTTATTGAATTCTCTTTTCAAGTGTTCCAAACTGTTCATGTTAGAATACAGTTTGTATCTAATACAAGGTTGCAAGTTGGTGCTACAGTAAGATTTTAATAAATTAACCTTTTAGCTTGTTAGTTAATTACACTTTAAAAGATTTATGTATTTATTTGAAGTCACAATTACAGAGAGAAGGGAGGAGAGAGAGAGAGAGATCAATCTTCCATCTGTTAGTCACTCCCCAAATGGCCACAACTACCTGGGTTGGGCCAGACCGAAGCCAGAAGCTTCTTCTGGGTCTCCCACAATAGTGGCAGGGGCCCTGGGACTTAGGCCATCCTTTACTGCCTCCCCAGGTGCATTAGCAGGGAGCTGGATCAGAAGTGGAGTAGCTGGAACTCGAACCGGTGCCCCTATGAAATGTCAACACTGCAGGCAGTGACTTAACCTGCTGCACCACACTGCACACCCTGACCTTTTAATTTTGTAACCAACAATTTTCAAATAATACTCAAAACTGATTATAAAAGGCAAGCTTTGAAAAATTAGTTTAGCAAGTGCTGAAAAATTACATGATAGTCAAGAAAGTGACCACAGGATGTCACACATATCAGAGCCTCATAAACACCATAATGCTGATTAAATACATTTCTTGGGCTTTTTGCTTTTAGTCTTAGAAGCAATAATAGAAAAGCTAAAGAGACATAGCTTTGACTCTTTATTTACCTCTGTTAACCCAACAAAGGATAATGGTAGCTGAAGTGAACAAAAATATTAAGCTACTTGATACATGAGAACAAAGCTGGAAGTTCCTTTAGTATTGGTTAGGCCTGGAATCCTGAAACTTGTCTCTTAATTTTTTGAAGCATGTATCACTAGGAACTTCCTACCATTCCCATACATTTCCAGCATGCCTAGAATACGTTTTTTCTACTGTAGCCCTCTAGTCGTCCTTCAGTACCCAAGTAAGTTGTCACTGCTCTCGAGAAGCATTCATAGTGTCCTCCAAGGCATCTTAGGGATTCCATTATCTGTGTTCTTACAGCACCCACACAACGTACACCAGTGTACACACGTACACTCACACACACAATGTTTCTCTACTGTAGCACTGGCATATGATAATTTGTTCACTTGTCTGTCTTTTCCCCTTCCTAGAGTTTTCATTTTGTGAGGTGGGAGCTATGACTCATTTATTTTACTAAACCAGGGCCTTTCCATGCCTGAGACAAAGTAAGTGCTCAGTAAATCTTTGTCAAACGAATGAGTATGCTAGACAGGGAAGGACTCAGCAGTAGGGATTCAGCAGGAGTTAACATAAATACTGCATTGCAACAGGTATTGAGATCAGAGCAGAGAGGAAATATGGGCTAGATAAAACAATGGTTGCTAGCAATTTAGGATTTGTAAACATTGGGCTTAATTATAGCTGTATTTTTCAGGATGCTTTGGGTTTAAGAAGGAGACACCTTCACACAAGTTGCCTTAAGCAATCATACAATGTGTTATATTACATAGAAGAAAATACGCATCCAGAGCAGTCTGAAGGTACAGTAACATGGGCAACCCAGCTTTTCATCTGAATGGTTTTCTTGATTCTTGCCTCTTCCTTCCTGTGACCTTTGACCTCAGACTGGCTGCCTTCTTGGTTGGCAGATGGCTGTCTGCACAGCTGTCAGCAGCATTCATCCTTGTTCCATCTGGTTGATGCTGGCGTGAACCTCCCTACCACAGAGTGAACATTCTCATCCTTGGTCTGATTGGTCCAGCTTAAGTTGTGTACTACCCTGCTTGTCCAAGAGTGCCATTAATAATTGATGAGGTAACTGGGATGATTGTGTTTGGCTTCCTAAAGAGGTGACCTTGATGTTGTATGGAATTAATCCCCTTCATACAGTCCCAACAGGCTGAGTGTGGGAAGGGTGGAATGGTTAAGAATACTGGCTCTGGGACAGGTGCTTGGTGAGTGGTTCATGATGCCACTTGGGATACCTGTATCCCATATCAGAGTGCCTGAATCGAGTCCCACCTCCTCTGATTCTGATCCAGGTTTCTTCCAATGCAACTGTTGGAGGCAGCAGATGATCAACCAATACTTGGGCCCCTGACACCCATGTTGGAGGTCTGGATTGAGTTTTGGGCTCCTTACTAAGTCTTGGACCAGTCTTGGCTGTTGCTGGCATTTGGGAAATGAACCAGGGGGTGGAAGATCTCTTTCTATTTATCACTTTGCCTTTCAAATAAAATGAAAATAAATGAATTAAATCATTTAAAAAAAGAACACAGTGTCAGACAGTCCACTGCCTGCTTTCAAATTCCACATTTTCTGTGTATTTTAGTGTGAATCCAGATAAATTAACCCTGAGTTTCCTCATTTGTCATGGGGGCAGTAACAGTACTTACTCTATTAAGTTACCATGAGGTTGACATGAGTTTTTAGATGTAAATGACTAAGCACTATTGAAGCATAGCTCTTACTTTCTGGTTAATTAACCAAAATTGGTGTGGTGTTAAACAGGAAAACCAAGATATAGATTCTGTGTAGGCAAGCAACAATCTTGTATAAGTTACTTTAGAAATTTAAGTTTTAGAATTGTCCAGTTTGGTTTTTATCACTATGTACTGATGATTTCCAAATTTTAAATGGAAAGATAAAGGAGTGTAAAAGCATGTGACTAACTACTTACTAATATTTGAAAAGTAAGGAGGAACATTTGGCTCCTTGTTCTAAGAATATATATTCTACCATCCTTGTAGCCATATAAGTCAATTACAAACAAAATAGCAAGGCAGTAATTTAAACTTATATTTTTGGGATTCAGTTAGATTTTTAAATTGCAGATAAGAAAATTTAGACCCCTGATAATGAAGTGAACTTGCCTAAGATGATAGGAAGTATTTTGAAAAAGTTCATGGAAAATGCATATTATAAAAAAACTATGCATGATTTCAATTTGCTTGGTACAAAAATAAACATAATTTATAAGCACTACATATTGCACAGTGAGATATAGAAAATACTGCATCAGTGCCAAGACTAGGGGAATAATCTGCAGCTTTCTGAATTTCACAGTTTTTTTTTTTTTAAAAGAAAATATTTATTTATTTATTTGAAAGGGAGAGAGAGAGAGAGAGACAGAGAGCGAGGGAGGGAGGGAGAAATCATCCATCTGCTGGTTCACTCCCCAATGGTTACAATGGCCAGGAGTGGGCCAGGAGCCAGGAGGTTCTTCTGGGTCTCCCACATGGATGGCAGGGACCCAAGGACTTGGGCCATCCTCCATTGCTTTCCCAAGTGCACCAGTAGAGAACCGGATCAGAAGTGGAACAGCCAGGACTCGAACCAGTGCCCATATGGGATGCCAGCATCAGTGGGGGCTTATCCTGCTATGCCACAGTACCAACCCCCACAGTAGAGTTTTAAAAAGAAACTTCCTCAGGCTTGAAAAAAATCACAAGATGCAATTCAAAAGAGAGAAAGCAAGGCTATTAGTAAAAAGCTCAACCCTTTGGTTATTCTCCCAAAGCTGCTTTTTAAAATTGGTTTCTAACATCTTATTGCCTTGGCAACATGTCTTCCAGGAATCACAAAACTCACGTGCACACTTGGTGTGGCACTTGATAGTCCCTCTCTGGTGTTCGTGAGCAGCATTACAAGTGATTTTACAATTCCTGCTGGGCCCTGATTTTATTAGGGTGGCTTCTCAGCTGGAAGTTCACTTACTCATGCTGAAGGATGCTATTAAGAGCTGCTGCAAATTAAAACACTAGTACTGGCCCTTCATTTGATGCGTAATTAAACAAGATCAAGTACATGTTAATGAGCAGTGATATACTTTGAAATCTATCTTAGAAATTGCAGACATCTCAGATGTAAAATATGCTTCCCATTGCATTAGTTCTGCACGGTTCAGTGCATTCTCTTGTTCCACATTACTCACTGAAATGATCTTGTTTGTGTTAAAATTTCACAAATTATTTGAAACACAAAGTGGTTGGTGTTGTTTTCCTAAGTGTTTCTAAAAAATACCTAAACATTTAACTTCTCTTTTATATACATACTTTTTCCTTCCCCCAGTTTAATGCTTCTCTAATTGTAACCTAAGAGCTACAAAAGCATCCAAAAAAGTATACTTGTATGCACTGTGGATGTGCTAATGCCAGCCTCCACTTATGTGACTTTTGAATCAGTGTTTCCATTTGGACTTCTTTCCTATACTCCAATGTTAGTCATGGAAACAACTATTTATTGAGTTATCACTATATGTCAGGTGGTATTCTAAGTGATCCACATATGACAGAGAATCAAAACTCAACATTCATTTCCATTGTGGAATTTGCGTTCAAGTGGGTGCGGGAGGTGGTTGGGGAGGTAGGAGAGTACAGGAAACAAACAAACACATTGTTAAGTTTACAGGAAATGATGCTATGGACATAAAGCAGGAAAGGAGAATTCAAAGCACTGGGATTGGAGAAGAGGGTAGCAATTTTACACAGGGCAGTCAGCACAGATCTCACTGGAATGCGATGTTGAGTTAAGACCCAAGGGAATTTGGACAGGAGATTTGTGGGTATATTGGTGAAGAGAATTTCTGGCTGATGGAACAGCTTATTGACAGGCACTGAGGCAGGAGCATGCTAGGGGTATCTGAGGAGCTGATGTGCCAGTGTGGCTGGGGTAGAATGAGTGTGGAAAGAAGAGCAGACAATGTGTTAGGGGAGGTCGGGGATGCTACATTATATACAGCTGTACAGAGTTGAGATTTCGCTCTGAATGACATTGAAGCCAATTATGGTTTTGACCAGGATTAAGGCACACACAGGCTGACATCGTAGCTATTTTCATTTGTGTGATATTTGAAGGCATACTTTTTACTTCATTTATCAGTATACACACACACACACACACCATTTATCTTTACCAGTGTAAAGCACAGTGCTTGGCAAGAGGTAGGTGCCCAGTAAAAGATCAGTACTTTTCACTGTTATACTTGTATGATGCATGTCAGTTACCACTGAATGAAAGTATGAAAGCATCTCAGAACAGTTTGCTGACATGTAGATACAGAAAACTGCACGCAGTCTAAGTGTGCAGCTAGACAGAATTTCAGTAGATGGGCATTCAGTGTAACCAGCACTTTGATCAGAAAGCAGAACATTATGAATAGCCCACAACCAGTCCCTTTGTCTTCCTAAAGAAGTCTTGACTTCTAACGTGGGGGAGTTTATACAAGCCAGGCATTCTTTGTGGTGAGCACTAGGAGTTCTGAACGTGAAAATGAATGCATCTTATGATTAGGTGAGAAGGATCAATAGGAATGTGTGGGACTCCGATAAAAGTCCTCCCATCTCAGGCTTCTGTTTCTTCATCTGGAAATGAGCAGATGCTCAGCGGCTCAGTTCTTGTCAGTGGGTGAGTCTGGAAACTGGTTCTGTGAGACACAGTGAATTTGTGCAGGAAAACCAGACTTGATGATAGAAACGTCTATATCTTTCCTTTAAACCACAGGAGGAGCAATGCTTTATCTAATTGTCTGCAAAGGAAGTGAAACACCAGGGTAGAGGAGCGCTACTCTGGGATGATAGCTTTTTCTCCTTGACTCTTCTCTTTCCTCCTAATCTGTTACTGTGTGGCTTTCAAGAAAAGTTGTGTGAGAATATCTGCCTGATTTATCAACTGAATAAAATGGCCTTTCCTTCCTGAAAGAGTCTTAGAGTTCATTGATCGAGGTCTAATAATGTAACTGACAGGATAGTGATTCTAGGCTGGCGCCATGGCTCAACAGGCACACCGGATTCTAGTCCCGGTCGGGGCGCTGGATTCTGTCCCGGTTGCCCCTCTTCCAGGCCAGCTCTCTGCTGTGGCCCAGGAGTGCAGTGGAGGATGGCCCAAGTGCTTGGGCCCTGCACCCCATGGGAGACCAGGAGAAGCACCTGGCTCCTGCCTTCGGATCAGCGCGGTGCACCAGCAGCAGCGCAGCGGCCATTGGAGGGTGAATCAACAGCAAAGGAAGACCTTTCTCTCTGTCTCTCTCTCTCACTGTCCACTCTGCCTGTCAAAAATAAAAAATAATAATAATAATGAAAGGATAGTGATTCTATACCATTATAAGCTTTAAAGACCAGAGGAAAACCTGTGGGATCTTTTTGTAAAAATCAGTGTTAAGAAGAAAATTGACAGTGGTGATTGTAAACGGAAAATGTTGACTTACTGTTCAGTCACTTCGAAAAGAGAGCATTTCTATTTTGTCATTTGGCAAAGGTTCACTATTGGAGGATTTTGGCTAAGTATTAATTAGGTAGATAAAAATATCTAGGATATCACCATAATGGAAATTAAAGTATAAGAAATATCTAATAAAGAAACAATACAGAAACTACTCATAATTTGTAAGTGGCATTATGACATTAACTACACCAAACTCAGTTCAGAATTTTGACTATATTATGAATTCTAGAATTATTCTTAAGAGATAAAGATAATTGTTTATTCCTCAAAACATACTACTTATTAAACGTATGGTATGTGTCCTTAGCTTTACATAAATTTGTCTCTATGACTCTGTATACCGATCATACAATCAGCATCTTGTTTTCCCATTTGACACATAATGAAATCAAGTAGAGAGGGCCCAGCGCTGTGGCTCACTTGGTTAATCCCTGGCCTGCGGTGCCGGCATCCCATATGGGTGCCGGGTTCTAGTCCCGGTTGCTCCTCTTCCAGTCCAGCTCTCTGCTGTAGCCCGGGAAGGCAGTGGAGGATGGCCCAAGTGCTTGGGCCCTGCACCGGCATGGGAGATCAGGAGGAAGCACCTTGCTCCTGGCTTCGGATCGGTGCAGCCCGCTGGCTATAGTGGCCGTTTGGGGGGTGAACCAACGGAAGGAAGACCTTTTTCTCTGTCTCTGTCACTGTCTAACTCTGCCTGTCAAATAAAAAAAAAATTGAAATGAAGTAGAGAGACATTAAGTTTAAGGTAACATATCTAATGCATGGAGTTCCTGGCTCCTGGCTGGCCCAGCTGTTGTAGCCATTTGGGGAGTGAACCAGCAGGTAGAAGATCTCTCTCTCTCTCTCTCTCTCTCTCTCTCTCTGCTTCTCAAATAAAAAAAAATCTCAAGAAAAAAGATTTATTACCACCGACAAAGCATATAAAAGCAAATAAAATAGTAAGAAAAAAGAAACAAATATTACATGTCTTATTAGATATTCCCTGAAATGCCAGTAGAATTTTAAAGGACTTAGAAATATGAGACAGTGGGCTGATTAAACTAAATGTTTGAATTTTGTTTAAATATACAGACATCAAAACATTTTGCTATATATTTTTGAAAAAGATTTTTAATGTCTCAGGAAAATTATTGTAATCTCCTAGCTAAATTTTCACCTTAGTGGCTGCCTCTGGGTAGAGTCTACACAAATCTGACAACTTTTCTCAGGTTTGCAGTATAGACCACAGAGTAGCAAACTATAGACCCCGGGTCAAACCACCTGTTTTTGTAAACAGAGGTTTATTGTATCATACTCACTTGTATTATCTGCGTTGTTTTCAAGCTGCAATGGCAGAGCTGAATAGTTGCGGCAAAAACTTGAAATATTTACCATGTAACCATTTTAGACCAAGTTTGACAACTTCTGGTACAGACCCAATTAAAGTGTACCCATCTACATTTCTCTGTAATGCAAGAGCATTTGATTTGTATATATTTTGGTGTCTGGTATTCTGGAGTTTTAAAGAACAGGACTAGCTTCATGGACACTTGGGTTAATTCTCTAAAATTCTAATCTTGATATAATAACTGTTGAAAAAGGTACCTGCATTTTCATTTTGCATGAAGCCCCACAAATTCTGTAGCTGGTGTTATCTAAGCATATATAGTTTTGCAACATTTAGGGATCAAGTTTTTAAAAATCCAAATGTGAAGGGAAAATTAATTAGTACTACTACAATTATACTTGTATATGGACTTCTGTATTAGCAAAGAAAATACAGGATTCACTGTTCGATCTGATTTCAAATAAATGACGAATAATTTTTTTAGTATAAGTATTTCCCAAATATTGGATGCATTTTGTTTGGGAACTATTTCCACAGACCTGGTAAAAGCTCTTTAGATGTACTAATGAAATATACATGTTAAATATCTCAGTATAATTACAAGACATAGAAATTTTTGAATAACTAGGTTAATTTATTAGACATTAAAAATCCTCTTGACAGGCATTTAGCCTAGCGATTAGGGTGTGACTTAGGATGCAACTTAAGATGCATACATGCCACACTGGAGTGCCTGGGTTTGATACTCAGCTCTGGCTTCTGACTCCACCTTCCTGCTAAGGCACGGCCTGGGAGGCAGCAATGATGGCTCAAGCAATTGGGCTCCTGACACCTATGTGGGAGACCTGGATTGAATTCTCGGCTCTGTGCATTTAGGTGTGAATCAACAGATGGGAGATCTTTCTCTCTCTCTCAAAGAAAAAAAAAATTTTTTTTTTTTAAATCTCACATTTTGACTTCTCTTGTTAGCATTGCTCTTGCTTGAAAATTCTAAAGCTTGTTATCTCATTTTTTTCCTGATGAAATGTTCAAATGGAACTGAAATTGTGATATTTTTTAGCATGCCTTTTCCAGTTATCCCAAGTCTAGATTTTTAGATCACTTTGCCCAGAGCTGTTAAACTGCCATTACTATCTGAGTAGATAAAAAAGGTCATTAATAAAGCAGAAAGCAGATTGAGAAAGTGTTTAAAAGTGCAGAGACTTCATAATTGCCAGTAAAACTAGGTGATAAACATATGGATGTTATGTAAATTTTAGGGATTAAAAACATCAACATAGTAACATTTTGTTACAATTTAAATGCATGAAAACAAAAGTGAGTAAATCAGGGTCCTTTTAAAGAACTATTTTATAAATCAATACTATCCTAGGAAATTAGTAAGGTAAACTTGTTCAAGTACAAAGGTAACATTAATTCTGATATAGTTAGATAAATATTAGACTGCTAAGTGATAGTAAATCAATAATATCAATCATTTATCTTTATGATTTCTCACTCACACACAAGTTGAATATTCAAAAAAATGCTTCTGAGATAAAGTTAGTAAAATGAATATATTTTTGAAATTAGCAGCAAACATTGTTACTAGGATCTGAATAGGTACCTCATATCTTTTGAATATTCCCTTGGAGAGGGATATGCGAAACTTTCTTTTATGTGTTATGTTCTACTTTAAGTGGTATGATTTAAAGTCTTATGATATAGACTTATGTATAAACTGACAGCTCTTAGGCTTAGTCTGCTGTTTAAAAATGAAGATAAAGGGAGGGAGAGAGGGAGGAAGAGAAGATCATTATATTCTGAGAATTCTATCAATAAAATATAGTGAATCTGTTAAAAACTAATTTAAAAAATTAAGTAGATAAACCTAAAAAATGAAATGAACAAATTCTAAAAATAAACAGTTCTTAATGTATATATAATATAGTAATCAACCAAACTCTATGAATTTAGCTTCTTGAGAATCATTTAATGATAAAAGCTAGGAAGTGCTTTTTTCCTGAACCATGATGAATTATTTTCAGTTCTGACAATTCAAAAGTATTCTATGAACATGTCTTTATTTTAATTTGAAAAGTGTATTATGCATGTAATTTTTCATAAAATTAAATCCTAACTAGTTATAAAGAAGAGTTCATGCATATTTACTTTTTAATTGCACCCCAAATAGCTTACATAAAGCCACAGCTTTTTTAGACCATACACGTCAGTGAGATCATGTGCTACTTGTCTTTCTGTGCCTGGCTTATTCCACTCAGCACAGTGACAAGATTTCACCCTTTGTAAAGTAGCTGAATAGTATCTGATTGTGCCTATGTATCCCGTTTTCTCTATCCGTTCATCACTGGACAGACATGTAGGTCGTTGCCCTTTCTTGTCTCTTGTGGCTAATGCTACACTGCACATGGCAGTGCAGATGTCTCTTTAACAGACTGATTTTATTTCCACTGGTTATGTACCCATTAGAGGGATTGCTGGATTCTATGGTAGTTCTCTTTTTAGCTGTTTGAGGAACCACCATACTGTTTTCCAAATGTGGACTAATTACATTCCCAAGAAGAGTGTGCAAAGGTTCCTTTTTCTCTACAGTCTCACCAGCACCTGTTATCTTTTGTCCTTTTTACAATAACCAGTCTAACTGCACTCTAGTGATATCTTGTAGTTTGATTTCCAATTCCATGATAATTAGTATTGTTGAACATTTTTTCATATGTCTGTTGACCATTTGCATATTTTTCTTGAGAAACATCTGTTTAGATCTACTACCCATTTTAAAAACTGGATTATTTGTTTTCTTTCTATTGCATTGCTCAAGTTCCTCATATATTCTGGATATTAGCATCTTGTCAGACATATTGCTTATAAATATTTTCTATACTTGGATGCTGCTACTTTTGGAACTATGCATGGTCTTGTGACTTAAGAAAACTAGTGTAGTTAAAATCTGGATTTGAAATTACATTGTGTAGTCATTGCTGTTCACCAAGGACTCAGACTAAGACAATACTATTAGGTTGGCAGAGATCACACCTTCTCTGAGATTCTGTCTTCATTTATTCCACACATGTACATTGAGTGTTTACCTTGTGCCTGGTCCTGTGTGAGGTACTGAGAATACAAACACAAAGAACAGACATTCCTTTCCTTAAGAAGTTTATTGTACAAAGTATAACAGATACTTATAATTTTAAGATAAAAAGAGTGACAGAAATGCATCTACAGCATCTTGTGAGCACCCTGGATCGGCAGTTTTCCAGTCTAAATCTGGCAGGAGTGATTTGAAAAACTTTCTAAGATCTTCACAGAATGTTAAAACACAAAAATAGGTTTAAGTAAATGGGATATGGCTTTCAGGTAAAGAAAAGGAGAAGGGAGAAAGATCGCATCCTGGTCCCTCTATTCACTGTATTTCTATGTTCTGGATTCCCTGGCAGTTGGAGCCTTGATCCTGCAGGGACGTCCCCTTCCAGAGGAAGCTAATTCTGAGGGATAGCAATGGCTCCCATTTCCTCCACAAGCCAACTACTCCAGAGTCCATACCCTCAACCGTTTCCTTTATGAAACACACACTATGACGATATTCTACTTCTTCCCAAATGACCGTGTGGCCAGGTAGGAGACAACTAGGGACAGTTCCCATTGTCCAGTGCCCTCTAAAATTATTCAAACCCTCTGATCCTTAAACTACTCTGTTTCCTATTCTGCTCCACCCATTCCTTCCCAGTGAAGTTCCAATAAAGGCATTGGACCTTGACCTCTCCCCTCACCTCTTGACCGACTTAGTCCTCTGAGTTGTGCCTCCTGTTTCCAGAGATCTGTGAGTGTGAAAATCTGCCTTTATAACAATCCTTTTCATGTCCATGTGCCTTCCATTCCAGCGCCTGACTGAAACAAATCCTGGGGATGTTTTTAGAACAGGTGCCATAAGCAATTTAAGGTTATTAAAACAGAGTGTGAGGGAAAGGCAGGCAGAAGATGAGGCTAGAGAAGCAGGCAGGGGTCAGATCCTGGTCTCAGTAGGGTGGGCAGATCTGTACCAACATGCTTATATGTTTTGGTTTGTCTCTGCAGGAGTAACGCCATTTCTTCGTGAATCTCTGAAGATTTTTAGTTTGACCACATAAAGTCCTCAAGACTAGTATAAATATCCTATAGGAGACATCCTACCTTGTAATTGATGTGGCTGACAGATTATACATGTTTTTCAAAAATGATTTTTTGAAGGCTTATTTTTATTTGTTCGAAAGGCAGAGTTACAGAAGGTGGTGAAAGGGGGGTAGAGAGGGAGAGAGAGAGAGAGAGAGAGAGAGAGACAGAGAGAGAGATCTTCCATCCCCTGGTTCACTCCTAAATGACTGCTGAAGCCAGGAGTCAGGAGCTTCTTCTGGATCTCCCATGTGGATGGTAGGGGCCCAAGCACAGAGGCCATCCTCTGCTGCTTTCTCAGGCATCTTAGCAGGGAGCTGGATTGGAAGTGGAAAGCTAGAACTCAAACTGACACCCAAATGGGATGCCAGTGTTGCAGGTGGTGACTCAACCTGCTACACCACAATGTCAGCCCTGATATTTTTTATATTCTGTGAAGTGGATATTTATGCTTTTGTCATCCCAGAAGAATATGTTAGGAGCCCTATGAGAAGACCCCTTCTTATTTCTGATTCATGGGACTCCATGTTATCATGAGTGACAAGACAAATCATATTCACAGTGCATTACTATTGGATATAAAAGCACATTTCTCTTTTGAAAATCAGGAAAAGCAATCTGTCAAATCCAATGAAAATATGCTACCAAGTGAAGCTAGGCAAATTGGATTTGCAATATCTAAGGAGTATATATTTCTCACACACTGGACCTATAATGATTTGAAATGATATTGGTAAATGTTCAGGGACAGCTGTATCAGATTCTTCAGGAATTCATTCTCACTATGGAAATGGCCTTCAGCCCTCTTTGTTGTATAGAACATAGAACTCTTCAGTATGTCATCCTAACATGGAGTAGGAATTACATTTCAGGCACACCTGTCATTTCTTGTTTCCTGGAACTATCTTTGAAATTCTTCAGGAGAAATGAAAGCGAAGGCTTCCTCCTAGAATCTTACATTGTTGGGTAGCTCATTTGGAAACTAATGGAAATAATGTGCAATTCAAAATGTTGAATTAAAATCCCTTAGTGGAAAATATATTCAAGGTTTGGTGCACTTTATCATACTGGCTTGTGTGCTGCAAAGTAATTTGAAAATATCTTAAAACTCTGGCATAATATACTGATAGTAGCTACTGAGGCTAGTGATCTTTTAACTTGTCACTAATATCCTACATTTTCCTTCTGTGCTTTGTATGTCCCGTTGTATTTGGCATCCTCTATGAGTTTAAAAATACATTAGGATCTAGAAATATGTTTTCTGTGGAAAAAATGTCTCTAAGAGGAGAATAAGAATGGGCAATTTAGATACCTAAGGGATAGTTCAGAAGCTTGTCTCTTGGTGAATGCCTTGCAGACCCAATTTTTTTTCTATAAAATCATGCCTTCCAAGCTCAACTCAATGAGGACCAAATATATAAGCATATGCTCCCTATGTAATGAAAAATGCAGCTCTTTAAAAATGAAATTCTGTATTAGTGTGATACATGAGCCACTTGTATTACCCTATATTCTGTCATAATCAAATGGTTTTTCTACATCTATTCTCAGAGAAAATGAACTATTACATATTTTCTCCTTTGCTGTTCTTTCTTCTGAGATCAGATGAGATTGGGGACATTCAAGGTAGTATGGCCACATACTCGCTATTCTTTCTAACTGTATATGCAGATGTATGTGCCCATGTCCATATCTATGTTCATAATTATATATCTATTAAGGAATATGCCATTGGGAAGATTTACAGAGAATATATAGAAGAAAACCTGAACAATGTAGCTGGTATCGGTGGGCACTAAGAATTCACTGCCTTCTGGAAATGCTTGTTGCTCCTTTTAAATATGACTTGGTAAATAATATGTATTAATATTTTGTTAACAACTATTAAGTATAAAATGTTAAAAAAGGAATATATAATATATTCATTCTGTCCTGTTACTTTATAATAAAGTAGCAGGAGGAAATGTCCTGGGGGTCCCTAAGACAACCACCAGGCTTGGTGACTCACCAGGAGGCTTCACGTTCTCAAAACTATAGTCACACAGCAGTGACTTATTACAGTGAAAGGATTCATGGCTAATTAGCAAAAGCAGAACACCGATGGGATGAAATCCAAAGGAAACTACACACAGGCTCTCAGGAGTCTCCTCCCAGTAGAGTTACACAGGCCTTGCCTAACATCTCCAACAAGTGTTGACCAGGACTCAGTACTGAGGTGTATATAGGAATATGGTCCTGGAGGGACCATCTGCCTGGTATGTACCAAAATTTTGAGACTTTCAGAAGGAAAGTGGATGTTTAGCATGAACCACATTGTTTATTAAAAAATTCAGTACTTTGATCAGTTCTGGCAATGGTGAACCCTCCCTATAAGTTTGTGTACTCTAGCCATGGGCCACACTTTAAAGCAGTTCTTGCTAGGGACAACAGTTTCAGTCTGGCTGTTGACTCTTTTCTGTGTAGAAAGAAGATATACTGAATTACTTGGACTTTTGCATTGGTATTAGAATTATTTTTTCCTCAGGATATTAATGTACTTTAGCAGTTGAATTTACACACTAATTGGGAGCAGTGAACTGCAAGGTTTCCTTAAGCCAACTAATTTTCTGCTGTCTATAAATATTAGATAGCTGGAAAATAAGTGCAATTGTTTTCACTGCAATAGAGGATTCTATTTA
The DNA here is from genome assembly GCF_033115175.1 of Lepus europaeus. NCBI lineage: Eukaryota > Metazoa > Chordata > Mammalia > Lagomorpha > Leporidae > Lepus > Lepus europaeus. The sequence continues at coordinate 93,475,040 of NC_084834.1, read as the reverse complement.
GTGTGTTATTTTTGTGTGAATTATAGGGCTGCTCATGCATTTTGGATGAATCAAAAAATTGTTATTTATTTTTATTTTATTTATTTGAAAAGCAGAGACAGACAGGCAGAGATCTTCCATCCACTGCTTCACTTCCCAAATGCTCTCAATAGCTAGTTCTGGCCAGCCCAAAACCAGGAGCCCAGAACTCTGGGTCTCTCACATGAATGGCAGGGACCCAGGTTCTTGAGCTATCACCTGTTGCTTCCAAGGGTGAACATTAGCAGGAAGCTGGAATTGGGAGTGGAACTGGGACTTGAAATCAGGTACTCCAATGTGGTATTGCCAACACTTCAAGTGAATTCTTAACTGCTGTGCCAAATGCTTGTCCCTGGATCACTGTTTTTTTATTTTATTTTTATTTTTATTTTTTGACAGGTAGAGTGGACAGTGAGAGAGAGACAGAGAAAGGTCTTCCTTTGCCATTGGTTCACCCTCCAATGGCTGCCGCGGTAGGCGCGCTGCAGCCGGCGCACTGCGCTGATCCGATGGCAGGAGCCAGGTACTTCTCCTGGTCTCCCATGGGGTGCAGGGCCCAAGTACTTGGGCCATCCTCCATTGCACTCCCGGGCCACAGCAGAGAGCTGGCCTGGAAGAGGGGCAACCGGGATAGAATCCGGTGCCCCGACTGGGACTAGAACCCGGTGTGCCGGCGCCACAAGGCGGAGGATTAGCCTAGTGAGCCGCGGCGTTGGCTGGATCATTGTTTTTAACTTCAGTTTCAGAAGATAAGGTTCTTTGACCTCATTCCCCCAGTTTTGGAGGGAATACAAGTTGAAGAAAATCCAATCCAGTGTAATGATTATGTTCTCCTAAATTTGGGGATGGGAGTAGGAAAGGAAAAGGAAGGGAAAAAAACACAAAATGTTTGTAATTCAGATCAGTACTACTGATGTGAGATTATTGGTACTCGATCTTCAACTTCTCTACCTTCTTCAATTCATTCTTCATACTGGCCCAGAGGGATCACTTTAAAACACAAATCTGATAAGGTCATAGTTACCTTGAAACCACTGGTGGTGGGTTGCTGTGACTCTCAGCCCCCCACTTTTCTGTTTCCTAGACTACTGTGATTTCACATGCACTACAATCTTCATTTCTTGTTAACTACTTTACTTCAAATCATTCTTCAGTTTCCAGCCTATAATCCCTTCCTTAATACTCCTGACTGTCTAGGACTGATGCCACAGAAGATAATATACTTACCTTTCCTGGCATTTGTCACTGGAAAACTGATACTTTTACAATGGCATTGATCAATGTTTGTCTTTCCCTTTAGACTCAAAATTCCATTCTATCATTAGTGTATAGTAGAATTTCAGGCCTAAATGTTTATTACATGAAAAAAAAAATGAGAAAAGCTTCCTTTGTTCTGTACTCTCAGAGCACCAGAAATGAGGGTTCTAACTCTACATGTGGCAGTTTGGATCTTAAAGATGGCAACTAAGCTCAAAAAAGGCTTAAAGTACAAATCGGGGGCACATTTAAGTCACTGATGTCGTGTTGGGCTCATCTTGCAGAGGAAAGCTGGAATCTACCCTCCCTCCCCTTGCCTTCTCCCAAATATGGCTCAGATGTCAAGATTTTTTTTTAAACTTTTATTTAATGAATATAAATTTCCAAAGTACAGCTTATGGATTACAATGGGTTCCCCCCCCGCCCATAACTTCCCTCCCACCCGCAACCCTCCCCTTTCCCGCTCCCTCTCCCCTTCCATTCACATCAAGATTCATTTTCAATTCTCTTTATATACAGAAGATCAGTTTAGTATATATTAAGTAAAGATTTCAACAGTTTGCACCCACATAGAAACACAAAGTGAAAAATACTGTTTGAGCACTAGTTATAGCATTAAATCACAATGTACAGCACATTAAGGACAGAGATCCCACATGATATTTCAGATGTCAAGATTGATGACGTTGCACATGCCCCAAGAAAGTATGAAAGGCTATTACTCACAGGATGAGGCTTTCCTGGGGGAGCAGGCCAGGTTCCTACCAAGGTCCAAAAGAGGCATGAGCAAGCAGGGAGAAGAGACTGGGTGGGGATTTGCTTATGGTTGAGGGTGGGGCTAGGTTGCGAGTTCCTTATACCTGGGCCTCTGTGTGATTTGAGCTTACTGCTGATGACAAGAGATGGAGGAGTGTCTGGACTTCTTATCACCTTATCCAGAGGTGGTGTGGAAGAGGAGGAGGGTGGGGTGAGGTTTGAGGAAAGGGGAGGCTACCACCTGCTGCAAGAGGGGTTGACTGGAGGCTCCAGACTTCACTCTATTTCATTGCAAGGAGACTCCAGTGATGGTACTGAGCTTTGGTGGGGGGCAGTTTCCATAACTGAAAACATGTTTGGTTGGGTATGGAGGGTCATGGGTTCAGGCCCTGTGACAGCTTCTATTTCCAGGACAGAAAGGAACACAGCCAACAGATGACATTCTAATGGTGTGTGGTATGGTGTAGAGGAGGACAGTTTCCTCTTCACAGTCCACAGAAAATTTTTGCCGTTTTATATGATCCAGATATTCCAGGTGTCATCAGCAGAGGTTTCCCAACTCTTTATAGGGTGGTATTAGTGGGGGTGCCTGTTGTGTTGCTATTTGCAGATTCTAGAGCCTTCTGTTAGATCAAGCCTAATTCAAGGTGGAATGACTTGTGAATAATAGTACAAATGAGTGTTAAGTAAAATCGACAATGAAAGTAGGTTGCCATAAGAATCGAGAAAGGTCTAAAAATTGTCAGGCTTCTTTTAACATTATGAGTGCTCAGATCAACAGTTGCTTCCTCACAGTGTCTGGGATGGAGTTATTGTTGGTGTACTAAACAATTTCCAGGAACTTAACCAAGGTGGTGGGCCCGTGTACTATGCCCAATGCTTATCCTGTTTCTGAGCTCATTTGTGGATGTTGATGAATCCTAATGAGTGAGTCCACTGGATCTTCTTGGAGGAAGATGTCATCAATGTGATGTCATACCTATGCTCTGGAGACAGCTGGCTAAAGTTTAGAATTCCAAAAGTTATGGTGATTATGTTAAAGTAACCCGCGAGTAACCATGTAAAATTTGCATCCCTTCTGAGGAAAACTGTGGCTGGGAGACTATGGAACTTGATGCTGAAAAAATACATATTAAGCTAATCAATAATAGCAAAATATGCACCAATTGCTGATTAAGTAGAGCTAATAATTTCAGTAATATTGGTGGTGTAGGGGGACTATAAAGTTAAGTTTGAAGTAGTCCACAGTGAGGTATGATTCATTCTTTCAGTTTAAATAAAAGCCAAATCTTGCTTGGCAATGGAGGAATGCTAGTGATAATAACCCTTCTTTTTTTCTTTTTTTTCCTGGACAGGCAGAGTGGATAGTGAGAGAGAGAGAGACAGAGAGAAAGGTCTTCCTTTTTGCTGATGGTTCACCCTCCAATGGCTGCTGCGGCCGGCGCATCTCGCTGATCTGAAGCCAGGAGCCAGGTGCTTCTCCTGGTCTCCCATGCGGGTGTAGGGCCCAAGGACTTGGGCCATCCTCCACTGCCTTCCCGGGCCATAGCAGAGAGCTGGCCTGGAAGAGGGGCAACCGGGATAAAATCCGGCACCCCAACCGGGACTAGAACATGGTGTGCCGGCGCCGCAAGGCGGAAGATTAGCCTGTTAAGCCACGGCGCCAGCCGATAATAACCCTTCTGTAGACAGATCTTAGAGAATCCTCGGAGGGCAAGGCTCTGTGCAATCAGGGTGTACATCAGTTCTGCATGAGGCTGGCAGTGACACATGCTGGCACAAGTCTACCCCATAGGAGTGCAGGTCTTCACTTCGACCAGGGCAAGTCTAGGTGCTCTATATGCTAGTGCTGACCTTGGGGGTAGAGGCCTTTGCATGTTACCGGGTGTTTGGTCTCATGGTGGTGAGGCTGACACTGGGCTCCAAAAATGGTCCAAAGTTCTCTTTCCTGCCCTACAATTCAGTGGCTGGAGTCTTGCTCCACTCTCTGCCAGAGATTGGGGGAGCAATGGTGGAGGTGGTCCCATGACCATCTGGCTAAGGAAGGTCCACATTCAGTCTCTAGGGATGGAGTCTGGAGGAAGAGGCTGTGGAGCACTGTCTGCCACTGTTTTTTTTTTTTTTTCATGACAGGCCTGGTACTGGATTTCAAGTCTAAGGTCAGGACTTAAGATTCCTTCCTACTTTCTTCATCGAGTCTTTTTCTATGATTGCTTTACAACTAGGTCCTATGGTTTCTCATATGGCTATGGAGCTTCCGTGAAGGTAACTTGGTGCATGAGTAGTTGTTCAAATTGGTTTCTCTATGGGGAGATGATTGCTCAATGATCTGTTGTATTAATTCTTTTAGTAAAATTGAGATTTATAGTTGAGTCAAAGTGTGGAACTATCTCTGTTTAGATTTTTGTTTCCATGCTCTGTGTCAGTTTTTTTTTTTTTAATTTACTGTTTATTTCTGGATATTATTTCAGTGGCAAGGAGGTTCTCTCTACCCTGCCCGTATTCATCGGTGTCTCAGAGAGCCTTCAGTGAGTGAATTCAGAGTTAGGGGCCTCCCCTGTGTCAGCAGCTGCTTTATAGATTTTGAGGATCCCAAGCATATGTTGCATTTGAACTACCCCTTGACTGTGTCATAGAGGGGGAATACATGTTTTTTTTTTCTTGTAATTCTGAAATTCAGGATCTTTGTTAGTGATATAATGATATAATGGTATAGGCAGCAATCACAAGAACATTTTATAGTACTCTAGTGAGCCATCTGATTTTAGAAGTGTGACTATCATGTCACAGAATGGCTGCTCTTCCCCTACCCAAGAGACCACTCAGTGGGTCTCTATGCTGTACAGAATGTCAGCCTTTCTGGACCAATGCCTGGTTGGAACATATCCCCAACAGTCCCTAGGTAAGAGCCCTCCCCCTCTGGCCCTGCCCCTAGTATCAGAGGCAGGTTATATTAGACTCAAAACATACAATTTAATCTGAGACACAGAGATAGGTCCAGGCCAAAACACATAATCCAGGGCTAATCCCAATCCAATATTCCTGTCGTTCATTACCAAATGGTGAAACTTGTGATATATAGATCAATTTAATGTATAACAAACTTTGGAGGACTTAGCAAGTATAGCACAAAGTTGCATAGCTCAAAGCACAAGTTAACTAGCAGGCAATAACTCATTCACACATTCCAGCGAGCAGCAGTGTCAGTTTTTAAGCCAAAACAAGTGGAGGAAGACCCTTGGTGGGCTCTCCATCATTTAGACACCCTGATTACTGCACAAATGAGGGTCACCATGCAGAGGGTAGATGGATCCCCTCCTGCCAGATTAGCTTCGTATTTCAAGACTGATGATGCCACGCACGCACCAAGAGGGTATGAAGAGGCTTACTACTCATATAATGAAGCATTCTGGGGAGAGCAAGGCAGATTTCTAAGCAATTTCAAAATGGCTTGAAAGGGCAGGGAAAGGAGACTGGCTTGGGATTTCATTGTTGTTAGGTTTAGGGCTGGGTGATGGTTCCTGTGTGCATAGATCAGGTCTTGAGTGTTTTGAATTTCCTGCCATTGCCAAAGCAGGGAGTCTAGGCTTTTTTTTTTTTTTTATCAACTTGCTCAGATGTGGGGCAAAGGGGGCATGAAAGGAGTGTGTTTGAATATATGTCCCTTTATAGGAGAAGTTGGGTATCTCATTTTATGTAACCGACCTTTTTACTTGCATTAAAATCTATGCGTGAGATAACTTTTCTTGCTCTCTTTATTAATCTTCAAATTTTATACTACCTGATACAAAGATTTACTACATTACTGACTTACTAAGACCATTATTAGCATTACAGACCTTAATTACTATTCTACGACTCAAGTTCAAAATCATGAATTCTATCTGAATTTTATGAGGTTCTTATATAAAATTAATCTAGGAAGTCAGTTAACCAAAATGTGCATGCGTAAATAAGCTTCCCATTTTGTACAGTCATTGCAAGTTATGAATTATCTATGGCTGCAATATGTAATTACTTCTTTTAAAGGTCAAATGTAAAACTCAACCAGGGGCTGATTTAGTGACAGTTCTCACAGAAGTGTTCTCCTTTTTGATTGTATGGATGAGCTTCTTCTGCTCTGGTCTTGCAATTTGGGTTTGTGGTATGGCACTATTATGCTAGAAGTTCCAGACTGGAATTAATCTTCTATTGTACTAGTATTTTCTAAGTTGCCTGCTCTCAATAGAATGTAAATCCAATGAGGGCAAGACTTTGTTTTGTTCATTGCTACATGCTCAATGTCCAGAATAATGTGATAATAACTACTGAATAAATTTTTCTAACAGTTTCTAGACAATAGGAACTTTTTGCCTTTTTGATATTTAAAAAGTTAATTATGACTTTTGATAATTATAATCATATTTCAACTTCAGAATCTCGGTGCCCCTAAGAGATTATCACACTAATTGTTCAAGTTTAAATATAATAGGGTAAGTAATTAGTAACTGCAAGCTAGTAAAAACTTGAAAAAGAATCACAGGTTAAATTTGTTAATCTTAGAGCTGTACACATATTAATTATGTTTACTTGGCACATTTGGTTTTAAGGATATAGAAATCTCATATGAACCCAAGAACATGGTGTATATTTTAATCTGGCTTCATAGGAACTGCATCTGTGAGATTCTTATTTTAAATTCTTTCTCATTTTCTGGAAACTTCATGATCTTTCTGTTGTTTCTCTTAGTCTCCACATTTTTTCTTGTCACTTGTGCACTGTGTAATGGACAAGAATGAGGATTATGGATTCATATTACCAGGACTGAATCTTGGTTTTACACAAATATGTAACTTTTATCAAATCACTTATTTTCTCTCTGTACCTCAGTTTCCTTATTAGTAAATTTGGCTAATAGGAGTAACTATTTCGTAGGGTAATGGTGACGATTAAATGTAAAAATTCACATGAAGCATTAATGTTAGTTCTGGGCACACAGGGTGAGTATTTGATAAATTTCACATTGGCTGTTATGGTTATATTTGCACCTGGCTCATCATAGCTTTCCCCTTGCATTTCCAAAGCTTCTCTTTTAAACACAACTTTTTCTTTCATTTAACTTATGTGGCCTGTAATTTTTGCAATTCTAAATTTCCATTAAAGGAATATAGTTACCTCAGATCAAAATTTTGGGTCAGACAACAGAGATTTTAGCTGTTTGTCCTCAGTCAGCATAGACCAACCAGCTGCATGAGGGTAGAGTCTAACTCACAAGATAAAAAATATGACTACTTAGGTAGGCCATAGGGAAAGTGGGCTGAAGGACAACACAGCAACAGGATATATGCAGTTATACACATCTACAAATATAAATGTATAAGCGTGGCTTGTTTTTACATGACTGCCTAGATCTATCATTGAACAACATGTAATATCAATTAAACTATTTTATTCGTGGCAACTATTTTAGCATTGGCGACAAATCTATTTATCATGCAACTAATTTACTTTCAAATTTTGGTTTGCTTATATATGTTTTTACCATAATTGGGGATATTCAACCATTTGTTTATAATTTCAAAATTGAAACAATATTTAGACTACTAGAGGTTATTTGAAATTTAACTGAGAACATTTTATTTTTTCAAATAATTTAGTGACATATATATCATGAAAAAGGAAGAAAACCAAATGAGAGGTTAATTGTAGTTTAAAGTGAAGAAGCTGGGGAGATATTAGATATATTTTAGCAAATCAGGCTGTTACTGTTATTCTTGACTGTTGGATCTGTTTGCATTTTGCACCCAAGCATTTCCGTAAGTGGGTAGCTTAGTCTAACAGCTTTTAGTTTAGGACTGTCTATAGTGTATTGAATTGCAAATCTTCTTGAAGCAAGGGATATCTTCTTTTGTACTTTTCAGGGTTTATCCATCTAGATAACATAGAATTTATGGTCCAGATATCTCATGCGGGGTTAGGGGGTGGGGAACTGCATAGCTTCTTTAACTTAGGATATTATGAAGTTGATGGCAGAATTGGTTGAGAATGTCATTCCAGTTTCCCTAACAAGATGAACATACATTTCAGTAATAAAGGAGCAATAAGTTCTGATTTAATGAATAATCTCTACTTTCTACCATTAGGGAGCCTGAGGGAAGTCTCTGTATGGGTTCTATCTGGATCTTCTCAGGATCACAAGAGGTTCTTGCTTTGTATAATCTGTACTCTGCAAAAATTTATTTCTTGCTTTTATCAGGTTAAGCAGAAGGGATTTAATAAAAGGACATTAGATAGTACCTAGATTTCTGGATAGCTGGAGGAGCAGTCAAGAACCAAATTGGAAGAGGCACAAGCAAGAACTGAAAGAACGGAATAATCCTGTAGTGTGCTGCCTCAGGACAGCCGTGAACACTGCCTGGTTCCATTAGTCATGGCCACCACCACAAAGATCTCCACTGTGCTGTTTCTTTGAATTATTTTCTTTGGTATTTTCTTGAGATGAAAAAATGTTGAGCAGTTCCACCTGACTGGCTGTGCTTAGACCGATGACTATATTTTACTTCACGGAAGGCCGGGAGAAGAAATATCTGTTTTCCTTACACTTCAATAGAGAGACTGACCTTACTTCCCACCTATTTTGGCATTGTTCACAAAGATCAAGGTTTTTTCTTTGTTCTTGCTCTGCAAAGGGTACACATGCATTATGGAATCTTTGTCTTTGCTTAGGCACTAGGCAAAGGCACATACTTCACTTGCCCCAAGCCTGCCTTTTGAGGGTAGTGTTTTTCTTAATTCACCCTTATGCTGAGTTTTTAATGTTGTAGCTACTAAGCCTATCTAACCTGAAAGTTGTATTTTGTCTCCTTAAAAAGAGTGACAAAAATGTCTTTAAAAATTTTTATATTTATATTATTGAGAGAGTGGCAGAGAGAAAGAGAGAGAGAGAGAGAGAGAGACAGAGACAGAGAAAGCAAGTGCAACAGCAAGCTGTGCCTGTCAAAGCTGGGAGCCAGAAACTTAACTGAGGTCTTTTAAATGAGTGGCAAGGACCCAGATACTTGAGCCGTCACTTGCTACTTCCCACTGTCCACATTAACAGGAGAACAGGAGGCTGGAGTCAGAAACAGGCAGGACTAGAACCTGGTATGGGTTGTGGGCATTCCAAGTTGTGCTAGACCAAATGCTTATCCCCTTAGAATATCTATAATGGGAAAGATATTCTTTCTCCTGGAGTGAAATATAAAAATATGGAAATTGATTTTAAGTCGAATAAAGGTATACTTTTTGCTTATATCTCATTGTCCGAATATCCTGGAGTGAGATAAATTTATTATAGTCAATTTACAGAATTCAGCAAACAAGAACTGATAAGAGAATGAGCTAAAACACTTTTTAGAGGGTACTGCAATAAGAAAATCACTTTGTCTTAATTTTTTGAACATGTAACATTTTTGTTTTCTTGATTATCAGGATAGGGAAGTTGAATTATTATGTAGTTCTTTGAGTTTATTCTTTTCTCTTTTTATTTAAGTCTGTTTTGTTTTCTATTTCACTACTATTTAATTGATATATATATATATATATAAAATCTGGTAAATTGTGTATCTTGTCATTATTCATTATTCTTAGAGTCCATGTATTTCTAGATTAATGGAGGTACAAAACATGCTTAGTATTTTTTAAACTAATCTCATTGATTACAGATCACTTTGTTTTTATTAAAAGCAGTTTCGTTAGACATGTTAATCCTTAGAGATTGGCTTATATTAGGCAGGCTGAAAACTCCAGGAAAGCCAAAACTGTGCTAACTTTGATTAACTGCTATCTTCAGTGTACAGCACAAGGATCAGCACATAGATGGGACACAATAACATTTGTGGATTGATAGTGAACGAACACTTTTCAACATGAGTTTCTGTATTAATATTGAACTAGTATATTAACATATATACATAAAATATTATATATAATATATATGTTATAATATATACACATATATAAACATATATACATTTTTCTATTCCATGTATAATTATTATTCAAATATATAAATGTATAGCAAATTTCCATATGTTCAAAAAACCTTGTTTGAGAAGTACAATGCTATTTTACTCAACTTTTATTCTTCAGAACAAAAATTTTAAATCCTTTTTCAAATATTCTATATCCAAATGAAATGGAAGAAACTGTAAATTACTTCTGAAGATTACTTCTTGGTAAAATAAAACTGTGGTAAGGATTCCCTTCTAAAATTTTTTCCAAATTTAGTATGATTGTTTCATTCTTTAACTTTTGCATTCCATGAAAACATCTGTAAAGAAATAGAAAAACAACTGGGCTTTTAATAAAGGCTGTTATTGAGATTAAAATCATTGTACAAAAAATAAATACTAACTATCCATCTAATATTTCATCTCCTGTCAGGCTTCTTTTGAGTAAAATTCTCTGTAACTGATGAACATGAGGACACCACATCAGCTTCATCCTTGTCTGGGCATTTTTGTCAAGGATGAAGGTCAACAAGTAATATTAGGAAGGCATATTAGTATAGGATCACAGTTCTGAAATGTCTAATTCTGGTGCTAAAATAGACAAGGACAAGTGTAGAGAGCAATATTTGTATTGAATTCTTACTTGTATCACACAATTTATCTGAATGGAGATGGCTAATGACAGCCTTGAAACATCACACACTGAGTTATGCACAAGGGCTGCCTTCTATTGTTTAATTTAGAGTGATACATTAAGCAGTGAGAAGCTTGGCAAAGCATGTTGGGTAAACTCCTCTGTTAATCTTTTCTGTCCCTTCTCTTCTGCCTGGCTCATGGTGACAGTGTAGATTAAACTACTATTTATGAATTCTCTATGTGAAATAAGCAGAAATACTTGTGAGAAACAATGGCATCTCATCTACATTAGCAAGTTCAGGGCAATGAACGCATGGTCACTCATATTCTGTATCAATTGTCACCATGTATGTATTACTGATTATTTAGTAGCTTTTGCCAAAACATCCGTCTGCAGTTTAAGGACTATCTTTATTATTGCATATAGTTTCTTAGAGAAAATGCCATTTTCTCTCTAGTACAAATTTCTTTTTTTTAAAGATTTATTTTATTTATTATTTGAAAGTCAGAGTTACATAGAGAGAGGAGAGGCAGAGAGAGAGAGAGGTCTTCCATCCGATGTATCACTCCCCAATTGGCCGCAACGGCCGGAGATGCGCCAATTCCAAGCCAGGAGCTGGAGCTTCTTCCGGGTCTCCCACATGAGTGCAGGAGCCCAAGGACTTGGGCCATCTTCTGCTTTCCCGGGTCACAACAGAGAGCTGGATTGGAAGAGGAGCAGCCAGGTCTTGAACTGGCACCCATATGGAATGCCGGTGCTTTAGGCCAGGGCATTAACCCACTGCGCCACAGCGCCAACCCCTCTAGTACAACTTTCTATCTCAAAAACCGAAAACATAAGAGTTGGACAAACCATCACTGAGCCCTTACTAGGGACCAGCACCAGATTACCCTTCTAGTTCTTTCCCACATCTGATGATCCACAGCCCTGGCTTCCCAGTAGCAGGGAATGGCGTTCTATTTACATACTGTCAAGGAGGTCCTCTGGCTTTCATGCAAAGTCATTGTATGGTATACTCCTATCCGTCAGCCGCCCACTACTATAATGAAATCACTGAGACTTTTTTTTTTTAAATAGAGAAAAGAGGTTTATTCTTTCACTCGCCGTTCTGGAGGTTCAGGGGCATGGTGTCAGCATCCGCTCTGCTCCGCTCTGGGAGGATCTCATGGTGGAAGTGTCCCAGGGGCAGTGAGCAGAAGGAAGAGATCGCGTGGCCAGGCAGGAAGCCAAAGAGTGGGGAGGGTAATGACCCTGCGTCCCACTAGGTCCCAATGGCCGCACCTTTTGATGTTCTACCGCCTCTTGTGACTACATGGAGGACAAAGTTCCTAGCATCCAAATCATTTCCCCTGATGATTAATAACCCTCCACTTTTCATTATTTTCCCAGATGCCCTGATATTCCTAAGCATTAGTCTTCTGTTCTTATAGTACTTGCTTTTTAAAATAAATAAACATTTAATTTTTGAATACTTTTAAATTTACAGAAAAGTTTTGTATATATGGAATTTTATATATATGGAGTATTTTATATATATGGAATTGCTGTTCATCCCTGGCACAGTTTACCCTGTTATTAGCATCATACAATACACTTGTCCTCTTTAGTCATCATATCTCCCAACCCTCTGACCTGTGATAGTTTTTCAGACGTTCCTTGTCTTGGATGACCTTGACAGTTTTGGGGCATCCTTGTCAGGCTTTTTCACAGATTGTCCCTCAGTCTGACAGTCTGATGTTTCTCTCATGGTCAGGGAGGGTCATAACTTTGGAGGAGAAGAGCATATCACATCACATCAGGTAAAGAGTGCATGCAGATTGAGTGACTTAGCACTGGCCATTTAACCTTGATCACCTGGTTGCTGTAATATTGGCCAGGTTTTTGCACTATAATGTTATTGCCCCTCCCACAACTCAGTGTTGTTTGGATACAAGTTACCAATGGAGCTTATCCAGTGGAGGGTGGGTCAAAGGGTTAGGTGGAGGGGTAGCAGTTATATTCTATTTGCTAGAAAGCAGATGTACAACAGGTTATTTGGAGCTTTCTGGAGGGAGATGTATTTCTTGTTCCCCCATTTACTTATTTAATCATCTATTTATTTCAACATGGACTCATGGACATTTAAAAACAATTTTTTAACCTAGAAGCCTTTTATTTAAGGTATACAAACTTCATGTTTTCACATATACTATAATCCAATAATACATTATTTATTTTGTTGATCAAATTATTCCACCTTTGGCCCTTAGGAGTTCTTGCAGGTAAGTTCTTGCATTTCTAATACAAATGCCTTATTCACGGTATTTTCATTATGACTTCCCTTTGACCTCTCAGATGTCTGAGATTTCACACCTGCCAGTGCATTCCATCCCAGCTCACCTCCTGTGGAAGTTAAAATATTTGTTCCACTCTTGCACGCCAGATCTTACTTTTCTCACTACAGTGACAATATCTTCTTTGCCAGACAGGTTATTCAGCTTCAAAACCCATCTGCAACTTGGCTTCCCTGGCCTATTCCTGGCCTCAACTTTTCTAGGTTGGATTTCCTGGGAAACACTTTCTGAGACACTGTGATTTGCCAGGAAGTGCTTTTTTTGAAAAACAGCCTGAAGGAGGTAGGGAAGGCAGCATGGGCAGTGCTGACGCTGAACTGCAGTGCAGATGGAACAGATTTTAGCTGATGCTGTGGATTTCTGTGAAGTCGAGTGACCCTAAGAGATGTCCTGAGTTGAGAAAGAGGCTGCGGTGGGAGCTTTGTACCTCGCGCTGCACAGTTGCTGTGGAAGGAGAGTAAGCTTGGCTTGGGAAGCTGCTTTTCGCAGAGCGTCATTCCTACACCAGGTTTGGCAATGTGCTGTCAGCAGGCGAAGCCCCCAGCAGCAGAGAAATCAAGGCCTCAGTTCTGAAGTGAGGCTCTTGGAGTCATGAGGAAGGTATCTTCTTTTTTTTAAGATTTATTTATTTATTTGAAAGTCAGAGTTACACAGAAAGAGAAGATGAGGCAGAGAGAAAGCCTTCCATCCACCTGTTCACTCCCCAGGTGGGCGCAATGTCTGAAGCTGCACCGATCTGAAGCCAGGAGCTAGGAGCTTCTTCCGGGTCTCCCACATGGGTGCAGGGGCCCAAGGACTTGGGCCATCTTCTACTGCTTTCTCAGGCCATAGCAGAGAGCTGGATTGGAAGAGGAGTAGCCAGGGCTTGAACCGGCATCCATATGGGATGCCGGCACTGAAGGCAATGGCTTTACTCAATATGCCACAGTGCTGGCCCCTGTATCTGTTTCATTATCTAAAAATATACCAGGTTATTGCAGTTTCCACACTGGCTTGTTTGCTGCATAAGATCAATTAGTGTCATAGCCATCCAGTGTGGCTTTTTCCTTCTGCATTTTGAGTGACTCCTGTCAAGCCCTGACCCATAAAAGCCAGTGACATGCTGGATGGCAATTGCTCAGGATTTGCACCTCCACACTTTCTCTTTAGTGTGACCCCCAATCTGTTATCACTTCTTGATTTTTGCCTGTTGAGCTTCAAACTGCATTTTCTACATTTCTAGACTCTTTTTTTCCTTTGGGAGTTTAGATGCTGACTGTTCCAGCTGACTGGCACATCCCAATCGCTTTCTACTCAGTAGACCCCCAGGGACAAGCTCCGTGATCCAGTCCAAGTCAGTTTTCAAGCTTTGGAAAAGAACTTCCCCAAACACATTCATCGGAGAGGAAAATGATACAGAGAAAAAAGTGATCATACTCTGGCCTACTCACAACATTCCTTCAAAAATCCCTCAGGTTGTGTAACAATTAAGACACAACTGAATTCACTGAACCTAGTTAAAGGTTACGGAGAGCCGAGAGATTGCACTAAATGAGATAAACAAAATGAGAGCTGTTTCTCACGATCCAAAAAAGTGCTAGATAGAAATGTCATAACAAATGTATTGGGTTGAATATTTTATTAGAAGAATTCTGGAATATTGGATGCCCAGGTCAGACCCACAGATCTTATTGGCTCTAAGCTGAAAAGCCCTTCACTCAGCCCAACTTCCAAAGTGACCATTGCAGCTGAGGGGATGGTCAAGTAGGGTCAGCAACATTGCAGGCAGAACTGTAAATTTCTTGTTAGAGATGCCCCCTGCCTTTACCTGGCCAGCTCTCCTCCCAGGCCAGCCAAGTAATGAAAGTCAACAGAGTGCCTTCCCCTAGGAGGTTCACACCTCCCTTAGGATATACCCCATGTGAAGAGATAGATAGGTCTGGGCCTCTGAATTTACAAGGCCTAAAGCCCACCAGATTATTATCAAGCCCCTTCTGTCAGGTTCTATTTGCCTCTCAATCAGAAAACTTAATTGTAGCTTAGACAGCACCTTTCTTAGCTCCTCTAATAATGACTCTGTCCTTTGTTCTAGGCCCTGTCTAGTGCACTTGGGCCTCATTCCTTTGTAATCATAACCTCTACTCTACCACCAATGGCTCTACTCCCAACATGTGTGTACTGATGGTCCTCTTTCCCACTGAATGCTGTATAATTGTTCAAACCTGGTAAATGCCACTCTTAGGATCATTGGTTACTATCCTCACTCTGTCTTTTATGACCTTGTCTAAATATGATCAGAGTCGGCAAACTTGGAAGGCTTCCATAGCCTTGGCAACTCATGACGACAGCCTAGGATGGTTACTGGCGCCATAAACTAGAGTGTCAATTTGTTGGGTCAACAACAGGAGCCACTGTGCACTTGCTCCTCATGTGGGATCTCTGTCCTTAATGTGCTGTACATTGTGATTTAATGCTATAACTAGTACTCCAACAGTATGTTTCACTTTGTGTTTCTATGTGGGTGCAAACTGTTGAAATCTTTATACTAAATTGATCTTCTGTATATAAAGAGAATTGCAAATGAATCTTGATGCAAATGGAAGGGGAGAGGGAGCGGGAGAGGGGAGGGTTGCGGGTGGGAGGGAAGTTATGGGGGGGGGAAGCCATTGTAATCCATAAGCTGTACACTGGAAATTTATATTCATTAAATAAAAGTTAAAAAAAAAAAAGAAGAATTCTGGAATATTATTGTTTACTGTTAAAAATGTAGTACTTATAAAATGTAGTAATTATAAAATGTTGAACTTGCTTTTCTTTTTCTTTTCTTTTCTTTTTTTTTTTTTTAATTTCAGAGGTTCAGAGAGTGAGGAATAGGGAGAGAAGAGAAAAAGAGAGAGTAACGAAGACAGACACACAGACACACAGAGAGTTCCTGTCTGCTGGTTCAGTACTCAAAAGCCCACCATAGCCAGCCCGGACTGTGCTGGGAATCAGGAACTCAACCTAGGTGTCCCATGTTTTTGGCATAAACTCAGTTACTTGAGCCATCACCATTCCTCTCAGGGTCCGCATTAGCAGGAAGCTGGAACCTGTCTAGAGCCAGGTATTAGACCCAGGTACTCTAATGTGGGATGTGGGTGTCTTAAACACCAGGCAAAATGCCCACCCCTGAACTCACATTTCTAATTCTAAACATGAATGGAGTCCAGTGTAAATTATATATATTTCCTTCTACTAACCAGTTAATTATGTGATATTTGTATGTAAAGGGGGGAAAGAAAATACCTTCTCTCCTTTTATATGTTGATGTTACCTGTCATAATTAAAGAACAGCTGCTTGCAACATCATTGCCCTCTTTTTCCTACCTCCAGCCAATCTTTGGTGTTATTTTCAAAAAGATATGTACATGATTTATGACTCTTATATTCTTTTAAAGTCATACCACTTCTATTATAGTTTATACTTTTCAACATTATGGCTTATTCAATTCACAGAATGCATAGGTCAAAAAAAATTTTTTTTAAGATTTATTTATTTACTTGAAAGGCAAAGTTACTGACAGAGAGAGAGAGACAGAGAGGTCTTCCATCTGATGGTTCACTCCCCAGATGGCTGCAATGGCCGGAATTTGACCAATCTGAAGCCAGGAGCCAGGAGCTTCTTCTGGGACTCCCACGTGGATGCAGGGGCCTAAGCACTGGCCCATCTTCTACTGCTTTCCCAGGCCATCAGGAGGGAGTTTGATCAGAAGCAGAGCAGACAGAACATGAATTGGCACCCATATGGGATGCCAGTGCCACAGGTGGAGGTTTAACCTATCACACCGCAGTGCTGTCCCCAACTTTCTTATGTCGTCATTTTTTGTGGAAGAAGCATTTGGTGGTACAGGCCACCTATTTAACGTTTTATTTTAACATAATTTTTGTTGTTGCTGGGACATTTCAATGTATCATGAAATGTCACACATGAAAATAAGCCAAGTTTTTTTTTTTTTTTTTGACAGGCAGAGTGGACAGTGAGAGAGAGAGAGAGAAAGGTCTTCCTTTTTGCCGTTGGTTCACCCTCCAATGGCCGCCGCGGCCAGCACGCTGCGGCCGGCGCACCGCGCTGATCCGATGGCAGGAGCCAGGTGCTTCTCCTGGTCTCCCATAGGGTGCAGGACCCAAGTACTTGGGCCATCCTCCACTGCACTCCCTGGCCACAGCAGAGAGCTGGCCTGGAAGAGGGGCATCCGGGACAGGATCGGTGCCCCGACCGGGACTAGAACCTGGTGTGCCAGCGCCGCAAGGCGGAGGATTAGCCTAGTGAGCCGCAGCGCCGGCCAAAATAAGCCAAGTTTTATAGCATACCTATTTTGTTTGGGGCCATATTAAAATGATTTTTTATTTGTTTACATAGATTTTTCAGTTATAAACAATTTTGTCATTGATATTTATGTGGGTTGTATTTTAAAACAGGCTTTTAAATACAACTCAATATATCATAACTTGCTAAGACTGGGCATTGATGAAATTTTTTTCTAACCAGTATATACAGTTTTATGTTGCAAGATGAAGTAATATGTTATAATTCATAGACACATTTCTGGAAAAGAAAAATTTTTTTGACAGGCAGAGTGGATAGTGAGAGAGAGAGAGACAGAGAGAAAGGTCTTCCTTTTGCCGTTGGTTCATCCTCCAATGGCCGCTGCGGCCGGCGCATCTCGCTGATCCGAAGCCAGGAGCCAAGTGCTTCTCCTGGTCTCCCATGCGGGTGCAGGGCCCAAGCATTTGGGCCATCCTCCACTGCCTTCCCAAGCCATAGCAGAGAGCTGGCCTGGAAGAGGGGCAACCGGGATAGAATCCGGCACCCCGACCAGGACTAGAACCCGGTGTGCCGGCGCCGCAAGGCGGAGGATTAGCCTGTTGAGCCACAGCGCCGGCGAAAAGAAAATATTAAAGCAATTTAGCATACAAAGCACAACACAGAGGATCATATCCGTAGATCATTTCTAACATATGGTTATTCCCTTCTCTACCCTAGTTCATGATCTATTACTTGCTTTCGTCTACATTCACATATAGTTGAAGCCTTTTTGATGTAAAAATATTAATGTTCTCCCTCAAGATGATAAAAGATTTTTTTTTCCTGTGAAAGACTTAACTGCCTAAACAAAATCTTCAGAACTATTAACTTATGACATCATTGAAAGGTTAAGTGTTACTCAATTAAGTTTGCTATCACTTTGAAAAAATAACTTCAAAACAATAATAGTGTGTATCTCTATATTTTCTGAAATAATAAACATTTTATTCTAAGACACACTCCTTAAAATATCTACTCTGGGGCCGGCGCTGTGGCTCACTTGGTTAATCCTCCGCCTGCGGTGCCGGCATCCTATATGGGCGCCGGGTTCTAGTCCCGGTTGCTCTTCTTCCAGTCCAGCTCTCTGCTGTGGCCCAGGAAGGCAGTAGAGGATGGCCCAAGTACTTGGGCCCCTGTACCCACATGGGACACCAAGAAAAAGCATCTGGTTCCTGGCTTCAGATTGGCATGCAGCAGGGGCCGTAGCGGCCATTTGGGGGTGAACCAACGGAAGGAAGACCTTTCTCTTGTCTCTCTCTCTCACTGTCTAACTCTACCTGTCAAATAAATACAAAAAAAAAAAAAAAAAAAAGGAAAAAAAATCCACTCCAAGTAGTATTAAAGTGTAAATTGAGAAAACATCGAAGAGTGGATACTTGGCCTAGCAGTTGCCTCCCAAGTCCCATGTAGGAGTGTCTGGATTCAATTCTTAGTTGTGTCTACTGACTCTAGCTTCCCACCTACGCAGATCCTAGGAGGCAAAAGTGATGACTCAAGTAATTGGGTGTTCAAAACCCGCAAGGAAGATCTAGATTGTGTTTCTTTTCTTTTCTTTTTTTTTTTTTTTTCTTTTTTGGACAGGCAGAGTTAGATAGTGAGAGAGAGAGACAGAGAGAAAGGTCTTCCTTTTTTTCCATTGGTTCATCCCCCAGATGGCTGCTACGGCTGTTGCACTGTGCCGATCTGAAGCCAGGGGCCAGGTGCTTCCTCCTGGTCTCCCATGTGGGTGCAGGGCCCAAGTACTTGGGCCATTCTCCACTGCCTTCCCAGGCCACAGCAGAGAGCTGGACTGGAAGAGGAACAACCGGGACAGAATCTGGTACCCCAGCTGGGGCTAGAACCCAGGGTGCTGGCGCCGCAGGCAGAGGATTAGCCTAGTGAGCCGTGGCGCCGGCCGAGATTGTGTTTCCAGCTCCTGGCCTGGCCTCAGCTCAGTCCTGGCTGTCTGTTGTGGGCATTTACGGAGTGTTTCTCTCTTTCTCTCCCCCAAATAAATTTAAAAATTAAATAGAAAACATTGACTTTATGGCTTATTCTGTGGGGAGCCTTGGGTTGTGATATGAGTTTGCATGGGTGATATCCCAAATAACCTCCTTTTTTTCTCTCCTTGTATGTAGTACTGGTTCAAAATAATAATACCAAAACCCCTTGATGCTGATAAGTGAAATGAGTATCTTTGCTTTCATGACTCATATTGATAATAATGTGTTTACGTTAGAATTTAAAAGGCTTGGTTATGCAAATAGGGATGTGTCCTAATTATACTCACAGAAATGGGGTGGGAACATAATTCTGCCCCCAAACCAGAACTGTGAAGTAGACAGTGAAACGGACTCTAGGTTTGCACATGTGCTCATGACTTTATCAGTAGAAAAATGAAAGTGGAAGGCACAGAAGGATGTATGGATAAAAAGGAAGGGAAGTAAACCTGGTGCATCTGGGGCTTTTGGGTGACGATGCATTCCTCCCTATAAAAGGAGGAATTTGCCTAATGAAGCCCTGGACAAGCTGCTTCCATTCCCAGCCTCTTTGTCACTCATCTCTACTGCAGAGTTCATCGTTAATTAATTTTGCAAATCATTTCCCTCTTGCCCTCTTCACTCCAATTCAGTTGCTAAGTGACCGGAAGATAAAGTGACCTCTGCATTTATTCTTCTCATTATATTAGATTTTTCCACATCACTTAAGGGATGGATTTGTTCATGTAAGTTCAGCACCTCTCCAGGATTCAAGTTGACATTTTAGCTAATTAATGGTCCCTATTAGCCTAGTTATTCTGAGAATGTATAATTAAAGCAGTAATATTACTTGTTTAGTAGAATTTAGATTTCATTTTGCCTTTTAAATTAACTGTCCCCAGTTTTATTTCTTCTTTTTGCTTAAAGCTCATTATGATGCCATGCCATCTTGTTAAAATAAATGTTTTAAAAAGTCCATTTTTTAAAAAATTGAAAAGTGACTTAATAGAAAATTTGAACTTACATGGTTTAAAAGCAAATCTAAGTAAATCTAAATACATGTATGATATTTTAATTTAATAAGAATTCCTTAAAGGCATTAATTTGACTCTTTAAAAACACATTTTATTTATTTCTCTGAGAGGCAGAGTTACAGACAGAGACAGAGAGAAAGGGCTTCCATCCTCTGGTTCACTCCCCAAATGGCCACAACGGCTGGAGCTGGGCCCATGCAGGTTCAGGGGCCCAAGCACTTGGGCCATCCTTCACTGCTTTCCCAGGCAATAGCAGAGAGCTGGATGGAAGAGGAGCAGTGAGGACAGGAACGGGCACCCACCTGGGATACCAGCGCCACAAGTGGAGGCCTAGCCTATACACCATGGCACTGGCCCCAATTTTGGCTTTTTATTGTTGAGTTGTTCATTTTTATCCATGGAGTCTCTGACATAGTGCCTGACACAGAATGGATACTGCTAAATATTTATAAAATGAATATATATTCTTCACCAAATCAATGTGATGGGAATTTGATTGAATATTCTTTTTTTTTTTTTTTTGACAGGCAGAGTGGATAGTGAGAGAGAGAGACAGAGAGAAAGGTCTTCCTTTTTGCCGTTGGTTCACCCTCCAATGGCCGCTGCGGCCGGCGCATTAAGCTGATCCGAAGCCAGGAGCCAGGTGCTTCTCCTGGTCTCCCATGGGGTGCAGGGCCCAAGCACTTGGGCCATCCTCCACTGCCTTCCCGGGCCACAGCAGAGAGCTGGCCTGGAAGAGGGGTCACCGGGATAGAATCCGGCGCCCCAACCGGGACTAGAACCATAGTGCTGGCCTGAATATTCTTTTAAAAGTGAAGTTAATATCAAGAATGACTATACATATCATAAAAATTCTAGATAAAAGTCAAAATGATTTTGTGGACGACACTCCATTGCTATTTTTAGTCCTTGAAGCTTGTAGTCAATATATATTTATTTTCTGTGTTGTGAAATATTATTTTTTGTCTATCAAGATGTGTCTATAAAACCATATGTATAGTTCTTACTTATACTCCATGTTATGCAGATATGACCTAATTAATGTAAAATGCCATTTCTCCTGTCTGGTAGCTAGTTAGAAAATAGATCATATGCACCTCACATATGTATACAACTCGAATGTATAAGTGATTCCAGATGTGTGCAGCATAAAGCTGTTACATGCTGAGGATTCATTCTGTGTGTAGCCTGCTGGCTGTTGTGCTTACATGTGTAGCTTGTTGCAATAATTGATAAATGGAATTACATGCCCTTAGAGAGGTATGAGGAAATAATATATTGGGAAATGAAGAAAAATATAGAAATGGGTGAAAAATAGTGGTTTGGATATTTCAGCTGGCTATGTGGCTTTGTGGTTGACTTGAACTGGTGGTATCTGTTGAACCAATTAGAATTAATTAAAAAATATTAACTTTACAGATCATAAGGATAATGAGAAGTATATTAGAGTTCCACATACTTATCTATAGTGAGTATCCTCATAAATTGTTAGTTTGAACCCAGGAATATTATTTGATTATTTTATTGGTTAAAATAATTTGCCATCTCTATTGTAATATCTGTCTGAATAATCATATTACTTTTAGTGGAGAAGAGTTTATTTTTTTCTTTACAGTTATCATACAATTTCTTTCTTATATATTCACATTATACTGGGAAATGTTGCACAGAAACATTGAGAACACACATCTTCATGTTATTCAAAATTTGGGAGAATATACCTCCATGTTATCTATTTATTTATATCATTCATATTATGTTTGATCAACTAATCATAATTGTATATGTGATATTTTGATATATATATATACACACAAAAATGCAGAATGATTAGATCAATGCAATTAACATATCTATCACTTCTTTAACTTTTTAAAAATCCTTTTAAATTATTAAAATTTTATTTTCTTTGAAAAAATTGATTTATTTGAAAGGCTTACACACATGCACACACAGAGCGAGAGCCCATCTACTGATTCACTCCCCACAGGAGCCTGGAACTCATTCCAGGTCTCTCCCATGGGTGACAGAGACCCAAGTACTTGACCTATCATCTGCTGCCTTCCAGGGTGCACATTAGCAGGACGTTGCATTGAAAGCAGAGTCAGGACTCAAGCCTAGGGACTTTGATATGGGATGCCTGTGTTCTAAGTAGTGTCTTAACCATTGCACCAAATGCCTGCCTTCACTATTTTTCATGGGTGAGACATTTGAAATTTACTTCTTTAGTTATTTTGAAACACCAAGTGTATTATTGTTGAATGTAGTCATCCTGCTGTGCAACTGATCTTGAAAATCTTTTCCTCTCATCTATCTGAAATTTTGTACCCTTTGATCAACAACTCTCTAATACCTTTTTCCCTACCTCACCCTATCTGCAAACTCTGGGTCTCTGGTAACCATGATTCTCCTCTCTATTTCCACAAGTTCAACTTCTTTAGATTCAAAATATAAGTGCAATTACACGGTATTTATTTTTCTGTATCTAGATTATTTTACTCATTTTACATTCATTCATATTGTTAATCCTGTTATAAACAACAAGATTTCTCCGCTTTAGGACTGGGTAGTTATCCATGTGCTTATACATACATAAAATGTTTTTTTTATCCATGCATATTTTGATGATCCCTTAGATTTATTCCATATCTTGGCTATTCTGAATAGTGCTGCAGTGAATATGGAGTACAGAAATCACTTCAACATACTGATTGAAGTTCCTTGGTATTTACCCAGGAGTAGTATCCTGTATCATACAGTAGTTCTATTTTCAGTATTCTGAGAAACTTTCATTTTACTTTCCAAAATGGCTGTACTAACTTATGTTCCCACCAATAGTATACAGTATTTCCTTTTCTCCACATCCTTGCCGATACTTATTTCACATTTGGGTGGCAGGGGTCCAAGTACTTGGGTCATCTTCTGCTGGTTTTCCAGGTGTGTTGGCAGGGAGCAGGATCTGAAATAGAGCAGCCCGGGCTTGAACCACAGCCCATATGGGATGCTGGTGTCACAGGTGGGGCTTAACCCACTGTGCCACAACACCTGCCCTAAATGTGGCCAGTTTATTACTTGCTGCTTTCTGGAATATGTCTTTATTTTTCTTTCTTATAATTTGATTATGATGTATCTTGGTAAACTATTCTTTGGGTTGAATATGATTGTGACTTCTGAGTTTCTTATGCCTGAATGTTGTTATCATTCCAAAGGTTTGGGAAATTTTCACTCATTATTTCCTTAAATATACTCTTTAGCACTTTTTCTCTAGCTTCTATTCCTTGGACTTCTATTGTGCAATGTTATTTTACTTGGTGGTGTTCGATAATTTCTGTTAACCTTTTTCATTTTTTTAAAAAAAAGATATATTCTTTTTTTTTTTTTTTGAAAGGAAGAGTTGTAGTAAAAAAGAGACAGGGGAAGAGAAATAGAGGAAGAGGGAGATGGAGAAGGAGAGTGAGATAGGGAGAGGGAGAGACAGAGAAAGAGAGAGACATCTTCTATCCACTGATTCTGGTTCACTCCCCAAATGGAGCCAGGGTTAGGCTATGCTGAAGCCAGGAGCTTAGAACTCCAACCAGGTCTCCTACATAGGTGGCAGGGTCCCAAGTGCTTGGACCATCTACTGCTATTTTCCCAGGTTCATTGACAAGGAGCTGGATTTGAAGTAGAGCAGCAGAGACTGCAACCACTGCTCATATGGGATGGTGACAGGGCAGGCGGAGGCTTAACCCACTGCCCTGTAACATCAGCCGCTTAACAATATCTTAAAGTGAGCATATGCCCAGTTCTTAATAGAAAATGAAATTTAATTCCATTTTCTGTTTCAGTCTTTGATGTGATAATTACTGGTTTGAAGGTGCATTTAATTTTCATTTGAACTTTTGCAGATAGCAGAGAGACTCCTGCAGGGGTGGGGAAACGTTTTTTCTGCCGAGGGCCATTTGGATATTTATAACATCATTTGTGGGCCATATGAAATTTTCAACTTAAAATTTGCCTGCCGAAGATTTATTAAATTTCAAGTCCTGCCTGGCTTGGCTAAGCCAGACGAAATGATTTTACGGTCTTAAATGGCCTGCAGGCTGGACATTTCCCATCCCCGCCAGAGCATGGAAGAGACAGAGCAAGTTTTATAATTATCAACAGTTTGCATTCTTACATCATACATATGTTTGCAGTCTCTTAGGGATTCATTTATAATAAATCTGATAGGTACTAAATACAAAAATTATTTATAGATAATGAGTTGTATACCACTACAATTTGAAAACTGCTGAAATTCAAACTTTTAAAAATAATCTCCAGTTCTCTTTGTTTTCCCTTGAGTATATTACATTTCAGTGGTAAACTGTGGGAGCCTGGAACTACCCAGAACAATTTGATTTTTGAGCGTCTGTGAATCATCTAAGCCTCCTGTGGTTTAGTTGACACTTTTCATGTACAGAAGCATTTAAATATTGATCTAAGCTATTTAAACACATCATAGTGACATTCTTTGATAGCAACTGCTGTGCACCAATGCAACCTAATAGATCTTTAAGTGTATCTCATTCGTACAACTTGGCTTATTATTTTGCTCAGAATAACCATTTAGTCATAGAGGCAGGAGATAAGGAGAATCTCAGTAAAGTACATAACAAGGGGTGCACATATGGGTCTTTTCCCAGAAGAAGAATAGAAATGGAAAGCAATGAACTGCCCAGATGATCACCTCCTCTTTCAAGCTACATGCAGGACCAATATTACACCAAGATACTATCACTAATTCTACTTTAGAACGATATTGAGATAAAGCCCTGGCTGTTGATGTTGTTTCTGTCCAATAGTGCCAAATGCTTTCTCTTACGCAGACAGGAAATGTAACTGCTAAACAAGTTTTATGTAATTTCCTGGATTGTCACAGGGAACATGTTTTAAAAAATGTTCCTTTGTGGAACAAGAAGGCTCTGCAGTGACTTACTGACTTGCTCAGTCATAGTGCTACATTTGGAGTCTTTATAATGCAAACCAGAAAGGTCAGGGGCTGCCTTTTATAGCAAGATTATTCGTTTATTAAAAATTAAGACATGTGCATTGCATGTGGGCTGGGTATTATATTTTCCCACATGCCCACCTGGAGCACTGAACTGCAACATGGTTGCATTTCAGAGGTCATCCATGCTCGGACCCTTTCAGGCTTTTACTGCTGCAAATTCTGCACTACAAATTTGTTAGCATGAAATGTATTGAACATTCACAGGTCTCAATATGAAGAGACAGTGAAAATACTTAGCCTTCTGCGAGAGAGGCAAAGCAGCACCCCCCTCCCCAGTCCCTTTCATTCTAATAAACATAGACTTGACATTAGCTAGATATTAAGAATAATGCTAGGATCTGGAGTGGTCAACGTGAATAAAATATAGTCATTTTCCTTAAGGAAATTATAATCTAGTATGAAAATATGAACAGTTGCAATATGATTTGATATCCGTAGAATTATAAACAACATGCTGTGAGAAGACCCAGCAAAAGATCAAAAAGTGACTACAAGATTTCATTTAAAGCATGCTACGATAAAAAGGGAAAACAATGGAACCGTGTATTGTAAATGGTAGAGGTGAACATTTTGAAGGTGTAAATAAATAGAAGAATGCCACTCTAGTAGCACCAAAACATAAATGGTTAAGAATAAACACTTAAAAGGTGTAAAAAGACTACATGTAGAAAATATGAGTAACAATAAAATATTTTTCTTTATGATGTCTTATTTCTTTTTTTTTTTTTTTTTTGACAGGCAGAGTGGACAGTAGAGAGAGAGACAGAGAGAAAGGTCTTCCTTTTTGCCGTTGGTTCACCCTCCAATGGCCGCCGTGGTAGGCGCGCTGCGGTCGGCGCACCGCGCTGATCCGATGGCAGGAGCCAGGTGCTTCTCCTGGTCTCCCATGGGGTGCAGGACCCAAGAACTTGGGCCATCATCCACTGCACTCCCTGGCCACAGCAGAGAGCTGGCCTGGAAGAGGGGCAACCTGTACAGGATCGGTGCCCTGACCGGGACTAGAACCCGGTGTGCCGGCGCCGCAAGGCGGAGGATTAGCCTATTGAGCCGCGGCGTCGGCCATATGATGTCTTATTTCTTAAAAATGTAGTGTCTATTTAAGGGAAAATAATGGCAATGTTGTCTGAGGTTTATAGCATGTATCAAGTAAAACATGACAATAGGTCAAAGAATTGCAGGAAAAAGGAAGTGTACTATGCTTCCACTCTATGTGAGATGGAATGCTATTATTTGAAGCTATATTATTGTAAATTAAAAATGCAGATTGCAGCAGAATAAGACCCTCCAATGATTATCTCCCCCATAGAAACAGCAATTTGAACAGCATTCAGGCACAAAACTATTTTCACAAGAGCTAAGAAAATTAGGTGAGAGAGCACAGTACCTGATTTTAGCATAATAATGAGAAAAGATGCAGTGTAGAAGACAGGAAGGAAAGTGTCCCCTGTGTCATCCCTTCCTGAACT
The DNA here is from genome assembly GCF_033115175.1 of Lepus europaeus. Taxonomy (NCBI): domain Eukaryota; kingdom Metazoa; phylum Chordata; class Mammalia; order Lagomorpha; family Leporidae; genus Lepus; species Lepus europaeus. Next base: position 93,448,252 of record NC_084834.1, on the reverse strand, counting down.
CCAAGCAGCTTAGTGTAGAGAGACACCCCCAGTCCAGGGTGGACGGTGGGGGGTGGGGAGAAGCTATTAAGTGTGGATCTTAGACTTGGAACGTAGTGACTCAAGTGGCCAGAGACCTTTGGCCCCTGCCCTCATACAGTACATGCAAGCAGACCCTCTGAACCCTGCCTCTTCTACCTTTTCCTCAAACACAGGCAGCACAGAGTAGGAAAGATTCCACCCACTGGGAAGTATAACAGGGAATTAAGCTTGTTTTGGAACTCAGTGCCATGGCATTGAGATCCCAAACGAGTGAGAACCCAATAGTCCCTATCCCCTGGCAGGTGCCCATGGATGGAGCCTCTGGACCCACGCTGGTGCCAGATGGAGACCTGCTGCCCAAGACAGAATGACTTGTATTCTGGCTGATGTCAACTGCACTGGCTGCTGCGGTCTCAGGCCACAAATACGCCATGCCAACAGGCAGGGCACAACAGTATGAGCCTTGGCCCTGCCCTCGTACTGCCCTGGTCTGGGTGGCCTGTGGGTTCCAGGTGTGATCTAGAATTGCAGTGTTGGTTATCATGGGAGTGTCCATTTCATCTTTCCCCTAACTGTAGGCAGCACAAAAGAGGGAGGGAGGGAGGGAGAGTAGGAGGGTGAGAGAGAGAGAGAGAGAGAGAGAGAGAGAGAGAATGAGAATGACTAAGTTGTGCTGAGGAACCTGAGGCTTGTTCCTCCATGGTGAGGCTCAGAACTGGGCAGAATCCCATGGTTCCTGACCACAGGCCAGTGATTGTGGACAAGTTGTCAGGGCCCATCCCAGCCCCAATAAGAAACTGGCAGGGACAGACTGTCCTTTGTAGGCACTCCTCCAGTACATTCTGAAAAATTCACTATGTGCAGATTTGGGGAAAAAAATTGAGCCTGGAGTGCCCTCTAATGCTGAAACCCTGATAACAGCAACTGTGGACTTGTGACCAACCTGAACCTAGGGCACCACCTATTGCTGAAATAGTGCAGTGACCATAGGCTCAGAGAAAACAAGCAGGATTCTTGGAATTTTAGGTTTTAAAATTTTATTTTATTCACTTTATTCATTTGAAAAGCAAAAACACACACACACACACACTGAGACGGGGGTGGGGAGGGAGGGAGGGAATCTCCCTTCTGGTTTACTCCCCAAATGCCTTTACACTTGATGTTAGCCAAAAGGCCGAGAAGCGATCCCCCCCAAATGCTTTTAAGAGCTAGGGCTGGGCCGGGCCAAAGTCACAGTCTCTGTGTCTCCCATATGAGCAGCAAGGACCCAGCTATTTGAACCATTACTTGCTGTCTCCAGGATATGCGTTAGCAGGATGTTGGAATTCAGAGTGAAAACCGGACTCCTATATGAGGTAGGAGAGTCCCTAAACAGCATCTTAACCACTATGCCAAATGCCTGTGCTCCAGTTTTTGTTTCTATCATTTATTTATTCTAATGTTGCAAAAAATATTCTAATGCACTTCCTTGTACATGTGTCCTGGTGGTAAAACACAAGAGTTTCTCTAATGTGTAAATGTGGAATTACTGGATTACAGGCTCTGTACAATTTTGCTAAATAATCATATTTTTTTCTAAATTTCATTATTCAGTTGCATACTTGCTAGTGGTATAGATTCCCTTCTGATCAACCTCCTTGAAAATCCTGAATGTTACTATCCTTTTCCATTTTGGGTAATTTGGGTCTAAAATAGTATCTCAATGTGGTTTTAATTTATAGATACATTCATAGGCCCTTTTATATTTCCTTGTTGTATGAAATGTTTCCAGTATATATTTTTTGCCCATTTTTTCTCTTGGGTCCTTTGTCTTTTTCTTCTTGATATTTAGGAAAATATAGATTATGGACAAATTTTCTATTGGATACATATATTGCTTTTTTTTTCTTCTGGCAAAGGACTTTATTGTTAAGATGTGACCACAACCAAGCAATCCTTTCTATTTTGATTAGCTTTCTCTGTCTATTTTTAGCTATCTGCAGTGGGTACAGTTTGGGATATCTATATAAGTAAACAAACAGCTCCCATACTGTAGGATATACAACATGCTATTTGAGTGTAACTGCTATTTAACTACACAATTAAGGATAGATATATTTCAGATAAATTCAATAGCTATGTGGCTTACTTACTAAACTCTAATCATTTTATAAACAGATAAATTAAATTTAATATAGTTCACTTTATCAATAACTATTTTTATATCAGCAATTTCCACATTATTTATGTTAATTTGATATCCACCTGTGTTTCCTTCTTTAATATTTAAAGTTTCATCTTTCCTGAATTTTTACTTTATTTTTAAAAAGATATTTATTTATTTGTTTGTTTGTTTTAAAAACAGAGTTACAGAGAGAAAGAGAGAAAGAAAGAGTTCTTCCATTCACTGTTTCACTCCTCAAAAGGCTGCAATGGCTAGGGTTGGGCCAGGCTGAAGCCAGGAGCCTGGAAATTCATCCAGGTCTCCCATGTGGGTGGCCAAAGCCCAAGCACTTGGACCATCTTCTGCTGCTTTTCCAAGTGCATTAGCAGGGATCTGGATTAGAAGTGGAGCAACTAGGACTCTAACAGGTGCCCATATGGGGTGAAGGCATTGCAAGCAGTAGCTTAATCTGCTATGCCACAACACTGATGCCTTTCCTGAATTTTTAAATAATCTGTAATTTTTTTCTGTATAACATGATATTAGGATTTTCAAGAACCTTGGAGAGGCTGAGATGTTATGCTGCTTACAAACGCACAAGTTATGCCGCCACAATTTCATGGTTTCTAGCAGAAGCACCCAAGGTTCTTGGGTCAGATACAAGGTTCTTTTATTTTTGTTGTTGTTTTAGATACAGGAGGTTTTATTATTGACAGCAGTGGCAGCAATTAGAGCATCAGTATTTGTGCCAGTTACTTGGGTCCAAGTCCCTAGGGTGATGCAGAGACGATTAGGTGACTACTGCACTCAGTGGGTTGCTTTATAGAAGAAGAACCTTGAGCCTAGGGGCCCCACATCTTTTCTAATAGACAGTAAGCATGCCTGAGTTTAGACACTTTCTGTTTGCTATAGTGAAGAGTGATCAAGCCTGTCCTTTGCTCCAGAGGAAATACTCTTAGCTTTCAGGCCTATCTGCTATGCAGGCTTGAGAAGATATGGTGGAACCAAGGCAGCCAGTGCTTCTGTTTGCAGGACACACAGAAGAGCAAGAGGCCCACAGGGAATTGTCTCCCAATAGGAATCTGCTTTTTTCTGACCACGTGAGTGACCAGTTGTCTCAGCATGGTTTAATCCATGGTTTCTTCTCTTGCCAGAGGCCTGCAAAGCCAGCATAACATCATCAGGTTTCCATGTGTTTATATGCTGGTTTCTGGACTCTCTATTATATTAATAGAGAGTCTATCTTTGCATAAACCCCACATATCTTTACTTATTACATGTTTGTAATAAATCGTGATCTTTGCTAGAGAAATTTCATCCCCCTCTCACCTTGCTCTGCTTCAGGAAGATCTTACATTTTCTTGTCCTTTCTTTCTTTCAATTAAAAAAAATCTGCACAGGAAGTTCTAATGCAATATCTTTCTATTCTTGGAACTTAGAGCTTCATTCTGGGATTATTTTTGCTTCTTCTTAAAGTTTGCTTAAAACTCCCTCTGGAAAGCTTTGCTCATAACTTCCCAACACAGAGAGATCTCAGCTTTGATTCTTGTGTTCTGAATGCTGTCCTTTAAAAATGAACATTCCTGCCTCCAGATACCAGCAGATGGCCCAGGGACAAACAGCAGCTTCAGCTCATTTACTTCTCCCCATGTTTCCTTCCACATTGTTGTCAGCTTCTCAGAACTTTTTTTTTTTGGCAGTTCACCTATGGGTCTTAAAAGATGCTTTGTATATTTCATCTACATTTTTAGGAGTTCTGCATTGAGAGTGGTTTTCAGGATATCTAACCAATCATATCACCAGAAAGAGAGCCTTGTGTCGATACTGGTTTTAAAGAAGCTTACCCTCACAGAAATTGTGGCTTGGACTCCACATTCAACAAAGTGCATTTAATTGAACAGAATAAGGTTTCAGCTGGATTTCTCTGATGCTACCACATTCTTATCAAACAACCCAGCATCTAACTTGGCATTGCCACTGTTATTTCTTCTTTGTCTTAAAACTTAACAAAATTATGAAATATTTTGAGCATATAGAAAATAATATAATTAAGATCTTTGGACCTTGCACTAATATGAAACAGAAATTAATATAGTGCCCAATTTTCTTGACTTGGTTTTGTGTACATAAAGCAATGAATGTTATAGTTTTGTATATCTTAAAATTTGCACTAATATAGCTTGCTCTTTATGTACTTGTTTTATTCCCTCCACTCACCATATATTTGAAAAATTTATCAATACTGATACTCTGAACTGTAACCCAATTATTCCCAGTTCCATATAGAATCCTTTTACAAATTATATTATTTTTACTTTATTTATTTATTTTTTTGACAGGCAGAGTGGATAGTGAGAAAGAGAGACAGAGAGAAAGGTCTTCCTTTTTGCCGTTGGTTCACCCTCCAATGGCTGCTGCGGCCGGCGTATCGTGCTGATCTGAAGCCAGGAGCCAGGTGCTTCTCCTGGTCTCCCATGCGGGTGCAGGGCCCAGGGGCTTGGGCCATCCTCCACTGCCTTCCCGGGCCACAGCAGAGAGCTGGCTTGGAAGAGGGGCAACCGGGACAGAATCTGGCGCCCCAACTAGGACTAGAACCCGGTGTGCTGGCGCCACAAGGTGGAGGATTAGCCTATTGAGCCACGGCGCTGGCACAAATTATATTATTTAATAGTACGTTTATTCTACATGAACATCCTTGTGTATATCCTCAAGTATATGGTTGAGCTTTTTTTTTTTTTTTTAATCTGAAAGTGCTCTATAATAGGGTGCATTTCACTTTAACTAATTAGGTATATCCAGTTCAGTTTCTTATACCTAATCCTCGTGATTATGATGAAATCCTAAAAGATAGAACATTATTTTGATATTTGACATTGTTATTTATTGTTGACCATTACAGAAGACACGGCATGTTAACCTTTCTTATTTAACATTTGTAACTTGTGAGAAAGCACACAGTACTGGTCTGGATAAGGATTGTGCTGAATATATGTCGTATGTGACATCTTGTATAATTCAAATGATGTTAAAATCTCTCCTATTAAATAATGAAAAATCAGTGATTTGGAATTCATGCTCCATTTTTTTCTGCAGGTATTTATGAGCCTCCATTTCTTATACTACTGCAGTGAACCAACCTTGGATGTGAAACTTGCCTTTTGTCAGGTGTGTGTTCCTTACAGGTAAAACAAGGTACAGTATATTCCCTTGTATTTCCATTTTGCTGTTCTATTTTGCATATGTTCCACAACAAAGTATTTATATAATATTAAAGTGGCCTTGGCAGTAGGAATTCTTTTTTCTTTACTAATTCATGTAAGTTAGAAAGAAATGGAGACAGTTATATTTGAATGATTTTATAGTATTCCCTGTGTGAAGGGATAACGGAGTAGATTTCACTTATAATTTAGGTTTTCAGTAAGATGTTTTCAAAGTCTTGAAATGGAACTTTAATTATCAAAATAGCTAAAGTCTGTATTACTATTTCTCATCCCAAGGAATGAGGAACTCAAATAGAGTATCTCCAATACCCACCCTTAATAACATACAAGTGGTGTTCAGGTGTTCTGATGTGCTGGGCTAACCAGTGGTTAGTAAAAAGGCTGAACACAATAATGACAAATAAAACCTATTTACTTACAAGGGACAGCAAGAAGGCTGCAATGGATGGTTGAAAGATAAGAGCCTGTCCCCTTATGTTCATACAAACACTATTCTTAAGGAAGGGACTGCGTAGGGTCCAAACTGCAGGTGGTCTAGAGAAGCTCTCGCTTAAACTTGTCATGGTATAATCGATAGTGCTCCTTTTTACTCTTGAAAATTGTTTCAGTTGGGGCAATAAATTATATGCTAGCCACGTTTATATTCCGAACAGAGAGTTTCACTTCAATTTTCTGTGGTGATTATCATTGTAACTTCTCATTGAGCTGTGTTGTAAAAAGAATGGCACACATCCATTTAAACCTGTTTTTAAAAATTATTCTGCGGCTTCAATTATTTTAATGCATTCTTTCCAGATTCTAGAATTAATAGATATTTGTTTGGGAAAATATAGGAAGGGGGTGTGTGTGACTGTTGTGGCATAATGGATAAAGCTGCCGCCTGCAGTGCCGGCATCCCATATGAGCACAGGTTTGAGTCCTGGCTGCTCCACTTCTCATCCAGCTTCCTGCTAATGCCCCTGGGAAAGTAGTGAAAGATGGCCCAGGTCCTTGGGCCTTTGCATCCACATGGGAGACCTGGAAGAGGCTCTTAGCTTCTGTCTTCTATCTGATCCAGCCCTGGCAGTTGTAGCCATTTGGGGAGTGAACCAGTGAATGGAAGATTTCTCTCTCTGTCTCTCCCTCTGTCCCTGTTTCTCTACCTTTAGATAAATAAATAAATCTTAAGGGGGGTGGGGTAAGGTGGAGCTCATCTCTATGGAGCAGGGATGTGAATTTTCTACTTTTCTCTTCTCTTTGGGAAATGCGCTTGTATCCCTAAGATCCCCTACCTCCCTGCACCTGGGGAAAAGCTGTACACACCCTCTGTCCTGTGTGGGAGCCAGGCCATCAGTGGTCTGTGCATGTTCCCCCTAAGACACAGTCAGTAGGGCTGGGGTTTATGCCTGTGCCAATGATACCAAGACATGTGTCATACAAAAAAAAAAATCTAGAAAAGTGTAAAAGAAAACAAAACATTGTCTTTGCATCTACTCTGTGTTTTCATATCTACTATCCCTGAGAGTCATTAGGGCTCCTTTGTAAAAATAAAATGTGGTACCTGCTAATGAGTAGCATTCAGTGATTTGCCTCACATCCTCAGCCTTTGAATGTTGCAGTGCTTGAAGTCTAGGGCTTTTAGACAACTTCTCTTTAATAAGAATGCTGGATCTGGGCAGCTTTGCTTTGAAATTCCACGTCTTCCTCTTTTCCTCTTTTTGAAAAAGATCTATCTATCTATCTAAAAGGCAGATAGAAATACAACAGTGAGAAGGAGAAGGGAAGGGGAGGAAGAGGGCAATCTGTCTTTTACCTATTGTTTCCTTCCCCATATGGACATCTGGGTCTCACACTTGGGCCACCTTTTCCTACTCTCCCAGGCATATCATCAGGGAGCTGGATAGGAAGTGGAGCAGCTAGGACTTGAGTCAGCATGTTGATATGGGATGCCATAGTCAAAAGTGGTAGCTTAGCCAGTGTTGTCATAACATGGGCCCCTGGGGTCTACCTCTTAATAGCCATTAGCTTGTGACCTTGGCCAACTTAATCTATTTCTGTGTAACCTCTCCTTATTTATAAAAGGAAAAATAATAGTACCTACCTCATAGAAATGTTATGATAATTTAATGATTTTATATTTGAACATTGCTAGAAGATGTATTTGCTAAATAGGTAACTAAATATTAAATAAATTTACATTTATTCTACTGAGGTTCCCATTGAGATCTCTACTTTAAATCTTATCAGCATCTTAATACTCACATGGTTTTCTCTCCATCCCAAATTTCTCTGTGAAATGGGAATCATAACTAAGCACCCATTATATATCTCCACATAGATGTCAAATATATATCAAACTGTATACATCCTAAACCCACCCGATCTTTCCTACAGAATTGTTCTTCTCATTTTCTGTTCCAATTTAGTAAATACTAATTACATCCTTTCAGTTAAAACAAAATTCTTGGAAACATCTCGTGGACCATACCTCCTATTTAACATGTCAGCACATTCTATTCACTGTTCATTCAAAACAAACCTGGAATCTCACAACTTCTCAACATTCTCTCTACTACCAATTGATCCAAGATACCTTGATCACTTGACTGGATTATATTAAGAGTGTCTGCCTTTGCCTCCTGACAAGTGGTTTGATCTCAACACATCTGCAGGAGTGACCTTGGAAAAACAGAAGTCAGATCTTGTCACTCCTTGATGAGAACAAGCAAACACAAAACTCCAGAAACACCTTTTAATACTTTCCTGTTTCAGTTGGTATAAACCATAAGTGTCGAATCCTTTGTCGTTTAACCTTATAGAAGCCCCTCCTCTGAAATACTCCTCCTTTGCTATCCACCTGGCCCCCTCCTTCACCACCTTCAGGGCCTTGCTTTGATGTTGTTTCCCTAGGAAATCTTTCCCGACTATTCTATTTAAAATAGCTCCTTCCTATTCAACTTCTGAGCCTTTCTTTTTTCTCTCACAGCACTTGTCAGTTCCCAACGTAAAATATATGTTGTAGTTTGCTGTGTTACTTTCTCTCTGCTAGAATGCATCTTGAGCAGGAGTTTCTTCCACTGCCTTGCTGTAGCTAGCCCACACAGGCTCCTAAGAGTTGAATGCATACATCTATTTCCAACTTGAAGTTCAATGTCAGGTTGATAATTGGAAATCTGTTATGAAAGGAGTATTTACACTATGGAAATGAGAAAATTCTACAAATCATTCCCTTCCCAGCACAGTATTGTAATGAATTTGATGTCTAGTTCAGTGCTGTGCTACAGAACTCATGATGATATGTGATATAAGGTTATGCTATCACCAAATATTTGTTTAATGATTGAATGACATATCTTTTGTTTATATAATCAGTCCAACTTTGATCTTGCTCTGGTAGAAAATGAGCAGGCCCGATTTTTTGGTTTGGGTATATGAACCATACCTTTTGCAAGCTGTAGTCTCATATGACTTTGAGCTGTTTCCTTAGCCTCCACTGTCCTAGCCATTTACTGTGGGGATTCGCACTTAACTCAAAATAAGTTTTGGTGGAAGATAAAATTTCCGGTGTTCTACAGTAAAGTGATGGATCTGTAGTTCACAAAAGGCTATTATATATTGTATGACTAACTAGAAAAGAGGTGTTTGAAGGTTTCAGAGCCATCTTATGGAGATGGAAACATTAAATGCTCTGATTTGATCAGTGTACCTTTATACTTATGCATGTATTTTAGTGCATTGTGTCCCAGAAATAGGAACTTTTCTGTGTTAATCAAAAGTGTAAAAGAAATATTGAAGGCAACATAAATATTAATGACCTGTTTTATCATTTTACATTGTATATGTTTATATAATGAAATATCACACTGTACCCCACAAAAACATGCAATAGTAAAAATCACATACAATTTACATATTTCAAATTAAATCTGAATTTCAACAATTATCAATAAAATAATCTGAAAATTTTAGGGTTTTTTCCAATCAAAGAAGCATTTGTGTCAATTGAAGTTATTTCTAAAACAAGATTTCAGAAATTGGGTATAGATGTAGAACATTTATTTCTAGTGAGAGGTCCTTTAACAGGAAGCAATACAGAGAGGTGAAGTGTGAGCTTCCATAGTGGCTCTGAATTTTTTGCTTACTGTGAGTTTTTGACACAGAAAATATGCATGCATATTCTATAACATTAAAAATAATCTAAAAATATCATTGCAAGCAGAATATTTCCGGTTGTGATTCAACACGTTTTTATTTTACTTCCAATGACGAATTTTTATGTGGGAATAACATTTTCTTTTTTCTGTAGATCTATGCCTCATTTACTTCTCCATCAATTTAAAGGAAACAGGGTATTTATTTTTACATCAAAATTGTCAGTTGGGGTTTGCTTGCAGACTGTGCTCCCCAAAAGCTTATCATTTCATGGGGCATCTCTGAGATCTTTCGGATGCCACGATGTTAATCTGGTCAACAGCAAGGCCAGTGGACCTCAATTTCTGCCCCACAGACAATAGTCAGTGACCTTAAGTACGCTGCCAGCAGTTAATTAGCAATTATATATGTCCAGAATCCATGTCTCTTGAGTCCTAGTCTGTATCTTTTTTTATTAGGTTGTATTTCCAATTTTTTTTTTCACTGTTGTCCATAGGAGATCAAGGAGAAATAGGAAATAAAATTTTCTTTCTAGCAACAGAAAACATGTATATATAATGTGATAGTTTTAATTTTTAGTTGAATTATTTTTAAAACATGAGTTTTAATGACCTTTTAAAAATAGCTGTTCTTATTAATTTTGTTGTTGTTGCCTTAAAAATCCAGTAAAGCAGTTTTTGAAGGCAAGCTATTTCTTCTTGTGTTCTGGGAGAGATTTTTTTCTTTGTAGTGTTAGTTACTGAAAGACTACTCTTTCATGTTATCTGGTATGAGTCCTTGATAAAAATATAGACCTACAGGGAACTGAAAGTACTTGAGTCTTGGTCTTCCTGAGAAACAGGTGAGCTGTCATAGCCTTCTTGACTCAGTTGAAGAAAGAGGCGCAGAGCTGTTATATTTCACTCTATGAATAATAATAACAAAAAAATCTGTGAACAGTGTTGTTTTTGGAACTCTGTTGTACTGACCAGATGAATCAGGGTTTTAACCAGGGAATATATTTCCAGTAAGATACCGTGGTTAGGAAACCCCAAACACACCCATGGCATCTACTGTGTGGACAACATTCTGTCCATGTTACCATTGGGCTTACAGTGGCCCTGCCTTGGAGGCACGACCAGGGCATTCTCACCTTGACTCCTAAGCCCAGAAGTTGATCCACATGTAGTCAATGTGCAATAAATGCTTTTTGAATGAGAGAGGAAATGAAAGCTTAGCCTGAAAACATCAAGTAGAAATTATTTGCTTACATTTCAAAATAAATCGATTTCTCAGGCCGGCGCCACGGCTCAGTAGGCTAATCCTCCGCCTTGCAGCGCTGGCACACCAGGTTCTAGTCCCGGTCGGGGCACCGATCCTGTCCCGGTTGCCCCTCTTCCAGGCCAGCTCTCTGCTGTGGCCAGGGAGTGCAGTGGATGATGGCCCAAGTTCTTGGGCCCTGCACCCCATGGGAGACCAGGAGAAGCACCTGGCTCCTGCCATCGGAACAGCACGGTGCGCCGGCCACAGCGCGCCTACCGCAGAGGCCATTGGAGGGTGAACCAATGGCAAAAAGGAAGATCTTTCTCTCTGTCTCCCTCTACTGTCCACTCTGCCTGTCAAAAAATAAAAATAAAAAAATAAATCGATTTCTCAACATCTTCACGCTTTTAAAGTGTATATTCTGTAATATAAAAATAATTGAAAATGAATCTTGATGAAGAATGGGATGGGAGAGGGGGTGGGAGATGGGATGATTGCGGGTGGGAGGGTGGTTATGGGGGGAAAGCCACTATAATCCAAAAGTTGTACTTTGGAAATTTATATTTATTAAATAAAAGTTGAAAAAAGTATATATTGATAGCCTTAATTATGTTTTGATTAGTTTGCTAATCACAATCGGTATTAACCAATGTTTTGCTAGCAGTTACTTATTGTTCTCTTTGAACATTCACTGATGCTTGAGTTAGTTATGAGTAATTTAAATTTTTTTCTGATTTTGATAAAGCCTAGCACATAGAGGTTGCAAATCAATTAGTCAACAAATTGTAAATTTAAGTGGTGCTAGAATAAAATGAAGTGGGCTAAAACTTGTCTTTTTGCTGTAAGTCTTTATAGGTCCTTATATATGTTTTTTATGTCATAGAGGCATCTACCCATTGATTGATTGATTGTTGGTTTCACCATTCATTTATTCAATATAGGCTTACTGAGTCCCTAGGGATAACATGTTCTTGTAGCTTGTGGAAACAAGAGAAGCAGGAGGAATGGTTTCTGTAGTCTTGCTTAGTCTAAATGATAACAGAGAGGGTTAGGAGTAGGAACAAGTACTTCTCTTTAAGTTAATACCTCAGAGATAAGCAATAAATGAGTTAAAAAAAAACCTAACCATAAAAAGTTTCTAGTACCTATTGAATGCTGATTATAGGTGAAAAATTTTTGGTCAAAGGGTACTATGTTTCAATTAGATAGAAAGAAGTAAATGGTAAGAATTTGAGATGATGGACATAATAATCAACTTGGTTTAATCATTCTATATAGTTTTTAGATGTCATAGCATCACTTTGTGCCCTATAAAGAGACACAATTATAATTTGTGATATCATAATATCAAATGATAATATCAGAAAACAAAAGAAAAATCTGTATTTTACCTCATTTAATCTTTATAACTTTCCTTCACAATCTATGGTAGTCAGAATTTATTTGTTTTATTCTGTAGTTAAAACTATATATGTATTTGAGAGTAAGAGAGAATGTAAGAGACAGAATTCTCATTGACTGGTTTAATCCCCAGATGCTCACAGCAGTCGAGGCTGGGCCAGGCTAAAGCCAAGAACTGGGAACTCAAACCAAGTCTGCGTATTAGCAGGAAGCTGGAATGAAGAGCAGAGCTGGGACTTGAACCCAGCTACTCTGCCCAATATGAGATGAGATTGTTGATCCTGATGTCCTAGTAGCTTTGTCAGATACCTGACTCCCATCATGAAATTCTTAATAATTTCTATTGGAATGCAGTGTTTTGACTTAAGTGAGTAGCAACTAAATTTAACTAAGAACCAAGAAATAAAATGGATTAAAAACAAAGAAGCCTAAGATGCTTTTAGGTTACCAGTAAAGGGGGAAACATTTTTACTTAAATTCTAAAATATGCTGTGATATTTAAAATCTAAAATACTACTGAGGATATGGCAAAAATAGCAATCCAATTGTAGAGTTCTTATTATCAAAATTGTTCTTCAATTAGAAAAAGTCTGTACAGTTTTTTGACATAGTACTTTGTAAGATAGAATATCCAAGGTTAACCATGTTGCATTTTCCTAGTTAAAGAAACATTTTTCTTAATATTTACAAAATATTGATGGGTTAATTAAATTTTAATTTATTTCTCTAATGTCTGAATAATAAAAATGCTATGTGTATATATGTAATAATTTTCCTACTTGCAGATGATGGCTGTTCTAAATAAATGCAAACTTTCCAGCAAAATTATTGATCATTTCTGATTGACTGCTAGTTTTTGGCACAGTGTATCCTCCTTCCATCTTTGGGAATTCCAGGATATTTTGCAATTATTTTATGGACTGCATAAAACAATTTTTAAGAGTCTTACATAGACCTGGAAACTAGAAAACCAGGGATTTCATGAAAAGAATATCCACGGGAGCGGGTGCCACGGTTCACTATGCTAATCCTCCACCTTGCGGCGCCTGCACACCAGGTTCTAGTCCTGGTCGGGGTGCCGGATTCTGTCCCGGTTGCCCCTCTTCCAGGCCAGCTCTCTGCTGTGGCCAGGGAGTGCAGTGGAGGATGGCCCAAGTGCTTGGGCCCTGCACCCCATGGGAGACCAGGAGAAGCACCTGGCTCCTGCCTTTGGATCAGCGCGGTGCGCCCGCCACAGCACGCTGGCCGCGGCGACCACTGGAGGGTGAACCAACGGCAAAGGAAGACCTTTCTCTCTGTCTCTCTCACTGTCCACTCTGCCTGTCAAAAAAAAAAAAAAAAAAAAGAAAGAAAAAGAAAAAGACCATCCATGGGATGGTTTCATTTTAAGTCATATGTTTAGATTAGTAATATCTAGGGCATTTCAAAAATGTCATTAAATCCAATTCTAGTATTATATATTTTTTTAAAAAAACTGGTTTTCTATTTTAAGGAATTTTGAATTTAAAGTAGCTTGACTGCCAAACTTATTTCATTGATAGGTCTATGATGCTTCTATTTCAAAGTCGTTTGAAAATATCAATTAATTTTTGTACACTTCATTGGATAGCTACCCTAGAGAAAAAAGGACTTTTATGTCAATATATAGCAACGTCAGAGGAGAAGGGGCTTGACAGAGTAGTGTAAAGGAAAAACCTCTACAATCTAAAAGGTAAAATAGAAATCATTTTAGGTAGTCTATGAAATAAATTGCATAGATTGTATAGATAAGATTTTTGAAGAGATTGGCTTCTACCCTCAAAAACCTCAACTTGGAATATTGATATAAATATAGAGTTAAAGGGATCTATCTAAAGACAATGTATGCAGCTGAAACCACCAGCATTTTAGAAATGAATGGCTGTGGTTTTCAGATAGAAATCTATAATACCTTCCTTTATTCTTTCAATTTTTCATGTACCAGAGAAAGAGAAACTTTAGCTTTCCCTTTTAATTGCCTCTCTACACACATATATACTTAAATATATATAAAGTAAGCATTATTATAAAAATTGCACATTTTGTATAATGAACTAAATCACTGAGATTTCTATGATACCATCATAACTGTCTACCTATTTTTATTGATGAATGTTTCATGTTGTTAAGAATAGGTTTTCTTGCCATGGGATGCCAAATCCCCTGAGTAGGATGGTAAATAATAGCATTTTAAGTGTTAAAGTGATTGTAGATATAGGATTAAGCATTAAAGAGATCATATAGATAGGATTAAATATTAAAGTTAAAATAAGATTAAGTGTTTGGAAGTAATAACAATAATAATAATAATAAATGGAATTAAAGAAGCATGAATGTTCCAACAAGGGAAGCAGGACATCCAGCAGACTCATGGAATAAGTGCTTAAAATAGCACTCTGACCTCAGAATCAGCTCTTAAGGCATTCCAGTTGGACTGAAAAGCCCATGAGAGAATTTCAGGCATGGAAACCCAAAACACTGTGGCAAAAAATGTTCTACATGTAGGACCCTGTACCAGGGATTGGTTTTAGCTCCTTTGTCAAAGATAAGTTGGTTGTAGGTGCTTGGATTGATTTCTGGTATTTATATTCTGTTACATTGGTCAACCATCTGTTTTTGTACAGAACCAGGCTGTTTTGATTATAACTGCCCTGTACTATTTCTTGAAATCTGGTACTGTGATACCTCAAGCTTTCTTTTTATTGTATAAGATTGTCTTGGCTATGCAGGGTCTCCTATGTTTCCATATGAATTTCAGCATCATTTTTTTCTAGATCTGAGAAGAATGTCCTTGGTACTTTGATTGGTATTGCATTGAATCTGTAAATTGCTTTCAGAAGTATGGAAATTTTGATGATATTGACTCTTCCAATCCATGAACATGGAAGATTTTCACATTTTTTATCTTCTTCTGTTTCTTTCTTTAATGTTTTATAATTCTCATTGTAGAGATCTTTGACATCCTTGGTTTAATTTATTCCAACATATTTGATTTTTTGTAACTATTGTGAATGGGATTGATCTTAGAAGTTCTTTCTCATCCATGGCATTGTCTGTGTATACAAAGGCTATTGTTTTTTGTGTATTGATTTTATATCCTGCTACTTTACCAAACTCTTCTATATGTTCCAATAGTCTCTTAGTGAGTCTTTTGGATCCCCAATATATAGGATCATGTCATCTGCAAATAGGGATAATTTGACTTCCTCCTTCCCAATTAGTTTCCCTTTTATTTCTTTTTCTTGCTTAATGGCTCTGGCTAAAACTTCCTGGACTATATTCAATGGCAATGGTGAGAGTGGGCATATTTGTCTGGTACGAGATCTCAGTGGGAATGCTTCCAACTCCCCCCCCCCCCACCCTTTTGACAGGCAGAGTTAGACAGTGAGAGAGAGAGAGACAGAGAGAAAGGTCTTCCTTCCGTTGGTTCACTCCCAAATGGGTGCTGCGGCTGGTGCGTTGCACTGATCTGAAGCCAGGAGCCAGGAGCTTCTCCTGGTCTCCCACACGGGTGCAGGGCCTAAGCATTTGGGCCATCCTCCACTGCCTTCCTGGGCCACAGCAGAGAGCTAGACTGGAAGAGTAGCAACTGGGACAGAACTGGTGCCCCAACCGGGACTAGAACCCAGGGGTGCCAGCACCACAGGCAGAGGATTAGCCTAGTAAGCCATGGCACCAGCCTTTTCCCCTTCAATAGAATGCTGGCCATGGGTTTGTTATAGATTGCCTCGATTGGATTGAGGAATGTTCCTTCTATACCCAATATCCTTAGGTTTTCATCATTCAAGTGTGTTTTGTTTTGTCAGATGCTTTCTCTGCATCTACTGAGATAATCATATGGTTTTTGTTCTTCAGTTTGTTAACGTGATATATCGCATTGATTGATTTCAGAATGTCGAACTATCCCTACATACCAGGGATAAGTCCCACTTGATAAGGGTGAATGATTTTTCTGATGTTTTTTTTGGATTTGATTGGCTAGAATTTTGTTGAGAACATTTGCATCTATTTTCATCAGGGAAATTGGTCTGTAGTTCTCTTTCTCAGTTGCATCTTTTGCAGGTTTAGGAATTAATGTGATTCTTGTATCATAGAAAGAATTTGGGAGGATTTGCTCCCTTTCAATAGTTTTGAATAGCTTGAGAAGAATTTAAGTTAGTTCTTCTTTAAATGTCTGGTTGATCTGTCCATTGCTGAAAGTGGGTTATTGAAGTCCCCCACTACTATTATATTTGAGTCTATGTCTCCCTTTACAACCCTGAACATTTCTTTTAAATGCCTGATCCCCTATAATTAGGTGCATATGCATTTATAATAGTTATATCTTCTTCTTGAACTGATCCCTTAAATATCACATAATGCCCTTCTTTGTCTCTTTTAATAATTTTTGTGTTAAAGTCTATTTTTTCTGATATAAGGATGGCTATACCAGCTCCTTTTTGGTTTCTGTTAGCAGGGAATATCTTTTTCCATCCTTTCACTTTCAGTCTGCATGTATCTTTGTTGGTGAGATTTGTTTCTTATTGGCAGCAGATAGATGGGTTTTGTTTTTTAATCCATTCAGCCATTCATTGTCTTTTAACTGGAGAGTGTAGGCCATTTACATTCAACGTGTCTATTGATAAGTAACAACTTTTCCCTGCCATAATATTTTTCCATAAATATTCCTATTTTTTACTTTGGATTTCCTTTGTACTTTTACTGGGGTATTTTCTTTCTTTACCTTCCTTTGTAGTGATGACCATGTTTCTCTCTTTCTGTGTACAGCACATCCTTAAGCATCTTCTGCAAGACTGTATGGGTGGTGATAAATTCTTTCAATTTCTGTTTTTTATGGAAGATCTTTATTTTACCTTCATTAAAAAATGAGAGCTTTGCAGGGTATAATATTCTGGGTTGAGAGTTTTTTTCTCTTAAGACTTAGAATAAATCTCACCATTCTCTCCTAACCTGTATGGTTTCTGATGAGAAGTCTGCTATTAGTCTAATTTGAGGTCCTCTGAAAGTAATCTGGCATTTCTTTCATGCACTTTTTAGAATCTTTTCATTGTGTTTTGCTGTGAAGAGTTTGATTACAATGTGTCATGATGAAACTTTTCTGGTCATATCTATTAGAAGTTCAATTTGCTTCCTGTACTTGGATATGCCTTTCTTTCTCCAAATTAAGGAAGTTTTCTGTTACTATTTCACTAAAAAGGCCTTTTAATCCTTTCTCTCTTTCCATGCCTTAAGGAACTCATAAAACCAGAATTTTGGGTCATTTGATAGTAATCTATGGATTCCCAACAATGTTTTTTAGTTTTCTAATTTCTTCTTGTTTTTCTGTTTCTATAATTTTTTTATGATTTTAATTTTATTTATTTGACAGAGTTGTAGACAGAGTGAGAGAGAGAGAGAAAGGTCTTCCTTCTGCTGGTTTACTCCCCAAATGGCTGCTACGGATGGTGCTGCACTGATCTGAAGCCAGGAGCCAGATGCTTCTTCCTGGTCTCCCATGTGGGTGCAGGGGCCCAAGCACTTGGGCCATCCTCCACTGCCCTCCCGGGCCACAGCAGAGAGCTGGACTGGAAGTGGAGCAACCGGGACTAGAACCTGGCACCCATATGGGATGCCAGTGCTGCAGGCGGAGGATTAACCAAGTGAGCCACAGCGCTGGCCCCTAACTTTATAATTTCTTGCAATTTGTCTTCTAAGTCAGGTATTCTTTCTTCTGCTTCACTTTTCTGTAGTTAAGAATTTCCACTGCATTTTTCATTTC
Organism: Lepus europaeus; assembly: GCF_033115175.1. Taxonomy (NCBI): domain Eukaryota; kingdom Metazoa; phylum Chordata; class Mammalia; order Lagomorpha; family Leporidae; genus Lepus; species Lepus europaeus. The sequence goes on along the minus strand of NC_084834.1, from coordinate 93,430,317 downwards.
TTCTATTGAGTTCTTCATTTTCAATATTTAATTTTGCTTTCTCTTTAAAGTCACAATTTTGTGGGAGAAATGTCCTTTCATGTCATGTATGGATTTCATTAGTTAATGGATTTGCTTCTGTCCTAAGGAATCCTACGTTCAATTTTTTGTATTCCATTTCTGGCATTTCTTCAAACTCATCATCTACACATTCTACTATTGAAGTTTTGTATTCTTTTGGAGGTGTTATGTTGTGTTCCTTATTCTCGTTTCTTGAATTTGTGCATTTATTATTCTGCATTGTGTGTTTTTTTTTCCTTTGGCAGCTTTTATCTTTGGAATATGTCTGATTGGATTAGTGGAATGACTTCTTTCAGGGAATACCTAGAGGTGTGTGTTGGGTGTGGCCAGGGAGCTCTGTTTAGTGCTCCAAGGTTAAGGAAGTATTAAGGTGACACCCAGGTTGGGCATTGTAAATCTTTTTTTTTTTTTTTTTTTTAATTAGAGGGTAGGTTTGTTCTGTTGGTGTAGACTCAGCTCATTTCCTCTCCTCATTGAAGATCAGTTCCTGGGCACTAGCCCCAGTGGGTATAATATCTGTCTGCACTTCCACAAGGACCACACAAAGGATCTCTGCAGTCCCTGGTGTATGTAGATTCCCCTGCAATGTTCCTCACCAGGGGACCAGGAAGCCCTGAGTGTGTAAAGCCTCCCACAGTGACTGCCCAAAGTCCCAGCCACACCTTGAACCCTCCCAAGAAGCCTCAGTGAGACTCAGTGTTTTCACAGTTCTGGCACACAAGCCTCCCACAGTCATGAGCATCCAGACCCCTATCAGTTCTCCCTGCTAGATTCAGGAGTCTCCACTTGGCTGGTTGCTGGGTGCAGACATGAGCTGGTGCAGCTGTTACATATGTCCAAAATGGTGCCTGCTTTCTATAGCCTTGTTACAGGCTGCCATTGCAGGGTGATCAGGTAGAGACAAACTCCCCCCCCCCCTTTTTTTTCTCCTCTAGTTTGGCAGGTACACTATCCCCCACAGGGCTCCAAGCCTGATTTCCTCCAGGCTTTTCCTACAGCTTTATCACCAGTGGCTTAGGTTGCTGCAGGCTGGTCTCATTTCATTCTCCAAAGCTGGTATGGAGGCTCTTGGCTGCTGGGGTCCTAATTTGTGGATCTCCACACCCTCCATGTAGGTCTGCTGCATCCCTCCAACCTGCATGGAGTTTTTCTCTGCTGCTTTCTCCCTAACTCTTCTCTGAAACTGCACTCTCTCCCCCTTTTAAAAAAAAACTATCTTCTCCCAGACCAGAGCAGTAAGCTCATCCCTACTCTGTCATCTTACTCCAATCCCGACACTAGGTTTTTATCTGAGTGGCCACATGCAAAGATGGCTAGAGCAAATTTCAAAAAGAGTAGATTTAATGCTACATTCTGTTTTATATCCTGGGAATTTATTTTGTCTAATGATTTATTAGTTACTTTAGTTAATTAATAGATTTAGTAATGCCACTCAAGAGTAAGTACAGAAAACTTGAAGGTGTAAAGATTCAGTTCTGTAATAAAGCCTCTTTCTCTACTGGTTCATTCTGAGAGAGAACCAATTGCACTTGGTTTGCTTGAGGCATAAAACCATCATATTTTGGGCTTAACCTAAATGTAAATTTAGCTTGATTTTTTTGTTTAATTACAGTTGGGATATTATTCAGATTAAATGAAGTTATTGCTCGTATTTTTCAGAATATTTCTGTTTTAAAATGTACCAGAATTGTCTGATTTTCAATGTCCTGTGGTCAGCAATCGTCTTCAAGGGAAACATCAACTGTGGATTCCATTGTAGTGAGCATTGTGTTCTTAGGCAATCAACAAATTCTTTACACACAGTTTTAATTCTACTTTCTTTCCAATATAACATAATAAGTGTCGTTTCTTGTTGTTCTACACAAGTATTATTTCTGGGGAGGGTATGATAAGCACAGGTTGTGTTTTTCAATAGGCTAAGAAGAATGCCCACTTTGGTTCTGAGTTCTAAAACCATTTTCATTCTGGAGTATTTCATTCAACTTTTCTCTAAAATTGAATGTATTTGATCATAAACATATCTAACACATTATCCCCAGAATACTCAAAGCACCTACAAAAGTGTATATTCAAAGAGGTAAAACTAATATCTTGGAGAATACGCAAAATTAAACTTAAATATTAATTTTTTAAAACTTCTATTTAATGAATATAAATTTCCAAAGTACAGCATATGAATTACAATGGCTTCACCCCCCATAACTTCCCTCCCACCCAAACCCTCCCCTCTCCCACTCCCTTTCCCCTTCCATTCACATCAAGATTCATTTTCAGTTATCTTTATATACAGATCAATTTAGTATATATTAAGTAAATATTTCAACAGTTTGCACCCACACAGAAACACAAAGTGAAAAATACTGTTTGAGTACTAGTTATAGCATTAAATCACAATGCACAGCACATTAAGGACAGAGATCCAACTGAGGAGTAGGTGCATGGTGACTCCTGTTGTTGACTTAACAAATTGACACTCTTGTTTATGGCATCAGTAATCACCCTAGGCTCTAGTCATGAGTTGCCAAGGCTATGGAAGCCTTTTGAGTTTGCTGACTCTGATCATATTTAGAGAAGGTCATAGTCAAAGTGGAAGTTCTCTTCTCCCTTCAGAGAAAGGTACCTCCTTCTTTGATAGCCCATTCTTTCTACTGGGATCTCACTCGCAGAGATCTTTCATTTAGGTCTTTTTTTTTTTTTTTTCCAGAGTGTCTTATATTCTCATTGCCTAGAACAGTACTTGGTGCATTGTGAGAATAAAATACATATTTCTTGAATGAAACACCAGGCTGCAGTAGTAATTGACTGCAAATATCAAGGATTTAGCAGAACAGAATTTGATTCCCTGTCATGCAAATTCTACTTTATTTTCACAAGTGCTTTCCTCTATCTGGTGACTTAGGAATTTAGGCTCATGCCATCTTATGATGGGCTAGAGGAGACCTCAGAGTGTAGAAAAAGATGAATTATGGAGGCACATTATCTCTAAATAGCCTCTTCATTTAGATGACACCTGGCATTTCTGCTTGAAGCTCATGGGCCAGGGCTAGTCACATGGCCCTAACACAACCACAGGGGGGCTGGGAAATGTACTGGACCATATCAATATTTGTAGAGCACTGTTTCTACTGCGAGTAAAAACACAGAAAAAAATTGTTGACTGACTCCTTGAATTCTGTTGGTTACATGTGACTCATAGCAGTATCAGAGTGGCTTGTAGTGGCACTACTGCTTAGAAATTACGTCAACTTTTATCAAAAACATTCTAAACTATTTTGGTTTGTGTCTTTAAATGTTATATAACTTCTCAGTAACATGGTAATAATTATAGTCATAATAAACTGTGCATTTCCTATAAGCTTGTACCATGCTAAGAGTTTTACTTAGATTATCTCATTTAACCTTATCACTAGTTAGAAGACTAAAATTTTGGTCTAAAATTTCTCATTTGCAAAATCAGGATCCTAATTCCTACAGTCAGTGATTTGCTGGATACACAGCAAAGTGTCTAATATTATTATTAGCTCAGCACCTCATAGGTATTCAAGCAGTACTCGTTTTCTTCCTTCATACATAAAGAAGAGGCAGGCCAAAGTCATGTGGGCTCTACTATTGGTTGCTGTTATATATTTTTCATATACTTGAAAATAATGAGTAAACATAGCTTAATTCAAAGTTTTTGCTACATTACTGATTTATTATAAGCCATTGGTTCCACAAAATAATGATGTCTGGGCCAACTAATATAAAAGTGAAATAAATCTCAGGAGATAATCCTCCTTTGAGAATAACACTTTAAGAGACAGAGCGGGGAAATGTGATATAGACAGAATAAAATCTAATCCTACGTGTCATTAACTCTTATTGTTTCAGATCTCTCCCTTTAAAGCTCTCCTGTAAATAATTTGATTCAGATTTAAAATAGACTGAGCACAAATCTTTGTAGCACAACAAACAGAGCAGCTGGCCTTTGCTTCTGCTGACTTTACCCAACAGAATTGGAGTGATATAATGAAACAACTCTATCAGCTAACCACAACTCTGAGAATAAATAGTTCAGTACCATTTCTGTCAAAAACAGAATCGTGACTTTTGGCAGATGGTTTTTGGTATCCAAATGACAATATTAAAAGAATATCAAACAGACTGAATAATTTTCTGGAGGTGACTTTTGTACCTAATTTTTCTTAGATTTCTTATTGAAACAGACCAATTTTATAGTCACAGTAGCTTCAATAGTGTATGACACACAGTAGGTGCTCAAGAACTATTTAACACATGAATGGAATCTGGCCTTTTAAGCTTCATGGAAAGCCTAAAACTCAATCTTCCATCACCAACACAAGTTTATCTATGGCAAACTTGAATGGGTTAGTGGTTGGGTATATTCTAGCTCTATGCTGAAACAACTGATAAATGAAGAATTTGTATAAGCAGCCATGTTATTCATTCATTTCTCTGGGTTTTCTAGGTTTTTTTCTGTAGCTCACATTATCGTAAGAAAATCATCAATATTATAAATTATTGTTAACTGAACTAGTACATGGTTTTATAAGAAATGTATGTTTAAACAGTGACCAAACTTTAGTTCATGTTAATTGGTACCACTAATTAATGTGTTCATACTTTGAGCCAATTATAGCTCAGTGTGCCACTTTCCTCATCTAGAATACAGAATGCATTAATGGGAAGTAAGCAACAATACTGACTCATCGTTCTTTCTCCCCAGTAGTTGATATCATGTAAGTCATATGAAACATACCTCGGTGTCTTTCATAAAAGAGATTTCTACTACCTATTGTTTTATTCCAGGTTTATGATATAAAGAACTATTGAATGTATTCTCCCTGAAATTGAGTACTAGTGGAAATTTCTTTTCTGTGAAATTATGACATCTATAGGATTAATCAATCAAAACTCCCATTCATTATAGTTTTCTTGTGATTGTCATTATCTTTTTTCCCTTTAGCTTTTTGTAAGCATGAACTAAGTTTTTTAAAAAGATTTATTTTAATTATTTGAAAGGTAGAGTTACAGAGAGGCAGGGACAGATTGAGAGGGAGAGCATGAGAGAGGGAGAGAGGGAGAGAGGAAGAGAGGGAGAGGTCTTCCATCTGCTGGATCAGAAATAGAGCAGCCAGGACTTGAACCAGTATCTACACAGGATGCTGGCACTGCATACAGTGGCTTTACGCACTACACCATAGTGCTGGCCCCAAGCATGAACTAAGTTTTGTACTTGAGTATCAGATATTCACAACTTAGTTCTTATGGTAAAACTATCAAATTGTACCCTACTTTATTTGATGTTTGTTCTGAAAACTGAATTTGATGATTTTATAGTTCCTATATCTTTTATAGTGGACTGAACAAATCCTTTCTGGAACCAAGCAGGATCTAAATAATGAATGAATGAAAGAATAAAATGACCTGTTCAAAGTTTCACAGCAGAACTGAGCCTGACTAGGTACTATTTTCAGTTATATTATTCAAAAGAAACTAAGAAAGCTTACCCTCTAAAAAGTCTTAAACATCAATGTTTCTTGCATAGGAACCGCTTGCCTTAACATAGGCCTATCATCTCAAAATGAAAAGGAGGATGGAATGCCCCTGGAATATAGGTTATTAACATTTGAGTAAAGTGCAATCAAGGCTTTGAATACATGCAATTTGGATCAGTAATGTAGGGTATTTTTCTACATGAAATCCATGGCCATGGGCGAGCAGATAAATTGAAGGTAGGAACTCATTACATAAAGTCCTTTCTTACAGTTACACAACATGCTGTCTTTCCATAGAATAGGTTATATTCTGGATTCCTCTCTGCCTACCAAAATGCTTACATTCCACAGTGATTATATTTTCTTTTAATTTAGCTTGAAATGGTTTTTGGTGGATGGATCATGGGGAAGAAACTAGTTTGCCCTGATTTTCTGCAAGTAAAATTTGATTATATACAGAGAAATAATTGTTGAATTATCTAAATATAAGCTTAATGGTAAGTGGAGGAATAAAATTTCAGATAGTTTAAATCAATAGAATATTTTTAATACTGTAGTTATTTTAATCATATTGACCTTAAAAAGTTACCATGTGATGACTTATGATTTTTAAAAACGTAGCATCCTTTCCTTATTATCAGCATATTAATTTAAATTCTTTCCTGAAAAGATAATTTCCATTTTAATGAACATTTATAAATATTTATGAGTTGCATTTATTCTTCCCAAATGTTTTAATGTAAAGTTTACTATAAATAGGTGATGGAAGCTCATCTTCAAAAGTGAATTCAGAAACCATTGGTCAGGTACCATACTGAACCAATGAGATGAGGAAATCCATCCCTAGAACTGTGGGGCATCTGGGCCTTTAAGGTGGTGACTCTCTTAGGAGGGTCATCATGACTTCATTTTTAACTTCAGCGTCCTTTGTTTACTTGTTGGTCTGCACTGCTTCCAGGTTTTGCCTCTTCAATTAGCATCTTAGAATGGTGACATCTCTTATAGTATACTGTTATATAATGTAGTGGTTCTCAAGATATGGAACTATTTTCAAAGTTTCTTGGCCCTTACTCTAGTCCCACTGAATCAGAAGCTCTGCAGTGGGGCTCAGAAATCTATGTTTCAGGGAGATGCCCCCAAATTAAATTAATACGCTGTGGTGTAGTTTGTAGAGCCGCTGCCTGCAGTGCCGGCATCCATATGGGTGCTGGTTTGAGTCCTGGCTGCTTCACTTCTGATCCAGCTTTCTGCTATGGCCTGGGAAAGCAGTAGAAGATGGCTCAAGTCCTTGGGCCCCTATACCTGCATGGGAGACCGGGAAGAAGTTCCTGACTCCTAGCTTTGGATCGGCTCAGTTCCAGCCATTGCAGTCAATTGGAGAGTGAACCAGCAGATGGAAAACCTCTCTCTCTCCCTCTCTCTCTCTCTCTCTGCCTCTCCTTCTCTCTCTGTATAACTTTTTCAAGTAAATAAATCATTTTTAAAGAAAGAAATACATGTTTCATAAGCTTCCCCAGCTGTTTCTAATTCATATTAAAATTGTGTTAGAATTTCAGAATTCCTGCCTTAAACCTATTGGATAATCATGACCACTCAACACAAATTTTTGGTTCTTTCCTACTTGAATGCCATTCATCAGCTATCTTATCCTATAACCTGAACCCAGAAAATACTAGTATTGATAATGTTAGTATTGATAATGTTTTTATATAGCATACTTAATGCTATATTTTCAAATGCATCTTCCATACAGAAAAGTTTATATTTGAACTTTATAGGCATGGCAAGGAAGACTCCATAGAAACTGAAGACTAAAATTTTTTTACCTTTCTGAGCCAGGAAAAAAGCAGGACATTAACAAGGCTGATTTATTCACATACCAAAATGTCTACAATAGAAATAGGCTGTGGCATGAAGAGCAGTCTCTGGTAGTGTGATTAAAATCAAGGATTCCTGGGTCCTGTGTGGTGGCATAGCTGGTAAAGCTGCCATCTGTGAGGCTGGCATCCCTTATGGGCACCGATTTGTGTGTCCCCGCTGTCCCACTGGCTCCCTACTAATGACCTGGGAAAAGCATCAAAGATGGCCTAAGTCCTTGGGCCTCTGCCACCCATGTGGGAGAGCTGAATGAAGCTCCTGTTTTCTGGTTTCAGTCTGGTCCAGCCCTGGTTGTTGAGCCATCTGGGGAGTGAACCAGCCGATGGAGGATCTCTCTCTCTCTCTCTCTCTCTAACTCTGACTTTCAAATAAATAAGTAAATCTTTTAAAAAATCAAAGATTGTTTAAAACTAATGTTTCTCTGAACTTGTCCACACCCATTGTCTAAATTGTAATTCCTTTTCTTGTGTTCTTGAATATGCTTGCAATACCTTGGCTTTTAACCATCTTCTTTAATTTTCTGTTCCATACTCTGCAGATAGCCTCTTGGATTTCAGACCTTATGTTATTACATTCACAAATTTTGTGAAGTCTTCAGTTTTCAACCCAAACTACTTAGACTCCTAATCTATGGCCCATGTTATTCTTTGAGGTCAAAGATTGTGCTTTGGCACCAAATGCAGCCACAATACTGACTCAACCACAGGGTAGTCATGTATCTCTTACTCCCAGATCTTTCTCAGCTGTTAAGGGTCTTGTGATGCTTGCACTGGATTCATAGGTTTTGCCACCCATGTTCACACCATCTACACTGTTTTCTCCTCATTTCTATTACTTATGTTGCCTGTGTCAGACAGGAGAGAAGTAGGTTGTGTTTTTATTTCAATCTTTCATTTAGAGAAGAAATGCAAAGTGTTACCAAGGAAAATGATTTCATGGCCAATCCAGAGGTTCAAAGCCCACAGAGGTTTATATCTACTTTCTTTTTTTTTCTTTTTTTTAAAATATTTATTTATTTATTTGAGAGAGTTACAGAGAGAGTGAGGTATGTGGGAAATTACTCATTATGGAGCAACGTGCCACTCACTGCAGGACAACCAGTGTTGTCTGAGGAACAAATCAACATGAGCCATGACTCCCATTATTGTAGCACTCCAAAACATGCCTGCAGATCTCCCAAATGGCCCCGGTGGGTTAATGCTAGCTCTAATGAGACTCACTGTCTTAGATTATGCCATTTTCAATTGCTGGGACTTGGAAGAAATCTACAGGAAGTGTGGGTATTCATTATCTGAACAAAAGCAGCAAGGAGAGGGGATACCTACTAGGTGGGCATTCACCAGGGTGTACTGTAAGGAATGGGCTCTATGATATCCTGTAACGTCACTTCTTTTTATGGAATCTATGCCATTTATATCATAATGTATAATATAGGATAATTAATGAATTAAAAAATAATCATGGTTACCAAATATGTAAACCAGAGTATCAATTCAAAATTTCCAAGATAGTTTTCAGTTACTAAATATGATTGATAGATGCATCTTTATTAATAATAAACAAAATGCAAAAGTAAGCTATTGAAAATATAAACTTTCCAAAAATAATGTGTCATGGATATTTTACAATAGTACTAATTTGGACTGAATTTTTGCCTATTACAGGATAATGGCATTTTGTCTTATATTAATGAGAACATGGAAATCAGCACTGTTTCACTCAAATTTACCTAATTAAAATAATTAAAACTACATGTTGGGTTCAGGCATCTGACATGGTGGTTAAGAAGCGAGGTGGCCATCCTGCATCTCATATCACAGTGCCTGGTTTGAGTCCCAGCTCGAACTCCTAGGTTTTCGATATAGCTTCCTGATAATGTGCATCCTGGTAGACAGTGGATGATAATTGAAGTACTTGGGTCCCTGCCAACCACATGGGAAACTCAGATTCAGTTCTTGGCTCCTAGCTTTAGTCCAGCTCAACCTTAGCTGTTGTGGGCATTTGGGGAGTAAACTAGAGGATGGAAGATCTCTGTCTCTCTGTTTAAATAAATTGAAAATAGACAAACACTTAAATAAAAAAACAACTACATGTTAGTCTGAATCTCAGTTCTTTCTGGGAGAGAATTGTGGGTACAATCTTCTATCCCTCGTCATGTGGCCAGTGGTCCATTAGCATGGAAGACTGGTGGTCACCGCTTTCTTATTCACTTTTATTCAAGGGTAACTTGGATAGTCTCTGTGACCAGTAAATTTTCAGCAGATGCTTGCTCCATAAATTAGATACTTTATAAATGATTATGTGACTGAAATCTAAGATTGTTCTATTTTAATATTAAGGAAAAAAAATCCTTTGTATTTTTCCCCTAAATTCTTTTACTCCAGGTTATCATGTATGAATAACTATACCTATATGCATTTTTATATGCAATCTATATGAAACTAGGTGAAAATGGCTAAATAATAATAATCACTAAAAGAACAGGCCTCTGCCTTTGAATATGAAAATAAAGAAACATTTAATAAAAAGGAGTGGACTTTTTGGTACCTGATTACCATTCTGCTTGTTTCTGTGTGTCATGTTTGTTGTTCTGCTTTTTGACAGGGATTTGATAAACAAGTGGATGTGTCATATATTGCCAAATATTACAACATGAGCAAAAGCAAAGTGGACAACCAGTTCTACAGTGTGGAAGTGGGAGACTCAACCTTCACAGTTCTCAAGCGCTACCAGAACCTAAAGCCTATTGGCTCTGGGGCTCAGGGAATAGTTTGGTAAGTGGAATGGATTTAAGGAACATGTGCATGTACCAGATATAAATATCCAAACAAAACCCAGATGATAAAGAGCATACTATGAGGGAAAAATAATTTTTGTTGGAGAAAAAAATGAAATTATGAGTATTACTGTTATTTATAAGCCAATAACTAGCAATAAGTACATCTTGGCCTGTGGTTTTTTTATGATCCACAGAAAAATAAGATTCATAACACAAGAACCATAAAGAAATCAAGAAACCTAGATATTTCTAGCTATTGGTAATATTTTAAGAAAATTTTATTTGTATGTTTCACAGTAAGAAATTAGGGGATATATTGTAAGTAAATAACAAATAACCCCTACCTTGATATAATAAAGAGAGGCAAATGGTATATCAAATGTTGCTTTTAAAGTCCAATGTTTGAAATTAAGATTCTATTTAGAAAAAAATGATATTTGTAAAAGTTTTGCCTAGTGTTGGTAAAATGGTAAGATCCTTGACTCTGTAACAGCCATTCTTTTATGACATTTTTGAGTGATAAATTGAAATTGTGATAAATTTAGATCTGACTTAGCTGTTACAAAATACTTGCAAATGTAATGATATCAGGTTAATTGATAAGCATATCTTATCAACCAACATATTTAATATGAATTTATTAGTTTAATAATTTTGAATCTCTTTGATTACCCAGAGATAAGTAAAAATTTACGACATGAACACTAACTATGTATATCTATAAAGGATATTAATACAATATATTTAGTATATAAATTATTGCTGTTAATGAGGTCCACTTAAAAACAAACACACTTTAAAGGTATATTATGACAAACAAATAAGCATTTATAGTGTGCTTAATTTTAAATTTTCTTTTTGATTCATCTGAAGTATAATGTCATTTTAGTGATAACAATAATGTTATTATTTCACATCTTTATTTTATATTAAATAAAACCAGTTAAAGATATTGCTCATTTCCTTCTGACAGCTGATTTAAGTTCATTTTCAGTGCTTAGTCTTTGCAAATGCAGAAGGGCATTCCTAGTGTACTTAGTAAATTATAACATTAGGGTTTAAATTAACTCACCAAGGCTTTAGTTAAAATTCACTTGACCAATTTTCATCACACTTAATATTAGTCAGTGGGTTATTTTTGCAATTTGTAAGATGGAACATTTCAATACCTTTAGCAATGAGCTAACTCTTTCAAGATTTTAAAGACATTTAAGTGGGTAAATATTTATTTTCAATATTTATGTATTTATTTGTGGTGCAGGTATCAGCTGATCTATTGTTGCACAAAATGGTTTCATGGTGTGATAGGCAGAATATGGCTCCCCAATCTGCTCAGGTCCCAGTCCTTACAATCTTTGAATATGTTACCTTTGAATCTTTGAATATGGTAAACCATTTTAATTGCAGGTGCAATTAAGCTTAACAATTTAAAATAGGGAGTTTACTTGGAATGTCTAGGTGGAACCAATCCGATACAATGAATGCTTGATAGTGGAAAGGGAAGGCAGAAGTGTAAATCAGAAAAATTAGGTAGGAAGAGATAGGAAAGAGATTTGATATATGAGGGAGACTTCCTTGTTGCTAGCGTTGAAGATGGAGGAAGTGGGGCCATCAGTCAAGGAATGCAGATGGATTCTAGAACCTGGGAATGTCTGTCAGCTGCCAATCAGCAGTAAAATGGAGATCGCAGTCCTGTGACCAGAAGGACTTGAAATCTGTCCGTGATCCCAAGACCTAGGAAACAAATCTTCCTCTGGAGACTCCAGAAAGGAGCTCAGCCTGCCAGCCTCTTAGGCAACGCCTATAGGACTTCTGACCTACAGAACTCTAAGATAATAAATTTGTGTGATTTAAGCTGAGTTTGTGGTGATTTGTTGTGGTACCAATACTAGTATACATGGTATACTGAAGCTTCTAATATTAAGGTAATTCCTAAGTTACTTAAGTGTACCAGCAGAGAAAGTAAAAGAGTGATTCTTGTCTGCCTTTATTTGATAGAAAAATATATAATATTAATGTGAGAAAGTTTTTCTAAGGTTCTCTGTTCAGATGCTCAAATACTTGTGAGAATAGTTTCATTTCTTTTTAGTAACATTGAGTCATCAAAAATGAGGTCTGTCCAAACTGATAAGACTTTAATGACTCTAAAATAGACACAAAGCAGCATTTGATTCAGTAACTTAGTAGATTGTCATAGAAAGGTTTGAAAATCTTCAAGTAAGAGTTTTGTAGTATGTTTCATAAAACATTTTGGGCCTCTACTTCTTTTATGGGATAGAAATCTTCCTTCATCTTAGGTTTAGTTGTAAGGCCACCACAAAACATACCAAACATCGGAGTAAGGGAAAGGTTTTTTTTTTTTTTTTTTTTTTTTTTTGACAGGCAGAGTGGACAGTGAGAGAGAGAGAGACAGAGAGAAAGGTCTTCCTTTTCCGTTGGTTCACCCTCCAATGGCCGCCGCGGCTGGCACGCTGCAGCCGGCGCATTGTGCTGATCCGAAGCCAGGAGCCAGGTGCTTCTCCTGGTCTCCCATGGGGTACAGGGCCCAAGCACTTGGGCCATCCTCCACTGCACTCCCGGGCCACAGAAGAGAGCTGGCCTGGAAGAGGGGCAACTGGGACAGAATCCGGCGCCCCGACCGGGACTAGAACCCGGTGTGCCAGTGCCGCTAGGCGGAGGATTAGCCTGTTGAGCCACGGCACCGCCGGTGGGAAAGGGTTTATTGATAAGGAAATCCAACAGGCCAGAGGGAGAGGATGTAGGAAAAAGAAAGAGAGGGGAGTTGAGAGCGATCGATCAGGAGAGAGGGAGCATGTGTGCGGGAAGCAGGTCCTGTTATACTCTTACACCGGGTAGGGAAGTGGGAGCAGCAAACTCTGTTAGTGTGGGGCTGGAGCTGACACTTGCAGTTGGGCCATTTGATCACCTGACTTCTAGCAATGGCGACGGGAGCCAGAGCCTAGGATGGTGTCCAGGGCATAGATCATGCCACAGATAAGACCTCACCATTTTACTAACAATAGTAATTGAAAATAGAGTTAGATAATAAAATGCCTCTGAGAAGAAAAGAAATTAGGAGAGAAAGATAAATAGATACACTTTCCATTCACTGGCTCACTCCCCAAATGCCCTTGGCTGTCAATGTTGGGCCAATTTGAAATCAGCAGCCTGGGACTCCATTGGGTCTCCTATGTGTGTGGCAGTAATTCAGTTACTTGGAGCATCCTCTACTGCCTCCCAGGGTGTGCAATAGGAGGAAGCCAGAATCAGGAATAGAGGCAGGATTCAAACCTAGGCTCTCTAATGAAGACATCCCAAGTAGCGTTGTAACAGCTGGGCCAAATCCTCACCACCAAATTTGTCAGTAAATTTGTCAATAAGGGAACACCTGAAATCCATAATATTAGTCTCCTGAGATTATTTGACTTTTGTTTATAGCTGGGAGAAATAAAATCATATTCAGACTGGCAAAGAATGCAAAGGGAAATAGGATGGCATAGGATGGCATACAAGGGGTTTCCAAAATATTTGTGGAAAACGTGTATACCGAAAAAACAATTAATGGATTAAAAAATGCATCAAAATAAACTTAACTTTTAATTGCATCTTCCACAAACTTTTGAAATCCCCCATACTCCTGTCCCTCATCTTCCAGCCATCTCTACCATGAGCGCAGACACTGCAATTATGGCATACTTCTCCCAGACAGGAGTACTGTCTCTTCCTTGTCCATCTGCCCCAGGCGAGGCTTTGAGATGCCTTTGTTTCCTTATCACATGGTGTATCTGTAACACAAGGCTTCCTTACATGTCTGCTCTTGTATTGATTTGTGCTCTCCACCCACCTGACCTTAACTTAATTTCCTTTCTACTGCTTCAGTCCGGGGTGAGTTCATTCGTCTCTCATAACAAACACAAATTCATTTTCAGACATGCTCCTGAAATCCATAAATCTCTCTGTTCATGAAAGCTGTCAGCTTTGCATAACATCTTGAATGTTCTGTATAATCCTGAGTGTAGTGACTGGATGAAATTGGAAACTGAATTCCTAAATTTACTACAAGGAAAAGAAAACAAAGCTCTGAGGGATAGACAAAAGAGTTCATTGATTTCCTTTTTTTATTTTCAACTTTTCTTCAAAGCAGGAATAAAACATGGAGGAACAAATTCCAAAACAGACGCCATCAGATTCTTTTTACAGGTGTCACCATCAAACTGTGTGTGTATGTGCAAGAAGGATTCTTAATTTTTTAAATAATTTGTTTATTTTTATTTGATAGAGAAAAAATGAATGCATGTTTCCATCTACTGGCTTACTCCCCAAATGGTTGCCATAGTCCCTGGTTTGGGTCTGAAACTGGGAGCTGAGAATACCATCCAGATCTCTCACATGAGTGATAGGGAAGCAGCTATATGAGCCATCATGTGCTGCCTTCTGAGGTGCGCATTATCAGGAAGGTAAAAGTGGAAATAGAGCAGGGGGTAGAACTAGGAGTCGAACCCAGGTACTCAACATGGGATATGGATATCCCAACCTGCATCTTAATGACTACACCAAATGCCTGCTCTGGGATTCTGCTTTTCTACTATAAATGTTTGGCTTTATTGACATGACACAGAATCCTCATCCTTCTAACTTGTTTGAAATGGAGTCTCATTTCTGCTGTCCCAGTTACCTTAAAATTGTTATTAGGTTCTGACAATTTGTTTTCCTTATTTGGACTGCTTTATTGCTTACTTATTATCAAGGGAAAAAAGCCAATACTAAAATATATTCAAAAGAAATCTGTTACTATGCTATTTTCTCATGCACCAGGAATGTTAGACTAAAAATGTCATTATTGAGAATCATTAAATTAAAACTAATGTGAAATCTTCTGGAATAAAAGCACAAATTTTCTTTCTGCCCCCATGGAAAAAAAGATTACCTGTTGAAGCAGAAAGAATGAAAATTATTCTGCTACTCTGTGTGAGCTAGGACTCCTCTCTTGCTCTGTAGGTAAGGAATTGTAACATATTTTGTAGAAGAGTTTTTGACAACAGTGGTCAGGTGGCAGTAGAACAAATCATTCCACAACATCTTCCCAGTCATCAGAAAAGGGTCTCAATGGCGTTTCTTCTACCACCAGTCCCGGAACTAAAATGAGCATAGGAAGAAACAAACAGCAGGGGTTTTACTGTCTGCTCTTCCTGCCTTCCTGTTGTTCCATGCCAAGCCAAGCAACACTTTCTATTATCTAATTTCTTCCTCTAAAGATGATTCAAACCGACAGCAAAAGTGGTGAAAAAAGTCACAACTAAATTTGGCAGAGAAAAATTGCCAATGCTGATCTTCCGTTTAACTGAAAAGGGGGTTATTGTGGTGATTTAAATGATGGGAGGTAAAACCCTGTTGTTTACTTTTTGGTGGTGGAACATAATCAGTTTATAAGTTGTCCCAATCCAATAGCCTAAGACAATGTTTAGCAGGATATTTTCAGTAAAGATATAAGCATAACACAGATAAAAACATAAATTTATGGAGACTATTATAAAAAAGTCTACATTTAAAATGTAAGTACTTAGGAACAAGGTGATATATTTTATGTTAGCTGAACTTTTCTAAAATTCCAGTAAGAACTAAGAGATGGGGCCAGTGTTGTAACATAATGGATAAAGCCACTGCCTGTAACTCTGGCATCCCATACGGGCACTGGTTCCAGTTCCAGTTGTTCCATTTCTGATCCAGCCCTAGGCTAATGACCTAGGAAAAGCAGCAGAGGATGGCCCAAGTGCATGAGCCCCTGCCACCCTTGTAGGAGACCTGGGTGAAGCTCCTGGCTCCTGGCTTTGGAATGGCCCAGTCCTGGCTGTTGTGGTCATATGGGGAGTGACCAAGCAGATGGAAGATCTCTCTCTCACTCTCTCTGTATCTCTCACTCTCTGTGTAACTCTGACTTTCAAATATATAATAAATCTTTAAAAATAGAGGAAAGCATTTATTTAAAGTTGAAATACTTATAGTTATAAAATGCACTAAAGCAGTCCAGCAGAATAGTTTATTTTAAATGCAATATACTTCCATATATATATCAATATAATGAATATATAATCCATGTATGATTGATGATAATTGTATATTATATGTATATATACATATTCCTATTCTGGTGGATTAGTTTAACTTAATTGGATTGATAGCCTATGTTATTTTATTTATTTTAAATATTTATATATTTCTTTGAAAGGCAGAGTTAGAGAAAGAGAAAGAGAAGGAGAGAGAGAGAGAGAGAGAGAGCACTTCCATCTGCTGGTTCATTCCCCAAATGGCTGCAATGACTGGAGCTGGGCGGATCTGAAGCCAGGAGCCAGGAACTCCCTCCAAGTCTCTTGTGTGAGTTGCAGAGACCCAAGTACTTGTGCCATCTTCTGCTTTCCCAGGAGCATTAGCAGGGAGCTGGAATTGAAGTGGAGCAGCCGGGATTCACACTGGTGCTCATATGGGATGCCGAGTTGCAGGCAGTAGCTTAACACACTGCACCACAATGTTGGCCCCCATATATATATATATATATATATATATATATATATATATATAATGTATATAGGATATACATTTCTTTCTTCTTCACAAAAATTTTGAGAAATCATTTCTGGTTAATATGTTTTAATTAGCAGTTTAATGTAACCATTTCCTATGTAGATAAAATATTTGAGTTAAATTCTCAGTTATTCTGAGTTCAGCAGAACCTCAGTTTACATATCCTCATTTGCAAAGGGTCCTGTGGCTTACCTCATCAGCTTCCTTTGATAGGTGGATACTGGTGGATATATGAGCTGTTTAACAATGGTCAAGCTAAGGGCTTGATAGGCTAAAGAGAAGTCCAGAATTCTTGTACTTATGGTTTTTCTTGGTTGTTAAATATTCTGAAGGAGGGCAGAGATAGAAATCATTAAAAAAGTTAACACTGAGGTACATGAAACTATGATTATTACAGCATTTTATCTAGTGAATCCTTTATTAGCCCAACATCTGATTCTTTGTCTATTCCATCTGATATAATAGATACAGATACATCTGTATTAAATCCCCATATAGGATTTAAAGTGATAAGAAAATAAATGTGATTTGGTGTACACCCAGCATGTAAGGCTGGGAACTTTGGGGAAGGATACAAAGTCTCTTTAAGGCTATTGATAAAGTGATAAAGCAGAATGGTTAACACTACTTCCCAAGGAGTCTACATTGCTGACTGAAAAACTCCCCTGTGCCTTAGTTATCAAGGATAAAGGAGGAAAAGTTTTCCATGTGTGTGAGTGTGGGTGTTTATGTTTTTTTTTTTTTTTTGAATTGTGGGGAGTAGTATGTGCCTTTGTTTTCCAGCTTCATGTAGTACTAGTGGGTAGAATTATTGTGGGGAAAGCAGAGTCCAAACCAAAGAAACCAACAAAACTAGGACCAAACCAAAATATCACAGATTTTTCCAAGTGCTCCAAAATATGACTATAATTATGCAAAGTCAAATCATATGCATACAGAATCACTGTCTGTGAAACCATCATAAAACAGTAATAGCCTCTAGGTACTTGGAAAGCATGTCTTATTAAAAGACTCCCCTTTTAATTACTCCTTTTTGTTAAAAATACACTATTGACTCACTGATGCTTTTAGAAACTTTTTCTATCTTGATGAACTTGAGTTACTCCATCACTGCAGATTTAATTACCTTTGAACTAATTAGATACATTAAAAAATGCCTCAAAAAGGCTAGCAAACATTTTAAGTATATTTAAGAACAAAAGGGATTGAAATTTGGTCATGCTAATGTGCATGATACAAAGGTATTCGGTATATAATTATTGCTGATGAAGAGTAAAAGGAAAATTGGTTAAATTCCCAGAACTCTGTAAAAATGACTGCACATTTAAATATTGTAGATTAAACTTCAGATACTGAAAGATATTAGTATCTTCGATCATTATAGTCACAAATCCACCTATAGTCAACAAGTCATTGAATTTCCCCTTGTGTTTTATCAATAACAGTATTTAAGTTTCGGTTTTCTAGAACCTAGATTTACTTGTCTATAAAATAAAGATAATATTATCTCATTAGAACCAAGAGAGTACAAGCTTAGATACATGAGACTGTCTTATAAAATCTAAAATTGTTATGAGCTTCAGTAGAATTGAGGAAAAGAATCTTATGTTAAATTTTTCTAGCAGTGGAAAATGCAAAAGGTCAGCCTATGTAACTCAGGAAGATGTAATAGTTGCTTGAACATCAGATTAAGTATATTACATGTTGGTATAATACAACTGAGAACATAGGATTTAATAAAATGACTTTACTAAAACTCTACCAGTGAGTCTGGCAAAGAAGCATCAGCCATTTCTCCCCTCTTTACCTACCCCTCTCCATCTTTCCACCTGGATTTCAGTTAATCAATGTTATTTACAATATATAACATTTAAAATTGATTTTTAATCAAATCTTTGAAAAGTGACTGCATAGACCCAGCAAACTATTTTTAAGCATACAATTTGGATAGAAGCATTATATGATTATGAGGTTGAAGATAATGATGAGATATGGGTAAATTCATCCAGAAGGTTTTCTAAGACATCAGACTTCCTGAATAACACTAAAGAGACTTGATCAATGGTCCCCAAATGATTTTGTTTCTGGAAAGATCACTCAAGCTTCCTTGGCACATTTCTCTTCTCAGAGTCATTAATGAGCCATTACACGAAATGACACAGCTTTAATCACACATTTCCATTTAGCCCTTGACCAGTGGAAATGATTACCCTGGGCTTTGCATCTGGGACATCAGCATATTCCGTGTCTCTACTATTTTTCATTAATGTTACAATTTAGGCCCTTATTGCACCTTTATTGAGATAAGGAGTATTGAGCTTCAAATACCTTGTTTTCATTGTGGTCTGCAGTACTGACGGCCAGGGGAACTGGATTCTTCTTCTGTGTTTTGCTGTTCTTCTTGGCCTTTTTGTACAGCACAGGTTCCAAATATTTATTTAACTTATTTCTTGATTAATGAGTATGACTTGTAAATCCAATTGTTCCAACACAGAGAGAATGCTTTGAAAAACAATGGGTAGAGGTCTGATGTCAATATATTTAGAGGAAAAAATATGCATGTAAAATATCCATATCTCTGTGTGTTAGCCACAAATTATATATGTTCTCATGTGTACAAATATATACAATTGTCAATATGCTAACTGATGTGGAAACTGTTGTTGGTACATATTCTTAAAAATTGCATTTGGCTTTGGAATGTCTTGTGGACATTAATTCTGATCTCTGTGATTCTTCAGTTACTCTGTGATTATTTACATCGTAGAGTGAAAACTGACAGCAAGAATTTTTTTTTTTTTAACTTTTATTTAATGAATAGAAATTTCCAAAGTATAGCCCATGGGTTACAATGGCTTCCCCCCTCCCATAACTTCCCTCCCGCCCGCAATCCTCCCCCTTCCCGCTCCCTTTCCCCTTCCATTCATGTAAAGATTCATTTTCAATTCTCTTTGTATACAGAAGATCAGTTTAGTATATATTAGGTAAAGATTTCAACATTTTGCCCATATAGCAACACAAAGTGAAAAAACTACCATTGGATTACTAATTATAGCATTAAATAGCAATGTACAGCACATTAAAGACAGAGATCCTACATAATTTTTTTTTTCAAATTAATTAATTTTCTATGCCATTTCCATTTTAACACCAGGTTGTTTTTTTTTTCATTTCCAATTCCCTTTATATACAGAAGATCACTTCAGTATATAATTAGTAAAGACCTCATCAGTTTGTGCCCACACAGAAACGCAAAGTATAAAAATACTGTTTCAGTACTAGTTATAGCATCACTTCGCTTTAGACGACACATTAGGGACAGATCCCACATGGGGTGTAAGTACACAGTGACTCCTGTTGCTGATTTAACAATTTGACACTCCTGTTCATGGCGTCAGTAATCTCCCTAGGCTCTAGTCATGAGTTGCCAGGGCTATGGAAGCCTTTAGAGTTCGCTGACTTCGATCTTATTCCGATAGGGTCATAGTCAAAGTGGAAGTTCTCTCCTCCCTTCGGAGAAGGGTACCTCCTTCTTTGATGGCCCCGTTCTTTCCACTGGGATCTCACTCACAGAGATCATTCATTTAGGTCTTTTTTTTTTTTTTCCATGATATCTTGGCTTTCCATGCCTGCTATACTCTCATGGGCTCTTCAGCCAGATCTGAATGCCTTGAGGGCTGATTCTGAGGCCGGAGTGTTGTTTAGGACATCTGCCATCCTATGAGTCTGCTGTGTATCCCACTTCCCATGTTGGATCTTTCTCTCCCTTTTTGATTCTATCAGTTAGTATTAGCAGATACTTGTCTTGTTTGTGTGATCTCTTTGACTCTTAGACCTATCAGAACTATTAATTGTGAGCTGAAATTGATCACTTGGACTAGTGCGATGGCATTGGTACCAGTCCCAAAGAGAAAAATATCATTTGTTTTCCCTGATCGGTGACAACTGAGCGCCAAAGGGGAAACCTGTTAAGTGAAATGGACACTATAAGCAACAATGAACTGATCAGCTCCTGTCCTGACTTTAGATGTACAATGTAATACTTTATCCTTTTTAGTATTTGTTGTTGTTGTTGTTGTTCTAGTACTATTGGTTGAACTCAGTAATTAACACACAATTATTCTTAGGTGTTTAAATTTTAACTGAAAAGTGATCCCTGTTAAATCTAAGAGTGGAAAAAGAGAGGGAGGAGACGAACAATTTGGAACATGCTCAATCTGACTGGCCGCAAATGGTGGAGTTAGAAATGTGCCAGGGGATTCCAACACAATCCCATCAAGATGGCATGTACCAATGACAGCAAGAATTTGTAGCCTAGAAGCATTTTTCTTGGCAAAGGTGAAAAGTAGTCATTTAAATTTCCATAGATAATTATTCACTTACAGATAATTGAATCTTTTCTGTAAGTCATTTAGAGATACAAGTGATAATGTCACTGCCACAAGATTTTATTTTTCAGTTTCTACTTCAGTCCTAAAGATGAGATAGTTAAGTGATACTGATTGATTTTTATTTCATTTAATATTTGTCTTTTAAGGCATCAATAGATATTTTTTGTTGTTGTTGCCAAAAGGAAGTCAGTTTGTGGTGCATGTACTATTTTTTCAGATGCATAGATCCTGACTAGTTGTTAGGACCAAAGTGTACCATGGTTATATTAAAAATAACCCATAACCCACATAGAACTATCTGAAGGCTTAATACTGCGCTATTCTGTGCATCTTAGAAAAGCCAAATTCTTCACAGAAAGAAGTTAGATCATCAGTTAAAGCAAATTAAGCTAAATAACAGATGGCAACTGCTGTTCCTCAGATTCTTGGAATCATACTCATTTGAAGCTCCGAGAGACCTGTCCATTCCATCTGTAGATCAGGTGGCATTTTATTGTTTTAAAGAAGAGAGCAGGTATGTGTTATAAATATTGTAACTAAAAATACTAAGGATTAGCGGAACTTCCAATGCAGCTCAGAGGGAGGGTACTTGGCTCATCTCTCTATCAAGTCATGCCTCCGGCCTGGCCTGTTACAGCATCATTTTCTGTTTATAGAGGCTGAGCTGTCTTGCTAATCATGGATTTGAATGTGAGAGCTGAGGACAAAGAAAGACATCCTTTAGTATGGAAGGTGGAGTGACAGCCCAGTCATCCCCTTTGTCTGCTGTCCGGATCTTGAATTCCTGCTGTCTCCTGCAATGGGATTTAAATTTATTTAAAACATTTGACCCTGTCAAATGATTTTTCACTTTACATGTTCAAAGTTATGAAACCAGCATTGAGCGATTGCATTTTAAGCTCCTGTGCATGGTTGGAGAGTTTAAAACATCATCAGAAAGGGAACATAGCCACCTCATTTGACATAAAATTTCTTGTATGAGCTTTGGATTCTCCTAGCTATGTTCTTCTTTATTTATATTATTCTCTATTGTTTTCACTAAAATGTTTCTACAGATTTTAATATGCCATTGATCAAATCAATATATTACAGCCATTCTAGGTAGATACAATGCCCAGTATATTTAAATTTTTTTTATCTTTGAGTTCATCAAGGACAGCAGAATATGGTTGTGGGATGTGTGCTCTGCCCAAGAGCATGGGGATGTGGGACTCGTAGGGGCTTGACTCCAGCCTCTCCTTTACCTGACTCTGGTGGGTGGTCACCTTCACCCAAAGGTACTGTCTTCTAATTCATACACTCCCATCTGATGGGCTGGTGGCTGGTATTAAGTGAATTAACTTTAGGCAGGCACCACAGCTCACTTGGTTAATCCTCTGCCTGAGACGCTGGCACCCCGGGTTCTAGTCCCAGTTGGGGCGCCGGATTCTGTCCCGGTTGCTCTTCTTCCAGTCCAGCTCTCTGCTGTGGATCGGGAAGGCAATGGAGGATGGCCCAAGTGCTTGGGCCCTGTACCCCATGGGAGACCATGAGGAGGTGCCTGGCTCCTGGCTTAGGATCGGCGCAGCGCACCGGCCGCAGTGGCCATTTGGGGGGTGAACCAACGGAAGGAAGACCTTTCTCTCTGTCTCTCTCTCTCACTGTCTAACTCTGCCTGTCAAAAAAAAAAATGTTAAAAAAATGAGTGAACTTTAGATTTCAAGTGACCAGTAAGAAACTCAATCTAAAGAGCAGAGATAGGACTTGGAGAATAAGAACTCAGAGAAGATCTAATAAATATCAGATGGCAACTAATCCACTGGCCTAATGGTTCAGACCACACAAGAAAATGGAAAGAATCCATGAATAGAAGAATTATAAGCCACATGGTTGGTACATAAACGTCAGTCTCCTCTTTGTGCCAGCCTCTCTCCTCCCCTCCTTCTCTCCCCACACCTCCTTTCCGACATCTGTCTTCCAAGGACTCCCTTTTCTTGAGCCCGGTGCTCTCCTGCTGAATTGTTTTCTTACCCGACCTGAGGCCTGCACATTGATTTTAGATGCTATCAGATGCTTTCTGTTTTATCACCTCCTTGTCCTCTGTAGTTCTCTTTTCTAAACTGTTATGCAGATCAGCTCAACGGACAAGGGCTCGTTCCTTTGCTGCTGCTGGAAGGCTGGACCCAGCTGGAAAAATATCATCGTGTTGATTTTTTCCAGTGTGCATTTATGAGCATCACCTCAGCTGGGCCCTCATTCCTGCTTAGCAACCATTCTACTAGGTGCCTCTTCACCTCTCAATCCATATCCCATGGTGGCTGTTACAGTCCTTCTAGAACTTTCATGCAAGCTCCCAATTCCATTGCATACACTCTATACAGAAGGCTTTACCTCCTACATGCCAGAGAAAACAAAAGGCCTCGGGTATGTGAGCTGTCCATTTCACCTTCCCCCTCCTGTCATCTCCAGTCTTTCCAGTCATTCCAGTTCCTCTGTGAGGAGGACTGCAGCTGGACACCCAACTGTGTTTCTGAGTCTGTTTCCTCCCCTTGGGGTCTAGCAGTTGTTCTCTGTCTTTAATTCATGTAATGTTCCTCTCTCCCCCCCCCACCTTCCAACTGAGAGACTCCCACCCCCTGCATCTGAGTGAAGTTTCCTACAGAATAAGAATCAGGTATTTCAGAATGGCGTACTAGCCACTGTTTCCAACGTGCTGACAGCTTTTGTGCATCTTGATATTTATAAGAAGCCATTGCCCCCTGCTGAATACACTTGATGTGCCTACCATTTCCTCTGGGAAATTATTACTGGCTTTCCCATTTCAGCTCTCGGGTCACCCCGTCTGTGAAGCCCTAACCCACCTTCCCGACTGCTGAGCAAGAGTGACTTCTCTCTCATCTGTGTCAACACGATGGCTCTTTTGTCACTCTTCACGATGTTATTACTATTTAAGTCTGTGTCTGCTGCTGCAGGATGTTCGCTTTAGGACAAAGATCCTGACCTATTCATCCTTACAGTCTCCAGATTCCAAAAGTGCTTGATGTTTAATGGAAACCCCTTACATGTTGAATTGTTTCCTGTTAAATGCATTAATATCACAATGTGCATATTTGCATTTGTAAATACTACGTATTGGAGGAATAGTATGACACCCCTCCCCCAATTTTAGAGGAAATGCAGCAAATCATTGAAAATGTACTGGAAAGCCATTATCACCCTATGAAATAGGTACTGTTTTATATGAATGCCAATAATTAGGATAATTCGAACATTCTATAATAATTATGCTTTTGGCTCATCTAAATTAATGAGTTATTCATGTCACAATTGATTTTTTCAATCATTCTTAAGTACTATAGCAATTTAAATTTTATCTGATAATATTAAATGGCACACATACATGGAAATTTCTAAAAATCATTAAAAAATACAAACCCAGAACTTAAAACAAATTTACTGAAAACATTCTTCCTTATTTTGGTGTCTAAGTATAAGAGAGATGGCAGTCACTATAAATTAGTGTCTATGAAATTTTCACAGAAGGCATGCCATTAGTATCATAAGTTTTGAAAATCACACACAAATGCCACTGACACAGTGTGTGTGCATTTCTCAGGGATGTGCATGTGTAAGCACAAAAAAATGGTGATAATAGAAATGATGGTGGTTGTCTAGATGATCATCTTGAAAGAAAAAAATAAACCACAAAAGATTTAATGTCATCTCCAAGGTAGTGTATTCGTTCATTTTCACCCAATGAATATTTATTGAGTTATGAATATTAGACACTGTGCTGTGTCTGGAGGACAGGAAGTTAAATAGACAGGGTCAAGAATCCTGCCATCGAGTCAAGAGATGGATGTATAAACACTTCAGGACCGTGGCTCTTGGACTAAATCACATCCTTCATTCAGGTAGTCAACATTAGGATAATTCTGGCTGCTGTAACAAATTGACCAAAAGAAAAGGACAGATGCTCAACCACAGATAAAGTTTATTTATCAGCTGGAAATGGGAGGAGATAAGGCAAAGATCCCTGTTCTTCCTGAGATTTGAGGTGCCAGGCTGATGAAAGCTGTAGAGTTTCTCTCTGTTGGTGTCCAAGGTCTCCATGCGGTTAGCCAGAATGGGATGAAAGCATGGAGGAGATGGTACGGGCCAGCTCTGGAAGCAGAGTGTTGTCCATCTGCTACATTCCACTGGCTGGAACCCCATCCATACCCACAACCCAGCTGCACACTAGGAGATTAGAAATGTCATCTAAGATAGTGACCAAGAAAAAGAGAAAGACTACGATATTACTGCCCTGTTAAAATATCCATCGCCCCCCTAAGTACAGTATCAGTGTCTCTCCAATCAGCTTCTATGTATCCCTGGGTTTTCCTTGTCATAGCATTGTCAAATGATTTCTACATTGTCTCTTTATGTTGTCTCATTTCCCTCTAGACTATAAACTCCTTAAGGTAGATATTGCCAAGCTTACTTTTATTTGTATTTCTAAGAGCACATTTCTTAGGAGAGAGTAGGCACTTTTAAAATGTTGATGCTAAACTCTTAGTTTTCTCTATTTTTTTTTTGAGACTTATTTGAGAGAGAGAGAGAGAGAATAATTAGTGAGAAAAAGAATCTGCTGATATACTACCTAAATGGTACAAGAGCCCAGTAAAGGCCAGGGAAAATCCAGGAGTTAGTAACTCCATCCTGGTCTCCCACAAGGGTGTCAGGGACCCAAATACTTGGGCCATTGTCTGCTACCTTCCCAGACACATGAGCAGAAAGCTGGATCAGAAGCAGAGCCTCCAGAATTTGAACTGGTGCTCTAATATGTGGTGCCAGTGTTGCAAGTCACAGCTTAAACTGCTAAGCCACAAAACACCCACTGCCCCAGTCTTCTCTTGTTTGTCTTTATTCACTCCAGCTCTTTGGACTATGTTTCTGTGCATACCAGCTCACTGAAACTTGCTAAGTTAGCAGTATACTAAATACAAATACAGAAAGTACTCTCTGAGCGCCATCTTTTTGACTTCACATATTGGCACTTAGCACTTCATTTTGACACTCTTCAAGGTTTGCCTCTGAGTTTTCAACTTCATCTTCTTGATTCTTAGGTAGACTCCTTTTCTGTAAAGTTGTTGTGTATAAAGGAGAGCTATTGGGTGTTAAGAGCTTGCAATCTCAAAGAGAAAGGGAGGTCTACATTTGTTATGACCGAAAGTCTGTTTACCCTACTAGAGAGGAAACATTGGATATTGGAGTCAGTGTGGAGTTGAGGGGGAAGGGGATGAGAGAGAGTGAGAGAGACAGACAGGCAGACACAGAAAGCTACTCAGGAATAGTGAGAAGAAAACAGATAGCAATAACAGAAAGAGGGAATAGAGCAAGAGAGGAAGCAGAGAGACATGGGAACCCAATGCAGGAAGCTGAGCTGCACCCATGGAGAATTAGAGACTGAGAGACCAGAAAGAGAAATCATAATCAAGGAAGTAGGAAGGTACAAATGGGATTAGCTATGAAAAGAAGCAATAATTCTATAATTCTTCATGAAAGAGGAAAATAGAATTAAAAAAAAAAACACTTATTTTTGCTTACCAAGAACCACTCTTGACATGCTACACAAAATTTCTTCACTAAGGTGGTCATGTAGAGGCAGAAATCTGAATGACGCCGCTGCATGAGATGAAGCGTGTGAATAGAAAAGTGGGCAAAGATGCTAGAGAAGATCATTAGTCACAGAGTGAATCCTACAAAATTACTACCTCTGTGCTTCTTTGCACTTTGAGGAGGATGAAGTTCGTTGGTAGAAGTGCCTCATTCATTACTGAAATCTTTTCTTTTGATATATGTGGTAAGAGATAGGGAATAGAAGCAGAGTCAGCTACTGCGTCCATAGCACACAAACTTATCCTGTATTGCTCAGAGACCTTCACTTCTTTATTAGAAGACTAACTATATTCACTGATTTTTGTTCTGAAACAGGTGTGAAATTTTGGGATTGGAGGCAGCATATTACTGCTTAAGTCAGTAACTGCATCAGTGACCCATGGCCCCTTCTCTTTTTTGGGCAGTGCTACAAAGGCCAGATGTTAGCCAGAAATATAAAGGGGATTTTGCACCAGCTGGAAGAAGTTAGGAATCTCAGGGTCATACAGGAACTACTAAACAGTTGCCAAGGAGATGAAGAGAGAGAGAGAGAGAGAGAGAAAGAGAGCGAGAGAGAGAGCGAGCTTTAATCACCCTAAAACAAACACGTTCTTAGGGGAAGAGAAAATAAAGGTCCCTATTTCACAATCCTTTGGAATGTGAATAGATGGCTTGGGTTTCACTTACTTTGAAATATGAATACATTTCTCTGTGGAGGTTTCCCTTCACTCTACCTTCCAAGACTTGTCCTTAAATTAAGTTCAGTGTTCTTTGCTGGGAGCTCTAACAGTGCAGAAACATTAAAATATCTATTAGATATATGCTATTAATAGCATTAATAATTTAAATTTCAGCCTTACGGAGAACTACTGACATTTCCAGATTCAAATAACATTGTTGAGGCCAGTGTTATGGCACAATGGGTTAAGTTGCCACTTGCGATGCTGATATCCCATATGAGCACCAGTTCAAGTCCCAGATGCTCCACTTCTAGTCCATCTCCCTGCCAATGTGCCTAGGAAAGTAGCAGAACATGTTCCAAATAGTTGGGTCCCTGCCACCAACGTGGGAGGCCAGGATAGAGTTTCAGGCTCCTGGTTTCACCCTGGCCTTTGCCCTGGCTGTTGCAGCCATTTGGTTAGTGAACCAGGAGATCGAAGATTTCTCTCTGTCTCTCTCATTCTCTCCCTCCCTCTCGATAACTTTGCCTTTCAAATAAATTAAATAAATATTAAAATGATGTTATAAAATTGCTATTTAAAAATAATTTGAAAATAATTGTGTTATAAAACCATGCTTGCTCTAACAATACCAAGAGCTTTTAATATCTTAATTAAGCCAATGTATAAGTGCACACACTACAGCCAGATAAATGCTTGTTATGTGTGTAGAAATAAAAATTATCCTCTTTAATCACACTGAAAAATGGATCAATAATTTGGCACCTCTTCACAGAAATATCACTAGCACCTGTTATATGCGGTCAAGAAGTATTTATTAGTGTTTAGTTTGGTGAACAATATGTTTGAAATTCTATGTTATTGTCACTCTGATTTTCTAACAGGCTTAGAATCTGGTAAATGCTTTCCCTGCCAGAGGAACTTTGCTGACACAGAAAGGTTTTTTTTTTTTTTTTCTTGAAGCATAATACATCTTAGGAGAATTGCAAATATGGACATTAATAAAATATTAAAAAGCGCAGTCATTCTTTACTTTTACCTCATGTGTACTTCCTTTTACTGCAGCAATTTTCCATCAAGTCAGGAAGCACATCTATTTCACCCTAACTCATTCAATTTAATAAGTCTTTTTTTAGTACCTAGTATGTCCCAGGTGCTATGCTGGACGTGAGAGTTACTGTTGTGAGCAAACATGGACATAATTCTCATTTTCTGAATTTTGGCCTAGTATATGAGTTATATGTACTTAGGATATGCCCTATCATATTCTAACAAAGAGACAAAAAATACAGTGGCTTGAACACTTCTCTCTTCCATTAAAGTCTGAGCTGCTGCATGATTCCAGGCATAGGGCAATTCTGCTTCATAGAGACACAAAAGTCTAGACAGTGTTGTACTTGCCTACATGGCCACTGTCACTAAGGTTACATTCCAGTCTGTGGGAAGAAGAAAAAGGCAAGTGGTGAGCAAGCATTCCCTCTACAAACACATGACCTAGAATATGAATAATTCTCTTCTTTCCTTTCTACTGTACTGAACCTATCTACCTGCATGCAAAGCTGGGAAACATGTCTGCTGAATGCCATATGCTTATGTAAAACAGAGAAGTTTCTTATAACTGGGAAGAGGAAAGGGATGAATCTGGGGAGACCCTCTTAGTCTCTGATATATTTAATCTTTGATTTATGAATCTGGTAACTGATGCCAATCCGTCTTCTTGTCCATGAGATGTTGACTTGTGGGCCTGGCTTCAAGTTAGAGTGGGTTTATTTATTTTTGTTCACATACAGATTTTTTTTTTTGGGGTACGCAATATATTAGCTACCACAAATTAGAGAAAGCATGTTGCAAAAGACAGGATGCATTCTTTTTTGTGGCTGAATAGTATTCCATTGTGTGTAGTTACCACATTCCTTTATTCATTTGTCTGTTGATGGACACCTGGGTTGATTTCATACCTTAGCTATTGTGAATTACGCTGCTATAAACATGGAGGAACAGATAACTCTTTCCTGTGCTGATTTCACATTGCTGATTCATTTGTGTAAATTCCCAAGAGTGGGATGCCTAGGGCATATGGTAGATCTATTTTCAGATTTCTGAGGAATCTCCATGTTGTCTCCCACAATGGTCATACTAGTTTACATTCCCACCAACAGTGTATTAGGGTGCCCTTTTCTCCACATGCTGACCAGTATTTGTTATTTTTTGATTTTTGAATGATAGCCATACTCACTGGGATGAGGTAAAATCACAGTGTGGTTTTTATTTTCATTTCCCTGTTGGATAGTCCTCTTAAGCACTTTTTTCATATGTCTGTTGACAATTTGAATTTCATCCTTTGAAAAATGCCACTTCAATCATTTGCCCATTTCCTAGCTGGCTTGTTTGTTTTGTTGTTGAATTTCTCGAGCTCCTTACATGTCCTGGATATTAATCCTTTATGGGATGCTTGATTTCCAAATACTCTCTCCCATTCTGTCAGTTGCATCTTCACTTTGTTTAGTGTTTCATTTGCTGTGTAGAAGTTTCTTAGCTTGATATAATCCCATTTGTATATTTTTGCTTTATTGTCAGTGCATCTGGGGTTTTATCCAAGAAGTCTTTGCCTATGCCAATGGCTTGTGGTGTTTCCCCTGTATTTTCCATCAGATCATAGATTGAGATCCTTGATCCATTGTGAACTTATTTTTGTGTAGGGCATAAGGTAGGGGTCTTGTTTCATACTTCTGTATGCGGAAATCTAACTTTCCCCATTTGTTGGGAGACTGTCCTTTCTCCAGTGAATGATTTTAGCTCTTGTTATCAAAGATTAGTTGGTTGTAGATGAAGGATTAATTTCTGGAATTACTATTCTGTTTCATTGGCCCACATGTTTATTTTTGTGCTAGTATCAATGTATATTGATTATAACTCCCTGTAGTATGTCTTGAAATCTGGCTTTGTTTTCTGTTGTTAAAGTTTGCTTTAGCTATTGAGGGGCTTCTTGTGTTTCCATATGAATTTTAGGATAATTTTTTTCTGGATATAAGAATGTCCTTGGTATTTTGATTGGGATCACACTAAACCTGTAAATCACTTTGGGTAGTATGGAGATTTAGATTATATTAATTCTTTTCATCCATGACTGTATAAGGTTTTTAAATTTTTTTGTCTTCTTCTATTTCTTAATGTTTTGTAATTTTCATTTTAAAGGACTTTCATATTCTCTGTTTAATTTATTCCATGGTATTTAACCTTTTTTTTTTTTTAGTTATTGTGAATTGTACTGGTCTTACCAGTTATTTCTCAGCTATGGCATTATTTATTTCTGTACTAATTTTTATTATTTCTTTCCTCATACTGATTTGGGGTTTGGTTTGTTTTTGTTTTTTTCTAAGTCCTTGAAATATATTGTTAGATCATTTTATTGATACCTTTCCATTTTTTTTGATGTAGTAACTAATTGCTATAAACTTTCCTAATAACACTGCTTTTGGTATATATCCCATTAGTTTTGATATGTTGTGTTGTCATCTTCACTCATTTCAAGAACTTTTTTGATTTTCCTTTTGATTTCTTCTATGACTCACTGTTCATTCAGGAACATGTTTTTCAGACACCATGAGTTTGAATGTTTTCTAGAGTTTTTATGTTGTTAATTTCCAGCTTCCTTCCATTGTGGTCAAAAAAGATAATGGTATGATTCAAATTATTTTAATTCATTGAAACTTGTTTAAGGCCTACTATATGGTCTATCCTAGACAATGCTCCATTCACTGTTGAAAAGAATGTGTATTCTGCAGCTGTGGGATGGAATGTTCTGCAGATATCAATTAGATCCATTTGGTCAATAGTGTAGAATAACTCTGTTGTTTCCTTGTTAATTTTTGTCTAGTTGACCTGTCCATTGATGAAAGTGGCATATTGAAGTCTCCCAATTATTATTGTGTTGGAGCATATGTCTTCCTTTAGATCCATTAACATTGTTTTGAATAGCTGGGTGCCCCATCATTGGGTGTGTATACATTTACTGTAGTCCTATCTTCCTGTTGAATTGATCCTTTAATCATTACATAATGTTCTTCTTTATCTCTCTTACCAGTTTTTGTCTTAACGTCTATTTTGTCTGATATTAAGATAGCAACTCCGGCTTGTTTTTTTTTTTTTTTCCATTTGCATGGAATATGTTTTTCCATCCTTTCACTTTCAGTCTGTGTGTATCTTTGTTGGTAATATGTGCTTCTTGTAGGCAACAAATAGATGACTCTTGTTTTTTAAACTATTCAGCAGTCAGTGTATTTTAATTAGAGAATTTATTCATTTACATTAAGGATATTATTGATAAATATTGACTTTGTACTGCTATTTTCTGCAAATATTCCTTTCATTGTTTTGGATCTCCTTTGTACTATTACTAGAAGGCTTTCTGCCTTCACATTCTATCATAATGCTGCCTATCTTTTCCTGTTTTCATGTATAGTACATCGTTAAGTGTTATTTGTCATGCTGCCTGGGTGGTGACAAATTCTTTTAATTTTTGTTTGTCTTAAAAGGTCTTTATATCACCTTAGTTTATAAATGAGAGCCCCACTGGGTACAGTATTCTGTATTGAAGTGTGATTTTCATATTTCTTCAGCATTGTAACTTGAGTTAATTTTATCACTCACCTGAAAATCAATCTTGAGTTAGGATCTCCTGGTTTGGCACTATATAATCACCATATTTACCAGCTGAATAATGTAGGTAGTTTACTTATAATCTCTGGTCCTCATTTTCAGTGTTAACAAAAAGAGCATAAAAAGATCCCAGAGCAACAATTAGGTGTATAATATATTTTTAGTTCTGTACATTCCCCTCTTTCACTATGAGAAAAAGGTAGATTTTTCTCAAAATCTAAATGAGCTAGCAATTCTTTTTCATTTTTTTCCTCCTAAGAACATAAAAATCCTACAAATAATTTTGAGGAGACAATAGAATAATATTCAATGAAATAACTTATAATAACAAATACATAGTTCGCTATATGGTTTTTTGGTTGGAAATCTAGAATTTTGTTATTAGGCTTCCAGTAGTACTATTTATAGATTTATTTATGGATTTGTATCTGGTGGTTCTTCATAAGAATTACTTAATTCAGAGTCCTAAAAGAAAGGTAACCTTTTGGATTATCTGGATCATCAAAATGATGACATTTGTATTACTTTCTTGATAGTTTGTTTACGATGACTTCAAATTGCATTTTATCTCCTTCTCATGAGATAGTCAACATCCAGATAGGTGGGTTCCCTTGTCTTTGTCCCATGCCAGAAATTTCAGTTGACTTAAAATGAAGTGTATGCATTGGTTATCAAGGAGATCTGAATGAGTAAGTGTGAAAACTTCTGACTTGTGGTCTGTCAGACACATCTGACATTGACATAAATGATGTCTCCTTACTTATAACTTTCTCTCATTGGGGGCAGATGGAAGCTGTGACTTGCTTCTATTCAACAGAAGAATAGATAAGATAAATGGATGGTCTCTTCTTTATTTAATTATGTTATATAAGACCCCACTTTATAGACCGCATGGGAGATTTCTTCTTGTCTTTGAAGAAACAAATTTGTGTGCTGTAGAATGATTATAAGCCTATGACGTGGGGTGGCATCTAGGAACTGACAGCCAAAAAGCAAAAGGGACCTCAGTCCTACAACCACAGGGAACTTAATTCTGCCAACAGCCACGTGAACTTGGAAGGGAACCTTGAACCCTAGAAAGATCCTTCCGCATCTTGACTGCAGCCTTGTTGAAGTCTGAGCAAAAGGTCCAGCCAAATTGTGCATGAACTTCCCACTCCTCAAAACTCTGAGGTCATAAAAGTTTGCGATGTTAAGCTTTTGAATTTCTGGTAGCTTACTGTACAGCATAGAAACTAATACAAAGTCATCTCATTTACCTTCCTTGGGCTTTAGTTGTTCCTGATAAAGTGGATGAGATTCTTGGAAAGATGATGTATTGGAAATGTGTCAGACACACCTACACCCACATGCCTGAAAGGACTTTAGACAAGCTTATGTCTAATGGCTACTGAGTCTTTAATTTATTAGTAATAGTGTTAGTGTTTTGCATTATTAATTTTTGCTGCCATATGGAAATTCAATATTAACTTAAATTAAAAATTCATCTTTAAATGGGAGGATTCACTTAGTAACATAGAATGTGCTGAAGACAGAAATAAGCCTTGTTGAGCCGGTTTTCCAAGTCAGGCTGTGTGCCTGGTTTTGTCCTTTCTCTAACAATTAAAGTGGTTTTAGTCAATGAAACCATTTTGATGTAATCATATCTGGAGGGCTGGATGTGGGGCTGTCTGATGACTATAAATAATTAGAATGACTGAATCCATACTGAGAAGAATTAAAGGCATAATTGCTTTAGTATATAACAATTATAGGAAAGAAACTAAACTTTTTGTACAAATATTTTGTTTCTATCAATTGAGTGATTGTGGACTCTAACTTTCAACATAATTACATTTCAGCCTAACTCCTTCACTTAGTGGAGGTGTAATCTCAAGCTCCCAGAGCCTAATCTTCCTTATTTGCAAAATAAGTCTAATAGTACCTACACTGTAGGAAATATGAGGTCTAAATTTTATAATATGAGTGAAATGTAAAATACACTGCATGGTGCATACTGGATGCTTAATAAATTCCGATTCAATTTTTTGTTCTCTAGGCACAAACCACAGCCACCACCGCCACCCCCCATACACACACACACACAAATGTACATACCCACACACAGACACAGAAAGGGACAAGTGGAAATACTTTGATCTGGACCATATTGATATAGTCAGGATATTTCTAAATGTAAATTATGCTTATCTATTTTCATTACATGAGTAATGGCTAGACTCTAGCCATAGTTGTATGTCTGTGTCCATATGTATGTGCATATGTTTGTATGCTTGTGCATGTGTGCCTGTAAATTACAACCATTTGCAATCAGAATAAATATCCTTTAATTTCTCTTTATCAAGAGAATATAGATTTACTACCACCAAAAGTAGTAGTCCCACCTTCCTGACTTCTGTTGCTTTGGGAAATTTGGAACACCTGAATATTATTAGTTTTCTGATCAAGCTTAAGTAATAGACTTCAGGTAAGAAGTCTGTGTGTATGTGCAGTCTGGCAGTAAGGCAGTGGTATAGAGGGAAGGGAGTAGAAATTCTAATACAGTTTTGTAACATTAAACTATTAATTGCTATTAACTAAAGTGTAAGTTAGACAGTTTCAATCTAAAATCTATAATTCATTTTATTAACTACTTTTTGATTCAGTGACATGAATATACATCACTGGCTGGTTAGGTTAGTGGTTTATGAATTTGTAATTTATTATCACATTTTATATTCCTTGAAAATGCACTATGAAAGTGAATTGTTGAGCCAGCGCCGCGGCTCAATAGGCTAATCCTCTGCCTTGCGGCGCCAGCACACCAGGTTCTAGTCCCGGTCGGGGCACCGGATTCTGTCCTGGTTGCCCCTCTTCCAGGCCAGCTCTCTGCTGTGGCCGGGAAGGCAGTGGAGGATGGCCCAAGTGCTTGGGCCCTGCACCCCATGGGAGACCAGGAGAAGCACCTGGCTCCTGCCATCGGATCAGTGTGATGCTCTGGCCGCGGTGCGCCAGCCGCGGCGGCCATTGGAGGGTGAACCAACGGTAAAGGAAGACCTTTCTCTCTGTCTGTCTCTCTCACTATCCACTCTGCCTGTCCAAAAAAAAAAAAAAAAAAAAAAAAAGTGAATTGTTAATGAAACTAGAGCTGGATAGAGGTTAACTCCTGGGTGAGATGGAAGATATCTTCAAATATTTAAGTTACAAGTGTCAATAGATGAGTAAACTTACTCAGTGTGACTCCAGGGGATATGCGTAGAATTAACAGGAGTTAGATTTTTTGCGTTAGTGTCAGAATGAACTTGAGATATTTACTAATGAGCTGTGATTCTTATGAATATGTAAGCAGTTATTTACTGATAGGCTTCAAATAAAAGCTACATGGATGAAAGTTTCTTAAGGATGTTGTATTTTAGATAGAATTTTTCGTTTAGAAATGTTAAACGGATTCTCCTTTTCTCTTTGCATTCTAAGGTCCTGTAGTTTTTGTTACTGCAGAGTTGTTATTTATAAGCTTTCAGTGCTCTTGAGCTGAGAACCTGCTGCTGGAGGATTTCTAGGTAGTCTTGTGTTCAGATTTTGATTGGGAGGTCTTTTGTTTTTTAATCTATTTATCACATGTTAAGAAATAAACATTAGATGGAGTTCCACACAAGATATTTGGATTTATACCCAAAGTCTAAACCCTACCTTCTGCTAGGTATAGTGGATTCTTTTTTATTTTTTTAAGATTAATTTATTTTACTTGAAAGTTAGAGTTACACCAAGAAAGAAGGAGAGGCAGAGAAAGAGAGAGAGAGAGAGAGAGAGGTCTTCCATCTGCTGGTCTGCTCTCCAATTTGCCGCAATGGCCAGAGATGCGCCCATTTGAAGCCAGGAGCCAGGAGATTCCTCCAGGTATCCCATGTGGGTGCAGGGGCCCAAGGACTTGGGCCACCTTCAACTGCTTTCCTAGGGCATAGCAGAGAGCTGGATAGGAAGTGGAGCAGCCGGTACGCAAACCGGCACCCATATAGGATGCTGGCACGGCAGGCAGCGGCTTTGCCCACTACACCATAGTGCAGGCCCCAGGTATAGTGGATTCTTATATGTTAATTCCCATGAAGAAATTTCCTGCAACTCCAAATTATTCTTTAAAGATAAAACTGTAAGCACATTTATTTGAAAAATATCAAATAGTTTCATTCTAGGTATCAGTTGTACTGCATATACTGGTTTATTTGTAGGCATCTGAATATTAATGTTAGGGACAGGAAAATATATATTCTGATTGAGTCCTAAGTGTATAAAATTTTGGATGACCTTCTTTGAGAAAAATCACAAATATAAAATGACTAATGAAAGTGAATTACTTATTTAGCATGAAAAAATTTTATCACAAATTGACAAAAAGCTGATAATTACCTCCAAGTTATAAAATGCAGAAAAATAGTTTTATTAATTAGCTACCTACTTTTTAAAAAACTTTATTTATTTATTTGAAAGGCAGAGTATCAGCGATGGAGAGATAGAGAGAGAGAGAGAATCTTCCATCTACTGGTACATTCACCGAATATTTGCAACATCCAGGGCTGGGCCAGGCTGACGCCAGGATCCTGAAACTCCATCCGGGTCTCCCAAGTGAGTTCAGGGACCCAAGCATTTGGGTCATATTCTGCTGCTTTCCCAGCCATGGTA
Organism: Lepus europaeus; assembly: GCF_033115175.1. Lineage (NCBI taxonomy): Eukaryota > Metazoa > Chordata > Mammalia > Lagomorpha > Leporidae > Lepus > Lepus europaeus. The sequence continues at coordinate 93,393,518 of NC_084834.1, read as the reverse complement.
GCTGGGAGCCAGATCAGAAGTGGAGCAGCTGGGACAGGAACCATTGCTCATATGGGATGCCGGCATCAGACCTTAGCTCCCTACACCACAAGACCTGCCCTAATTAGCTATCTAATACCCCTCTTTAGTATATTTGTGACTGCGTATTCATGCTTAGAATTGTGAAATTTTGGGGAAAATTTTGTCTAGTTCGTTAATATACAGGCTGTCATATTTGAAAGAACTTGTCAATGATTGTTTGGCTTCATACATTTCAGAGTTTGTTTTTCCACCACACAGTGGAAAATTGTGGCTATTTTTAAAAAATAGACAACAAAATTAATAATTAATTTCACAGTGACAGTGTCAGACACCATTCATACTGTGATAGAACTTTTGGCCCTACTGCTCACTGTCATAAGGTTGGAAACCAAGTGGGTGGGCCCAGCGGCACCAGTATTCTTATAAATCATACTGACATTGGGAAAAGTTTCAATGATTTAAATAAATGACCATGAAGCATATAATAATGTACTGAGTGAAAATAAATCATGGGCGTGTGGCACAGCGGGTAAAACTGCCACCTGTGATACCAGCATCCTGTACAGGAGTTGGTTGGAGTCTCGGCTGCTCCACTTTCCATCCAGCTCCCTACCAATGTGTCTGAGAAAGCACTGGAAGATGGCCCAAGTGCTTGGACCCCTGCCACCCACCTGGGAGATCCAGATAAAGCTCCTGGCTCCTGGCTTCAGCCTGTAACTTTGCCTTTGAAATAAATAAATAAATCTAAAAACAAAGAAAATAAATACATTCCCAACTTGGTTTCTCCTTAGATATCAAAACAGATAGTTACTCCAAGTGTATCTGTTCAAGGGGAAACTGATGAAAGGAAGGTTGGAATGTGAAGAGATAGTGGTTTTAATGCTAAAACATTTAAATGTAAGCATCAAATATTAGTAGCCTATATAGTACTTTTTAATCCTTATACTATTTATAAATTAAAGGAATTAGAGTTGATTAGGTCAGATAATGAGAGAGGCAAATTTTGAATTTTATGACTATATTAATGTACTTTATATTAATGAACTTTATAACTTAAATGAATTTTTAAGGACTATCATAGTCAAGCTGTAGCTGCAAGAATTTTATTAGCTGTTATCCTGTGGTGCTAAGAAATATATGTGGTTAGATGCATTTCCCAATACAAAAAAAAAAAAATGTTCTGTTTGAGTTTTCTTTTCAGTAATCAATAAAAACAATATCAAATCATTTGAAGTGTAGCTAGTACGCGTCTCAGTATTTTAACTCAATATACATTTGTAATAAAGTTACAACACAATTGTATATAAGCTTTTAAATGTGTGAAAGATTATATAAGTTGGTTTTTAATTCGTTTGAGACCATTATGGATTAGAATGGTATCTCCTCTACTGAGTAGAAGCAGAATAGAGATGAGGTAACTTGGACTTAAATTCCACATGGGTGTTCCATTGAGATCATATTTGATGATGACTTTCTGATCTCATAATTTCAATTTCTTCCATTGCTCTTGTAAAATATTGTTGGTTACATTTTCCATGTTTGTGTTTCAAAGTCCTATTTCATAATTTAAATGTGATATTTTGATAGTTCATGTCAGCATTTATGTAAAATGCTATTTTTGCATTGTCTCATTAAATAACATGAATTAAGAATATTTACACACTTTTTAACATTAGCATTTTATGTTACTTGCTGACCTATAAACAGGATTTACGCTGAAACAATTGACTAATTGCATTTTTGGTGAAACATGCTGCCAGTAATTTGATCATAAACTAATGAGTCCTATTTTTTTTTTTAAATTCTATCTTGAAATTGCAATAAAGCTGTAGTTCATGATAGTAACTGGGGAAGAATTATTGGCCTTGTTGTAAAAATATAGTAAATAGTACAGATGCTAAGATAAATCCTTGGCTAAATAGATCTTTCCCTAACTGTGTTTTCAAAACTGATATATTAATTTTAAAATGCAGTATAAGTTTTATTAAATCCTGAAATTCAGTCTCGCATTGTTTAGTAATAATTATTCAAGTTTGTTTTTTCTGTATTTCTCCTTGACTCAAACTTTTTAATGTAAATTAGATATATAATTAAAAAAACATAAAAACAAAATAAGCAAAAACACCTTGAGTCTTGTACTTAGCGTTAAGTACATTTTTCAACTATGAAAATGAAGGTAAGCTAACTAACTCAATAGCTTGAAATTTGTGTTTCTGGAAAGAGTAATTAATGCATTTGATTTGATATTAGTGCCCTATTCTCAATACTTCTCCAACCTTTCCAGGATCTACAATCTACAATTGCCATGAATTCTGTTTCTGACTACACTCACATACTACTTCTTTTCCTCACTGTGTAACTTAAGTGTTTTGCCTCATATCATAATCTATCCTATATAAAAACTTTTACTATCTTCCTCATTTCTTTACTGAAAAACTCAAATGTTGGTTAAATATAACTCTCCAGTACTAGAATAGCTAAATGAGGTGAAGAAAGACATTCATATTGACTGGTCTCTCCCAATGCAAGATTAACAATACTAAGTGAGCCTTTGTCACTATCCAAGATCTCTAGGCCATTTACATTCTTACTGTCCCAGGTGATAATTTCACCATTTAAGTCTCTTGCAAAACCCCAACATTCTTGATATCTTCTCTTTCACCCAATGATCTTGCTTTCTATTTTACTACAAAATTACAAACTATCAGAAGTGAACATCCACAAGCTCCCCATCACCAACACACCTATACCCTGGCATCTGAGTTCATTTACTTACCTTCCCTGCTGATGCCATGCAGTGTTTTATTCTATGTAAGCCAACCTTACACTTGCAATCAGAACCCACTTCATTTCATCGTCTTTCTTACGTAGTTATTCTCTTTGCTAATCCCCATATTTTCTTAAAATAAAATCTTTCCATCACCATCAAATATTTTCTCTCCTCCTTTTTGAACAAATATTTTGATTTAATTCATCTTTCTTATATTCTTTTTTAAAAGATTTATTTATTTATTTGAAAGTCAGAGTTACACAGAGAGAGGAGAGGCAGAGAGAGAGAGAGAGAGAGAGAGGGAGAGAGAGGGAGAGAGAGAGGTCTTCCATCTGCTGGTTCACTCCCCAACTGGCTACAACGGCCGGAGCTGTGCCGATCCGAAGCCAGGAGCCAGGAGCCTCTTCTGAGTCTCCCATGCAGGGGCAGGGGCCCAAGGACTTGGGCCATCTTCTACTGCTTTCCCAGGCCATAGTAGAGAGCTGGATTGGAAGTGAAGCAGCTGGGTCCCAAACCGGCACCCATATGGGATTCCGGCTCTTCAGGCCAGGGCATTAACCCACTGCACCACAGCACCGGCCCCCATCTTTCTTACATTCTTCAATATGTTATAGTTCTTTAAGAATAAGAAATTTAACTCATAATTTTCTGTTTCTACCACATTAAATATCAAAACATTTTTGCCTGATTCTGTAACATATGATACCTTTTATTAACTTTAAATTTAATCTATGAAGTCTTATTTTATTCAAATAAAAATATCTAATAAGTAAAAAAGGAAAAAATAGGGAAGAAGATTAGTAAATTTTTGATGAATGAATGAAGAGATAAGTCATAACAATTTTATATGAACCTAATTTTAATAAATATTAGTTTAAGCTAAAAATAGATGCTATGTAAGCATTCCATTTCCATTATACTTAGGCAAAAGAGAGAATTTTAAAAATAATTTTTATTTATTTTAAAGGCAGAAGCACAAACACAAACTGAGAAAGAAAAGGAGAGAAGGAGAGAGAAATGTCTTATCTGCTAGTTTGGACCCCAAATACCTGAGCTGGCTATGTAGAATACCTGAGTCGGTTAGGCAGAAGCTAGGAAACAGGAACTCAATCCAGGTCTCCTGTATTGGTGACAGAGACTCAGGTAATTGATCCGTCACCTATTGCCTGCCAATGTGCTCTCTAGCAGGAAGCTAGAATTGGAATGAAGATGGGACTTGAACTCAGGCATTCCTATATGGAATGTTCATGTCCCAAGTGGTGTTTCAATTGCTTCCTCAAAGCACGCCCCAAGAATTTTTTTTTTTTTTATTTTTTTTAGATTTTTTTTTAACTTTTATTTAATGAATATAAATTTCCAGTGTACAGCTTATGGATTACAATGGCTTCCCCCTCCCATAACTTCCCTCCCACCCACAACCCTCCCCTCTCCCACTCCCTCTCCCCTTCTATTTGCATCAAGATTCATTTTCAATTCTCTTTATATACAGAAGATCAATTTAGTATAAAGATTTCAACAGTTTGCACCCACACAGAAACACAAAGTGAAACATACTGTTTGAGTACTAGTTATAGCATTAAATCACAATGTACAGCACATTAAGGACAGAGATCCCACATGAGGAGCAAGTGCACAGTGGCTCCTGTTGTTGACCCAACAAATTGACATTCTAGTTTATGGCGCCAGTAACCATCCTAGGCTGTCGTCATGAGTTGCCAAGGATATGGAAGCCTTCCAAGTTTGCCGACTCTGATCATATTTAGACAAGGTCATAAAAGACAGAGTGAGGATAGTAACCAGTGATCCTAAGAGTGGCATTTACCAGGTTTGAACAATTATACAGCATTAAGTGGGGAAGAGGACCATCAGTACACCCAGGTTGGGAGTAGAGCCATTGGTGGTAGAGTAGAGGTTATGATTACAAAGGAATGAGGCCCAAGTGCACTAGACAGGGTCTAGAACAAAGGACAGAGTCATTATTAGAGGAGCTAAGAAAGGTGCTGTCTAAGCTACAATTAATTTTTCTGATTGAGAGGCAAAAAGAACATGATAGAAGGGGCTTGATAATAATCTGGTGGGCTTTAGGCCTTGTAAGTTAAGAGGCCCAGACCTATCTATCTCTTCACATGGGGTATATCTTAAGGGAGGTGTGAACCTCCTAGGGGAAGGCACTCTGTTGACTTTCATTACTTGGCTGGCCTGGGAGGAGAGCTGGCCAGGTAAAGGCAGGTGGCATCTCTAACAAGAAATCAAAGTATTCAAAAAATCAAAGTTTCAAACAATCTGGTCTCTAAAATTTCCAGTAAATCCTGGACTTTGGTTTTTCCAGTTTGGGCCCAACTGAAAAAATCGAAGGACCTATGTCTCTCATCTTATAGAGACACCAACTAATCAGACTATTTGGATTATATTAGAAGGACTGTCAAGATGTGATGTGGTACCAGACTTTAAGTTTCTATAATGGAAAATGCTATTAATACAAATGTTTGAGAATTAAAAAGTCTAATGATCTTGTGTTACTAGACATGATAGTTATCTTAATGAGAAAGCCCCAGAGGCCTAAAGGGTTAAATACTTGTAAAATCCTACAGGTGCTTTCAAAAATACTGTGAAGTAAGCTAGTGCCTCTTGTTGGTTGATGAGTTTATAATTTTAAACATGGCGACTTAAAGTCTTTTGTCATCCACAGTTATATATGATGTGCTGCTCATAAAACTAAAGCGTTGTGGGTTCTGTGTTTAGCTGTCCTCCTATAGGTTCCTATGGACTTTTTCCAGCCACTTTTATTGTATTCAGTACTTTGGGATGGCTCTGTAAACACATGAAGCCAATAATGTATTAACAGTACCAACTGAGAGAAAGTATGGTTAACTGAGGTTACTAAAAAGAAAAAGCAATTCAAATCGATTGGCAATCTACAAAAAGAGTTAAAGATTTTAAAAGCTATTATTAAAATTGCTATATTGGTCTATTATGCTATATTATATGTGTGTACATATTGTATGTCCACATGGGGAAATTTTATTAAGAGTTTTATTTTAAATGGCTTATAGATAAGATTGTCCATAAATTTAAGCTGCTAAAATCAATCAAAGATACATTTTAATTTGTGGGACCTGAATCTGTGTATCATATGTTTTAGACTTGTTGGTAGAAAGAAACTAAAAACATTTTATATGGTTGTGCTTAAGTTTACTGGCTAAACAAACTACACCATGTTAGATATTTAAGAGGTGTTTTCAAATACATGATTCTTAAAATTTATAGAAGGCATTGGACCTTCTGGTAAATGTTTTCTTAAGTTGTTATCTAATGGTTGAAACGGTTTGCTAAGTATTCATGTGATATTGCTATTGTCAGCAAGCGATCTAGGACTTGCTCCCTCATTTCTCTATTCTAAGCCCAACTTGTTCTTTCATTTCTCTATTCTCTTCAAGGTAGGAAACTAATTCTATTATGAAGGAATCTGTAGGATGCACAATTTAATCTTTAGACCTTATAAAAGAGATGGCTAACATTTTTCTGCAATAGCATAGCCAAAATAAGAACTCAAATAATAATCTCATAGCTAGATTCACTTCGCCATCAGCGAAGTATACAGTAAGTAGAAAAAACCTCCCTTTCAGACCAAAGGGAAAGAAAGTTTTAAAGTGAGAATATAATTTTCCTCATGGGCATTGTCTACCTTAGAAAAACTACTACAGAACATGCCTGTGACTATAGACTTGTAGTTCAGGCCACCGAAGATTAGAGATGGGACACGGGCACTCCCTTGACTTGCATCCTCTGGTCTGCTTTAACACAAACCAGGAGGAAAAGAAAGCTCGGCATCAGAAGCAATGGGTGGCAGGCCTATTAATGGCTGATCTGTACAGTGATCTGCCCTCAAGGAGACCCAACAGGCCAGTCCACTGCAGTGGCTTTCAATGTGGTAAGCCTGGGCTTCAGCAGAAGTCAGCTTGTGAAAAGCCCTGGCAGCTCTGCCAAGAGTTGGATCACTGGAAATGGACCTGCCCTGGAGTCCAAGGATGCCCAGGTCAGAGCCACAGATCTTATTGGCTCTAAGCTGAAAAGCCCTTCACTCAGCCCAACTTCCAAAGGGACCACTGCAGCTGAGGGGATGGTCAAGTAGGGTCAGCAACATTGCAGGCAGAACTGTAAATTTCTTGTTAAAGAATTATGTTTATAATCTCAGAAGACATAGAAGTGTTCCTGTGATTTGTTTCATCTGTGGAATAGTTGGCATATCTTAGAATAACATGATATAAACACATGTGTGGATAACATAATAAACACATGTGTTCATGCACACATGCTTGCACAAGCATACACACAAAATTTTTATTTTTACCCATGATACTGAAAAACATTAGTGAGAAGATTTCTGTTGTTGCTTAGTGAGTATTGTACATTTTGATTCAGAAGAGTATATAAATAAAACTCTGTTCCATTTTGGTGCTTATTGGTGATTGCTATCTTCTGTTCCTAAACTGAACACACTCCAAACCACAGAAGCAGGATGCAGTGGGAGGGCTGTAAAAACCAGCTGTCCAGAAAATCCATTTGGGGTCAGTAAACTTGTTAATGACCCTAAACAACAGGAAGAAGGTGGAGAATGCAAGAGGATGGAATGCATTTAGGGTAGAATCAATACTCCTATTGGATTGGTGTGGTACTTTTTACACACTGTGCAAAGAAATCCAATAAGCAATCTCAAAGTGCCACTTTTCCATCTTTGTTTAAAATACTTAAGGAAATAGGTAATAATAGAAGAATACTATTTAGAACAAAAACCATCACAGAATTGGCTGGCCATTTAGCTGGGCTTACCACTTGTTTCTCAAAGACGTTGGTCTTACCTAAAACAATTTTGGGTTTTAAGTATTTCCTAGAAGATCAGTTTCTGTCTTATTTGTAATCACTAGGAAACCCTGTGTAACTCTTCAACAGGGCAACATTCTATCCATGCACTAATTGTTTAATGAGCACATTAATTAAAAATTTTGATTATGTTTCCTCATCTCTGTGAACCTGTCAAATTTGTGTAAAAATACAGTAAATTAATATTAATATCTGTCCAGAAAATAAATGCAAATTCTACTTATTAAGGAATTTTTCTATTATCAATTACCTTAATTATCCAAATAAATATCATTTAAGTATTTGCTGATCAAATGAATGAAAGAATAAAGTAACTGTAAATTTAGGATAAGAAAGGAACATAGAAATTTTCTTATTTACAACTGACAGCATTCATTGTGAAGAACATGTTGCTTTTACCATAGAGGAATGGCATACAACTATACTTTTTGCTTTAATAATAGGGTAGTAAGGGGAAATAGGACAAATTCTAATAAGTCCCTAAAAATCTAATGGTAATCCAAGAGATCTCACAGCCACATATGATATCAGTTACATCATGATTTCTCAAATGTGTTTTGTACTGCTTTATATTTATAATAAAATGTCTAATCTTTCATTATGAAATAATTTTGAACTTACAGAAAAGTTATAAAAGCAATAAGAAGAACTAACAATATAAGAGTAATTCTTAGTTCATGTAGTGTTAGAATCAAATGAGTTAAAATAAGCAAAGTATTTAGAAACATAGAAACAATTGGGTTAGGAGAAAAAGCATTTAGATCTATTATTGGTTGCTATTATTAAGCCTTGATTTTGTCACTTGAACAGTGGGGGTAATCAGAGTACCTAACTCATAGGGTTATTGCATGGCTTAAACTTAGACATTCATGGTTTTCCCAATCTAAGTGAATGATATACTGGGCTATCTAAATGAGACTTATTTCTAGGAGAAACCAAGTCAGTTTTAGTTTTACTTGAGTAACATTTCAATAAAGTCAAAATTGCCAACGTGTACTCTGTTTTTGAGCTAGAGTCAACCATTGTATCCAGTGTTCACATTTTGTGTTTAAGCTTCGTATCAATAGCCTCCATCTGATGATGAATTTAGTTGTTCTTAACAAAAATCAATCTGATAAATTATTTGATATTTGGAAAAAATTTACTGGTGGAAGAAAATACAGTCACTTTAGTGTTTTTCATTATAAATCCATATACTAGATTTCATAAATATCCATGTAAAGTTCAACTAATGTAATCTATAACTTTATAGGTGCATTCTATTGGTTATTTTATTCATGCTGTGTTACTCAAGACACTTTTTTTTAAACTTTTATTTAATAAATATAAATTTCCAAAGTACAGTTTTTGGATTACAGTGGCTTTTTTTCCTCCATAACCTCCCTTCCACCCACAACCATCCCATCTCCTGCTCCCTCTCCCATCCCATTCACATTAAGATTCATTTTCAATTATCTTTATATACAGAAGATCAACTTAGTATATACTAAGTAAAAATTTCAATAGTTTGCACCCACACAGAAACACAAAGTGTAAAGTACTGTTTGAGTACTAGTTATAGCATTAAATCACAATGTACAACACATTAAGGACATAGATCCTACATGGGGAGTAAGTGCACAGTGACTCCTGTTGTTGATTTAACAATTGACACTCTTGTTTATGACATCAGTAATTACCCGAGGCTCTTGTCATGAGTTGCCAAGGCTATGGAAGCCTTTTGAGTTCGCCGACTCTGGTCATATTTACACAAGGTCATAGTGAAAGTGGAAGTTCTCTCCTCCCTTCAGAGAAAGGTACCTCCTTCTTTGATGGCCTGTTCTTTCTGCTGGGATCTCACTCACAGAGATCTTTCATTTAGGTCATTTTTTTTCCACAGTGTCTTGGCTTTCCATGCCTGAAATACTCTCATGGGCTTTTTAGCCAGATCTGAATGCCTTAAGGGCTGATTCTGAGGCCAGAGTGCTGTTTAGGACATCTGCCATTCTATGAGTCTGCTGTGTATCCCACTTCCCATGTTGGATAGTTCTCTCCTTTTTAATTCTATCAGTTAGTATTAGCAGACACTAGTCAAGACACTTTCTTAATAAGAGCTGTAAATACAACAAGCAGGATTCCCAGATAAAATAATACAGCAGAGATAGTCTAATTTAGATATAATGAGTCTCTATGAGGGTGGTGATGTCTATATTGGAAGGAAGCAAGAATAACACAAGGAGAGCATTTCAGGGCCAGTCTCTGCCATGACATATGGTATTAGAAATACAGTTGAGTTAAAGAGGATCAGTCTGAAAATATACCTTGGAGGTAACAATGGGTCTTCTTCATGGATTCCATATTGGAGAAAGACAAGAAGAGAAATGTCAAGATGACTTCTACACTTGAACATAGGAGTAGTTAAGAAAAAATTTGAGGAGGGCAATTTAAGGTTAAAGAAACAAATCAAAAATTTTTTTTTAATTTGAAATATGAATTTTGAGATACTTTTAAGATGTACAATCAGAGATGGTAAGTAGGCAGTTGTATATGCGAGGCCAGACCTTTGAGAAAAAGCCATTAGAGACATGATCTTGACATATGGAGTAACACGATATTAATGTAAGCTGCTTAGATTATTTAAGTTTGTGTCCTTTAGCTCATACAATGCTCCTTTTCTAACATACATATTTTGTGTTAAAGATTTATTTATTTATTTGGAAGGCAGAGTTACAAAGAGAGAGGGAAAAAACAGGGAGAGAGAGAGAGAGAGAAATTTTGCATCTGCTGGTTCACTCCACAAATGGCTTCAAGAGAAGGGGCTGGGACAGGTTGAAATCAGGAGCCAGGAACTTCTTCCAGATCTCCTTTATGAGTTGTAGGGGCCCAAATACTTGAAGCATTTTCAAGTGCTTTCCCAGGTGCATTAGCAAAGAGCTGGGTCAGACGTGGAGCAGCCGGGACTTGAGCCAGCATTCATATGGGATGCTGGATTTGCAGGCAGTGCTTAACCTGCTGCACCACAAAGCCCACCCCTCTAACATATTTAAAGCACTGAAATTAATCCTTTGTAGTAGTAAATATAGTTTCATGCAACAAACTTATAAGTATACGCAGATGAATTCTTCAGGATTTCAGCCATTAAGGAGCATAATTTTGAGAATAGAAAAAATACAATTAAAACATAGTATATGATAAGTATATCATAATTATGGCACAAGTAAACTGCTGCAAAGGTTGAATTTCATAAATATCTTCCTAAATAGTCTTTGAAGAGGGGCTGTGAATAAAGAAATGATAAATAGTAGAGGAGGAGAAACAGAGCAGAAACTAAGGAAAGAATTCCGGGGACATAAACAGTAGCTAATAGATATTTTTCAGAGGCAGAGATGTTGAGAGCCATTTATAGCTGGCAGTGCTGCAGTAGCTGTCAGACAGTGGGAGGAAATCGTAAAGCCAGCAACACTGTGCTGGGGCGGGCTTAGAGGAAGAGAAAGTAGGCCCACGGGCTGGGCTGTAAAGTTTGTTCCCATCATAATTTTATGTCCCAAATGCAGGAAGTATTTGTGATTCCTGTGGCTCACTTAGTGGATCTTATCAATTTTACAGGTCTACATAATAGTATCAAACTGTGAGCCAAAGGGATATCTTATTGTCTTTAGGTCATTAATTTTAGACATGGCACATTCTTCCTAGAAGTTTACTCTGAAAGTCACTGCTCTTCTGCTGAGTTAATCGCACAAAGTTCACGCAGTCCATAAACTCCTCCTGTACTTGGATAGTTCTGACGTTGTCTACGTACTGCTGCTCAATTGAGTTGCCATGTGGATTTACAAGAAGAATCTTGTTAAACAATTAAATATGAATCATAGTTTGAATTTTATTGCCAGGAAATGGCCAACGGTGGGACTGTAGTGGGAACCCTGGGAGAACGGTTCCTAGGTTCTGCCTTTCCTATCCTTTGGAAGTGAGTCTCTTCAACCAGAAGCGCAAAGGACATGAGCCCACATCTTGTGTCTCTAAACTGGGAAAAGTTCTCAGCGAAAAGGCACTCTAAAGTATGCGAGGGTACTTCAAAAAGTTCATGGAAAATGCAATTGAAAGATAAGCTTATCTTTGTGTCCCAAACTTGAAATCCTTAGAGATGATGATGATGAGTATGATACTGGTAGATGAAAAATAGTGCCATTGAAATTTGTTTTAAATAAATACTCCTAAGCATGAAAGTACGAATAAAAATTTAAACTTATTTATATTGATTACTTAATGGGAAAATTATTAAATAATTACTGAAATGTTATTTATTATTACAATAAAGTATGCATTATAAATAATAGTTTAATAACTATTTAAAATGAGAAAATAATTATTCCTGATATATCCTCATATACTTTAATTCACTGACCTGCTTTGCCTTATCTGCCTGTAATATAGTTTTACTGGTAATTTTTCTGAAAAACTGATTTCATAATGTGATTTTATTATTTTTAACTCTAGGAACTAATTTCTGTTAATTATCAGAATTACATGTTATGGATACTAAATTTAAAATATTGACATTCCCAATGTAGATAAGAATACTTTCATTTGAAAAATATTCTTCAAAGGACTTAGGTATCCAGTAAAAAATATTCCAGCTGAATTGAAAATATTCCCAATCTGAATTTATTTTTATATTGTTATATAGAAGCATTTCAGCCCAAGTTTTCCATAGCCATTGATTTGTTCCCATTCATTTACAGTTTCTTTATACAAGAAATAATTTTGTAAGAAAGAATTTGTAAAAAATGCCTATACTTATGATTTTTTGAATGGCTTGCCAAATTTAGATGCTGAAAATTCTAGGCCTTTATAATCATACTTGAATCTTGTATAGAATATAAGTATTCTGAAATTAGAAACTCCATCAACTCCTATACAGAATATAAACATACCCTAAAATTAAGAACTCTGTCGAAGGATTATTCTCTCAAATTAAGATACTCTGAAGCATGCATTTTTTTTAGTTAAATATTCTCCTCTTCTTGAGAACCTTTGATTGGATTTGATTTGCTCTGGTCCTCTCTTGCTTTGATTCTTTCCAGCACATTATAATATGCTTCTAATCCCAAGTTTCATTTATAAAATAGCCATTCCCTAAAAGTTTCAAAAACTGAAATACTGTGGTTAAACATTTCCAAACAGTTTTACAGAACAATACAAAATTTAGAATATTTTTTGATAAGAAGTTGTTTCTCAATCAGAATTTTGAGAATTGACAAGAAAATTTCAATTGCCATCCTAAAATATTTTTATTATTTGCTTCAATATCAACATTGTCTCCAAAATTTTGTAATAAAGTTATTTTCTCTATGTGTGTATAAAGATGCTTATACATTTTGGCACCCGTAACTGCTACTTTGATTTGTAGAATTTTGCAACTTGTTTGGACCCAGCTAGAATTATATTTGTACCACAATTGATTTGAAATTCATTTACACTCCATAGATCTCTTAATTTGGTAACAGAATTGTTGTTATTATCATGCTCACAAAATTCTATTTGTTATCAATAAAAAATAAGTAATGTGTCTTTGACGTGAATTTTTTAAAAAAATTACAATAGTCTTCACACTGCCATTAAAGTTCCACCTTTCATAGAATGAACTTCTGTAAACTGCAGTTTTAAGTCACTGAATTGAATTAAAAAAACAAACTAGTATTGAAGTCTATTTATTTTATATTTGAAAGATTTGACAAAATTATCTAAGGCAAGAGTAATTTAAATACTTAACAAAATAAATTTTAACTAAGACAGGCAACACATTAAAAACTATCAACTTTTTGTATATTTCCAAAAAGATCTTGGAATTGAACATGAACAAAATTGATTTAGAAGAATCATTACTTGATCTAGATGAAAAGTTATGATTTGAAAGTAATCTGTAATGTATCTCTGTGTAGTGTTATGGTCTGAATGTTGGTGCCCCCATATTCATATGTAGAGAGGAATCCCTGGCCGGCACCATGGCTCACTTGGCTAATCCTCCGCCTGCGGTGCTGGCACACCGGGTTCTAGTCCCGGTTGGGGTGTTGGGTTCTATCCCGGTTCCCCCTCTTCCAGTCCAGCTCTCTGCTGTGGCCCAGAAAGGCAGTGGAGGATGGCCCAAGTCCTTGGGCCCTGCACCCGCATGGGAGACCAGGAGGAAGCACCAGGCTCCTGGCTTTGGATTGACGCAGCACGCTGGCCATAGCGGCCATTTGGGGGGGGGTGAACTAACGGAAAAGGAAGACCTTTCTCTCTGTCTTCCTCTCTCCTAACTCTTCTTGTCAAAAAAGAAAAAAAAGAAAAAAAAAAAAAAGAAATGAACCCCCAACATAACAGAAGATGAGGCCTTTGTTGGTGATTAGATCACAAGACCCTTCATGTATGGAATCAGTGCCTTATGAAAGAGCCCCACAGAGTTCCTTCCACTACATGAAGACATAGTAAAAAGTTGTCATCTAGGAAGAATGAGCCCTCTGCAGACACCAGATATGCCTGTGCCCTGGTCTTGTACATCCTGGCTTGCAGAATTGTGTGGAATAAATTTCTGTTATCAGCTACCTAGTTAAGAGATTTTGTTACAGAAGCCTAAATAGCCTGTGGGTGGAACCCCTGTCTTGGGGCACAGTCTCAGAATAATTACTAACTGAGATATTGATATTCCTGGAGGAGAATTCTGTTCTGGCTGTAATTTGGTTGTGATCAAGAAAACATGAGAGATAGAAGCTCAGTATATAATATTTTAAGTAAATGTACAGCTTCAAGAGCTTTATTGCAAAGTTTAAAAAGTTTAATTAAATCCTAAAAAAAGCCAGTAACTACATATTTGTGCCCCTACTTATGCTTTGTGGATTTCCTAATTTAAAACATAAATGATCCACTGAATTATTAGTAAGGGAGCATGCTCATGAGAGCATGAGATAATTTGTGCCACTGACAGATGAAGGTCCAGGGAGGCAGCCTGATGCACGGTAGGACCCACTGTTTCACTGAGAAGCAACCATTCCTTTATAGGAATCTTGTTTGTTCTCCAGTATCATTTTCTAATTTCCAGGAATGTGATTGCTTTGTTTCTAGAGCAGACCTCTTTCCACTCATTCTACTTTCCATGGTGATGAACTTATTTAGCTGTCCTCACATTTTTCATCAAGGTGAATAATCTTTGTGTAGTCTTGCCTATCACTAATTGCTTAAGGGCTGTCAAGTACTAGTTCAATGCTATTGTTTGGAAATTTGTTCCGATTGATGCTGTCTTTCAGGGCTTGGTTTCCCATCCCTATTCACTGATATCACTTCAACTTTGTTGTCCATCAAGTGCAAAGTGGTTTTGATTGAAATTTATTAAACTAGGCTTACTCATGTAGGCTGGTTGATTACATAGGTAAAAAGAGTTTCCTTGATGCTGCTGAGTACAGGCACTCTGCTATGGTTTGCTGGTGTCCCAAGGCGCATCTTACACAGCCAGTCCAAAGGCCCACCCTGGGCAAGCTTTTAGAATCCTACATCCTGCAGTCATTGAATTCAGGCGGCCCACAAAGAGGGTGCAGCTGAGGTCAAACACAAAAGGGCTAAGAACTGAGTGGCTGTCCGCCAACAGTGCTACTCACATGTGGGATGAGAAGTATTCTACTGCCGACGGGCACTCCTGGTGCATTAGAGCACACGTGGCTCTGCACTCTGATGCTCTAAGGGGGTTTGTCCGTCCCAGCTTTCAGCTCCACCCCAACATGCTGAGGATGGGTTTGCAGACACTCAGAAGACAACAGTGCTTACGGCTTGCTGGGCTGTTGCTTAATGTTAAAGATGCGTCAGTGACGTTTTCGTTGTTGTCACTATTTAAGAATGATGTTCTACTCATGATGCATAGTGATGTTTTTCCCCCCAACATGTAGGTATGATAAAGAACGTTTGACATGAGAAAGGGGTGGGGAACAAGAAATATTATCAAATAAATTATTAAGACTCAGAACATTTGTGCAAGAGATTGCCTGCAATTGTCAGGGAAAAATTAAAAAAAAAAAAAACTGTCAAATATGTCGAAAGAAGACCTGCCTGCAGGGTAGTGTGTGTGTGTGTGTTTGTGTGTGTGTGTAAATATATAGAGATGTCAACATATCTTGGTGGTATTATGAACTTGGGTTAAATGATAGGAGCAAAACAGAAGAAGCTAGATCCTTCTTTCAGAAATAGGTCTGGTAGAAGTAGAGGTGTGTTTGTTATTTGTTAGTATTGTACTTCAAAGAGTTTCAGGAGCAGCAGGCAGTTGTGAGTTAAGCCATGGGTCCTGGTTCAAGTCCCAACTTCTCACTTTCAGTCTCTTGCTAATGTGCATGGGAGGAAGCAGGTGTTGGCTCAAGGACTTGGGTACTTGCCGCCCACATGGTAAACCCAGAATACAGTTACAGGTTTCTGACTTTGGCCTTACTCAGCCCCAGCTCTTGTGGACATTTGGAGAGGGAACCAGTGGGTGAAAGACATCTGTATTTCTCTCTCTCTCTCTCTATCCCTCTCTCCCTCTCTCTCTCCATTCCTGCCCCTCTGTCTCCCTCCATCTCTCTGTTATTCTACCTTTCTAATAATAAATGAAATGATGAGTGAATGAGTAAATACAATTTAAAAAATATTCCAATGAAGAAATTTTAAAAAGTTATTGGAAAATTTTCATAAAGACTGTTTCCACGTTTACCTGCATGAAGATAAAAGAAAGAACTGCTGAATGGAAAAAAAGATCAAATTCCATGGACCAAGACTCTAAAAGAAAAGATGATTCAAGAGTAACAGAAAACTTTCAGACATCAATGTGTCACTATACAGCCTCAGTGATATCAATTTATAGAAGTATTTGCTAAATTGCTGCCAGTACTCATTGAGTAATTGCAGAAAATGGGAAAGATGGTAGTGTCAGTAAGGGTTCATGGAAGCAGACAGAAATTTTTTTTGTTTGTTTGTTTTGATGGGCAGAGTGGACAGTGAGAGAGAGAGAGACAGAGAGAAAGGTCTTCCTTTTCCGTTGGTTCACCCCCCAATGGCTGATGTGGCCGGCGCACCACGCTGATCTGAAGCCAGGAACCAGGTGCTTCTCCTGGTCTCCCATGCGGGTGCACAGCCCAAGGACTTGGGCCATGCTCCACTGCCTTCCCGGGCCATAGCAGAGAGCTGGACTGGAAGAGGGGCAACCAGGACAGAATCCAGCGCCCCAACCGGGACTAGAACCCGGTGTGCTGGCGCCGCAGGTGGAGGATTAGCCTATTGAGCCATGGTGCTGGCTCAGACAGAAATGTTTTAAGCAAGCAGAGACATAATGTGGTAAAACCATGTGCCTGCAAGAGTGCTGGGAGGCCTGGAGAAGAAGCCTCTAGCCTGGAACTCCCAAAATGATGCCAGGACCCTGGGGAGCTGCATCATGAAGGGAGCTTCCTCTCTGAGAGTATCCCACAACCACTGGTTTTCCAGAACACATGATCATAACCTAGATTAGGGAATCCTGGAGCTGGGACTATGTGCCTGTTGCTGCTGCTGCTGTCACTACTCCATCATGCAGGGCCTGGAGCCTGGAGTTCACTGCTATCTAGGCATCAGCTCCTTTTCTCACCTAGGAATCTGGACAATGACATGAATCTTTGCTTAGGAGAAAAGCCTCACATCATTAAGACTAAGCACACCAACCAAGAAATATCAGAGGAGGACTACCCTGGCCTCTGTCTCACAGATCTCTCTGAGGGTTGTGTGCAAGGTCTTGGACTCCAGGGCACTGGCTGCCAAGACATGTGGGAACTGTGCATTTAACTCTGAGCTTTGTACTTAATACAGGAAGAATGATGGGGGAGGCACAAGTGGAGTTCAGTGAGCCAACACTGGCATTCCACACAACTGGATAGGCAAAGTTCTTATTTCTTTAGAGGAAAAGAAAGAAGATAACAAAACAAACCTACTCAACTTGACATTGGTTCTTACATTGGTTAGAAAAGAAAGTATGTGATCCATTAAGAAAGTAAGTGGCAAGCACTTGGAGTAAAGCTTTAATTAAAGACAAAACAAACAAGATAGCTTATTAAAATGGGAAGTCAGCTGGGTGGTCCAAATGTACCCTGATTCTAACAAATATTTTTCTCCAGTCTTTTGTGCTGTAGAGTGACAGATTTGAGCAGTGTGTTTAAGATGGCGGTACAATTGAATCAACTTCTAATTAGCAGAGCGACTGGAAATTGCTGATTGGTATGCACCTGTCCAATTGTTGCTTGTGCTGTAGGAATTTAGACATTATCTTGCCTTGCATCACATAATAACTCTGACAGTGACATCTGTTTTAAAAAGAGCACTCACCATCCCTTACTGAGTGCTCCCTCTAGGTGAGGCACTGTAGGTGTCCTGCCAACTGCATTACTCCTTACAGCAGTCTTGTCAGGTTGTTGTTATCACCATTTTAAGTATAAGAAAACTGATGCCAGAAAATGGCAATGATTTGCTCGCAGCTCCACATCTAATAAGCAACAGAGTGGAGATTTATGCCTAAGATTGCTTCAAGGAAGAGATAGTGGAGGAAGGGACATAAGGAAGAAGAGAGTGGGGCTACCACCACATTTTTAAACCAAACTGCTCAGTGGTTTGCCTGCCCAGAGGGTGGCATTGTTTGTTATTCCCCATGCGGCAAGGGGACAGCTCACTGTCTTGCAGGATCTGGCCAGTATCTCAAGGACTTGAATTCAGATCGACAAATCTCATTATCATCATCATAGACAAACCATTTACTGGTTTATTAAATTATGGGAAATGGGAGCGTCAAGCTGGCCAAATATGGGCAGTGTTGCTGCATGAGGCGTTCTCAGGGAGCACCTGCTGAACAGAATTGTGGTTGCACAGGAGGGACGCACCCATGGCCACCAGGATCCTCTTCAGCTGCAGCCTCTGACAGTAGCTACAAGGACGCATCCATCTGCCTGATTGGCTGGATCCCTGGGCCTCCCTGGGAGGGCACTTTCTCATTTGGCCAAGCAGTGCCAGAATTTGTCTCTCTGATTCCTTTGTCTGCTTTCATGAATGCTAACTGTTCTTCCCTTAGATATTTGAATGACCTCAGTTGGTTTTGGCTGAAGAGTCAGCCTTTTTCTTTCAGGTGACTCATCAGTTTTCTGCTGCTACAATTAGTTAGCATCAGAAAGGAAGTTTAATTTTTGTATTTCCAAATTGACTATGTCCTTGTGCATTATGTAAGATACAAATTCAATTTGCTCTTTCCTTTCACCTGTACTGGGATTGGGAGGTTAAAAAGAACAAACACATAAACTATCAGTGCTGACACATGTATTGTAGCAGAGGTACAAGTTTTTAAAAAGGTGACATAAAGATGATTTTAAGTCACAATGGCTCTATGTGGGTCAATAGTGTGTGATGTCGCTATCAAAGACGCAAGGGCAGGCCACCTGTTTCAACTAAGAGCAGGATTGTTGAATGAATGAGTGAATGGACATGATAGCCATGCCACAATCTTCAGTGGCAGTCCATTCTAGGGGCAGCAATGCTTATTTCGTTAAGGCTCCACATTTTCAGAGAATATTGACAAACTGGAGAATATGCAGAGGAAGCTGACCAGATGGTGTTGAGACTTGACACCACATTCTGACAAATGGTTGTAGGACACAGGTGATGTTTATCTTAAGGAAGAAAAGTCTTAGAGGAAAAAATAATAAAAACTGAGAATTGCCAAGTGCTTACTTAAGGCCAGGCATTGTGATGAGGACTTTTGTGGACTCTAGACTTTATGATTGTAGCACAAGGAAAAGGGGACATTCTGAGTTTCCCTGGAAGGCAAGGATGATAGTATTCAGTGGAAACCGCAAAGATAGCTCTGCCTATTAGAATGATGGCATTTCTACCCTCAAAGCTGGCCAGCAGCAGAACGAGCTGACTGGATATTAATAGGCTCCACGTGTTTAGAGGTACTGCAAACACAGACTGAGAAAATTTTTGGTGAAGATACTTTAGAGAGGAATGAGTATTAAATGAAGACATGGATCAAATCAACTCTAAGACTTTGTCTAACATTATTGTGTGAGTGTATCAACCTCTTACAGTACATAACACACCCTCACCCTCTTTTTTGGGGGGGATTTCAGTTTGGTGGTCTGAGCCCTAAGTGGTCAATGTCACTTCCAATTCAGTAGATGGATTGTATGGGATCTTGGTTTTTGTGTTTCTGCCTAGGAACTAAGACAATATCAGAAGAATTCAAAATTGCAGGGATGGGAAACAAATATTTTGTGAGTGAATCATTAGGTATTATAGCAGGAAGATCCTTTCACTTTCTCTGTTAGATCTCTAGACTCACACATTCAGAGCATGAAAGAAACAGTATCATATATTTAGATTGACTTTTCAAAGCATGATAAGTTATTTTTTCAGACACTTTGAAAGTTTCATATGTTAGTAGCATTTATTTCTATATTTGTATTTAAATGTAGCTATCTATGTTTCTGAAATCTCCTGGTATCACGTTCCTTAATTTGAGTGCGTGTTGATCATCAACTAAGCTATGCTTCCATAATAGCTAATGTCACACCTTAATAACTGGCTTCTATGGACTGGAAAAGAACGATGTCCATTAAAAAAGCCAAAGAATAATGGAGTTTAATAGTTAGAGAGAAAGCTTAAATAGCATATATTAATAGATGAAAAATTCCAGTCTGGAGACTGACTGACTTGTCCCATGGTTTGTGGGAAATGTGTAAAACATTCTTTCTTCTTTATCCCTTCACTCACGGAAGCACTTCTATGCTGTGTTCTTGGCAAGGTACACCCTCCCCCCTCTTTCCTCTTTTTCTTTTTCTTTCTCAAGTTAAGAATAATTTTTTTTTTGTACCAGTCACTTCTTGACTTACAACCTGATTGGCAAATGGCTCGAAGAGATGATATCTGAGCAGGATTCAAGATTGTATTTTCTTGACCCCTGCACAAAGGTAGGCAGGAGCTAAAAAGTACCCCTTGTTCTTATTCCTGGATTGCTCTTGGATCTCTGCAGTGCTGCCTATGATGCTGTCCTTGACAGAAACGTGGCCATTAAGAAGCTCAGCAGACCCTTTCAGAACCAAACGCATGCCAAGAGAGCTTACCGGGAGCTGGTCCTCATGAAGTGTGTGAACCATAAAAACGTGAGTTTCCAGGTTATTTTTAAAGCTTGGGCGGTGGGAGCTTGCGAGGTTGGGGGAAGAAAACAAGGGTGACAACTTGAGTGGGAAGGACTTTCTTCCCTTAACAATTTCTACCTCTTTAGATTGTTTATCCTGTCCATATGCTGCTTTTCATTTTGCTGTCCTCATGGTAGCTTTTGCTTAAAAATTATCTAAAAACCATATGGCATGGAGGAGATGAATTTGATAGCTATTTCCCTCTTAGAAAATTAACCTTATTTGGTTACCTTGCTCCAGATTAATCAGAGAGCTTCATGCTTTTCAAATAAGCAAAAACCCCCAAACAAACAAATAAGCACATACAATTTTAAAAATCCAGTGGAACAATATACTGCATTTCCCTATAATTTAAATTTCCCAACAGGTGAAGAATTTTATTCATGATGTTATTGCTTTTGTGTTCCAGGTGTAATCTAGCAGTGGCCTCCAACTGTTCAGTGTGCACACTGCCGGGGTATCTTGTTTCTTTGTATGGTTGGGTAAACACACAATGTGTATTTGTAAAGGGCTAAAGAACAGGATCAGTGGGAGCATTTTCTACTTGGGACTCAGCAGGGGAGCCTGTTAAAGACTTTCTTGATGTCAGGGAGTAGTCTTCTTCAAACATAGGCAAAAGCCTCTAGAATTCTTTATATGCTCCAGTTCTTCTCAGTAAGGAGAAATGGGAGACAATTTGTTATTTTAATAGTGACTACTACTAATAAGTAAATATAATAAATGTATTAAACATACCTTATTAAATTATAAACAAACTACAGTAACAGCTAACATAACTCCCTGTAAAGTTCTTACAGATAAAGTCACAGAACGTATGAAATTATCAGTGTAATTTTATACACAAGGGATCTTGTAATAAGGTTAACAATCTGTATGTGGCACTGAGAAGGAGCTAGTGTATGAATGTTTAGTTGATAAATATTTCATACAAACATGGATACAGACCTAGTGATAGTCTTTTTCTCCATTTTTCTACTCTGTTATGTTTTCAATCAAGTGATGTGTTCTCTTTCTATTGAGTTATTTTTAATTCAGCCATTCAATAAGTATTTGTTGAATGAATGAAATTTAACAGAGACAGACCTAGATGCCAATAGAGACAAATCCTACCTGCATTGGAGCTGATGCTCAAATGGTGAGAGAAAGGCCCTCTATGAGACACACAGGTCCATGTGTATGGTGCCCCAGGGGGAAAAGTGCGACTAAATAAAACATAGAGAAGAAGGAAGATTAAAAATTATGGTCACTATGGAGTTGCCTTTGACTAGATTGATCAGGGAAGGCCTCACTGAGAAAGGGAAGTTTTATTTAGTGTGTTCTCTTTAATATGGCACTACAAGGAACATTAGGTTTCTAGACAGAAATATAGGAATTATAGAAAGGATGATTGCCCAGAGGACTCATTATACTAAAGGAATTCGATATGTTACTATGTTCAATAAAGGCAGGAGCAAGTTTAGCCACATAGCCAAGGCAGATTTTATTTATTTATTTTTTTAATGGTAGCAAAGATGTTGAAATATACCATGAGCAATGGAAAATGGATAGATACAAGCAATGGAGCAAATGTTTGAAAAGTTTTTCAGACATATATTCATAATTTCTCTAATCCTTATTCTGTACCCCATAATGCACTGTGGAGAGATGTCCACTAACTTGGCTAGTTTAAAACAGTCATACTCTCTATTCTTGACTGAAATATGGGGGACTTAACATGTATGATACCAATAAAGTGGTTCCAAATAGCCATGATAATTTGTAAATAGTCTTCATCTTGCTATCTTCCTTTTATGTATGCATGTGGGCAGGCAGGTATACATATAATTCTACAAAAATAGATTTCTGAATGTGAACAGAGAGGAAATTCAGTAACAATCAACTGTAAATTCTGTGTTAGTACTTTTAGCAGTAAGTAAAAGACAGTCAGAATATAGAACTCTAATGCTAAGGAAAGTAGAGGAAAACAGTGAAATAATCCCATTAAATCTTTAATAGTAGCAAAGAAATTTTGTTTTAACTTAAATACTTAATTCTAGGAGATGACTGGTATTTTTGTAGGGCCAAGGAAAACATTGATTCACATCCGTACATCCCCAGATGCCTGGTTGGAATCCATTGACCTAAGTAAGGATAAGTGTCATGAGTTCTTTCTAAAGACATGTGTTCTCAGTGGTTATCAGTAGGACCTAAGAGAAGAGAATAAAACAGAGGATAGATTCTGAGAGGGAAATCAGAGAATGTAAATGTGATAAAACAAGGACATATGAAAAGGGAAAACAAGAAGACATAGTAAGGCATAATCTTCGAAAAGTACCTATTAAAATGATAAATCACAATTTATTTAAAATTGTGATATTATTTTCTAGATTAATTTAGATCACCTAGGTTATTTTTTCATCAGGTGATGTGAGTTAGCATTTTTCCATCTTTAAAGGGTGTTTATGGATGTGTGTGTCACCTAAACACTCTGCAATGTTTCTGTTTGGAAAAACACCAAAATTCAATAAATGACTTTGAAACATTGATAAAGTACTTGAGAAACAACCGCTGTAAATATTCCACTGAAAGATGTATTAACTAGACATTTTCCAGCCCTTACTACAGCTAAGTATACAGAATAACAAATCTTTTAATTATGGGTTGAAAGACATTTTGAAATGATTTATCTCCATTTATATGTTCTATACTGAAAGATTGCTTTAAAAGAGATGACCTCAGTTTTGTGGGTTTTTTGTTTGTTTTTATGCATTTCAACCATTTACACACACATAATGTGTATACTAGAAAATACTGGATGGTACTTTTTTTTTTTTATCTTTTCCACAAATCAAAACCACCAGAGGCATAAAATAGTCCATAGAACTGACTACATTTCTGAGGTTGTTTAAAATAAATTTGTTTTGTGATTACTCTGTATATTTATGGACCACTCACAAAGTTTACTGAGATTCACTGATTCATGCTTTGAAGCTGGTTAAATCTTGAACCTGTCCAGTTTTTGTGAAATAGTTGCATCTACATTATAAATGGAAGATTGTTATTTCTATATATATTTTATATTCAATTTCTACTGGCACATTAGTCCAGACTGTTCAGCTAAAAGAATTTTTTGAGTTCTTTAAGTATGCACTCTGTATAGAATCGTAAAATATTTTATTTTATTAGTTAAGCCAGAAACTAAACTTCTTTTCTTCCTCATGTATAAAATAATTAAAATAGGAAACATAAAGTTTGATCTGGATTTAGAAAACTTTCAAAAATATAGTTTCTACTAAGTGCATCACTGATATCATCCAAAATGCACTTTCCCTCACAGAAGCAGCAGTCCAAATGTGAGCGTGAGACAGAAACGAAGACATAAAGTAACACTACAAAAGCGTCTTGAATTTAAACAGCACTCTGCTCACGTGGAAGAAAAGCATGGCCTAGGGAATTCTCGAGTGTGTCACTGCTGCTTCTCTGCCCTCCTGCGACTTTTCCTCTTTCTTAATCACTTTACAGCTCCATATTCTACCACCGAGACCCATGCCAAAGTGGCCTAACAATTATTTATCTTCTCTGACTTCGAGATTTTTAACTGCATTATTAACCCAAAGGCAGGTTGCAGACCTTAAGGACTTTCTGGGGTGCTCTCTTGTGTTCTCTGAGACAGCGAAGACATTTTTTCCAACTTCTCTGTCCCCACCATAGCTCTAGTGAGTGGCTCTCAGCTGGAAGAAAGTTTGTTTAAATACTTTGAAAATAATTCATTCTCTCTCGTTTGCTTTCTCTTTTCTCTCTGTTTCTTTTACTTTCTTTTGCAGATTATTAGTTTATTAAATGTCTTCACACCCCAGAAAACGCTGGAGGAATTCCAAGATGTGTAAGTAACAAAACTCATGGAAGAAAGGAGTGTGTAGTACTCAAATAAGAGAAAGTGACAAAAAGGAAAAAAAAGGGTGAAATCCCTTGTAGCGATCACAGGGAGGTAAGATCTGGATCCAATGCAAGGGATAGAGAATTCTGTTGATGGAGTTCCGTTCTGGAAAGATGCTTCTGTGGCTCTGGCCCTCGGCTCTCTCTGCTTTGTTGTTCCATGTTTTTAGTTCAATCAGGGAAGGTTAATTTATTCTTTTTTAAAAGATTTATTTATTTATTTGAAAGTCAGAATTACATAGAGAAAGAGAGAGAGAGAGACAGAGAGACAGAGAGACAGAGAGAGTGAACGAGCACTCTTCCATCCACTGGTTCACTCCCCAAAAGGCCACAAAAGTCAGGACTGGACTAAGCCAAAGCTAGGAGCCAGGAGCTTCTTATGGGTCTCCCAGGTGGGTGGTAGGGGCCCAACCACTTGGGCCATCTTCCACTGCTTTTCCTGGCACATTAGCAGGGAGTTGGAGATAAAGTGGAGCAGTTGGGACTCGAACCCGTGCCCAAATGGGATGCTGGCACTGTAGTTGACAGCTTTACCTGCTATGCCACAATGTTGGTCCCTAATTTCTTTCTTTTCTTTTTTTAAGATTTATATATTTACTTGAAAGTCAGAGAGAGGAGAGGCAGAGAGGGAGAGAGGGGTCTTCGATCCGATAGTTCTCTCCCCAGATGGCCGCAACAGCTGGAGCTGTGCTGATCCGAAGCCAGGAGCCAGGAGCCTCCTCTGGGTCCCCCAAGCGGATACAGGGTCCCCAGACCTGGGCCATCTTCTACTGCTTTCCCAGACCATAGCAGAGGGCTGGATCGGAAGTGGAGCAGCCAGGACTCAAACCGGCGTCCATATGGGATGCCGGCTCTTCAGGCCAGGATATTAACCCACTGCGCCACAGCGCCAGGCCCCCCTAATTCATTTCTTGCTAATTAATTCTGCAAGCTATCTAGTATAAGTTGATTCACTTTGAGAGCTATTATTAAAAGGAACATGATAAAATTGTTTCTATTTTTGTGTTTGTTTGACATTTTTTGCCAAAAGAACTGTACTAAAAATACAGCCTCAAGCAGCAGCACAGAGGGAGTGATTCTCAGCACATTGTCCTTCAACACAGGTGCATTGCAGTCAGCTGAAGTGCTGTTCTGCATTTTTTTTTTCTTATCTGTAATCACACTACTCAGGAAAGAACTGAGGGAATACAGGGAAAAGTGAGAACAAGATGAAGGTAGAAAATATGTGAGCATGAGCCAGGCATCAACAAATGTTCCTTTCATTAGTGACTGTAGTAGAGCTGCCACAGCTAATCCACACACAGTTCTTGGAATTTTTACACGTTCTGGATTCAGTCAAACCCAGAGCTGGGAAGTTCAGGAGACTTACACATTCAGACTTTACTGACTGAGAGCGGGAGCAGATTGAGACTTCGTTGAAGGACTCCCTAGATCTTGTGATCCACAGCTAACGTCGTCCTTTTGCTTTCCAGCTACCTGGTCATGGAACTGATGGACGCCAACTTGTGTCAGGTGATTCAGATGGAATTAGACCATGAGCGAATGTCTTACCTGCTCTATCAGATGTTGTGTGGCATTAAGCACCTCCACTCTGCTGGAATTATCCACAGGGTAAGAACATCTACTCCAGAATTTAGTTAAGACACTTTTGGAGAAGAGGGAGAGCAACTGTAGTTTACTTTCTTTATGCAGGAGCAGTTGGTCAAATTGAGATGCGTCCTCATTTTTTCCTGATAATAGCATTAGCACATGGTTCCCGGAGGTGCATTAGGAATGTCTAGCTTTACTGCAGGAGGTTTTGTTTGATGTGATCTTGCAGCTCATTGAGAGGCAACTTCTGAGAACCCTCATGCTTCTTCGCTCCTTGATGGGCAGAGGTCATATGTGCAGTGAAATAAGACAGTTCATTTCCATAGTTCATCTCTGGCACCATAAAGACAGCTGCCCCAGTCTGCTCCTCTGTCAGGCCCAGAAATGAAATATAAAATGAAAGGCTTATGTTGCTCTGGGGGAGGAACCTTAGAGGTGACAATAAATAACACTTTTTTTCCCCCTGAAATATCTTTCCAAGATGAGCCTATATTGTAAAAAAGGATACCACGGCTCTCTTCTGGGTTTGAAAATTTCCTGAGGATATTTTTAAGAGTCCAAAACAAATTGTATACTTCTCTGAGCAGGAATCTTGTAGCTCCTATAGGGCTTTGCAGGCAAAAGCCCCCTCACCTCCCCATCCATGCTACTGAAGGCCACCACGTCGATTGCATACATGGAGTTCGCATGTTCCCAGGAGGCTGGCTTTTCATTTCTTCCTATGTTCCTCTTTCCAGGATTTAAAACCCAGTAACATTGTAGTTAAGTCCGATTGCACGTTGAAAATCCTCGACTTTGGACTGGCCAGGACGGCATGCTCCAGCTTCATGATGACTCCGTATGTGGTGACACGTTATTACAGAGCCCCAGAGGTCATCCTGGGAATGGGCTACAAGGAGAATGGTACGGATGCTTCCAGCCTCAAAACTGGTGAAAAATATGGATTCACGCTTTAGATGGCTTGGAGCAAGCTTCTTTTTCCAGTCTATGAATTGAAAAAAAAACAAAAAACAAAAAACCAGGGCTGCCAGCTTTCATGTTCAGAGTATTTCTTTAAACACCACCCCTAGGAAGAAACACTCATTTAAAATGTAAAGGATGTTACTGAGAAGTAAGCTTTGCTAGAAGAGCACTAAAACGTTATCACAAGAAAGAATCCCAACCGGAGTCTGATTAAACAGCCAGGTAGATACAGATTAGCATGCATGCCTTAAATAGTGAGAAAAATTGTTATTTAGATTACAGCTCAGCTCATGGTGAGTGTGAAAATCAGAAAAACATGATTTCATTGAACCATTTGGCTTTTATGTCCTATCTTAGAATGATGGCTCTAGTCCAAGGGAAAGATGAAAAGATCACAAACCCTTGGAATAAGAATCTGAGCAAACACTAAATAAATTGTAAAACTAGATAGAATAATCCAAATTATTCATGTTTGGTGAGAGTTGAATACTTCACACTTCTCTAAGTAGTAACTAAGATGGCAGTTGCCTAGTAAGCCTTAGTGAGTTCCAGAGACTATAGGAAGGAAAAATATTAAAACTTACCATATTACTTTCATAAAGAAAGTCTAGTATTCATAAGCTGTTTAAAAGATACAGAAAGAATCTTAAACATATTAAAATGAAGGATTTATAAAATACCTGATAGAAAGCATTACAATATGTTATTTTGATTAGACTATCTCTTATAAGTAATGCTGTATATTAAAACATATCCAATATACTTATAGATTAAAATTGTTTTAAATTACAATTGTATATATATACTCAATGTACCTTTAACACTTATTTTTATATTCTATTTCATTCTTAGCAGTCTGTTTTACTAAGTTCTATATGAATAATTATTAACATATCTTAATGTATCAGCATACACAGTACTTTTGTGAAAATTCCATGACACTGGAAATTTTAAAAAAACTTTTCTTTGTGAGCCTTCAGGTTAGAAGATGGTCATTTGCACAGAGGAAGGCATAAAGCCAGCTCTTAAGAAGTTCAGGTTCACCTTGGTGGCCAGTGTCAGAGTTCTGGTACCTTTTGATTGGGAAAGGTGAATCTTATCCTCCAACCACAGAACTCTATTGCACACATTCTTCACCAGCTACTTTTTTTTTTTTTAAATCAAAGGGAAATTAATGAAAGAAAGCTCAAGAATTGGAACTATACAGGAGGCTTTGGGGGGCAGTGTCTGAATTAGTCTAGTCTGGCTTTTCAGATATTTGCCAAGCAGAGGGCCGGCAGTCAAACTCCTTTTGCCTCCCTCACTAGGAAAGGTTGCAAGTTGTTGCCTTAGGTTTTCTGCTTCTCTAGGTCCATGGAGAAGGTGTGCCTCGCACGCTCGTGCTGCCTTCCCACCGACAGGGGCAGGTTATCATGCAGAAGCCCGCTTGCTCCCACATCAGGCATGCCCTGCTGTCCTCTGCACCCAACCCTGCCTGCCTTCCCCATGAAGCCATCAGCCTGATATTTTTGCCCCAGATTCTCCTTTATCCTTAATAAAAAGTGAGTTGAAGGGCTAAAAAGGTTAGTAAGCAAAGGTGACCCATGTTGGCTTAGTCAGCATGACGATTGGGACATAAATGTATGTACTTAACAAGTGTTAACACTTTTCATACTTTTTTTTCCACTTTACATTCAGATGGCTCCTTTATGCATATGCTTGCGTACCACGTATCTTTTTCCTTGAACTGTTTCATGTAGAAACTAAAACTGACACTTTTTTCTAAGGATAATGTCTGAAGGAAATACTGAGTTCCAAATACCAGGAATTCCAGTTTTTCCTCATGTAAATTGTGGTTTCAACCATTTCCCAGTTTCTTGGATTTCATAGAACATACCTTATTTTGGACCAAATAGGGCTCTTATTGTCCTATTCCATGGAACTGAATAGAATAGAAAATGGCAAGAATCATCCCTACAGGTTGATTAAAAGTTATTATTACATCCAGCAAATGATAGTGGAAACCCCTCAGTGGTTTTTAGCCACTATCTACCACACAGATACTTTTGGCTTATTGACTGCTTTTCCATGTCACCACTTTGTGGCCCTAAGGAGGCACTCCAAGACACCCATAAAACAGTTTTGTTTTGTTTTTAATAGTAATTTGAGTTGTTTTCCTAGGCACTGTTTATGTACTAGCATAGTACTTGTTTTAGTTGAATTTTGGCCAACTTTTGATGGGAGGCAAAAATTGTACCTTCTAATCAAACTGTTCTTTTTCCTCCTCCTTCCCGAGGTCGATGATCTTAGTTAACCTTGCTTTCCTCCCTTTTCTTCACTTCCCTCTCTTTCCTGTTCTAGTGGATATATGGTCTGTGGGATGCATTATGGGAGAAATGGTTCGCCACAAAATCCTCTTTCCAGGAAGGGACTGTATCCTTGTACCTTTTTGCTGCAGCTTTACCTGTTTTGTTCTTTCTCCCTTTAAACACATAATGATTTTGCCAGGAGAGTAAAGATAGAAGCAAAAAGTTGGGTAAGTTGAATAATCGTAATAAAAAGTGATAATTTCTGTAATCTGACCAGTACTGAAAATTACCTACCACAATGATTTCTTTTAATTAAATTTTTCATAGTCTTTATTCTTCTTTCTTGCCTGTAACTCAAAATAGCAATGCTATTTTTTTTTTATAAATAATAGAGGCCCACTGGCCCCAAATGATTAAAACAAATTCATCTTTATACCTAGCAAAATAACTGTTTGGAAGTCATTTCCGTCATCTTCCTAAAACTATTTTATGTGTGTAAAACTTGAAGTGTAGTAATTTCTCTTATAACTGGCATTCTAAGCCTCTGCCTATGGCTTCACTAACTGCAATGACTCTTGACACCATATCCAGCTTTAAATAGGTCAATAGAGCACATCCGTCTCAAAACGTGAACTTCTACATTTAAAAATCATAATTATTAGTCGAATTGCCAGCGGTCAGGTGAGTTTCCTAACTTTACATGGAGATGTGACAGAGAAATAGAAACTTGCTTTGCCAACTAAACTTAGAATTTTATGAAGCAGTATTGATTTGAATTCTACTACTGAGACCTTCAACAGATTCCATGAGAAATTTTAGAGCTATGTGTAAATTAGAATTATTAAATGAGGTGGTATATTTCTCAAATGACCAAAATTTCATTCTCTATAAAAGGTACATATAGGTATTTGTAATATAGAGATAATAGTTTCCATATAAAGGGACTATATTTTTAAATTTTTAAAAAGATTTATTTATTTATTTGAAAGATAGAGTTACACACAGAGAGAGAGGGAGACACACTCCCTAGATGGCCAAAATGGCCAGAACTGGGCCAGGCTGAACCTAGGAGCCGGGAACTCCATCTGGGTCTTCCATTTGGGTGCAGGGGCCCAAGGATTTGGGCCTTCTTTTTGTTGTTTCTGTTAAAGATGTATTTATTTATTTGAAAGGTAGTTACAGAGAGAGAAGGAGAGGGAAAGAAAGAGAGAGAGTGAGAGAGAAAAAGATCTTCCATTCTCTGGTTTACTCCTCAATGGCCTCAACAGCCAGGGCTGAGCCAGGCCTGAGCCAGGCCAAAACCCGGAGCCAAGAGTTTCATCCATGTCTCCCACATGGGTGCAGGGGCCCAAGTACTTGAGCCACTCTCAGCTGCTTTCCCAAGTGCATTAATAAGGAGCAGGACTGAAAATGAAGCAGCCAGGACGTGAACCAGTGCCCATATGGGGTGCTGGCACCACAGGCAGCAGCTTTACACCATAACGCCGGCCCCTTTAGACTATGTTTTTATAAATACAGAAATAGCTTGCTACCGAGCACTAGTACAAATCTAGTATACTTGGTAGCTTTATCAGTGACAATGCAGGGTAAGTTCAGTATATTAATTACATATGAACTTTTTGGAAATCAACACTAAAGAAATGGTCTACCACTCTGTTGTTGTATTTGATCAGTAAATACGCTGTACTGAAGAACTCTTTATTATATAAGAAAGGTTATGTTTTTCGTTTAAGTAGCAAAAAGGCTAATAGTACTAAAAAAGAAAAACCCAACCAGACTCAATAAGAAGTGGATACCATAATGGGTGTGCATTTAGGTAGGCATTTATTCATCCTCCTGGATATTATGGGATATTTTCTAAATTCCACTAGTAATGTAACAGCAATGGCATCTTCTAGCACTGTACTAACTGCCTATACAGTACTTGAATTGTAGCTAGTCTGAATGGAGATGTGCTGCATATGTAAAAAACATACCAAATTTAAAAAAAAAACCTTTTTTTTAGATTTTTATTTATTTGACAGGTAGAGTTATAGACAGTGAGAGAGAGAAAGAGAGAAAGATCTTCCTTCCATTGGTTCCATATGGGATACCGGCGCCACAGGTGGAAAATTAACCTAGTGTGCCATGGCACCGGACCCCCAGATTTTGAAGATAAAAAAGTAAAATATAAACATTAATAATTTCGGCCGGCACTGTGACTCACTTGGCTAATCCTCCACCTGCGGCGCTGGCACCCCGCGTTCTAGTCCCGGTTGGGGTGCCGGGTACTAGTCCCGGTTGCTCCTCTTCCAGTCCAGCTCTCTGCTGTGGCCCGGGAGTGCAGCGGAGGATGGTCCAGGTCCTTGGGCCTTGCACCCACATGGGAGACCAGGAGGAAACACCTGGCTCCTGGCTTCAGATCGGCGCAACGCACCAGCCGCAACATGCCGGCTGTAGCAGCCACTTGGGGGGTGAACCAACGGAAAAGGAAGACCTTTCTCTCTGTCTCTCTCTCTCACTGTCCACTCTGCCTGTCAAAAAAAATAAAAATTAAAAAAAAAATACAAACTACATATGTAGTTCTAAGTTTACTGCTACCCCACATTAAAAATAATATGAAACATAGCCAGCGCCGCGGCTCACTAGGCTAATCCTCCGCCTGCAGCGCTGGCACCCCGCGTTCTAGTCCCGGTTGGGGTGCCGGGTACTAGTCCCGGTTGCTCCTCTTCCAGTCCAGCTCTCTGCTGTGGCCCGGGAGTGCAGTGGAGGATGGTCCAGGTCCTTGGGCCTTGCACTCGCATGGGAGACCGAAGGAAGCACCTGGCTCCTGGCTTTGGATCGGCACAGCGCGCTGGCCGTAGTGGCCATTTGGGGGGTGAACCAACAGAAGGAAGACTT
Source organism: Lepus europaeus (assembly GCF_033115175.1). Taxonomy (NCBI): domain Eukaryota; kingdom Metazoa; phylum Chordata; class Mammalia; order Lagomorpha; family Leporidae; genus Lepus; species Lepus europaeus. The sequence continues at coordinate 93,361,029 of NC_084834.1, read as the reverse complement.
TTCTCTCTGTCTCTCTCACTAACTCTGCATGTAAAAAAAAATAATATGAAACAGGTGTTAATTTTAACAATACATGGTATTTAGCCAATATTTGCAATATACTATCTAGCACATAGTCAACATAAAATTATTAATTATTTTTTGCCAGGCAGAGTTAGACAGTGAGAGAGAGAGAGAGGGACAGAGAGAGAGAGTTATAGACAGTGAAAGAGAGACAGAGAAAGGTCTTCATATTATTTTTAATGTGGGGTAGCAGTAAACTTAGAACTACGTATGTAGTTTGCATTTTTTTATATTTTATTTATTTATTTTTTTTTTACAGGCAGAGTTAGAGAGAGAGAGAGAGAGAGACAGAGAGAAAGGTCTTCCTTTGCCATTGGTTCACCTCCCAAGTGGCTGCTACAGCCAGCGTGTTGCGGCTGGTGCGTTGCGCCGATCCGAAGCCAGGAGCCAGATGTTTCCTCCTGGTCTCCCATGTGGGTGCAAGGCCCAAGGACCTGGACCATCCTCTGCTGCACTCCCGGGCCACAGCAGAGAGCTGGACTGGAAGAGGAACAACTGGGACTAGTACCCAGCACCCCAACCGGGACTAGAACGCGGGGTGCCAGAGCTGCAGGTGGAGGATTAGCCTAGTGAGCCGCGGTGCCAGCCTAGTTTGCATTTTTTACTGCTGGTTTTTCTATTGGACAGTGCTGGTCTAGAACATGAGATGACCAGATGGCAGCCTTTTAAGTATAATCTATTGTAAAATCTGAAATCACCAATTTTTTAAAAAAAGATTTATTTAGTTATTGAAGGTCAGAGTAATAGAAAGAGAGAGAGAGAAAGAATCTTCCATCTGTTGGTTCACTCCCCAAATGGCCACAATAGCCATGGCAGGGCCAGGCCTAAGCCAGGAGCCAGCAGCCAGGAGCCAGGAGCTTTTTCCTAGTCTCCCATGTAGGTGCAGAGGCCCAAGCACTTGGGCCATCTTCTGCTGCTCTTCCAGTTCATATTAGCAGGGAGCTGGATCAGAAATGGAGTAGCCAGGACTTGAACCAGCACACATATGGGATGCCAGCCTCGTAGGTGACAGCTTTACCCACTACGCCACAATGCTGGCCCCTGAAATCATCAATTACTCCATGTTCCTTTGTTACTTATAGTGTGGTGTATCATTTACACCACCAAATGCCTTATGACTATCCAAGAAAATGTATTTTACTTTGATTTATTTGTAATGTAAAGATTATGCACCTAATGTAGTTAATTGGAACAATACAATAATCCACATTCATACTTACATAAATTGATCTCATTCAAAAGTGAGAATTATTTTCTTTGTGATTTTGCTTTTGGGGTATAATACATTTTAGATAGACAGGGAATATCTCAATGGAAATTCAGAATCGAGTTGTACAGCCGTATCTGTATGCTGCACTGGTTAGTGGAAGACGAAGAGCCACAGGCTTGCTCATTTCCATGTGACACTGTTGTTCCAGGTCATTTGATTCCCACATGGCAAGATTGTTTTCTGAGGTCTAATTTAGCTGTCCAGGAATTTATCAGTGGTGTTTTGCTCCTATTTTTTCAGTAGTAAATTTGAAACTCAATGACAGGAGGAAAAATCAAAACATTTTTAATCCAAAATAACTTGTCTGGAAACAAAGATAAGAGCACCATATTGATAATTTTGCATTTTTCTAACAGTTGCTCTCTAGAAGGTCCCTTTTTTCCTTTTATTCTAGTGGATTTTAGAGAAATGTTTGAAACAAATTAAATTGTGCAAAAATCAATACATAAAATTTATATGCTTGATAAGTATGATCCTAGAACATTAATCATCTCTAATGCAAAACCCATAGTTCATGAGAGTTTGTCTTCTGCATTCCTTTCTCCTGAGCAGCAGTTATACAGACTATCGCTTCGATAGCCTCATTCCATATGGGATAATAAACCTACATTTAAACCTGGAAGTAAAAGGGAGAGATTTCATAAGGACATTTATGAGGAAAAATATTTTTGCAATAAAGAGTACTATTTCTTTGAAAATACTTACATGTGGATTTTTATCTGTCATTAAAATTATAACTTAATTACATTTAATAATTAAATCTGTATTCTAATATATAGTTACTATTCAATGTTTTAGGACATGGTGACATTTCAAAAATGCACTAAACTCTAGAAATATCTATTGAAGAATGGACTCTGTGTGTTGTGACTTTGAGTGAAATTGTTTAATTATTCTTTAAATGAAAGTATTATTTTAGTAGTAGGACTTCTGACCAAAAATAGGGAGAAAAGACAATTTAACTCCTTTAAACTATAATAATCAGACACAAAGATGGGATTACTTATATGGAAAAGAATTATAGCAATGTTGAAATGATTCTAGCGTTTAGTAGAAGAAATAACAAAGGTTTGTTTCTGTTGACACTTAGACTACTTCCAAAATTCTCCAGAGACTTAAAAAAGTAACCATATTCCCTTAACTTTCAGTTAGAATTATTCGGTATAATTTACAATATATTACTCTGATGCTAAAAAATGGTAATGCATTATCATTCTAATCAACACTCTTTGTCTTTCTTCACAGAACATTTTAATTTGAACCCCAAACAAAAATAGTAAAACATTTCGACAAATCAGGGAGTCTTATGAGGTTGTTCTCAATGACTTAAGTTTTAGCTACTTTCCTACATTAAAGCTATCTTTACCTTCTGAGCAACATTGTGGGAGTTTTTGAGGAGTGATATAATACAGATGATATCACCATGGAGAATGTTTGCAAAATAAACACAATTAAAAATAAAGAATGCATATTTGTTTTACAATCCATTAATTTGTTAATTATTTTAATATCCAAGGGAACATTTTTAAAATCCTTATCTTCACTCTGTGAAGGGTTTCTTCATTATACATACACCATCCTATACTCAATTTTCACTATGTGTATGACTTAAACATTTTTCATAGCATAAAAGTTGACATAAAATGGTGCACAGTATTACTAAGATTCTTAGATCCATGGTGAACTTCATGTTAGAGAGGAGTGAATATACTTGGCAAATTATTTTGCATAGAACAGATAGGAGATAGCAGTGCCTTTACCTTTCACTAAGATTTTGTTCCTTTCGATTATTTATGGTAAAGCAACTTTACAATGCTTTCTTAAAGGTTTCTCTAGGGACGATGCAATCACATACACCTTCCACTTTCCCCTAAACCCAGTTGGCACATGCCATCTTCCAGAGTAGCAAAAGTCATTTAATTCCAGTGTACTTTAAACTTATTTATTTCTGTATATATGTATGTATGTATTTGTCAGAGATGGAGAGAGCAGGACAACCGGTGAGAGGGAGAGAGTGAGCTTCCCTTGACTGATGTACTTCCCAAATGCCCACAACAGCTGGGGCCCTGGGGGAATGGCAAGAACCCAACCACTGGAACAGTCACTGCATCAGCAGGACCCTGGTGTCAGGAACTGGGGCTGGGAATTGAACTGAGGCACTCAGACGTGGCACATAGGTATCTCCAGTGGCAGCGTAAGTGCTGGGCCGGAAGCCACCTGCAATGGTGTTTTCAGAAGCTCTTTCTTTGAGCCTGCTTCTTTTAGAGAAATTCTTTCTACTTTATTTTTGCACTCTACTTCAAGTGGCAGCCCCTTCTTTGAGCAAGCCCTGTGAGATTCCGTTATCTAGAGCTAGTGGTCTGAGTTCTCTGGATCTAGATGCTGACATAAGTAGTCTGTTGTTTGGAAATGCGAGACCTCAGGCACATGATCTCCAATTCAATCTGAGGGTTGGATTGTTGAGGGACTCTCTCTGCCTTTCCCTCTGCAGACACAAGAAATTCAATTAGAATGAAAAAGATACACATTTAAGCTTGCTGAGGACACGAAGCATTAGAATAGGTAAATGGTTTGCCAAAGATAAGTTTCATAAAATGAATATCTTCAAATTAACTGAATGCCATATTTTTAAACTTTGAATATGAAAATTAGGAATGGCAAATAAAAATTATAGGCTGTGGGTTGTCCTATCAGTCCGGTGTGGAGATATTTCTTAATTGTTTCTTACCTCTTTGAAATACCAGTGCTTACCTCCTAGTAAACTTTTAAATCTGATGCCTAAATCTGTTTTCAGGATGTGTCAAATTATATGAAATATTTTTTAAATCAAGTGGAATGTAAAAATTCAGTAGTCATTCAATCACATCTGGAACAAAATTCATATAAACATGACCATATGTTTAAAAATAAGAGGATTCATTTAATGTGCTTAAAAGGAAATGTTTTCTCCATTATTTTGCTTATTACTCTTCTCTTTTAAAACTATTATATGAAAATATGAGTGAGACTGTGCTCACTAGCATGGGGACTGGAGATTCTCAGAAAGACAGAAAAGCAAATTTAATGGTAGATTTAAGGAGAAAATCTCCCTCTGATTTCCTGGTATAAGAATATTTAGCTTTGTTGTTCCATGAATTATTATTTATCTTTCTTAGATTTATATGTGCAAAATATGTACATTCTTAATTTACTGACACATATCAGAAGTCTTATTTAATTCTAGCTGGAAAATACAGTTTAAAAGAATGCACTTTATTAAGATATCTAAGGAAATTTATAACTTTTGAGATACAAAATAAAATTTCCAAAGGAATATTCTGATTTTAGAAAACTATGTTAAGCTTCCTGCTCTTATACTTTGAGGTAATTGTTGAAAGAAAATTCATAAAAGCATATTGTCTGATTCTTTGCAAAATGAGTATATAATTAGGTATGTTAAGGAGAAAAGCAGAGTGGTCTCAAAACTTGTGTAACACGAGCCACAGTCCTCTAGACAGAAAACATTTCCCAGGTTCTTGGATAGATACTGTGGTAGTCCATACATGATTTTAATCATGAATCATGATCCATACCAGTCAGTGGTGTGAGAGTAGCAATACAGAACTTTCTTTAGATAGAACTGCCAGACCTAGATTGTATTTGGTCTGTCTCTAATAGGGGGATAATTTAGAGGAAGCTAATTTCTGACAAATAGGAAACTTCAACTTTCAACTTGTAATTCATAAAATAAGTAATCACATTCTAGTAATACCGATGCTTAGTGACTCAGTATCAGAGTGGTAAAATTGGGGACTCAAACGATGGAGAATGTGATGAATCAGAACCATAGAGAGGCCAAGATGTTTGTGTATGGGACACTTTTGAAGGCCCAAATATTGTACAGATCATCTCCCAAAGTTTAAAAATACAGTTTCCAGGGCTGATGCTGTGGCGTAGTGAATAAAACTGCCACCTGCAGTGCCAGCATCCCATGTGGGTGCCAGTTCAAGTCCTGGCTGCTCCACTTCTGATCCAGCTCTCTGCTATGGTCTGGGAAAGCAGTAAACAATATCCCAAGTGCTTGGGCTCCTGCACCCGCGTGGGAGACCTGGATGAACCTTCTGTCTCTTGGCTTCAAATCGGCATAGCTCCGGCTGTTGCAGCCATCTGGGAAGAGAACCATCGGATGGAAGACCCCTCTCTCTTTCTCTGCCTCTCCACTTTCCCAGGCCATAGCAGAGAGCTTGGTTTGAAGTGGAGCAGCTGGGACTCAAACTAGCACCCATATGGGATGCCGACACTGCAGGCAGTAGCTTTAGCCATTAGGCACAGTACTGGCCCCTAATTACTTTCAAGATCCATGAATAGTCAGCATTCATTTTAACACCTTAAAAATTGCTTTAAGAAGTTTGGTCTAACATATGTATGTGCTTCAACAAATTCATAAGAAATAGAATTAAAAGTTAGGCATTCTGGTGCAAAGAATTGAAATCTGTGCTTCATTTTTTCATGAAATGCACTTTCATGAACTTGTTGAAGATTTACCATATGTACGCCTTGGTATAAGGGAACGCTTACCATGACCTCCACCGCCCTGCCTATTAAGACGCAGAATCAAATTTTTTTAGTAACTACTTCCTGTTGGTTGGAATGACTAATAAAAGTTGTTATAATGGATCTATCTTGGGCAATAATCCTATCTTGAGCACATAAAAGTCCATCATAAACTCATGTGCATTTATTCCACTTTTATAATTCATACTAACAGAGCTTATCGTCTCCAGGCACAAAGCTTAGCACTCAGCTGATGCAAGCTTAGATAATGTCTAGGAATAGTGAATGGTGAGCAAAGTTAAAATGGGAATTGGAAAGGTTCCCAGGGTATTACTGTGCAGAAAGAAACATGAAAATAATTACAACAGAGTTCCAAATTCACACCAGAGGGTCAGAACTGGAGTGTATATCTGTGTGTTACTTTTACTCATGAGTTCTGACCCTGAAGAGAAGTTCTTTGAAAAGTTCTCCTTTTACTTTGGAATATGAGTATCCTGCAGAAACTCACAAAAGAAAATTGGGAGATGTACCACTATGAGTACCAGAAATGAAACTATCAACTGTCTATCAACCAGCTGAGATGAAAGCAACATGGGGACTAGGATCCTGGTCAGGTTATCTAAGGGCACATCTGAGGAACACTAAAAACAAAAGGAAACAATACAAAAAACTGAGGGCTTTTAGTCTGACAGATAAAACTGGACAGTTTGTAGGAGAGGAGTGGTTAGGAATTGCAGGTCATTATCATATATTTTGAGGGTATTACTGGGGAAATAGAGTAATTCTTGTGGAGAAAGGAGAGAGTCCTATAGAGCCAACCATGGCTCAACAATGGCTCAACAGATAGGAAGGTATTCTAAGTGGAGTCAACCATGAAATGGAAATGGATTACCTCGTGGGTGGTAATTCCCCCTCATAGGAAAGGTTTCAGAATTACGTATATTTGTATATGGAATATTACATAAATATAATATAAACATTTCACATATGTTTAATTGCTACCTAAAGTCCCAGTGTATAAATTTAGGATATCGTGATACTTAGTTAATATTTATCGAGGACTTACTATATACCAGGCAATGAATGTGAAAGAGGCTTTACCAGGCTTAATCCTTCCAAGTCTTTTAAAAGATTCTACACAATACTTTTTATTATTGATATTTTAGAGGTCAAAAATGAAGTTTAGAGAAGTGAAGTAGTTTGGCAAAGATTACACAGCTAGTAAGCATTGGAGTTGATTCTGCAGCAGAAAAAAAAAGTGTGTGTGTGGGGGGGGATATCTTCCACAGGTGCTGTAGAAAATATTTTTTGTTGTTACTAAATAAGAAATAGAAATAGATGTTCCCTAAGTCCCAAACAGGCTCATGGTAGAAATAATCTTTTTAAAAATTGTTTGAATGGAGACAGGCAAGAGAAAATAACTTTTCTTTAAATTTTAGCTTTCTGTATTTTTTTGTTTGTTTAAGTCTTTTACAACATAAACAAAATAGATACACCGTCAATAGCAACTGGTCACTTTGGACAGTGTGATAAGAATACTTACAATTTAAAATTAAACATATTTCAGGCATTTTTTTAATCAGAGTCTCACAATACCAACCTCTTGTGAGACAGATTCTGCTGAAATGACAAGTGCTTGAATAAAGAAAGAGATGCACAACTGTTTGCTCTATCTTTTCCTGAGATTTTTTTTTTTTTTTGCATGTCACTTGCTTTCTTAAAATGGAAGCAAAACAAATTTGCTTCTCTGGGTATGCATATCACCTTCATAGCTGTAACCATTTCTTTGCAGTGATCATTCTATTTATGTGTTCAATCTAACAGTGGAAACTTTGGGTTTAACCTGGGTAAGATTTTCAGACCAGAAAGACTCTCATGAGGAATTCTCTAAGGCCACTGCCAAATTACAAGATGTAATTTGTAAAGTAAGTGGAGCAAAGCATATTGTGCTGCTGTCTTAATACCCTCCCCTGTTGGCTCCCCACCAATATCCCCTTTTTTCCCCATTTTTTTTTCTTTTTCTTTTTCTGGCCCCCATTAAAAGGACCTGTCTCCCTCTCCGACTTTTCAGGAAGAACGGGCAACTATAGTTTAAGAGAGAGATTTTACTTTGTTGCTTCGCCCTTCCCCATATTATTTCTTACCCTGTGCCCCCTACCCTGACTTCCTGGTTTTTTAAGTTCTGGATGATAACTGGCAATAGCAGACAAATCATGGTAATTTCACCTTGAATTCCAGGCTTGTTTTGATTCACAGTCTCAGGAGTGTCAGTCTTCAATCATGTTGTTTATTTCAAGTGGAAGCATCCCATTTTGAAAGCCAGTGTTTCTTACCATTATAAAGCCAGCATTTCTTACCGTTATAAAACAAGCTTGTTTATAAGAACCAGAAAAAGCTTCCTGCTTATAAACATGTTCTTTGATGGGAGTCTCTGAAACCGAGCTAGTATGTTCCAAAATATTCATTCTTGAATTGAATTGGCATTTTGCTTCTGAAAACTTATTCATATTTATAAATAAAAATAAATGTGTCTTACAAAAGAAGCTCTTTTGAGGTTGCTGGCAGCCCAACTTCTCTTTTTTCTTTTTCCAAATAAAGCAAACAAAAGAATAAAAAAAGAAACCAATTTACATATTTCTCATATTAACACAATCTAGAATAATTTATAATACAAATCAGTAGGACTCTACTGGATGAATGCAAATTAGATATTCTAAATCAGAAACTAAATCAATCATTGAATTATAATTGCAAAGTAACATTACCATACATTAGATGGTATTGGGTAGAATTGTTAGTTGAGTTATATGGCATACAAAGGCGCTCACATTCTGTTTTCCCCTCTTCACTGTTTTAGAATACTAATAATCATAAGACTGGACTCTTAGCAAGTCAGAGAAAGGTCAGAATATTGCTCTGTGGCACGGCAACCCAGTGTTTTCATTTATTTGTTGTTCTATTCCTGTGTTCTTGTTTATATTCATTTCATTTTTGTTTTCAGTTGACATGTGGTCAGTAGGGTGCATCATGGGAGAAATGATAAAAGGTGCAGTGCTGTTTCCTGGCACTGATCGTATCCTTCTTAGCAGCCAGTGGTCTCTACGCGTGTCATTCTCCATTAATTCCCTTTTGTCTCAAATGCAATACAGCTGACAGTGTACACTCATGGTCCTTAGAGGGTTTCTGTGAGACTCCAACGTCAAATATTTACAAGCTGCCATCATGGTAGAGTAACCTTGTCTCCTAGCAAGACCTTCTGTGGACAATGCAGTAGCAAATGTGAAAGATGCTACATGATATTGAAAGGTCTGCCTTAATTCAGTCTTAACAAACTAGTAACAGTAAGGCAGTGTCTTTTCTGTTTTTTTTTTTTTTTGTATATGTTTCAAGCTGATAATATTCACAGCTGAGTAACAAATGACAAAATCTTTCAGTTTTAAGACTAAAGATTTATACATTAAAAATTCACTTGGCATAGAAAGCATGCATAAGAATTTCATTTTAATATTGATCAACCTCTCTTGAACTTCTTTCACTTTTTCACTTCATTTATATGAGCAATAGCCTCAATTCCTGCTCTTTCTCTGTATTATTAACAAGTATAATAGTTAAAACCTCATTATATAAAATGTCTGAAGAAATACATTGAAATCATTTGGAGAAATAAAATTGATGCTCTCCGACACAGCAAATAATGAAGAAGTAAAGATTTCAGAACAATGCAGTTGTAAATAGATAAGGATGTTGTGTGATTATCTATGGGTGTGTGAATGTGTCCCACCATCATTCTTAAAAGGAATTTACTCTCTCAAGTTAGTGAAGTATCCCTCTATGTTCATTTAAGAAAATATCATATCTTGATCATATTGAAGATAAAATCTCTGCCCAAGAGATAATAATTCAAAAATAAGATTGAGCCTTTAACAATGAGGTTTTAATAACTAGAGGAAATCCAATTACTAATTTATCTATACAGTAGTATGATTAGCCATTTGCTTTAAGTCTCTAATACATATACTATAGTTCTTATCAAGTGTCTATAATGTAATTTTTAAATCTGAGGATTAGTATATAAATTATTATATTCCGGAGGTCTTCAAAAATTCATGGAAAATGCCTGTATTAAAAAAGCTATGCGGGGGGTGCAGCATATGCAGTTGTGGCATAGCAGGTTAAGCTGCCACCTGTGACATCCCATATGGGCACTAATTTGTGTCCCAGCTGCCCTACTTCCGATCCATCTGCTGATGCTCCCAGAAGGCAGTGGAGGATGGCCTCAGTGCTTGGGCCCCTGCCTACCCATGTGGGAAACTCTAAAGCTCCTGACTCCTGGCTCCAGCCTGGCTCAACCCTGGACATTAAATCCATTTGAGGAGCGAACTAGAGGATGGAAGATCTTTCTCTCTCTCTTTTTAACTTTGTCTTTCAAAATGAATAAATAAATCTTTAAAAAAATTATGCAGGGGTTAAACATTTTTTCTATTAAAATAGGCTATCTTTCAATTCTATTTTTCATGAACTGTTTGAAATATCATATATAGAGTTTCCTACATGTATTCTCTGTATACATTAAAAGGAACAGTTTGGGAAATGACTGAACTAGGAACTAAGTTGTTTTTTTTTTTTTAATTTATTTGAAAGGCAGAGTTACAGGGAGAAAGAGGGACACACACACACACACACACACGAAATGAGAGAGAGAGAGAGAAAGAGAGAGAGAGAGAGAAAGAAATCTTCCAATGCTGGTTTGATCCCCAAATGGATGCAATGGCTAGGGCTATGCCAGACTGAAGCCAGGATCCAAGAGCTTCTTCCAGGTCTCCCACGTGAGTGCAGGGACCCATGTACCTGGGCCAAATTCTACTACTATTCCAAGGTCTTAGTTTAAAATTAAATTAAATTAAATCTTAGTTTTAATCTTTCTGTATTGCTCTTTTGTCTTCTATGTATACAATTTTATTAAATCACTTCTGTAAATTTACCAAATTCATGTTATTTGAAGGTATGTCAGCCTGATAAATACCGTCACATTTCTAAGACCACAGGATCTCTTATTCCCTGTGATTTACAAACTTGTGTTTGGTCTTTGGGCACAAAATGAAATGACCTCTAGATTTTGGCCAATTTTAGATAATTTTATGAAAATAGAATCAATCTGTTAACTTTGTACTCTGCTTTCCCAGAACTTCCTTGTGGTTGAATAACTGATGACTGAAATGAACATTTGCTACCTGTAAATTAAAAGATGATTTTCGTTACTTTCCATACAGTCTATTAAAGAGAATAAAAAGAGAATAATTTTTAGAATTATCTCAGGAGAAGTTGGTTGAGCGTCATGTTTTAACTTGGATTTCAAAATTCCTTGTGAGTGGTGTCTGAGGCTGTGAGTGATTTCACAGGATCATGCAATAGAAGCCTTGGTGTTGGAATACTGAGTTTTTTCTGAAGCTCTACTGTGGAGACGCATTTGTAAAATTCTTAGACAGCAAATGGGAAGAAATTTCCAATGTATATCTTCTGAGCGTAGACTTTAAAAAAAAAAAAACTATCTCGCTGGCGCCGCGGCTCAGTAGGCTAATCCTCCGCCTTGCGGTGCCGGCACACCGGGTTCTAGTCCCGGTCGGGGCACTGATCCTGTCCCGGTTGCCCCTCTTCCAGGCCAGCTCTCTGCTGTGGCCAGGGAGTGCAGTGGAGGATGGCCCAAGTGCTTGGGCCCTGCACCCCATGGGAGACCAGGAGAAGCACCTGGCTCCTGCCATTGGATCAGCGCAGTGCGCCGGTGCAGCGCGCCTACCGCGATGGCCATTGGAGGGTGAACCAATGGCAAAAGGAAGAACTTTCTCTCTGTCTCTCTCTCTCACTGTCCACTCTGTCTGTCAAAACAAAAACAAAAACAACTGTCTCAAACATGTTGATTAAACTTTAAGCCAGTCTTTTTTAAGAAAACAAATGATGAATGGTGAGTATCATAAAGTTAGCCTCTTAAAATACAAGACAGATTGCTAACTTAAAAGAAATTTTCCACCAAAGAAGGACATTGTATCTCACCAATTTGTATAATAATTAGGTTAGTAAAATTAAAAATGACTAAATACAAATTCTCTGTTATTTTTTTTTAACTGTTATTTAATGAATATAAATTTCCAGTGTACAGCTTATGGATTACAATGGCTTCCCCCTCCCATAACTTCCCTCCCACCCGCAACCCTCCCCTCTCCCACTCCCTCTCCCCTTCCATTTGCATCAAGATTCATTTTCAATTCTCTTTATATACAGAAGATCAATTTAGTATATATTAAGTAAAGATTACAACAGTTTGCACCCACATAGAAACACAAAGTGAAACATACTGTTTGAGTACTAGTTATAGCATTAAATCACAACGTACAGCACATTAAGGACAGATCCCACATGAGGAGCAAGTGCACAATGGCTCCTGTTGTTGACCCAACAAATTGACACTCTAGTTTATGGCGCCAGTAACCACCCTAGGCTGTCATCATGAGTTGCCAAGGCTATGGAAGCCTTCCAAGTTCGCCGACTCTGATCATATTTAGACAAGGTCATAAAAGACAGGGTGAGGATAGTAACCAATGATCCTAAGAGTGGCATTAACTAGGTCTGAACAATTTTACAGCATTAAGTGGGGAAGAGGACCATCAGTACACACAGGTTGGGAGTAGAGCCATTGGAGGTAGAGTAGAGGTTATGATTACAAAGGAATGAGGCCCAAGTGCACTAGACAGGGTCTAGAACAAAGGACAGAGTCATTATTAGATGTGCTAAGAAAGGTGCTGTCTAAGCTACAATTAAGTTTTCTGATTGAGAGGCAAATAGAACCTGATAGAAGGGGCTTGATAATAATCTGTTGGGCTTTAGGCCTTGTAAGTTAAGAGGCCCAGACCTATCTATCTCTTCACATGGGGTATATCCTAAGGGAGGTGTGAACCTCCTAGGGGAAGGCACTCTGTTGACTTTCATTACTTGGCTGGCCTGGGAGGAGAGCTGGCCAGGTCAAGGCAGGGGGCATCTCTAACAAGAAATTTACAGTTCTGCCTGAAATGTTGCTGACCCTACTTGACCATCCCCTCAGCTGCAGTGGTCACTTTGGAAGTTGGGCTGAGTGAAGGGCTTTTCAGCTTAGATCAATAAGATCTGTGGCTCTGACCTGGGCATCCTTCGACTCCAGGGCAGGTCCATTTCCAGTGATCCAATTCTTGGCAGAGCTGCCAGGGCTTTTCACAAGCTGACTTCTGCTGAAGCCCAGGCTTACCACATTGGAAACCACTGCAGTGGACTGGCCTGTTGGGTCTCCTTGAGGGCAGATCACTGTACAGATCAGCCATTAATAGGCCTGCCACCCATTGCTTCTGATGCCGAGCTTTCTTTTCCTCCTGGTTTGTGTTAAAGCAGACCAGAGGATGCAAGTCAAGGGAGTGCCCGTGTCCCATCTCTAATCTTCGGTGGCCTGAACTACAAGTCTATAGTCACAGGCATGTTCTGTAGTAGTTTTTCTAAGGTAGACAATGCCCATGAGGAAAATTATATTCTCACTTTAAAACTTTCTTTCCCTTTGGTCTGAAAGGGAGGTTTTTTCTACTTACTGTATACTTCGCTGATGGCGAAGTGAATCTAGCTATGAGATTATAATTTAAGCTCTTATTTTGGCTATGCTATTACAGAAAAATGTTAGCCATCTCTTTTATAAGGTCTAAAGATTAAATTGTGCATCCTACAGATTCCTTCATAATAGAATTAGTTTCCTACCTTGAAGAGAATAGAGAAATGAAAGAAGAAGTTGGGCTTAGAATAGAGAAATGAGGGAGCAAGTCCTAGATCGCTTGCTGACAATAGCAATATCACATGAATACTTAGCAAACCGTTTCAACCATTAGATAACAACTTAAGAAAACATTTACCAGAAGGTCCAATGCCTTCTATAAATTTTAAGAATCATGTATTTGGAAACACCTCTTAAATATCTAACATGTTGTAGTTTGTTTAGCCAGTAAACTTAAGCACAACCATCTAAAATGTTTTTAGTTTCTTTCTACCAACAAGTTTAAAACATATGATACACAGATTCAGGTCACAGAAATTAAAATGTATCTTTGATTGATTTTAGCAGCTTAAATTTATGGACAATCTTATCTATAAGCCATTTAAAATAAAACTCTTAATAAAATTTCCCCATGTGGACATACAATATGTACACACATATAACATAGCATAGTAGACCAATAACCTCAGTTAACCATACTTTCTCTCGGTTGGTACTGTTAATACATTATTGGCTTCATCTGTTTACAAAGCCATCCCAAAGTACTGAATACAATAGAAGTGGCTGGAAAAAGTCCATAGGAACCTATAGGAGGACAGCTAAACACAGAACCAACAACGCTTTAGTTTATGAGCAGCAAATCATATATAACTGTGGATGACAAAAGACTTTAAGTCGCCATGTTTAAAATTATAAACTCATCAACCAACAAGAGGCACTTGCTTACTTCACAGTATTTTTGAAAGCACCTGTAGGATTTTACAAGTATTTAACCCTTTAGGCCTCTGGGGCTTTCTCATTAAGATAACTATCATGTCTAGTAACACAAGATCATTAGACTTTTTAATTCTCAAACATTTGTATTAATAGCATTTTCCATTATAGAAACTTAAAGTTTGGTACCACATCACATCTTGACAGTCCTTCTAATATAATCCAAATAGTCTGATTAGTTGGTGTCTCTATAAGATGAGAGACATAGGTCCTTCGATTTTTTCAGTAGGGCCCAAACTGGAAAAACCAAAGTCCAGGATTTACTGGAAATTTTAGAGACCAGATTGTTTGAAACTTTGATTTTTTGAGCCTGTCAAGAATGCCAAGAAGGCTCAAAATCCAAAATATCTGGTTGAAATAAGATTCCTTAAAATCATGACATAATATAGACCAAATTTGATCATTGTTACAGGTGATTATTCAAATCTTTGAAAATAAGCACATATTTAAATAACCCATAGCTCTTAATAAAAATTCAGCTGTTTTTGAACAATTAGAATTTAACAGACATCAAGAGAACATAATAGATTACTTTAACACATTGCTTTAACAGAGCATCAGAGTTTAATTCTATGTCCAAGAGAAATTGAGCTTCCTGTGATCTTTTGCTGTGAGGTTTCCTTCCTTTACCTTCTTTCATATTGGTGACCATGTTTCTGTGTTTCTGTGTGTAACACATCTTTAAGCATCTTTTGCAGGGCAGGATGAGTGGCAACAAATTCTTTCAGTTTCTGTTTGCTATGAAAAGTCTTAATTTCACCTTCATTCACAAATGAGAGCTTTGCTGGATATAATATTCTGGGCTGGCGGTTTTTCTCTCTTAGTACCTGGGCTATGTCTCGCCATTCCCTTCCAGCTTGTAGGGTTTCTGATGAGAAGTCTGCTGTGAGTCTAATTGGAGATCCTCTGAGAGTGATCTGACGTTTCTCTCTTGCACATTTTAGGATCTTTTCTTTATGTTTCACTGTGGTGAGTTTGATTACAACATGTGGTGGTGAGGATCTCTTTTGGTCATGTTTATTAGGGGTTCTATAAGCTTCCTGTACTAAGATGCCTCTGTCCTTCTCCAAACCTGGGAAATTTTCTGCTAGTATCTCACTGAAAATGCCTTCTAGTCCTTTCTCCCTCTCCATGCCTTCAGGAACTCCTAGAACCCGAATGTTGGGTTTTTTAATAGTATCCTGTAGATTCCCGACAATATTTTTTAGATTTCTAATTTCTTCTTCTTTTCATTGGTTTGACTGTTTCCTTTCCTGTTCTCTGTCTTCTAAGTCTGATATTCTCTCTTCTGCTTCGCCCATTCTGTTTTTAAGGCTCTCTAATATGTTTGTCATTTGATCTATTGAATTCTTCATTTCATTATGATTTCTCGTCACTATCACCGTTTCTTGTTCTACTAGTTGTTTCATTTCATTTTGATTCCTCCTTAATATTTCATTTTCACGAGAGAGATTTTCTATCTTGTCCATTAAGGATTTCTGTAGTTCAAGAATTTGGTTTTGAGAACTTCTTAATGTTCTTATCAATTTTTTGAGATCCGCTTCTTGCATTTCTTCGATCTCATCATCTTCATAATCTTGAATTGGGGTGTCTTTTTCATTTGGGGGTGTCATAGTGTCTTCCTTGTTCTTGTTAGCTTGGTTTTTGCGTTTGTTGTTTGGCATGTTGGAGATATTTGGTTTCTTCACTGTGGTGTTTTTTCTTGTTACACTATGGCTCTATATTAAGTGGACTGTCTGCTTTCGGTGGAGCCTTAGAGGCTTGAGATGAGTGTGGACTGAGAGCTGTGTTTGGTTCCTCGGGGTTGAGGGTGTGTCATAGATGACACTCCCAGGTTAGGTGTGGTAAATTGCTCTTTCTTTCTTTTTTTGATTCAAAAGGGAAGTAATTCCTCACAGCTGAACATAATTGGAGGTAGTTAGGCAAATGATATACCCACAGGAGCCAGAGATTGGATGCTCTTTCCCAAGGACCACACAGGGAATCTCTGCTGCCCTCAGTGTGGGCTCCAATTCTCCTGCAGTCTCCCACTGGGTTGCCAAGTTAGATGCTAATCTCCTGTTATTTCACCCCTCCCCCCAGAGTCAGATTTTTCTGCTAGGCTCAGGGCTGGTGCAGACCTGAGGTCGCCCTGCTTATGACGTATGTCCAAAATGGCGCCTGCTCTTTGTCTTGCTCGCCTTTGAGAGGTGAGCGGAGAGAGAGAAACTCGTGTCTGTATTGGTCACTTTTTTTTTTTCCTCTCTCTCTTCTAGTTAGCCTGGTGAACTTTTCCCCACAGAGTTTCAAGCCTCGTTCCCTCTAGTCTCCTCTTTCCGCTTGCCCGCTGGTGTTTTGGGCTATTGAGGTTCGGCTCACCTCACGTTCCAGCGCTGGTGTGTGGAGTCTTCCGCTGGTGTCCCAAACTTGGGCTCCCACGCTCTCCACGCAGGTCCACTGTGAATCACTAGTTCCGGAAGAGTTTCCTCTGCTGTTTCTTCCCCTACTCTTCCTTGACCCTGCAGTATCTCCACTTTTATTAAAGTGTCTCTCCCCCGGACTAATAGTGTGCTCCCTTCCTATTCCGCCATCTTGCCGTTCTCCCTCAAATTCTCTGTTATTAAAAGTGATTTTTCTGGAGCCAATAATATTATATTTAAATCTATGGGTTAAGTAGAAACTTTAAAAATTGGGCTGTAGGGAGCCAGCATTGTGGCATCACATGTGAGCGCTGGTTTGAGTGTCGGCTGCTTGCTTGTGATCCACCTCCCTGCTAACGCACCTGGGAAGGCAGCAGAAAATGTCCCAGGTGCTTTAGCTCCTTCCACACACACGGGAAACCCAGTGGAGTACCAGCCTCCTGGTTTTGGACTGGTCCAGGCCCCAGCCATTATGGCCACTGGGGAGTCTGTCAGTGGATGGAAGATCTCTCTCTGTGTCTCTCCCCCTTTCATATAACTCTGCCTTTCAAGTCAATAAAAAATCATTTTCAAAAATAGAGCTATAGATATACAATGTGTATGATATACATCTATATAATATATTATTATAAATTATTTTAATAGGCATCCTCATTTATATGAAGACATTATCAATGTAAATCATCTATAAAAGTCCTTACAGGTATAAATTATTCATATTTTCCTAATATATAAACTAACTAACAGTGAAGTTTAATTGATCTTATATTCTTTATCATTATGCCTAAAGAATTTTACTTACTGTTATAATTTTTAGTATGTTTCATATGTACATATGTAGTATAAAGTCATAAATAATTTATATAGATTAGTACTAGTTATAGCATCACTGCACATTAGACAACACATTAAGGACAGATCTCACATGGGATGTAAGTACACAGTGACTTCTGTTGCTGACTTAACAATTTGACACTCCTGTTCATGGCGTCAGTAATCTCCCTAGGCTCTAGTCATGAGTTGCCAGGGCTATGGAAGCCTTTAGAGTTCGCTGATTTTGATCTTATTCCGTTAGAGTCATAGTCAAAGTGGAAGTTCTCTCCTCCCTTCAGAGAAAGGTACCTCCTTCTTTGATGGCCCCGTTCTTTCCACTGGGATCTCACTCACAGAGATCTTTCATTTAGGTCTTCTTTTTTTTTTCTTTTCCATGGTATCTTGGCTTTCCATGCCTACAATACTCTCATGGGCTCTTGAGCCAGATCCGAATGCCTTAAGGGCTGATTCTGAGGCCAGAGTGTTGTTTAGGACATCTGCCATTCTATGAGTCTGCTGTGTATCCCACTTCCCATGAAATCTTTACTAATTATATACTGAATCGATCTTCTGTATATAAAGATAATTGGAAATGAAAAAAAAAAAAACCCTGGTGTTAAATTGGAAATGGCATAGAAAATTAATTAATTTTTTTAAAAAAATATTATGTAGGATCTCTGTCTTTAATGTGCTGTACACTCTTATTTAATGCTATAACTAGTACTCAAACAGTATTTTTTTTTCACTTTGTGTTGCTATATGGGGGCAAACTGTTGAAATCATTACCTAATATATACTAAACTGATCTTCTGTATATAAAGAGAATTGAAAATGAATCATGATGTGATTGGAAGGGGAGAGGGAGTGGGAAAGGGGAGGGTTGCGGGTGGGAGGGAAGTTTGGGAGGGGGAAGCCATTGTAACCCATAAGCTGTACTTTGGAAATTTATATTCATTAACTAAAAGTTTAATAAAAAATTTATATAGAAATACAGTGCTAACAATTTTATATATTTACGTGTTCTGTAAGAGTAGATATACTTTTAAATATACATCTATAGAATTTACCCAACCAAATATGTTTTTAGCTGTCTACAATTGAATTATAATTCAACCTTAATGAATTTATTATAGCTGCCAGTTTTATTTTTAAAATTATGAAACATTATCATACAGGAGGGTTAACACTACATATGTAGCTGTTAGAGATGATTAATAAAATGAAAGCCTATATATATAACCACATAGGTTAAAAATACACTATTACCAATCAATATCTTCAAATCTTTTTTCTGTGCTTAACCCTAGCCACATCTTCCCTTCTTTCCACTGAGGTAACTAACTACAGTCCCAAATATTTTTTTCTGGTATTTCCTTGACTTTCTTTGAATTTTCAAAAAGATTGCATGTAAGGCCTTGAGAATAGTAGAAGGCAGATCAGAAATCATAAGGATGTCAGCTCTTGAACCCAGATTCATAGTAATGAAAAACTGTCAATGAAGGAAGAAAACATAGAGAAGATACCATTATTCAAAAGATACAAAGAGTAAGCTCATTAAATAGCTCTTTATAATTCCTCTTAGTAGTGCATGAAGGTTTAAATGTGTATAACATATATTATATTCATAATTATAACCAAAACACCCAGAAGAAAATATATTTCTCACACTTTATGTTCAAGGCATTGTTTGATATATTTTAGAAAGCTCCTCAGCTAATGTAACAGAAGAGTTACAAATGCAAGTTCTTAGCTAATTGATAATACTAAGTGGAATAATTTTCAATCTTAGGATATCTGACACTTATTTTTACTATCCATATGTACTTTGTTTTATTCTCCTGTTACAAAGCTATTCATTGAAGAGTACTAATAATCACATTTGAATATTGCCATACTTATCAAACATTTTGCAAACTAATTCGGGTTTAATTGTAGTAAATTTAAAATTGCATCAGGATATTTATTGTGAAATTATTTTTTATTAAATGTCGTTTTCCCATTTGTATTCAATGCCTTTAGTTATTTATGCTAAGGATGATACTTCCTGAAGCAGTACATAAAAAGGTATCTATTGCTTTTTCAATAACTGCACAGGTCTAGAATCTATAAATATTCAGACCCTTACTTTATTCACTATATAAGTGGTGACTGATGAGTGTTCTAAAACAGATAAATCATTTTGAAAAAATAATTTTGGCCATTCTTTTAAAAGCATATTTACCATGGTAACATTTGACAGAGAAGCATAAAACCTAGTTAGCATTTTAAGAATTTTAAAAAGTAGAAATCTGATAAT
Organism: Lepus europaeus; assembly: GCF_033115175.1. Lineage (NCBI taxonomy): Eukaryota > Metazoa > Chordata > Mammalia > Lagomorpha > Leporidae > Lepus > Lepus europaeus. The sequence goes on along the minus strand of NC_084834.1, from coordinate 93,341,101 downwards.
TTGTCATTTAAAAAATGTATCCGCTTTTTTACTTAAATATTAATAAAATTAATTATTTTTCTTGACTATGCTGACCTGAAAGAATAGAGATGGCACTTCAGAGGCATTCTTTAAGGGAATTTCCTTGGTAGAACAAAGCATACCATCAATTTTATGACCTTATTAAAGCAATTTTTTTTTTACCACATCAATTCCCAAATTGTTCTTTTCCTTAAAAAGTGTTATATTTGGAACAAGCACTGGACTAGATCCAGAATATATGACATCCAGTTTTGGCTTACATTTGGTTAATTATATTTAACAATCAAATTCATGTGCCCAGCTGAGTTCGTGTTAAGATCCTATAAACATCTGGAAAGCAAGTACTTAACCCCTTGAACAGATCCATGTTTATGGGAAGAAAGAGCTTGAAATGGCTGATTTTTAAAAAGGATTAAATGATTAAAATAAAGTTTTTACAACTTTTAAAAAATGATTTGTTTATCTGAAAGGCAGAGTTAGAGAGAGAGAGGGAGAGACAGAGAAGGGGAGGTCTTCCATCTGCAGTTCACTTTCCAAATAGCTGCAATGGCCAAGACCTGGCCAAGACAACGCCAGGAACCAGGAGCTCCATCCAGGTCCCACATGTGGGGGACAGGGCTCAAACACTTGGGCCATCTTCTGCTGGTTTCCAGGCACTTTAGCAGCCAGTTGGATTGGAAATGGAGCAGCCAGGACTTGAACCTATGCTCACATGGCCTAACCCACTGTGCCACGCACCAGCCCCAGGAACATACCTTTAAAGATGGTTATACCTCACATCTGTAGGATGGGCATTTTACTATTTCACTGTCAATAATGAAGAGCCTCACCTCCGTCTGGTAAAGCATTTCATCTGACACCACAATAATGTTCATTTAAAAACAATTTATGGTAATCTAGTGCTTCCCTAGACCCTAATTATGACTGATAACAAGAAATATTTTAACTGTTCTTCCTTAACAAAATCTCTGATTTTCTTAAACTTTAATGTAAAAATATCATACAAGTGTTTTGGGAATACTATGTCAATTCAGCTAATTCTTTATTGAACAACTTTGTAATTCCAGCTAAATTAAACTAGAATATTTGGTACCATTTTGCCAACTTTGTTAAACAACTTCCTCATAGAAAACTTGACAACTCCGTTTCTCCAATCTAAATTTGACATCAAGTCTTTAGAATTCTGAGGAAGTTTGACCAGTGGTTAGACAGTGGTCTACTAGGACATGGTAATCTAACAGTAATAGAGAAGAGCTCTCTTTTCATAATTTGAATGACAGGCACTTGAGTTTTTTTTAACTACACTAATGCATTCTATTTAAATATATCTAAGTAGTTATAACTTACCTGTATCCATAGTATCAATATGAGTTTTTGTCCAAGGATAACTGTAACTCTAACTCTACATAATGTTTTAGTTTCTTTATCTGTAATGATTCTGATCTACTCCTATTTTCTAATGCACATAGTAATTTAGATAAACTTTTATTGAAGGATATTCTGGTTTCCTTATCTCTACTTTTTTATAAAGGACTGTTCTTCAGTTTTTACCTCCTCCATTTTATTTCTTGATAGTCCATAGTCAATGGTATTTTTCAAGCCAGAAACTGAGAGGATATGTAGTAATATAAATTTCATTCAGCCCATATAATGGAGGTAGAAGAGGATTTGCAAATTAACTTGATTTTATGTTTGCTCAATCTCCTACATACTGTCTTTGCATTATATATTAGTTTTTGTTGAATGTAGTTAATTTTGTCTTTTCAATAAGGTTGCTAATCTTTTATAGTCTAACTCACTTGAATAGCTATGAGTAAAGACTTTATAAACCAAAATTAGTAATCTTAGGGTAAGGGTTCCGAAGCTATCATATATTTTAAATTAATCAGCTTAATGTTAAAGCATAAAGAATAAAAATGTAGGTGAGAACACTCCTTGTGATATTGATTTAAAAATAATTTCCAAGGTCTCTGTCATTCACTGACACATGACAAGGTAATCTGTCTAAAATCAAAAGCTTCCAGCTGGTCCTTCAAAGTATTCAGGGGCAGTGTTTCTTATTTTTGATGCTCTAATACATCAACTATTAATGAGGCGTAAAAAATAGAATCTCAATCAGTGTGTATGTCTGTCAACATTTACCCTCTAATTTTTGAGGGTGTAATTTTCACAGAGAGCTGGCATGTTTCATATAGAATTCCTCATAGTTACCATACTCTCTGAATTTGGATGTCTTTGGGTGGAATTCACTCTCTTAAATGAAGCACCTCTCTGTCTACCCTCATATGTGATTGGAAACGTATTCAGAAGTAAGAACAGTAGGTATGCAATGGTGACTTCCTTGTATGAATAGTATAAATTTCTAAATCTTTGATGAAGAATTAACAACTTCTTTTACTATAAAAAATTTTTGTTGACCCCATGTGTAAGGCATATGAGCAGAACTCATTAACAGATGATAAATTTCTTGGACTTTGGAGAAGAGAAAATATTCTCAAAGATAATCTAGGAAGATAATAAATGATTATCATTTTTAATGGATATGTACTTGCCATTTTAAATGTATAAGTGACTGAAGTATCTTCAGGAATAAAAATGTCACTATCATGGGATTATATATTTTTTCTAAATCACATGATTATATTGATATCTATCCTTTTGTAAGAGATTCTTCTTGTGTTATTTAAATAACATTTTAGCTTTACCAATCAAAGATTGTTTCATGGTATCCTGTTTTGTTAAATAATATTAGCTCCCTGAAAACTTCTGAGTTTGAAAGCAGAATTTGAAATCTAGGGAGGACTCATTCCCCTGACAATTCTGTTTCACAGTTTTGTCTCTTTTTGCTTTATTAAAATCCCAATTGTACTGATGGCTGCCCAGGATTCTGAAGAGTTAGCCTCTTATTATTGGAAGGCATGAGCTAGTGGTCTGCACTTCTGTTTTCCCTTAACTATTCAATTCTCAGATATTGACCAGTGGAACAAAGTCATTGAGCAACTAGGAACGCCATGTCCAGAATTCATGAAGAAATTGCAACCTACAGTAAGAAACTATGTGGAGAACCGGCCCAAGTATGCGGGACTCACCTTCCCCAAGCTCTTTCCAGATTCCCTCTTCCCAGCAGACTCCGAGCACAATAAGCTCAAAGGTATGCCAGTCCGGGTGGCAGAGGGCCGCTGTGGGAGTGACCAGCTAAGCTAGCCTGTTGATAGGAAGACCTTTCTTCAGCTAGAACTATGCTCACGTTAGGGAGAGTCATTTCCTAAAAGATCTTCTTACAAAGGGTTGGGTTGTGGCCAAGATCTTTAGAATTGTTGGGATATTCAGAGGGAAAAATAAGAATAAAATATGTCCCAGTGCTGTGTGTTAACTATTTCCTGGTTTATTTAAAATCTTAAATTTAGTATCTCAAGTGTAACTCTACATGACCAATGTAATATATACATTGAAATCAATGTTCTTACTTTTTATTATCTGGGAAATATTTTCAAAATAGTTATTAGTTATGAAATCTTAGAGGCAGATGTCTGATTTCCTTTTGTTGTGTTTTGTATAGTGCATACCCTCTATTTTTTTCATTTTAGAGTAGTAAATGAGATTTCATCTGTACACTTTTATTCAATATAAAGTTTTATTAGTGATTTTTTTCCTGTTGTGTCAGCAGTTATCTACTTGGACAACAAATCTGGAGCCACATCTTCACACACAAAATGGATGGAAAAATGTCGCAGTTTCATTTGCAGACCAGGAATAAATTTAACAGCAGCTGGAGTATAATATAGAAATACTCTAATTCTTATACTTTAGATACTCCTGAGAATATGATTTTGAAAAAATCATATTTTCTTGCCCTGCCTGGTTTAAATTATGCCTTTGTTCCTTAAAATATGTGGGACTCTGGGCAAGTTTCCTGATCTTTACTTCTTTTAACAAATGAAGGTATGCAGTTCCTACCATAAAGGGTTGTTCAGAGGATTGATTGACATAATAGCTTGTCAAACACTTAGAACGGTACCTAGATGACAGCAAATGCTCAATCCCTATTAAATATAATATGTAATATAATATTTTAACAACATACCTTCAAATTATTAAAAAATAAGAGGACATATACTTTGAAATTTAACTGCAAATGTTCAGTGCGTGATTAATTATCCACAGATTTAACTTACAAATTTAAATAAATAGCTAAGTTAGACTAAAATAAGACAGAAAAACTAAAATGTGATACTACTATTTTCTAGGATCTTTTTGTCTCCTCTAAAGTTTCACCTGCTGGGTTTTAAATATGCAACTTTGTTTCTATTTTCTTGTAGCTTAAATTACATAATTGGATTTTCTACTACAGTTGACACTATGATCTCTTAATGGCAATGAACTAAATTATTACCAAATCTGTTGTTTTTTAAGATCAACTTTTCCTATATGCAGCTTGAAAAAGACCTCATACTTCAAATAGAGATCTTTTAGAATTTATGGCTTCACAATACTGAGATGTTAGCCAAAAGTTGTCCTTTCTTATAAAAACACTTGCAATAACAATAGGGATCCAGCAGACTCCTCATTTAATTATAACATAGTTATGCCAACACTTATAGAAAAACTCTTAACTAAAATATCATGCTTCATAATGTAATTCCAAGTTTCATTAGTTTATTTTCAACTCGAACTTCTACAATTATTTTAGTTTTGTAAACTGGTGTTTCATACACTAAACTATTTTAAATTTTTATGATTATTTAGTTTTATTTTAATATAAAAGTAACAAGTTAAAAAGAATATACAAATAATCAAAGGGAATAATTTATTCAATTATATTTGGAAAATGCTTGCCAACAAAAGAATGAGAGACAAAGCATTGAAACATTTCTGTCATTTGTTTCCTCTGAATGGCGTTGGTCACTGTTTCTGAGTAAAATGACTTTTTATTGGGATATTTCATGCCTCTACTGAGGAGGAGTCCTTTCTGGTCCCTCCCCTTTCTAAGAGCAGGAACATTGATGGGTTTTATGGGAGAATCTGTGGGAGTAGGATACATGAGACTGCAAAGAAAATCAGTTAGAAATCAGAGATCTATGAATCAATGAAAGAAATAAATCCATGATAGGCCATTGGCAATGAGGAAAATTAAATATTGAAAATTAACATACAACTATTTCTATATTTTGGTCATTCTGTGAGCCTCACAGTTTTAGTGACTGTAATGATAATCAAATCCTAAGATTATTGCCAAGAATAATGGTTAGTAGAAATGAAATTTCTTTGCATCTAATTTAGCTAGTGATTTTCAATATTAGAATAGAATATTGGCCGGCGCCGTGGCTCAACAGGCTAATCCTCCGCCTTGCGGCACCGGCACACCGGGTTCTAGTCCCGGTCGGGGCACCGATCCTGTCCCGGTTGTCCCTCTTCCAGGCCAGTTCTCTGCTGTGGCCAGGGAGTGCAGTGGAGGATGGCCCAAGTGCTTGGGCCCTGCACCCCATGGGAGACCAGGAGAAGCACCTGGCTCCTGCCATCGGAACAGCGCGGTGCGCCGGCCGCAGCGCGCTACCGTGGCGGCCATTGGAGGGTGAACCAACGGCAAAAGGAAGACCTTTCTCTCTGTCTCTCTCTCACTGTCCACTCTGCCTGTCCAAAAAAAAAAAAAAAAAAGAATAGAATATTAAGAATTATATTTGTTAAAATATAAAGTTATCAGAAAATATGTTATAGAATAGGTAAACAATAGATTAAAATAATAAAATAGTTAAAATTATGTGAAAAATATGTGAAAAGCATTAGAAAAATATATGCTAATATACATGGATTGTTTAGCTAGGGAAATAATTGATAATTCCTTGTATTTTATGTAATTTTCATATTTGTACAATTAACTCATTTTTACTTTACTTGGAAAAAAATAAATATTGTTGTATGTCAATGGATGTAAACATATTGACTTTCTTAAATCAGTTTAGATCTTATATTTACTTTGAAGTTTTACTATGTGTTTGGAACAAACTAAGTGTTTTCACTTAAACTTTTAACTCAATTGGATAGTCATATTGGTTTAATATATTTATTTTACCTATTATATTTCATAAAACTACATATAATGTTAGAGATCAAAAATTAATGATTTTAAAGGTGTTATTAGATATACTTACTGATTATCATATATAAATTTATAACTGACATCACCCCCAACTATAAATTTAATAATGACAACAGGTACAAAATAGTTTTTCATTTGTGTCTGGTATGGCATTGGGATGGCTTTTGCCATTAATCAAATCATTATTGCAGTGATTTAAAAATGCCTGGTGATTACAGAATATTATAGCAACATTTAGTGATTGGGTATATATACCTATTCCTCAGATTGTTTTTGATTATATAAGAAATTTGGACTGTATGATTTCTTAAGTCAGTTTGGATACTCAAATTCAGTTCATTCCATTGTATGAATGATGGCTAGCTTCAAACAGTCATCCATGCATTTGTCAAACATCATGCATTTGCATTTCTCATCCGCTTTATCCTGTTATCCTACCTTCTTACAGGTTACACAAGATTACTCTGCTTATACAAACTTCCGGGGCTGATAAATTTTACTTAGAAATTTGAATAAATTATTCCATATACACAGCATTATAACCTTCAAAGAGCCCCAAATGAAGCCCAAGGCTTAGACACATGCAGGGAGACATGTAAAATGAATTTCCTTTCCCAGAACATCAAGAAATTTACTTAAAGTTTGAAAGGAAAGCACTACAGTGGTTGTCCCTTATCTGGAGCTTCTCTTTTCCATGGTTTTAGATGGTACCACAGTATTAAATGGAAAACTTCAGAAAGAAGCCATTAGTAAGTTTCCCTTATTGTGCCTGATGGATAAATTAAAGTTTATCATACATATGTATTCATGAGATAAAACACTACAGTGTGTGTGTGTGTGTGTGTGTAAAGATTGTATTTATTTGAAAGGCAGAGTTACAGAGAGAGAAGAGAGGCAGAAAAAGAAGAGGGATCAGCACAGTGGCACAGCAGGTTAAGGACTACAATATTTGTTTCTTTGTATTCTTACTTTCCTCTCTGTCCAACAACCTTCCTCACAGTAATAAAAACACTGCTCATTAATTTTTTCTCATTCATTGTTCCAGCCAGCCAAGCCAGGGACTTATTGTCAAAGATGCTAGTGATTGACCCAGCAAAGAGGATATCAGTGGATGACGCCTTACAGCATCCTTACATCAACGTCTGGTATGACCCCGCCGAAGTGGAAGCGGTAAGCATGGCCAGGTTTGCCTTTACTTCCACAGGCACCTGCTAGCTTTGGTTGCAAGCTGAATAGGACTAGACCAGAAAGAAAACCCCAAGGGCTTCTATAGAACTCCAAAGTCAGGTTAGTATTTGTCCCACTAAGAGATGTCTCCTTCAACCTATGCTTCCCATGCATTCTTTTGCAGGACTTCCTATGCGAGGGGATGATTTAGTCCAAAAACCCTTACTGTAGAGGCCAAACCTTAAATAGTGAACACTTATATGTCCTCCAGAGTGTGTAACCATCAGTCTCTCCTGATGTATATTTCAAGGTAGAAGAGAGAATAGAGGACGTGGTGCTGTGCTTCTCCGTTTCCTTGATAACATATCTGCCTTTAATAATGTGCGTTACTTTATTAGAGCATTCGGAACTTTGCAGTTAGGAAGCTTTGGGCAGGTCACTGATAACTTTGTATGAAGTTGATGAGCAAAAGTGGATATTTCAATGAGGACATTATTTCAGGTTGATTCTAAAATGAAAATCACAGTGGGACATTATCTCCATGTCTCAAATCCAAAAACAGTGTGAGAATCTTCTTGGAAGTGTAAGTCTTATATACAGTATACCTTATAGGTTTACCTCTGTCCTTTTCTCTGTGCGGTGCCAGGGCTGAAGAGGGCAAAAGGGTTTTGCTGGTGCCCCTGGATGATCTGTAGGCTGCCTGGTAACGATTTCCTTTCTGTGCTTACCTTCTCCCGTAAATACCAAATTCAAATTCTTAGGGTACTGTGCTAAATTATATCATTTTCTCTCATATAATACCTTATGTTTTTGAGTTTTTGTTAATTTCCTATTCAAAATGCTATTTGTTTGCTTGCTGGGATCCTTTCTTCCCTGTTCTCCAGGGTGTTCTTGCTCAAGAACAATTTTATTTCTTTTCATTTCATTTCCTCTGCTTCTTCACGTGCTTGCCCATGGAGGTGCTGGGTTCCAACTTTCATGATTCTGCCCCTTCACTCTTCACTAGAGAATAAGATCTGAATGGCAGCCAAGACCAGAAGGAATGGACCCTCATAGACATGCCTTCAACAGGCTCCTTTTAATAATGTAACCCAGTCCTTCAGCATTCCAAAACCTCAGAGAAAACCCTCAGCAGCAAATTGGTCTCCCAAGTGTGGAGAAGAAAATGTAGCATTCTTGCATGACATTTTCTTAAGATCTGCTGGCTTGGGCAGGCTTACAATGATGTTGATATTTCAATTTGCTTCAAAAAAAATTATAGTCACTTGATTAGATTCTTTAAAAATCAAATCTCTACAATTAAATATTTTTGAGCTTAATTATAATGTTTTAAGACTAATATTTAGTCAACTAAAACATGGAACCCATTGCCATCTCTCATGCTTGTAAAATATCTTCAAAAGGTTATGGAGTAGAAAGAAATAATGAAATTAGAGGAAGAATGACCCATGTGTATATGAAAATTAATGGTAAGAATTTTTCCCATGATGTATTTTTAGAAAATGTTTTAGGTTATATGATAATTTTAGATAAACATAAATTATTTGAAATTGCTGCTCCTCATTTATTTTGTTGGTTCAAATCATGTAGCATATTTATTTTTTTCTTATTTCTAATGTGTATAATCAGTTTTTAATGACTGGCACAGAGTTTTAACTGGAATCATAAAGTCTTCATTTTGATTCACTTGTAATTATGTTGTCTATAAAAGAGACAGTTGCTTAGAATCTATAACAATATATTAGAATAATATCAATGAGTTTTTAAAATTTTTAACTTTCTTAGAAAAAAATCTTTTGTAGGATAAGAAGATAAAATGTTAGTTGCTAAATTGGCTCATGCCCTATTCTCTCAATATTGTTATTCTGGGCATTGATAGCAACAAGACAGGATATGTGAATTTTAGAGGAAGAATTTCATAGATCCTGAAGACTTAGGAGAAGGACCAGTTAATATATAGAAGGACAAGCAAGTAGGTATTTGATGTCTGGACTCAGATTCTCGATTGTACAAGGATTAACATGTGTTACATGTAGATATATTGCAGTGACTAGGTTGAAAGATTGTTTGTAGAATGAGAATTTACTCTGTGAAATATATTATTGAGGTCATGATGAAGATGAGAAAGATCCTGATGGTGCTAGGAGCAGCAGTCAGCTATGCTTTCTAAATACCCCGGAAATGGACTGACTGCTATAATGTAGACTGAGGAGGGAGATGGAACACTCACTGACAGGGAATATAAGGACACATAGCATCCTTGAATAGACCATGGGAAAAATGTGTGACGAATACAACAGTTTGGGTGGTAGATGATTACAGGAAGAATGCCAGTGCTTAGCTTGCTTATTGTTTCTTATCTAATTTAAGAGCAATTTGGGAATTGGGATAGGGCTGAGTGGAAATTAAATCTGCCGATAAAGATCCTGAATTAAGCCAATTTTCAGATTCCTAATGAAACTGTAAGCTGGGAAAGAGAATAACACGTGAATCAGTGCTGAGGTTCAATTAAAACTAATACTCAGAGTGCCAGCAATGTGGCATAGTAGGTAAAACTGCTGCTTCCATTACTGGTATCCATGTGGGTTCCAGTTCATGTCGCTGCCATTCCACTCCTGTTCTGGCTCCCTGCTGGTATCCTGGCAAGGCAGTGGAAGATGGCCCAGGTGCTTGGGCACCTGCCACCCAGTTGGGAGACACAGTTGAAGCTCCTGGCTTCAGACTGGCCCAACCCCAGCCATTGAGGCCATCTGGGGAGTGAACCAACAAATGGAACATTTTTCTCTCTCTTTGTCTCTCCCACCCCCCACAGCCCATGATAACTTTAACTTTCAAAATAATGTAATAAATCTTGAAAAAAAACAATACTCAGATAATGCAAGCCTGGAATAGTCAGGAATAATATATATTTACTGTTTTTTAATAGCATAAAGTAATTAAGTTCTTAAATGCCATATTGATATTATTATTTACCATTCCATTGCTTTAGGGATTATGCTACTTTTGCCTACAATGGAAGAATTTGTAGAAACAAGCTAGCTTGACTATATTACGCTATTTTATTACAAGGTCATCATAGATTTCACGCCCTTCAAGCAGTTACTATTTGTAACTATTTTAAGCATTTTCTTTTCTGTCATTGCATCTCATTGGATATTACCAAAGAATAAAGGGAAGGGATGACCAACCATGCAGGAAATGTGCATTATTTTCCATCTTCTTGCAACATAAAAATGTAAATTTTAATGATGCCTATATCTGAAAATATGTTCAAAGAAAATCTTAAATGAGAGCTTAGAGATCATCACAGAGTAGCTTTGTGCTATGATTCACAAGTGTCAACAATCAGAATACCAACTCCATAATTTGTGTTAGTAGCTAAATGGACACACAGGACAAGAATGAATGATGAGAGATGAATGGAGCTAGCATAAGGACAGAAAGCTTAGTGAAGGGAATCAGAAGCCCTTGGTCAAAGTAGAGCAGGTTCTAGAGCCTTGTCTTAGCTAAACCATTTGAACAGATGCAGACATGTATCTGAGTAATATAATTCAGGCACGTAGGACCAGCTGGGCAGTCAGGAGAGCCATGTGGTCTAAGAGGTCTAGTGGATCCAACCCTGGAGGACATTTAAACACTGTCTGAATCAAGAGCAGTTACTTGTACACTGATCCAGAAATTTGCAATGACAGGAAGCTACTGCCAAACTCAGTTTATTGAAGGTCAGGTATGGGCAGTGCTGGCCTGTCTCGTTGGGGGAGCTGGAGTCACAGGCAGAAGAGATCCAGCTGCTCCTGGAGAGAGGATGGAGAGAAATGGCTAGATTCTTCCCTCTGTTTCCCAGCAGTGTCTCCTTCCGGTTAGCTGGGACAACAGGTTGACAGATGGGCCCAGGAAACGCGGCTGAAAGGAGTGAACATCCTGAGATACAGAGCAGACATAGGACGGGAGGACAGTCCCAGGGACAAACATGCTGAGGGCTGGACTTACCGCGTCGTGGCTCAGAAATCCCTAGGTAAAGGCAAAGTGACCCAGAAACTGGGCAACTTACTGTGAAAAGGAGAAAACTGAGGTTAGAAGTATTCAAGGGCCTTCCTCAGTAGTGAAGCAAGCATTAGCTCTGATAACTACTTCATCACTTCAAATTTCTTTCAATTCCTTGCCGAGAAATCACAAGTACTATATCAATAGTATCGGAAGATGAGTATTTCCTTTTTGTCCCTTAGGTTATTTTATTTAAATTTTTATTAACACTTAATATTTATACATTTTATGAGCTACAGTGCAATATATCAACACATAAGTATACAATGTAAACCAATCTAACTCAGCAACTAGACCTCCAATTTACATGTATTTACTTTCTTCTTGGAGCCTAGCAGTCCCTCTCTTCCGGTTCTGTATACAGTATATAATAGATTGTTATGAACTGTAGTTGCCCCCATTTGCCATGGAACACTAGAACTTGTTAATTCTGTTTTGATAGCTGTTGTCTAGTCTCCCTCTATTGCCCTTCCCTTTGCCCTTCTGAACCTACAGTGATTACTGTTCTAAGTTCAGACTGACTATTTTTTTACACTTTCACATGAGAGAGCATATAGTATTCATCTTTCTTACCTCATTTACTTCATTAACATAATGATCTAGTTTCACTCATTTTATGGAAAATGTCAGAATTCCATTATTTTTTATGACTGAATAATATTCCATCATGCACGTGTATACATATATGTATGATATATTCTTATATATATGTATATATATATATATATATCACATTTTCTTTACCCATTCATCCACCATTGGACAGCTACACTGATTGTATATACTGGCTATTATCAATAGTGCTGCAGTGAACATGGGAGTGCAAATATCTATTTCATATGGCTATGTCATTTTATTCAGATAAATACCAAGGGGTGTGGTATCTGGGTCATATGATAGATCTGTTTTAGTTTACTTTTTCTATTTTTAGTTTTTTGAGGACTTTCCATTGTGTTCCCCATAGTGGCTATACTAATTGACATGCCCATTAACAGTGAATAAAAGTTCCCTTTTCTCCACATCCTTACCAACATTGGTTATTATTTTTTTTGTCTATTTCATAATGGCCATTCTAACTGGAGTGAGATCATACTTCATTGTGGTTTTGATTTACATTTCTCTCATAGTCAGTGATATTGAACATTTAAAAGTTTTTTTTATATCTGTTTGTCTTCTGAGAAATCTATTCAGATCCTTCCCCTATTTCTTAACTGGATTTGTTGTTTTTTTTTCTTGTTGAGTTATTTATGTTCCTTATACAGTCAGGTGATTAGCCCTTTGTCAGAAAGTTCACAAATGTTTTCTCCCATTCTGTCAGTCATTCTGCACGATTGATTTTTTTTTTTTTTTTTTTTTTTTTGCTGTTTAAAAACTTCTTAGTTTGATATAATCCCTTTTGTCTGTTTTTGCTTTTGCTGGGGTCTTATCCAAAACCCTTTGACTATGACAATGTCTTGAAGTATTTTCCCTGTGTTTTCATCCAGTAGTTTCATTGTTCCAGGCTTTAAATTTACATATTTTGAAAAATTATTAATTGATTAATTAGAGACAGACAGAGAGGAGTGCTAGCACCCAATCACTACTCACTTCCTGAATGCTCACAAGCACTAGGGCTGGGCCTAGCCAAAGCTGGGATCCAGAAACACAATCCAGGTCTCCCTTGTGAGTGGCAAGGACCCAATCACTTGTGGCATCACCAGTGCCTCCCAGGATCTGCATTAGCAAGGAGCTGGAGTCAGGAGCCAGAACAGTGTATCACACCCAGGTAATCTGGTGCGGGGTGTGGGATTTTAACCACTATGCCAAACACCCACCTCTTTGGTTAGAGATGATTTTTGTATAGGGTGACAGGGGGGAGGGGTGGTATTTGTGGAGCTCATGTTTAAATCTTGCACATCTGGACCCAGTTTTAACAGTACCATCTATTGAATAGGTTCTCTTTTCCTCAATGTATGTTTTAGCACCTTTATCAATAAACAGTTGGCTTTAGATAGGTGGATTAATTTCCGGGATATCTGTTCTGTTCCACTGGGTTATGGGTCTGTTTTTATGCCTTTGCTGCACTGTTTTGGTTACAATACCTCTTGAAATCTGGTTTTGTGATGCCTCCAGCTTTGTTCTCTTTGTTCAAGATTGCTTTAGCTATTCAGAATCATTTATGCTTCTATATGAATTGTAGGATTGTTTTTTGTAGTTTTTGGCAGAATGTCCTTGATATTTTGATGGGGATTGCATTGAATGTGTAAATCACTTTGGTTAATATAGACATCTTGATAACATTTATTAGAGGAGTATTTCTCATTGAAGCTTCACTGAGTATGTATACGTCTTTCCCTTTGTATGCTGATGTCACTTTTTCAGTTGTTTCTTACAGGGCTGGTGGGGGCACCACAGCTTGTTGAGCCAATGTCAGACAAGATATGCATGGTGGATGGGTAGAGGGAGTGAAAGGATCTGTTTTACTTTAGGCTGCTATCAATTCTACTCTACTGCTGCTGTGTAGGCAAAATATGCTAGAAGGGGCCCCTGTCATTCCTTTTTCTTATCTCTTTTTCACTTCTTCCTTAGTCTTTCATTCATGTATCACACTATTCCTTTTCAGTTTGTCTCACAGAGCTTTTCAGACTTCGATAATTTGTTACAATCTTGGTTTTATTCATTCATACTATTAATATTTATTGAGCCCCAAATTGTGTCCCATATTGACCTAGATTCAGTGATGAATTGGAAAAAAAATGACTGTAGTCTCAACTTTCATGGATTTTGATAGATATCTATTCAGTAAATAAGCTAAAGGAAATTTTTATTGAGCAGGAATCCTGGATAATGGCATTTTCTGAAGAAACAGAATAAACTCCTCTAATGATGGGTTATCTATCATATTTGATTATTTAATATGTTTAGTGTGTGATTTCCTGAATGTGTGCTTCAAAATGTTATTTAGTTATAACTAAATTGCAGGGAGAATCTGCTCATCTTCAAATAGACATGCATCAACCGCTATGAATTATAATTAACAAATTATGCTCATCTATCCTAGCCATGATTTTGAAATAACCATGAGAATACTTCAAAAAGTTAATAAGAAAATGGAATTGAGTGATGAGTTTATTTTGGTGCAAAACAAGTTTTGAAATCCATGCATAGTTCTTGTATAATCCACATTTCCCATGAACTTTTTGAAGACTTTGTGTTCAGCTCTGAATATAAAATATTGTCCAGACCAGATTTTGATAACTGAAATGCATAAGTTATTACTGAATAGTAATAATAATAATCATGAAGTTGTCATATTAAGCAATGGTAAAACTATTTACAGTATAAAGATTCATCTATAAATTTATTGACTGTCTAGAATCATTAAAACATTCAAGCCTTTGAAGGTAATATTCGGGGTTATTCTTGTTCCTTATTGCCACTTTTCATTCTCTTGATTATATATTTACAGTAAAAGTTAATATCACTTGATTGTATCATGTATCACTTGCTGAATGAAGCCTATTTCTTGAATGACTTATATTTTATTGTTTCTACCTTAATTAGCTATGATTTACTACTTGTGTTTTACTAAGGTCTCTTGAATCCATAATAAATCCCTAGGAATAGTAAAGAATAGGTTAATAAGTATATTTAATCATAAATGTATTCAACATGTTCTGCTCAATGTTTGTAAACTTAGGAATTATAAGGGAAATATGAAAAACATGAGCTTCCATGAATATGAATTTGATGCATATGAGGTTCAAATAGCTTTATCAATGATTGTTCACTTTTTGGAGATAAACCACTGAATTACATATGCATGTGCTTGCTTCAAATATTTTATAATCTTTGTATTAAGTCAGTACATTTGAGTTTAACTTTGTGTGTCAAACAGGAAATATTTGGAAGAGATGACTTAAATGAGTTATAAATGAAAATAGCCTTCTATGCAGACTGTCTCTCCCATTGGGAGGAAAGGGGATTGAAGTCTTTGTAATTGACATTTTCTTTGGTGAGCAATATCAAAAGGCCAGGACATGTCCTCAAGACAGCCTCTGAATAACTTATCTGTCCAAAAATATGAAACTATTGTTTTTATTTCCTGATTTCCTATGACATGGCACAGACACACCTAAAACAATTAATAGACATTATTTTGTTGTTTGTTGTAAGTGTGCCTTAAAAGGTAATTTGAATATGAAATTTGTTGTATGAAATAGCCACTTTCAAACATAGAAAACACTATCAAATAGTTAAAATAGCCATGAACTGAAAAACTCGAGTTATTTAAGGATTTTCTTTTGTGGAAACTTGAAATTTTTATTGAGGAAAGATTCTGTTTCACCAAAATGATAAGGAAACCAGTTTGTCAATATTTCAAGATTCAAAAAAGTCTCTGTTGCTTTTCATCTAAAGAAAAGACTAAACACTGCCTCTCTCAGTATAACCTTGGATTGTATAAATACCACCTTGCTGTATGTGTGTACCCACTGTTAGCAAGTAATAGATTTTTCCACTGTATTTGTTAGATTCTTTAAGCAATATTTAGTATTTTGGATTTCAGTTTGGAAATATTTTGTTTTTTTCTTTCATCTTTGCAATTAGACATATTGCTATATTTGATAAAGTATATCAACTGAATTTTCTAAGGAAAATCTCATTTGGAGCTTTTATGAAGTAAATTATTCTCAGAAGGAATACTCATTTTTTTATACAGTTTTAGAAATTCCAAAAAAATCAATTTCAATTACTGCTCTCCCAAATGAGACAAACTACCCCAATTCAGAGTGAGCAAAAGGATCGCTAGCCATGGTGCCTGGAGTAACTAGCCTGCCAGTGATTCCCCATCACAGGGTGTTAGAGTATTCATCATGTGCTTTAAATTTGCAGTACATGTGAGCATTTCCTAGGGGTCCATCACTAGTTTAGACTATACAGTCTCTGTGCAGGTCACAGGTGACCTTTGGTTTTCAGGAGCTGGAAAGACAAACAGGTTACTGAGTGATGTGGACATATGAAGCATTATTCTCTCCAGTCTAAAATTGCCATAGTTGAAATTCTGTTTTCGGACTAAATGTTCCTATGAATTCTCTTAAATATGATTTGTCCTACTCACTCTAAGTCAGTAAACTAGCTGAATCCCTCTCAGCTGTTCTCTCCATCTGTCTTGACACAAGGACTACCTGTTTGAGTCTTATGATTTCTTATTATTACAGCAGGCATCAGGCCATGAAAAAGCTAGGGTGACACCTGGAAGGCTTAATTTGAGAAATAGTTTAGTGCTGTCTATCCTTCATGGAAGACTCTTTCGGTTTTAAGTTGAACTCTGAGTAGGTTTTTAGGCTCAATGAATATAAATTTAGAAATCAGTAGGAAGAAACATGAGCTACAATGGATATGAATTTAATGCACTCTAATTGCATGCTTAATTATAGCAAGAGCAGTTCATATTTTGTGGTCCTCATTTGTGTGGTGGAAGTTAAATCAATGTCTCTAATTCCTAATATCTGCCGTTTCCAGAATTCTAAACTTCCATCTGTTCACGCTGATGTATTCTTTCAGCGGCAAAGTGTGAGCAATTTACTAATTGCCGTCTATAGAAAATGTAACTTCATTACATTGCGCATGCCCAAGATCTCAGTTGTTAAAGTGAAGATATCTTTAAAATCACATTTGGATTGTTTTGATGCCATGTATTATGTTGGCAGGAGCTTGTCAAAATGTTTGTTGTAGATAGATTTAGCCACCTGCCTTTAGGAACTCCTTTCCCTACATGACGTATACCAAGAATATGTTCAAGCATAAATCATTTGTCCATAATTTTAGGAAATGCTTCTACTGAAGAAAAAAATTCATCTTGATTTTGATTCATGGCTCATGGATTGCACACATACAATGTTCTCGATTGTTGAGAGCTGGAATGGTTGACGGCAGAGTCCATGCTCTGTTTTCTGGAAAAGCCCATGTATTAATTGTTATGTGCAAACCCTGTCATTTGATTGCCACATAAGTTCTGTGCTTAGCATTTTGCTTATTTTGTGGGTAGTACTGTTTAAATTCCCAGTTTTGCTACTTGAAACATTTTTTCTTCATTGCTATCAGATTCAACGTGGTTTAATGGCATGATGGATTTTAAATAGTATGTTCTCCTTTTTACAATATCCATCCTTCATGATTCAATCTCCCAAATGCTTATTGCCTCTCTATGCTATGCTATTGGAGATACGCAATGAGGAAAACTACCCCTGCCTTTGGGAGCTCCCAAGCCAGCACCAAGCCTTATTTTTTATTTTTTTTAATTTTTTGACAGGCAGAGTTAGACTGTGAGAGAGAGAGAGACAGAGAGAAAGGTCTTCCTTCCATTGGTTCACCCCCGAAATGGCTGCAACGGCGGGCGCGTTGCAGCTGGTGTGCAGCGCCAATCCAAAGCCAGGATCAGATGCACTCCCGGGCCACAGCAGAGAGCTGTACTGGAAGAGGAGCAACCAGGACAGAATCCGGCACCCCAACTGGGACTAGAACCTGGGGTGCCGGCACTGCAGGTGGAGGATTAGCCTAGTGAGCCGCAAGCTTTCTTATGATTTCAAGTTCTTCCTTGGAGGGACTTCTGAGGGCTTTTGAAAAAATCCTGAAATTATATGCCTGTAATTAAGTACGTACTCATATATTTTCCCCAGAGATACAACTCACTGGCTTTATCAGATTTCTGGAGGTCCTTTTTCCCCCAACTTAATTCTTAAAAAACAAAAAACAAACAAACAAAAAAAAAACAAACCACAAAACTTTAAAAAGCTCTGGCCTGTTGGATGGCCTGTTGGAGAAAGTTTTCAATGAGGGGTATAATTTACAATAGAGTTGACTATTGGTTATAGACAACAGATTTTATGGTCTTTGTAGAAAGTCACAAATTACTCCCTTGGGGTAATTTTTTATGTATATTTAAAGACACTTTCTTCAATAAAGGTTCTACTTCTTTTGTATTTTAAAAAAAGAAATGCAGGAAAAGTAGATGATAAATATGAAATATCGTGCTTTCAGTTTTCACTATTGTGATTCTACAAAATTATTGACATTAAAAATAGTTTTCAGATGTCCTAGACAATTTTAAAATGACATTTATTCAAGAAATAGAAATTAAAGTGATAAAAACCTAACAGCTACTATCTACCATTCATGTAGCTAGCACTTTTTTTGTGCTGTGTGGCTTTCCAGGATTCAGTTGGCAGTTGGTTTATTGCTTTATGGTCTCATTATTCTGTAGTAAATAACACAGGTTCATGAAAATGACAGAGCCAACTTTCCTCATATAGTACTTCCAGTTTGTTTCCCCTAATTTGTTTCTTCCAATTTGTTTCTCCTAAATTCCTCCATTTTTCTCTGCCGTGTGTGTCTCCAAAGATGTTCATTTGTTTGTCCATTTTTATGAGAAGGTGGTTATGTTGTGATGCAGCAAGAAAATGAAACCAAACAAAATGATAATAAAAACCCATAAAAAGGCCCAATTTCTTCACTAAGCAGAGATCACAGAGGTAAATTAACCCATCATCTTATCTCAGAAGTCATGCTTAGAGTTCATTAGGTTATCAAGGAGGAAAAATAATTAGAAGATGTAGTTCCTAATAATGTAGAAAATGAATTTGTGTGGTCATGTGAAAATAGGTAGCTATTAAACATTGTGGGATGTTTGTGCTGATTTTTTTTTTAGCCCCGAGTTAAAAACATAGGAATGAGTCACAATGCCATGAGAACCTCACTGTGAACAAAAGTCTACACAATGCAAGTTTGGAGAGCTCACAAAGGAATCAGAAATAAAGTAGCCCGGGAGTATCCTTGAGGCCAAATCATGGTAACCTTAAGATTCAGGAAAAAGGCTGGATCTGGATATTTTCTTCCCAGTGTGGAACCATTGCTTAGGCCCTAGGGCATCTGCTACATGTGAGGCGAAGGTTGAATGAACCCATCCCATGATGAGGCAGCATATTGAAAAGGTTACATTCCCTTTTTACAAGTCTATTAAAAGTTTATGATCTTTCACAGAGTATGCGCTCTCATAAAATTATTACGGCCCTTTCTAATGGCAAGATGGTAATAAGAATGATAAAAAACACTTTCATAACTTGCTGAAGGTATAATATGAGACACACAGGGTCATCTGTAGAACAGTGGCCCACAGTCTCTGTGAAAGAGAATGAACTGTGTTGTTTATGAAAAATAATTTTAATTGTTAACCAAAAGACGCCCCTCCCCAACACACCATTTCTAATTCCAAGGAGAATCTGATTTCTATCTTTATGTGCTTTTAAAAAACTGAATTCCTTTCATGTTCCTCTCTGAAGGAAGTGAGGAATAAAATAACTTTGCCTCAGGCACTTTAACTGAAATTTCTCATTGGAGAAGTATGTTGTTTTGTACTAAGTTCAGCAGAAAGCAATTGTGGTGATTTTGTCTCAGGATGTGTGTGCCAGAACGCTGTTTACCAGGAGCAGCAATCTGTCACCACTTCTTTTTCTGAAGCAGACTTGCCCACCTTCAGCGCTCTGTTGCCTTGTGACTCCATTGTAGTCACAAAGAAGAGTTCGAGTCTATTCAGAATTTTTACACATGCATAAAGCAGTTCTTAAGTAATGAGTGGCTGGCTCCCCATGAACGGAAGGCTTAGCTACAATCTAAACAAAAACTTGGCTTGCAATGAATTAGTTTAAAATATAGTGACATATAGCCTACTTTGCCAAACCAAGGGATTCTGGGAGTAGGGAACCTACTAAGATGTGTGGAGTGTGAAACCAAGATCACAGCACAGGGAAGGAATTGAACACAATGGAAGCCACTCAGGGCAACACTTAGACGACCTGCACTCAAGGTCTTGACTAACTCACCTACATACTTGTTGAGTTTCAATTAGAGACCGCCATTGAGGATTCATTAATTTTAATATTAATAATATTAATTCATTATTAAAACCACACAATTCCTATTCAGTAGGTTATAGACTAGTAGATGAACAAATAAGATGTTTCAGCTACTCTAATAAATTCCAAGAAAAGAGAAGCACAGATATTTTAAAGCACAGAGGAATAATGTGTAACTCTTAAGCAGAAAAGGTTTTCAGGAGGAGGTGTGAGCTGGGATCAGAGGGATGGGGGTGGGGCAGGCACTTGGCCTAGTTGATAAGATGTCCTACCCCATACTGCAGTGACTGATTCCTGTTTGTGGCTCCTGACCCTGGCTTCCCGCTAATGCAGACTCTGGGACGCAGCAATGGTGGCTCAAGGACTTGGGTCCCTATTACCCATATGGGAGATCTAGATTGAATTCCTGGCTGCCAGTTTTAGTGTCAGTCTAGGCCTAGCTATTACAGGTATTTTAAAGAGTGAACCAGCAGATGGGAACACAAATAGTCTCTCTCCCTCTCAAACAAATAAAATTTAAAAAAATGAACAGGTGAGAGTTAGGGAGATGAAGGGAGTGTGGATGAATGGGATCATGTAAGTAAAAGCCCTAGAATGCTCACAGGCAGGTGAGAACAGCGACCAAGCATACTTGAGCACCTGGCAGATAAGTCAATGTGCCTGGAGAAGGAAGTGCTGAGAAATGCAACTCGAGGTGTAAGCATCAGGGACAGGCAAGGAAGCATCTTTAAGTCACCCCCAGCTAGTGTCCAAGCTGAGGGCTGGGGATGCAGCAGAGGGATTTTAACCAGGGAGTCACATAATGAGATTTGTGCTTAGACGGATCATTCTGTCTAGCTGGAGGGATGATGAGTGTTAGTGGAAAGACCAGTTAGGAAGCCAGTTAGGAGGAGATGATGACAAAATGGATTCTGCGCCAGTGGGGACGAGGGGAGGATGGCAGCCACAGAGATGTTTTCTTATCCCATGAAACATCCCAGCTAAGCATGATGCTTTAAAGGATGCAATATGTGAAAGAGCTCAGTGAACTTTGAAAACATCTGATGTTATTAAACAAGTGTTTTTATGGGTGTAATTGAAATATTTTAAGTGTGACAGTTTTGATCTGTGTGACCTTAGTGAAGTGAAAATGCCATTTATTTCTATCATGTTAAAAAAAACTCAATTACATTTGCTTTTGTTTAAAATTAGTTTTTAGAATATTTCACTATTGAGTGAAAAATGAGTGCTTTGTTTTTAAGAAAGTGCACTAAAATGATATGGACTCATTAAATGGAAAAGTAGGACCAGTGGTAATGCCTTCATTTATGATATTAATTTATGATTGTGTTTGTTTTTTCACCTGTTTTTCCCTGCCTTAACATACCTGAGAGATATAGTTATGAATTCATTACAGCCATCACCTCATTACCTCATTAATGCTTGTAAAGCGGATTCTTGACAGACTGGGGGTTATGTCAGATTCTTGTGGGCACATTATTAAGTGGAAATGATCCCTCACCCTCAGAGGTGTTTCTGTTCCCCATCTCAAAGCCATCGTAACACCTGTCTCCATCACAAATATCCTAGAAATTTTTGCTCTAAGAGATACTCAGCGATAACATGTTTTGTCTCATTTATTTACATCATCCATGTAACGATGTATTCTTAAAATACAATAGATTCTCAGAAATGTTCATAGAATAAATGGAAGGCTTGAATCGTTTTCATATTGACTGCTTGATTTGCTTTTCCAGCCATGCTTGTGTTCCCCAATACTCCAGTCAAAAGAACCCCTACTACTACCTCCAGGTGTTGTTACTCCCATTTAATGGGATTTAAAAATGATTTTAACAAATCCACAGCTAGACACTGAGATTCTCAGCCAGTGCTCAGTTCCCTTTGTCACAATATCCTTTAAAAAGTCTATTTTTTCTCACAGAGAATGTCATGAAATGATTAATAAGATATTTATGATATAAATAAATTCATAAAAATGCCACTTTTTTCTAATAAATGTATTCGGTCTAAATGTGATACGCAAATGCTTCTCTGTGTAAGGTACCAAATATATTGAATCTATAGAGATAGAAGCCACAGTTATTATAAGATTAGTGGAAGTCTTTATACCTGGTTGAAATACACCATTAACCCAGAACCTTTATGTCATGTTATAAGCTTTTTCAGAGAGATCAAAGGAAAAAATAAAGATTGGCAATGAAGATAAAAGTTAGATATTTTAAAATTTATAAACTGAAATGCTACTAAATTTTAAGTTAAAATGTAATAGTATTCCTCTAATGACAGTAAAATATATTCAAATCAGTTTTCCTCAGTGAAGTTTCTAACTCTAACTACATTTTAGTATTCACTGTGAATTCATAACCCCAGGCTGGTCACTGATGCTCACTGGAGGAGTGTGGTTTTCTGTGGTTAATGACTCTAGGATGGCTCAGTATTGGTTCACGTTACTGATAGTGGAGTGATCAAGGTCCTTTTCCCCTCGTTCATTTTGCCTCTGTTTTGCTCCTGTAGGGCAGAGTGTAAATGGCATATGGACTTAATAGGCTAGCTCAGCAATATGTGTATTGAAAGTGATGATTTTCCACCTAGAACTATTTTTCTAGTTCCTTTGTAGCTCGTTTTTAGTCTGTAATACATCATTGAGGCTAATGTTGTCTTTTGCTGGTAGAAAGGAAGCCTTACAGCAAAGCCATTGCTTCGCGGAGTTTTAAGTTAGCTGTTTACCTGCAGAAACATCCTCATGCCATTATCATGTCACACACTACGCTGAAGTCCCTTGGCAGCAGGAGTTCAGCTTTAATCCACCAAGTGCTGAGAATGGTGAGAGTAGTGACTGACGCACTGTGTGTCCTCAATAAACGTTACTTGAATTAACTCTGCTGTGCTGTGCTGTCCACTTCTTGGTGTTTACAAACCCTTTCTCATACTCAATCTTATCTAAGATTCAAAAATCCATCAAGTTATGCTTTTCTTCAAAAGGTCTTATCAATATACCCTGACTTGAATCACTCCTGTCTGCCTTTGTTTGTACAAATATCCTCTCTACCCTGGAAACCGTCAGAGTTATTTCCCAGCTCCACTTTCTTCCCCCAGTGGCTTCCTCTGCAGAGTGCTTAGAGCTTACTTTCCATTTCAGATGTGGAACAGGCCACAGAACTCCACAGCTGAAACTCTGCAGTGACTTCTCATCCCATTTACAATAAAACTCAAAGAACTCATTGGGGCTCAGGGCTCTCTACTCCAGTGATTTTTATTCTTACAGCCCAGAGCATGAAAGGTATTTCATATTGCCACTCAGCATGTCTTTGAACACATGTGCACACACATGCACACACACTCAAAAGCAAAACCTTCATACGCTGATATTTTCTATCTCAATCTACTCTTCGTGGTTACATTGAAAGGTGCTAATGTCAATGTCCCTCAATTTGCTTTCATGATTACAATTTGGAAAATATTGTTCCACTTGATCTAGTCCATGCTTGCTTTTCTGATTTTGTTTTCTGTGCTTCCCTTTTTCACCCTGTTCCAGTGCACTGGCCTCCTTGTGATTTCCTTCCCAAGCCAAGCATGTTCCTTCACTGGAATCTCTGTACTGAAGTTCCTTCTGCCTGGAACATTCTTCCTCTGGTTGTCCACTTGGCTCCCTCCTTTACCTTGTTCAAATGTCCTCTTCTTAAAGAAGCCTTCTTAACCTTCTTATCTAGAACAGAACTTCATTACACTCTAGCAGCTTAAAATTTCTTCTCCATATTTTTGTGGTTTGATATTATATATCTCGTTTTATTATCTGTCTCTCCACTAGAATTTAAGATTGACAAAGAAAGACTGACTTCGATGCATTGCTCTATCCCAAGAATCTAGAACACTATCTGGACCTCAGTAATCATATAATTAATGTTTGTTCATGTGTGAATGCAACTTTACAATTGGAGACAGTAAGGCTCATGGATGTTAATGGATGTTAAGCATCTTAGCTAAGATTGTGTGGCTCATATGTGTACATACGTAGCTGGAATATTTTTGGTTTTTAAAATCATTTTAATAGTGTCCAATACATCATCATTTATTTCATATCTTTAACTTAAAAAGTTTTCCTATTAGTACATATCCCATAGTACATTTTTTTAACACAATAATTGTTCTTCATTCCTTTGTTCATGCTATATTTGTTGAATACATTGCTGTGTGATACTGCTGAACAAACATACCTTGTCTTCAGCTCTTTTTCTCACAGTCTAGTGAAAAGCCAAGCAAGAACATTTTAAGTGATAAGTAGTCTACTTGTTAAGTTTATTGTACAATGGAAGCACATAGAAAGAACTCAGTTCAGTAATGTGGTTAGAGAAGGCTCCTTGGAGGTAATAATATCTAAACAGAAGCATGAAACGTAAAGCAGGGATTATTCAAGTGAAGAAAGATGGGCAAAAAACCAGGGTTAGGAGAATGGCAATTCTTTGAGAGTGGCTCAATGTGCTGGAGTGAGAAAATATTTGGGTCTGGAACCAGAAAAGCAGCACTATTATGGACCATTTACTGTATAATTGGATGAAGGGAAGCTTTAAATAATGGAGAACGGCACGAGATTTGAACTCTCTGAAGGTCAGTACCTCTGCAAAGTGGTGCCGCGGTAGGGAAAAGCACAGTGGAAGGCAGTGGAATGGATTTGTAGGAACAAAGGTCGGAACTGACAGTAGACATGGACAGAAGATTCAAGACACATTTGGAAGCTAATAATCAACATGAATTGTGAATAATTAGACCTGAGGTCTAAGGGGGAAAAATTCAAGGATGACTAATTACACATAGTAGTTCATTAATCCGTATGTGTTAAATGAATGAATTGAAAAAGAAAGATTTATGACTTGGGCACTGGGTGTTTGTGGTACAATTACTGAGCCTGTTAAGTTTAAAGAACTATAGAAAATCTGATTTTCAAGGGTCAGTAAAGAGAATTTCCATCGTCAAGACATGATTATACTTTTTTAATGATGGAAAGCTAATACATCTGTGACCTAACATCTGAGAAAACTACAGAACAGCATGAAAAATAGGAAAAACTGAACTGAACTTCCTTGTGAAGCCACTGGAGCATTATTTAATTAAACTTTCTCATTTCACTCAGTTCACACTATAATTAAAATTTGCCTTAGCAGCTTTCAAAAGTTCCTCTGGTCACTTAGTGCTATGATGTCCCCAGGCAAAATTAGTGCTTTCCAAGCTCAATAGATTATAATGTAATGGTTTGCATATTTTAAGATCTCAAGAGAGATCTGTTAAATTACCTGTTATATTTGTTCCACATTTGGAATCAATCTTCTCCTGAATAAAGTAGTATATGGAGCTCACTGCAAATGAAATGACTTGCCCAAGGTCACTCAACCTGCCAGTAACCAAGTCGAGGTGTTCTGAGTCCACTGATCCTTTCAGGAAACCTAGGATTTATTCAAGAGGCTCAGAGACTATCATCACTTGTTGGTCTATAGG
Source organism: Lepus europaeus (assembly GCF_033115175.1). Classification (NCBI taxonomy): domain Eukaryota; kingdom Metazoa; phylum Chordata; class Mammalia; order Lagomorpha; family Leporidae; genus Lepus; species Lepus europaeus. The sequence goes on along the minus strand of NC_084834.1, from coordinate 93,315,391 downwards.
CTGCAGTTCATCATGAGATACAAATCTTATGTCCCTACTTGATTATAACTGGCAAATCTCTTTGTCCTGTTCTTCAAAATCATAGCATGCGATGATATCTATACAAAAACCATTTTATACCACTAAAAATATAGATATCATTGAAGTTTGAGAGAAAAGAAATTACTCTCTCTAGAACTGTTTCTCTTGCATCTGTGAATCATATTCAGACAAATGACAAGCCTTTCTTCTATTACCATTACACATGGTTAGAGCTGAGGTCTTAATCTTGGCTACATGTTGTAACCACCTAGGGAGTTTTAAATTATCTAAATGCCAAGACCTCCATTTCTCATTATCTCTGGGGGTGAGATCCAAGCATTAGTATTTGTAAAGCTCCTAGATGATTTTAATGTGCAGCCATTGTTTTGTTGAGAGCAATTTGAACTCATTTAGAAGCACCATTTACTTAATGTTTTCCTTTTTTCAACCACAAGGTGGCAGCATCACAATACAAGTACAGTACACATTCTGACCATCATATCGAGTGCACATAGATATTTGTATCTGTAATACAAATTAATAGTATTTTTGAGGGTCACACCCACCAGAACAGCATTGATATTTTCCCTTCTGCTGTTCTCTGTTTGTTTGCCTAAGAAAACTTTTAGCTAAATTTGTTTCATCAGGTTAAATTAGCAAGAACTATGTTGGGTGGAAAATGTCCAAGAGTGTATATTTGATAATCAGGTAGCTTCGAGTTTAAGTACTGTCTCTGCCACTTACAGAGAGATTGCTTCCTCTCTATGTGCATTTGTTCTTTACATAGAAGAGGAAGGTGGCCTGGGGACTGCATGAGATATCATATGGACATCAGCTGTGTATGGCTGGTACTAGGAGGAGGATGGTGTTGAGGAGAAAAATGATAGCCCTGTGATACCATCAGTCACACAAAGTCAAAAAAAAAAAATCCAGGACACAGTTCTTTTTTGTTTATGGTCTTCTTTTCTATATGTGGATCTCTGGATCTCTTCCTTCCCTGTGTGTCTTACTTTTCAGTTTCCACTAATGATTTCTTCCTAAAAATTAACATGTTCTTGCCTCTTTGATTTCAAAGAACCAAAGAGACAAGCCGATGCATTTGTATGCCACCTTTGCCTTTGTCAAGGAAGTGACATCTACCTTTATAGCCGAGTCTTTTTTTAAAGGTCCTTGTTTACTCATAATTTCTCTAGTTCACTTCTTAAACTTGGGAACTGGTTTCTCTGAAATCACTAGTAGCCCCCTAGATGCCAAGTCCAAGGAGAATGAGCAGCTTCCGTATCCGTTTGCTTGAATAGGCTGCCAACACTCTCCCTCCTGCAGCCGCCACTGCCTAGTCTGAGTTGTTTTCTCTTGCCTTTGAATTGTGTAGTCCAGGAGTTCTCTCTTTAAGATGGTTTCTTTTCTCCACAGGCATCTCCTTTTGCACCACAGTTTTAATTTTAATTACTGCTAAATATCTGAAATATGCATATTATTTCATATGGCTGTTCTGAATTCCACATCTATGCATCTACCAGTCACTGGAATTGAAATTGGTGTCTCAGTCAACACATTGAATATTGAACTGGGCATATCATCTGCCCGCATAGAATCTCCTCTTCCTTCTCTCACTCTGTGGCACTAGTTTCCAACCAGATGACTGAACCAGATCCCTAGAAATCCTTTGATGCTGCCTCCTGTGCCCACTTAGTATCCAAGCTGTCAGGGCTACTCAGTGGATACACTACCACCACCATCCCCAAAGGGGAAAAGGAAGCAAAAACTTCTCCTGGGGATCTTCTAGCTCTTGGTCTTCGCTTCTTACCTCATTCCTACTCATTATCATAGCTCTGTCTGACTTCCACCAGAGGAGTTCTCATTAAGGTTACTAACTCTGTTGTTCCATTCATGGTTCCCAGTTGGTCCCCTTTCTTCCACTCCAGGGTGCACCAGGGCTGCAAATGATCACTTTTTAGGCCCTGCTTCTAGCAATGGGACTTGGGACAACTCAAGAGAGGAGAATAAAACTGATTAGTTTCCAGAGACAGACTATTAGATTTTCCTCCAGAATAGAGTACTTTCAGGTCATCATTTTTTTTTTTAAATTGACACACACAAACTGCACATGTCTATTATATACAATATGTTTCCAAGTATGTCAACATTATGGGATGGCTAAATTGAACTAGTTTTTGTACCCTTCCAGCAACATCTCCCAAAACTTTTCCATCCACTCCAGATCCTGGTAACCATTGTTCCACTCTCTACTTCTAAATTAAAATTTTACATGCCACATATTTGAGATTGAGTGATATTTGTCTTTCTGTACCTGACCTATTTTATTTAACCTAATGTTTCTAGGTTCATCCATGTCATTGCAAATGATAGGATATCCTTCTTCTTCTATTTTGTTAAATGTTATTGATTTTATTCACGAGACAGAAAGACACAGATGGGGACAGAGAGTTTCCATGAGCTGATTCACTCCCCAATACCTGCAATGGCTAGGGCTGAGCTGGGCTGAACCTGGAAATCAGGAACTCAGTGCAGATCTCCCATGTGAGTGGAAGGGACCCAACTTCTTGAGCCCCCACTGCTGGCTCTGCATTAGCAGATGTGCCTTAGCGGGAACTGGGGTTGGGTGCTGGAGCCAGGACTTGAGCACAAACTCTGGTATGGGATGTGGGCACATTAACCGGCGTTTTAACTGCTAGGCCAAAGGCCTGTCTGCTACTTTTATTGAGGCTGAATTATCTCCACTATTGTGAATAATGCTGCGATGAACATTTGAGTGCGAAGATCTCTTAGGTTTATTTATGCATTTGAAAGGCAGAGAAAAAGAGAAGGAGAGGGAAAGATCTTCTATACACTGGTTCTCTCCCCAAATGGCTACATGAACCATGTCTAGGGCAGACTAAGGCCAGGAACTAGAAACGCTATCCTAGTCTCCCACATGTGTGACAGAGGCCGAAGTCCTTGGGCCATTTTCTGCTGCTTTTCCAGGCACATTAGTAGGAATCGGATCAAAGCAGAGCAGCCGGGACTCAAACCAATCCTCCGGTATGGGATGCCAGCATGACAAACTGTGGCTTAATCCACTGTACCACAAAGCTGGCCCAACTATCTTTTTTTTTTTTTTTTTTTTTTAAGATTTATTTTATTCATTTGAAAGCCAGAGTTAGAGGGAGAGAGAGATCCTCCATCCACTGGTTCACTCCCTAAATGGCCTTAATGGCCAGGGGTGGGCCAGATGGAAGCCAGGAGCCAGGAGCTTCTTGCAGGTCTCCCATGTGGGTGCAGGGGCCCAAACACCAAACACACTGCTGCTTTCCCAGGCCATCAGCAGGGAGCTGGATCAGAAGTGGAGCAGCTGGGACTCCAACCAGTGTCCATATGGGATTTTTCTGATGATTAGTGATAGTGAGCAGTTTTTAACAAATGTACTGTATATTTGTATGTCATCTTCTTTTTTTTAAAAAAAGATTTTATTTATTTACTTGAGAGGTAGAGTTTCAGACAGAGAGAGGGAGAGACAGAGAAAGGTCTTCCATTTGCTGGTTTACACCCCAGATGGCTGCAACAGCTGGAGCTTGGCCGATCGATCCGAAGCCAGGAGCCAGGAGCCAGGAGCTTCTTCCAGGTCTCTCATGTGGGTACAGGGGCCTAAGCACTTAGACCATCTTCTACTGCTTTCCCAGGCCATAGCAGAGAGCTGGATTGGAAGTGGAGCAGCTAGGACTTGAACCAGCTCCCGTATGGGATGCCGGTACTGAGGGTGGAGGCTTAACCCACTGTACCACAGTGCTAGCCCCAAAGTTTCCTTTTTTATTTCGGATTTCATTCGATTCTTATTTTTTCTTGGTTAGTTTAGCTATAGGTTTGTCAATTTGATTTATGTTTTTTTAAAAAGCAACTCTTTTGTTGATTATTTTTTCATTTTTATACTCTATATCATTTTTTTTTTTTTCTGATCTTGGCTATTTCTTTCCGTCTGCTAACTTTGGGTTTACTTTGTTCTTCTTTTTCTAGTTCCTTGAGGTGTGATGTAAGATTGTTTGTTTGGAATCTTTCTTCTCTTCTAATGTAGGTTTTTGTTGCTATAAACCTTTCTTTTAGAACTGCTAATGCTATGTGCTATAATTTAAATATGTTTGCTTTCATTTCTTTTTGTTTCAATTTTTTTTCTCATTTCTCTTTTAATTTATTCTTTTACCCATTGGTTGTTCAAGAACATGATGCTTAACTTTTTGAGCATTTGTAAATTTTCAGAAATTCCCCGTTATCTCTAGTATCATATAACTGTGATCAAAAAATGATTCTTGATGTGATTGTAAGCCTTTAAATTTTGTTAAGACTTGTTATATTGTGGCCTAACATATGATCTATCCTGGAGAAAGTTCAATAGGCTCTTGAGAAGGGTTTGTATTCTGTAATTATGCCAAGGCTTTGGAAGACTCTTGAGTTCACAAACTCCGACCTTATTTAGACAAGGCCATAGTCAAAGTGGAAGTTCTCTCTCCTCTCTTCAGAGAAAGGTACCTCCTTCTTTGATGGCCTGTTCTTTCTACTGGGATCTCACTCACAGAGATCTTTTATTTAGGTCATTTTTTAGCCACAGTATCTTGGCTTTCCACGCCTGAGAAACTATTAACTTTTGTTTGTCTGGGACAGTCTTTACTTCTTCATTTCTGAAAGACAGCTTTGCTGAGCGAAGTGGGTTTTTTTGGTTATTTGTTTAGTACTTTGAATATATTAAATTACTTTCTTCTGGCCTGTACAATTTCTGTTGAGCAATCTGCTGCAGGATAGAACCTTGCTGGAGATCCTTGACCTTCTTGGACCTGAACATTTATATCGTTATTCAGATTTGGGTCATTCTCTGTTACTGTATCTATAAATAAACTCCTTCTCCTTCTGTCTTCCCTTTACTTCTTGAACTTCTATGACTTGAACATTTGCTCTTTTGTGACATTTCTTAAATACTGTAAACTTTCTTCACACCTTTTCATTCATTCATCCTCTGACTTTCTGAAGAGACTTCACAAAGTTCATGGAAAATTCACATTATCCTTTAATTCCATTTTCCACTAACTTTTTGAAACGGCCTCATATATTTTCAAATAATGAGTCTTCAAGTCCACAGAGTCTTTATTATGACGGATCAGTTTTGCTCCTGATGCTCTATATTGCCCAGTTCAGCGCTTGAGGAGTTGCAGAGCCTGGGTTCGCTGGGGCTGCACCGAGGCCGGCTCTGCTGGGCTGGTCTGTGGGATACTGTCTGGCAGCAGAGTGGACCTGGAGACTCAGGCTGAGGTGGCCTTGAGGTCCTGGGACTTCAGGGGATCTGGAGCATGTATCCAGCTCAGTCTAGAGGCTGGATCTGGCTAGGAGTGTCAGCCTAGTGACTAGGACTTCAGAGGTCACCCTGGTGCTAGCCTGCGCCTATAGCCTGGGGCTACGGGAGTCAGCTCTGTGCTGGGGTTGCCTAAACTTTGGGGTTCTCAGGTTGGCCTGGCGGTGGGGTAGCCTGAAGCCTGAATCTGTTTCATAAGCCTGGAGCCTGAAAACAGGGCAAGCCTGGAGACTTGGGCCGTGGGTCCTGGTCTAGGGTCTGAGCAGCAGTAGGTTTTGCTGGGGTGTGCTGTGTTGGGATCTGAGGCAAAATCTGTTGATCACCTCCCTCTCCTATTCCCACCTGGGGGGCTTCTGTCTCCAGGCTGTGCTATCAAGGGTTGAGGGAAGGATGACGCATGTAATGTTAAACTGTCCCTTCTTCCCTCTTCAATGTCTCTTTTCTTATTTCTGAGCCACACTAAAGTGCTACAGTCCCCTGGCTTCCTTAGCTCTTGTGAAGGCATGCCCGTGTGTGGGTTGTTGTTCCAACTGGTGTTCCTCTGGGAGGAAGAGTGCTTAGCTCTACTCTGCCAACTTGCTGACATTTCCTCCATTTCTCAGGCTTTTCAAAGGAGTTTATTTTCATCTGTAATATTAAATCAATTGCTATTCAAGAGCACAGACATATTTCCTAAAATGTTAAAAATCAACTGATAGTGCAGTTCAAATCACCATGTGTCTATTTTTAAAAGGCAATTGGAATTTTTGTTGATTGAAAACCAGGTTATTGCTTAAAGGTCACATCATGGAGAAACTATGTAACTGTAGAAAAATAACTGTACCTAGTTAATTCTTTGGATACTGTGTGTATAGCTAGCACACTTTCATTACTTTGATACTTTGTTAGTAAAACTATTTCTGAAGCAAATATCCCCATTTTGGGCAGTACACTTTCATTGGTGCTATAGGTAATATAAATTTTAGAAAAAATAATTAAACGTGCTGAACTGTGCCACTGATCAAATACTTCACATTATTTACTGCTACATAAAGTTGTTTTCTACATCTTTATTTGAAAATCAGGAGGTGAACATTTTAAGTTTTATTTGTGCAAAATTTACAATCTATGTGGAAAAATTCTGTATGTATATATTCAAAGAAATATAAAATTCAAATTTTGCATATTTCATTAAATAGACTTGCTGATCTTGTAACTTAGTTCTAAAATATACCCTCTATGGTTAAAGTCTTTCAATAAACCATGCATTTTTTTTGACAATCATCCAACTGCCATGGTTGGTAAGAAAAACCAGCATGTTTCAACAGACACATTACCATTTGCTTTGATCCAGCTGCTGAATTAATAGGGAATGCACAGACTGAAAAACAGTGCTATTTAAAGCTTCCTCTGGCATTTTAAACAAGGCAGCAGAGCACAGAGAGATGCTTAATTAGGGCCACAGAAGCAGAAGACAGACACCAACAATGCGATGATTGTCATATGGTTCAGAGCGGGACCAGTGCAGAAGAAAATTTCACCTCAGTACTCCCAGATGGATGAAAGGAACAACCTTGTACAACTTGGATTATCTGGCTCTCATCTCTTTTGAGATGCATGTGTTCAGAGGTCTTGATGTCTACAAAAACCATTTTGGAATCTAAGTGTTGACTGCTTTTCTGATCAATGCCAGATCTAGCTATATGTGTAGACTGACAGAAATTTGGAACACAGATCAGAGATCAGAGTGGCATCCTCAAATTTGTCTTTGATGAAAACCACTTGTATGTGTTGAATTATCCAATTGAATATTTCTTTAACTCATAAAAAATTTTTCATTCTATCTTTTCCCATAAGAGCCCACAACTTTCATTTCTAATTTTGCTACTAATGAACTCTGTGATCATGGACAAATCACTTGTGCTCTCTGAGTTTCCATATTCTCATTCACATTAAATAAGGGTGACGTTAGATAATCTCTGAACTCTATTCCATCACTAGCATTTTAGGATGCTGTTGAAAAATGGATTATCTTGAAGATTAAGGAAAGAATAAGTTCACATGTTGTACTTAATTAAGGGTATTTAAATATATAAATAAAATTGAGTCACAAGAAAAATTTAAATTTTACCTTGGGAGAAACGATTAGGGACTGAATTGATACTCATAAAGCAATCTTTTTAGTAAGAAATCATTTCCAGCAGCAAGAACTCTGTAGAATCCCTATTCCTCAATCCCAGATTTATTATGTAGACTTGGACTCCTCCATGTATTATATTCCAAGAGCCATATTTTATAGCTGAGTTTTACATTCTCAAAAAATAGAGAAAACAAGAAGAAATGCTGACCTGATGTCTTAGAGAAGAGTGCAGTTGCAATTGTTGAAACCTCAGTGGTAGACAAATACTGCAATTCAGTTTTTTTCCTCCATCCTCAAATTACTGTATACCTCAGATATTTCATATGCCATGTAGCAACATTGCTATGTGGGGTGCCCACATATTTACCCTCCCAACCGCAACACGTAAGACAGCTAGAAGCATATAATGGGAGAGTGTAAATAAGTCCAAAGACAACAAACATGAAGTAGAACATTTGGGGTAAAGTGGGAAATACACTCATCCTGTCAGCTTCTGTTTCTATGTATTGTTTTACAAAGATTTTCACTTTAAATTCACCTTGTGTTTTATTGTCCACTTATTACCATCTACTCCAGATTACTTTTTAAATTGGGTTTTAGTGGAAATACCATCACTAATTAGCTATGGGCTTTCAAGATATTTCAGAACATTTCTTTGGTAGTTTTTTGACTCTGAGGATTATTATTCTGAGGATTATAATGATTTCTTATAGACTATAAATATATAGAGAGAATATAGTGATTTCTCATAGAAAGTAACTTTTAACTAGCTAGATCACTCAGAGATCACTTCTCAAGTTCTCAAAGACCTTTGGAAGATCATATCTGAGAGCACTGTAACTCGATTTCTGCCGGTGTTACACCTGTTCTACAGTTTCATCTTTTGTTAGGCATGTACAGCACCCACATGGTATTGGAGATATTCTTTTCCTATTGTTCTAGATTTTTAGGTGCAGTTTCATATAAATGTCCTCACTAGGGATTAATTTGGATATTTCTGGGTATGATAGCAATTCTGAAGATTGCGAAATTCTCATAGGGTTCAAGGGCATCTTCCCATAGTGTCTTTTTGGTGCCATGGAAGAAAAATTATTGAGATATTTCATTTATAAGAGCTACTAATTGCCTCCTTCTTTTGAAACCCTGTGCTCACTTGATTTCTAAAATACTGCAATGCTATTATTTTACATGAATTTCTCTGAATGTTCTCTACCCTACCTTCTTAGTGTACTTATCTTATTCTGCACAATCTTTGAGACTTATTGTCTACAAAGGTCTACCTTGACCCTTTATTCATTATCTACAAATTTTCTATGAGTGACCTCATTCACTATTATGGTTTCAAGGAGCTCCCCTTGCTAATACTCTCAAGTCTATGTTGTTAGCAAACAATATTCGTCTGACCTTCATATCATATATTTAATTTTCAAATAGACATCTCTACTCACATAGCACTTAGTATCTACCTCTGTTATCAATTTCATTTCCTGTTTTCATTTTCTATTTCTTTCGATGGTTCCACCAACACTATCATCGGCTCAGCTAAGATACTGGGGAGTCATTCTACTCATTCTTCATCCACATTCAATCAAGAACCAAGTTCTGTGAAGTTTGTTTATTAATATATGTTATTTTTAAAGAGTTATTAATTTGAAAGAGTTACAAAGAGAGAATGAGAATAGAAGAGAGAATTGTTAATTATATTATTAAAAACAGTAAATATATGTGTTATTGCTGACTGTTCCAGCTTACATTTTCTGCATATTGGGATTTTTTAAGATTTATTAATTTATTTTGAAACTTAGAGTTGTTGGAGGGGTTAGGGGTGAACAAAGAGATATGGAAATGTTCCATTTACTGGTTCATTCCCTAGATGTCTGCAATGGCCAGGGCTAGGCCAGGAGCTTCATCTGGGTCTTCCATGTGGGTAGCAGGGGCTTAAGCCCTTGTGCCATATTCTGCTGCTTTTACAAGGCCATTAGCAGGGAGCTGAATCAGAAGGCAAGCAGCCTGGACATGAATAAGTGCCCATATAGGATACTGGCATCACAGGCATGCTACACCACAACCCTGGCCTCGACATGAATTATTATTGAATTTATATCTTCTATCCATCCTAACCTTTCCTATCTCAATCAGACCTCTCTTCTCCCACATGTTTCTCTTCAATCTAGTCATAGATTTGGCCATGCCATTCTCTTATATTCTTCAGTGGTTTCTCTTATTCAGTAAGAAGTCTTTGTTGGGTATGTTGATACATAAGACCACCCACCCTCTGTCTAGCCTTTGCCTGTTTCTGACTACATGTGCTATATTTTATTATCACAGAACTCCTTTCAGTTTGCTTTACATGTGCATGTGCACAAACAGAAACACATATACCACCACCACCATTCTGTTGTCTAGGCTCTGTGCCTTTGCTCATCATGGCCCTTGACCTTACTCTTTTTCCTTTTACAACTTCTCATACATCTTTCACTCACTGATTGGTCTTCTTTTCTTTTTTTTTTTGAAATTTATTTTATTTATTTGAAAGACAGTGTTACAAAGAGAGATAGAGACAGAGAAAGGGGTCTTCCATCTGCTGGTTCATTCCCTAGATGGGCACAATGGCCGGAGCTGCGCTGATCCGAAGCTAGGAGCCAGGAGCTTCTTCCAGGTCTCCCATGTGGTTGCGGGGGCCCAAGGACTTGGGCCATCTTCTGCTGCTTTCCCAGACCACAGCAGAGAGCTGGATCAGAGCTGGGACTAGAACTGGTGCCCACATAGAATGCCGGCGCTTCAGGCCAGGGCTTCAACCCACTGCACCACAGCTCTGGCCCCATGATTGGTCTTATTTTCTCCAGGAAGCCAAATCTGAGTTTTGCTAGGGTTTCTCCAGTCAGCTCCCATATACTACATGTATGTATATGCATATTTGTGTACACACAAAAAATTTGTTACACTAATTGTCTGTTTTGCATCAGTCTTACCTCAGCAAAGTGTGAACTCCTTGAGGATGGCAGCCACATGATTCAATTTTGAAATCACAATTTCTGCTATAATCTGGAACATGATAGGTACCCAAGACCTTTAATTGGATGAATGAATTGAATAAATAAACAGATTAATTCTAATATTTACTAACTCACAGTGGCTACATATCTGTCCATGTGTCCATCTCATTTAATTCAAACAATTTGGATATATATGTGCAATATCACCAACATAAAATGCATCAAAGCCATATTAATTTATTGTTTATGTACTCCATAGGAATCCATGCATTAATTTCTGTAATTCTCAATATAATATAAGGGGAATCTTAGTTTTTTGGGGAATGTTACAAAAGATGGAAGTCCCAAGCTCCTAAAACTCCACACACCATCTCTAACACCTTTGCTTAGTGTCTCATAGCTGCATACTGCCTTTTGGCTTCAGTTCCTCACATGTCAATTTGTTTTAATCTGCTAACCTCTACTAAGACCCTTTCAACAAACCTCTATGTGCTATTTCTTTATTCCCACTTCACATTTTTTTTAACTTAGATTGTTACCTTGCAACAAAGAATCCATCCTATTTAATTACATAAGGGAAAGAGACCTTCTGAGCAATCAAACCTCAGCTTCTCTTTAGCAGGTGGCAGCAGGGAATGTTACAGAGCATCCTGTGCTAATCATTGCTGCCCAAATGCATGTGTGTGTGTGTGTTATCACATTACTATTAGGATTATTGGCCAATTACCATTGTATATAGTCCTATAGAAGACATCTTTATGTGAATGTACCCTTCCACTGACAGTGGCAATTGCATCTCCTCTTGAAAGAAAAAAAAAAAAAAACCTAAACCTGAACATATAATCCATTTGCAGAGGCCCCTGACAAATAAGTGTAAATGCAAATGTGGTTAAAGCAGCCCTCTAGGCTTATTGAAAGCAAACATCTTGGACTCGGAACTTTGCTTTCCCTCTCTGTAGTTTGTTTGTGGTTAGAGTCTATGTACTTCGTGCTTCATGCATCAGCAACAGCTGTACACTGAAGCTCCAAGGAAAACCTCCCCAAAATAGCTCTGTTAAAAAGACAAAATGGAATCTGGGAACTTTGGCACGAAGTATACTCTTGAGCCCTGTTCAGTTTTGAAACTTGAATGGAAAATTACACTGCATGGTGAAGGCAGTCATGCAGGATTCTGATGAACTGAGTCTATTGTTAGAATAAGAGAGCTGAGAGTTCTGAGAGCTGGTACACACTGTGTCCCGCAGACATCCTGGGCAGTGATCCAAGCACAGTATTGCAGATGCTCAAGGAGAAGCAACACAGGAAACCTGTCACTTGGCAAAACATCTTTACAGGACCAGAGTTGGCCTTTGCATCAGCTTACTCAGATAACAGTTCCACAAGTTTCCAAAAATAACTTCATTTTACTCATTAGAACATAACACTCCTATAATAGTGCCCTATGACTTGATATGGAAGGTCGTATGTCAGCTAAGCCCAGTGGGCCATGCCTGGCCACACCAATTCCCTCATCTTTACTTGGTCAGTGGTTTTATGTTCTCACCAGTGTCGCAGGGTATGACGGAGGGCTCATTGAGCTGACTGCTGCTGAGTAGAGCTGCAGGTAGCCACATCTGAATTGCAGGAGCTGGTTTCAATCCTTCTGCCCCAGTAGCAAGCACTGGTGCAAAATCAGTGTCAGGCCCCATCATAGCTACTTCTCAGCTTCTCAGTATTGCGCTAAGTTGCCCTTCTACAACTGGACAAAGTTTTCTAGTTTCATATCCAGCTCTCCTACAGGTTACAAGGCTGCCCTAGTATGCTATAGCTGGGGTAAGTATCCATAGTCTGTTGTGATTGAGAGCACCAGAAACTTTGAATGGGGTGAAGGAGGTCTGCTATGGCAACTAGGGGCTGCTCACCGGCCAGAGACCCTCTCCGAGAACTCAGAACCTTTCTCAGAAAATCTTTGTCCAAAGTCTTCCTTATGAAAGCCATTTTGAGAGATCCATGACCTAATAAGCCTAAGGCACCCATTCGAGTAACGTTTAGTTTCTCAGAACATCATTTCTTTTGGAATGCCAGACAAGGATGATTTCTAGGGTCCTGTCTTGGGGCACCAGAAATCTGAGAGCTCTTCTTTGCACTCCTGCCAGTGTCAGCCACTGTGCCTCATGTCCCCACTTTCCTCTAACTCATAGTGACTGATGGTTCTAAGACATTTTTTTCCCTTTTCCATATCTCCTGAGTTGGAACTATCTTTTGTAGCCATCACAATAGACCTCCTCAAGTCTAACTATCAGGGAGAGGAGGTTTGGGATTTCAAGATCCTCCTTCTTGGAAAGCAGTAGGAATGTTCAATGTCTCCTTTTCCGTATTTGAACTCCACGTAGGAAGAGGAATACTGACGGAAGGCCCTGTCACATGATTTCTCCCAGAGAGGCCCAACCAAGGGGCCTGGCAGAGGTCCAAGGTGACCCATCTCTCTAGTCAGCTCACACTTTCTTCTGGAAGGAAAAAAAATCTTAAAAATGATTTAAATATAGGGCACACAACTGTCTATAATGGTGTGTTATAATTCTTTAAAAGAAGTGACAGGTTAATATATCTAAATATTTCTTTATATTGGGACCTCGTACTATGATTTATTGAAAGATATGTGTTCTTCTTCAAAAGGTCTAAAAATAGAACAGTCTTATCAGTCTGCTGTAGTTTCAGTTCAGTTCTGAGCAGGTGAACAGAGAAATAGCTGCTCCTGAGCCTTGTAATCAAGTGTCTTGTTTGTTTTGTAAAAGATCAGGCACTATTTGCTTAGGTGTGTGTTCTACGCTTGAAGGTGTCTGGAAGTGAGCTGTCAGGATTTGCGTTCTGCTGACTTATGTAGCTGCCAAGTTATTTACTGACAGCGAGTATCTTTATAAATAAATCATTCATACATCTGTGGGGGAATTTTAACTTCTGAACTACAAGATTTATATAAGATTTGATCATCACCCAACTTAACGAATAGAAAGGTGTTCTCATGTGTCGTGGGAGTCTGCTTATGTTAGTTCTTACACTAAGTTTCTTACCTGCCTTCACTTTGCAGCCTCCACCTCAGATATACGACAAGCAGCTGGATGAAAGAGAACACACCATTGACGAGTGGAAAGGTGACTCTTCTGCTTTAAAAAATGTTTATGTTTTGCTTTATTGGAACTCATAAAGTAGCCTCAAGGTTATTCTTTGAAAACCAATTTGCTAAAAAATAATTTTCTAATTGTACCATCTTAGATCATTTTAAAAGCTCCTAAAGCCCCCTTGATCTTTTCACAGGAGTAGCAATGTTGCATTTCTTCAAGAATGAAAGGAATTAATGACCAATACCTTTTAAATAGAACTGATTGTCAAAGTATTTGTTACAGTAGGGGCTCCAGTTCAGAATTTCAGAATGTAAGTTTCTATGTTTGGACATAAAATTATATAAAGCATCTAAAATTTAAATTATATATGAGGCAGTTTTAGACTTTAGAAAATGAAAGATAGTTGATATTTGAATTCATTCAATGTATATATAGGATCTAAAAATTTGAATATAAAATATATGTGTACCTAAGAGACCTATTTCTCTTTTGAAGTAAGGATGTATTCATTTATTCATTCATATTTTTTGAAATACACACTGCATCTTCCAGTTTATACTGAGGTTGAAACAAAGCAGAAAAAGATGCTGAACAGAGAAAAGAATTGTTGAACTTGTGTAAATAACTATAGAGCAAAATAAATATGAGAAAGCTAAACGTAGTTATAACAGATGATCAGATCAGAATGGACATGAACCTAAAAAGATGATCTGAAGGGAAGGGACTTTTGAGTCACTGTGAAGGAATTAATAAGTGTAATTAGGAAAAGACCAGAAGGCACATTAGAGGAAAACAAAGGCTAAGAGAAAGCAAAACATGTTATAAAGATAAAAAAGGGCCTCAACTGATGAAGAGGTCATGTTTGTGGATGTGGAAAAATGAACACATACAAAAGAGGATCAAGTCAAGAAGGCACCGATGGCTGATGGGAAATGCTTTAATCTAAGTAAGGATAGGAAGGTACTCACAGAGGCCGGGGAGTGACTGATTATTGTTTGAAGAAGATCAAGACTAAACTGTGAGAAACTGGAGCAAGGAGTACCTGTAAGGGATGATGATTTCATAAATTGCAAACCATCCACCCAGAAATGGATGCCAGTTTGTGAATGAACAAAATAAATCTTTTATTATAGTAGATTTTAGGCAAATTTAGATGTACAAATCCAAGAAATGAGTCAGGAAAGTCTGTGAAGTAAGAGATGAAAGTTTGAGGACTTGTTACAGTTTAAAGTCATGAGAATGTGACCAACTCTTAGGGAGTCAGTATAAAAGAAAAAGGGGTCTTCAAAACCAGAGACATTGAACTTCTTAGTAGATAAAGCTAGGATGCATCAGAAGTGCCCACAGAATTTAGAATGTGTCTTCTTCATACATTTAGTTATTCAACTGCCTTTTTAAAAGACTTATTTATTTATTTGAAAGTCAGAGTTATACAGAGAGAGAAGGAGAGGCAGAGGCAGAGGCAGAGACAGAGAGAGAGAGAGAGAGAGAGAGAGAGAGAGAGGAATTCCATCCGCTGGTTCACTCCCCAGATGGCTGCAATGGCCGTAGCTGCACCAATCCAAAGCCAGGAGCCAGGAACTTCCTCCCAGTCTCCCACACAGATGCAGTGTCCCAAGGACTTGGGCCATCTTCTGCTGCCTTCCCAGGCCATAGCAGAGGGCTGGATTGGAAGTGGAGCAGACCTGACTTGAATCGGTGCCCATATGGGATGCTGCAGGCGCAGCTTTACCTGCTATGCCACAGTGCCTTTTAAAGTCCCTCCTTTTGCCAGTCTCAATGCTAATTGTAAGGGAATATAGAAATAGAGTGAAAGAATCCCAAAAGATTATTAATGTACTCAGTGCCTTTAGAACATTATTATTTGTCATTAAGTAATTAATTTCTCTGTGGACTAATGAGCAATTTGTTATTGTTGTTTTTGATAATAACATGCGTATTTGTTCCTTACAGAACTTATCTACAAGGAAGTAATGAATTCAGAAGAAAAGACTAAGAATGGCGTAGTGAAAGGACAGCCTTCTCCTTCAGGTACTCACTCCCAGTGAATAACCAACAAACCATTACTTGTCTATTTTCTCAACCCTCACGGAGGGGTTGCAGCCAGTAACACTGCTCAGAGACCGTATGAACGTATTGTTTGTCCATGAAGATTTAATTTGATTTCTTTTGACACTTAGTATGGTACTCATTCTGATTATTTGGACTATAGTGACTCAGCAGAAAAGTTCCCTGGTAACTAACTTATGGCAGTAATGAATACTGGAGAAATGTTAACATGAACTGATTAGAAGGTAAATACATGCTCTTCATCAAAATGCAAAGTCAATGTTGGGAGTCCCTCCTGTGCAAACCCTTTACCTCATTCATTCTCACTGTTTGAACTCTTCACAAAATTGATGTGATAATAAATGAAGCATTTACCAAGATAAGTTTTAATTAAAGCCAATGTGGGAAATCTTCAGTTTGCTATCTCAAGTCTCACATGCATTTGGACTTACACATATTTTGCTGTCCAGTAATATGCTTTCAAATTGCTTGAGATAATTTGCTTATACCTATTCATGCTCATCTATTTTTCCCAATATCTATTTTCTAAATATAAAGGAGTTTGAGAAAATGTGATGATTTATTTTCAGATTCAAACTACACTCAGCACATGCTGGCAAGAATGGAGTCTGAAAATGACTAGTTTATAAGAAATGATTCAGTGTCTTGCCATTAATAAACACGATTTTTTTTCCCATGTGCTTTAAATTGTTTTAAGAAAAAAGAGATAGGATGAACTAATCAATTATTCATGCTGGCACTGCTCTCTGTACTTAATATGCTCAGAGTCACTATGACATCCAAACAGATGCAACTCAGTTATGACATGTTCTTCTCACCAGTAGATTTAAAGGATATCCAATTCTTTCCCAAGTATTACATTTGTCAACTGAAATTAAGGAACCTTTAAAGTTGTCTACCATCTTGCTGTCTATACTCAGTTGTTCCAGTGTCCAGATTGACACAAGTCTATAGGAGCTGCTTCTAACTTACCTGCATTTCTTTCTGTTGTTGATGAAAGAACTCAAATAGAATCCAACAGTCTCAAGACGCCACCTACCAAAGCAGAAAGACTGCTTGACTTAAGAATTTCTATAATGGCTAGAGGTTTTGATTTTCCTATAAAAATTAGGAAACTGAATTACCAGGATCTAATAAATGGTGAACTATCTCAGGGTGATTTTAGTAGAACCTATTCTGTTCATCTTTAGCTTAAGTTTTTACTACTTCATTTCCTTTCTAACCACTCTGTTCTAAAAGACTTTTCATGTGTTTCCAGAGAATAGGACGAGAGCTTAATAGTCCAAATGACTGCGGATACAATTTTTTAGTAGATTGCTTTTGAAATATTTATTTTTAATTTTTCAAAATCATACATACACTGTAGATTCTATGGCATATTTGTATGTGATGTATTTATGTATATCATGTAGAGGCTATAGGGCAGTCATGTACTAGAGTCAAAGTTACCAGCTCACAGGGGACAGCTGTGTACATCTGTCTTCCCACCTGTGGGTTTGTTGATCTCATGTTGGTAGCTTGAAATCAGTCATGGAGGATTTGTAGTATGTAAAGTGACAGACTCTGCAAATCAGTACCTTTTTTTATCTCCTGGAGAGTCAACTGTTAAATTTTTATCAACACATTACTCCCTCTGTGTGTGTGTGTGTGTGTGTTTGAAGTAAATTATGCTAGGGAGAAATCACAATTACTAAAAAAAAAAAAAAAAAAACCAAAAAGCTTGAAAGTCATCTTTTGTTCATTTTTCATTATATTCACATTTTCTTGTTAATGTTTGCATAATTTCTTGTATTTTGTAAATAGCTAAGATAAAACAATTTCAGAAAATAGAACTCTTAGTAATCACTTATGGCAACACTGGGAATCCTGCAGGGAGTGAATAACTTAATGCAATTTCAGGAACAAAATGATACTAAAACCAAAACCCATGATATAGTGATGCTTTTAAAATGTAAACAGAAAGTTCAATGTGCATTTGCAGCATAATTTATAGGTTTGATATTTATTGTGGAATTGTTGTATATCAATAAGAAATAAATCTAAACCAGATACATTTCTAAATAAATAATTGCACTCCATTCTGTATCTGATTTCACTTGCAGAGTGATTTATTTTCAAGGATAGCTTAGTTGCTTGCCCCTGAATTGATTCATAAAGACTGCCAAAGAAACAGCAGTCTATGAATAGAAATTAATCTCCCTCTAAGAGCATTTGCTCAAGAATTTTGGAGCTAGAACAAATACAAGATGTCATCTATTCCAGCAACTCTGTTTGTTCCCCACGTCACCCGATCAGAGGGGTGAGCTCCAATAAGTAACACGACTCACTGAGAGAAGGATGCTTGGAATCAGGATGGGCAGAGATTACCCAACATCTCTAAACCCAAGATAATGCTTGGAGATAGTAATATACAACTGCTTCCTCCCCAGTCTGAAGTGTGTTCTCTGTATGGAAGTGTATCTTTTCCAGTTGGAGTCAATGATTCTAGTCTAATATATTTTTTTTAATTAAAAAAATTTCAGGCCCAAGAAGGTGAGGGTCAAGATCATACAGGTAGTGAAGGGAATATATCTTAGTGATGTCTTTTCCCAAAGAAACCTTTTATTTAAGGATTATCGACTTCATGCATTTCATGAGTATAAGTTTAGGAATATAGTGATTCTTCCCACCATGCCCACCCTCCCACCCACACTCACACCTCCTCCTCTGTGATCTTTACATTCTAATTTTTCTTTTTTCTGTCTACTTTAGTTGTTGGGTGGGTGCCAGAAAAATAATTTCTTTAAAAGAAAAGCAGGGCAACATTTTCCCCTGAAACAACGAATACTTTGCAGTTAGTAAACTTGTAGGCTGAGAATTTTTAGTGACTTGGTTACCTTTTCCATAAACCTATTTTTTGTTCTAAACAAAGTTGAGAGTAGCTAATGTTACCTTATTAGTAGTTTTACTTCTTTTAATGTATTTTTATTAACAAAATGTGTAATGCTTTATTGATGGAAACATTTTAAATTGTTCCTTCTAAAAGAGTAGTATTTATCACTTGATAGGATATCTTGGGCAAATGGATATTGTAATTAGATTGAATTCAGTTCAATTCTGTTTGTCAGATTTTCACAAACTTCTCAATAGTAAATTAGCAACTTGAGGCCAAGGGCCATGTCTTGTCTCTTATATTTGTCTTTAGTTTTATGGTTTTATATATCTTGTTGATTGCTTATATGAAAATAGACTTGAATGGGCCATTCAGTAAAACCAGAAGTAGGTGCAATCAAGGAAGCGTTTATTTTGATAAATAGAGGGTCATCTAGAAGCAAAAAAAATTTGGCCAACAGTAGTTGGCTAGTTAATATTCAACAACTATCCCTTTTTTAAAATGAAGTTGTCAGTAGCACACATTTCTATTGTGTAATTGTTCTCACTTTGACCAATTTTCAATCTAACAATGTGATATCAATAAGAAAGGCTAATAATTGGCTCAAAGAAGCCATTGAAAATCAGCTCCAGCTCAGTAGTAGACAGTATATATCCTCCTGCCACCATAACACTATGTGGAGAGGAACTATTCCCCAAAACAAGCAGACTGGTGGGAATTTTATAGAAAAAGTTTTAAAAAGGAGACCTCTTTTAAAAAATTTGTATCCAGCTATAAAAACTGAAGCCAATAGTCTACAGAGCTCTAGAAATAAAATTTACAAAGTCTTTGGAAGATCTTGAACCTTGATTGATTGACTACCGAATGTAATTTGCATTGAACATTGATATAATAGAGGGCAGGACCACTCCAACACAAAGGATAAGGATTATGGGAGATCCAACTAATGAATGAAAGAAGAGACAACTACCATGGGAAAGCCTTTCCCTCAGAGAACTTTCCTAGAAGAGTAGACATAAAAGGTATTCAAACTGAGTATCTTTTATCAAACTGGGTACTTATTCTGAGCTACGTAGTAGATATCTTGGAAAGACAGGAGAAATAAAGAAGTATAATGAAAGAAATAAAAAGAAGCAAGGGAAAATAAAGATGAGGCGATCACATAGCAAACTATATATAGTAAGGGGCTGACTTGCATGATGTACCACTCAAAATATTCCCCCAGTGGACTGAAAATACACTTAGTATTAAAATAAGTGCAATAAGAATGCTGTGTGTTTTATAAATGTAACCCGCAATGTGATCCCCTATTTTGAAGAGTTTATTAAAAGCTATGCTGGCTTTTGCTTCATTCACTTAGTGTTGTTTACTGATTTAAAAAAAATTTTTTTATGTGAAAGGGGGGCAAGAGAAGGGAGGGAAGGAGGAAAGGGGAGAGAGGGAAAGGGAGAGGGAGAGGGGGAGGGAGAGGAAAAGGGAGAGGGAGAGGTGGAGAGAGAGAGAGAGAGAGAGAGAGAGAGAGAGAGAGAGAGAGAATCTCCCCTATATGCTGCTTCACTTCTCAAACGTCTGCAACAGCTGGAGCTGGTGGAGCTGGGCTGGGCCAAAACTGGGAACTCAATCCAATTCTCCTATGTGGGTGGTGGCAGGAACCCAGTTACTTACTGCTGCCTCCCAAGGGTGTACATTAGCAGCAAACTGGAGTCATTAGACATTAAGCAAAGGCAAATCAAACAAATGAGACATCATTTCACACAAACCAGGCTGAATATAATCAAAAAGGAAGAAAATAAAATGTTTGTGAGGGTGTGGAGAAATTGGAAAATGCAGACTGCTAGTCAGAATGTAAACTGGTGCACCTTTAGAAAACAGTTCCTCAAAGGTGAAACACAGAATTAAGCATGACCTGGACACTCCCATACATCCCAAGGAAATAAAAACAGGTGACCCCAAACCTGTATGTGAATGCTCATAACAGCATTATTCATAATAGGTTATAAGTGAGAACAACATAAATGCCCATCAAATTCCCACCAAGTACTACAAATAAAATGTAACACGAATACGATGGGATATTTTTCAGCTATGCAAAGGAGGGAGGTACTGGTTGATGCTGCAGCATAGATGAACCCTGAAAATGTTATGCTTTGGGGAAGAAGCCAATCACAGCTAATCTCATCCATATGCTTCCATTTATATAAAATTCCCAGAAAAGGCATTTTCATAGAGACATGGTCTAGGGATGCAGGGTAGGTGAGAAGTGGAGTACTAGGATTTATTTACAGGTGAGGAAGGGGCTGCAGAATTGATTACGGTGATGTCTGCACGACTCTGAATCTACTACAAACTTTGGCTTATTTACATTGTCTGTTACACAAAGATACACAGGCATAAGTTGAAACTGAACCTAAACTCTAGTAGTGAGATCTGAAACTCATTTTTTTAAAAAGATTTATTTATTTTTTACTTGAAGTCAGAGTTACACATAGAGAGGAAAAACAGAGAGAAAGAGAGAGGTCTTCCATCTGATGGTTCACTCCCCAATTGGCTGCAATGGCCGGAGCTGCACCGATCTGAAGCCAGGAGCCTCTTCTGGGTCTCCCACGCAGGTGCAAGGGCCCAAGGACTTGGGGCCTCTTCCACCGCTATCCCAGACCACAGCAGAGAGCTGGATCGGAAGAAGAGCAGCCAGGACAAGAACCAGCGCCTATATGGGATGCCGGCGCTTCAGGCCAGGGCATTAACCCGCTGTGCCACAGCACTGGCCCTGAAACTCACTCTTTTTTTTTTTTTTTTTTTTTACTTTTTAAATTTTATTTAAGATACACAAATTTCATATATACAGATGTAGGAACATAGTGATACTTTCCACCCTACCCTCCCTCTCACTCACGTTCCCACCCTTCTTCCTCCTCCCTCTCCCATTCCCACTCTTAATTTTTACAAAGACCTACTTTTGGTTTACTTAATGATCCTAAAGTTAACCTTACACTAAGTAAAGAGTTCAACAAACAGTATACAGATCAAACTCAAAATGTCAATTACACTCCTATACATTACTTTTTTTAATTTATTTAATAAATGTGAATTTACAAAGTGCAACTTTTGTATTGTTGTGGCTTCCCCCCCCCAACCTCCCTCCCTCCCGGGGCCCTCCCCTCTCCCTCTCCCATCCCGCCCTTTATCGAGTTTCATTTTCAATTACCTTCATATACTGAAGATCAACTTAGTATATACCAAGCAAGGATTTCAACAGGCTGCACTCACACAACCGCACACGGTATAGGGTACTGTTCGACTAGTAGTGTTTTTACATTTCATAGTAAAACACATTAAGGACAGAGATCCTACGTGGGGAGCATGTACCCAGTGACTCCCGTTGTTGATTTAACAATTGGCACTCTTATTTATGACGTCAGCAATCACCCGAGAATCTTGCTATGAGCTGTCTAGGCTATGGAAGCTCCTTGAGTTCACCGACTCTGAACTTGTTTAGTCAAGGCCGTGTCACAGTGGAGGTTCCTTCCTCCCTTCAGAGAAAGGCGCCTCCCTCCTTGATGGCCTGTTCCTTCTGCTGGGGTCTTGTTCACCAGGATCTTTCATTTGGATTGTTTTTTGCCACCATGTCATGGCTTTCCATGCCTGTGAGACTCTCATGGACCTTTTAGCCAGATCCGAATGCCCCAAGGGTTGATTCTGAGGCAGGAGTGCTGTTTTGGGCGTTTGCCATTCTATGGAAACTCACTCTTAATATAGGAACAAATTATCCATGAGACACATGGGCTATTAGACAAAGCAGTCTTACTCGTCAGTCCCACAGTCAATCAGGCCTTTATTAGAGATTCATGTCCCATTTTAATCTCTACTCTTTAATATGGTTATGGAAAAATGTAAGAGCATTCTGAGAAGTCTATCACAGTGACTAAATTATTGGAGACCAGAGTTTATGAAAGAACATAAAAGACATTTTCATAATTTAATCCAGATTTGGAGGAGAAACAGAGTTGGATATATGGGCACCATAAAGGAATCAAGGGTCATTTGATAATATGTGGAAAGTTGTCATTAGAGGAAATGAACCAGCACCACAGCCCAGCAGTACATAATATAATTAAGTAAAGCTGGAATAAATTAAAGCCAGTTATATACATCACACATTGTTTTGATGATGAGAGTACTTACTTATAGGAAGATGATAATAAGAGGACTTTAAAAATCTCTTCTAGGGGTTGGGTGTTAGGCACCATGATTCAGAACACTTGCAGTGTCCACATCCCATATTCAAGTGCCTGGGTTCAAGACTTGGTTCTTCTCCCAATTTCAGCTTTTTGCTAACGCTCAACCTGGAAGACAACAGATGATGGTTCAAGTGGTTGGGTCTCTGCTACCCATGTGGGAAGCTTGGCTTGGATTTCCAGTTCCTGGCTTTGACCTAGTCCAGCACTGGCTGTTGTGGGAATTTGGGAAGTGAACCAAAGGATGGGAGCTTGCTTTCTCTTTCATCTCTCTCTCTCCTCTCTCCTTTCAAATGAGGTAAATACATAAAAATTAAATTTTTAAAAAATATCTTCCAGAGACATTTGAGATTAGGAAGTATTGATACCTTCAGGAGTTTAAAGAACAACAAGATGGCTCAGCTTCTCTGAATATGAAAATACCAGAGGCTGCCATCATGGCACAGTGGGTTGAGCCGCCACCTGTGACACAAGCTTCTCATATGGGTGCAGGTTTTGGTCTCTGATGCTCCCCTTCTAATCCAGCTCCCTGTCTGTGCATCTGGGAATGCAGTGGATGATGACCCACGTCCTTTAGCCCCTGCCACCCACATGGGATACCTAAATTGAGTTTCAGGCTCCTGACTAGATCCTGGCCAATCCCTGGCCATAGTGGTCATTTGGGGAGGGAACCAGAGGATGGAGGATCTCTTCCTCTCTCTCTCTCCCCTTCTCTCTCTGTAACTCTGCCTTTCAATTAAGTAAATAAACCTTAAAAAAAAGAGAAAATATCAGGATCCAAATGAATACAGATAATATGATTATAAGTAGGGAAACTTCCTGGCAAAAAGACTACAAAGAAAAATATCAGCCGGTGCCACGGCTCAATAGGCTAATCCTCTGCCTAATGGTGCCGGCACACCGGGTTCTAGTCCCGGTCGGGGTGCCGGTTCTGTCCCGGTTGCTCCTATTCCAGGCCAGCTCTTTGCTATGGCCCAGGAGTGCAGAGGAGGATGGCCCAAGTGCTTGGGCCCTGCACCCCATGGGAGACCAGGATAAGCACCTGGATCCGCAGCGGCCATTGGGGGGTGAACTAACGGAAGAGGAAGACCTTTCTCTCTGTCTCTCTCTCTCACTGTCCACTCTGCCTGTAAAAAAAAAAAAAAAAAGAAAAATACCAAAATGCTTAACAGTTCTTCCTATAATCGGTGACTATTGTTATCTTTTTTTTTTTTTTTTAAGATTTTGTCTATTTATTTGAGGCAGAATTTCAGACAGAGAAAGGGAGAGATAGAGTGAAAGATCCCCCATCTGCTGGTTCATTCTCCAAATAGTTGCAATGGCTAGAGCTGGGCCAATCTGAAGCCAGGAGCCAGGAGCCTCCTCTGGGTCTCCCACCTGGGTATAAGGGTCCAAGCACTCGGGCCATCCTCCACTGCCTTCCCAGGCCGTAAGCAGGGAGCTGATTTGGAGGTGGAGCAGCCGCGACACAAACTGGCGCCCATATGGGATGTTGCCGCTGCAGGCAGAGGCCTGGCTCACTACACCACAGTGCTGGCCCTGAATATTGTTATCTTTTTACCTGTGTTTTTTAAAAAAAATATTACCCAAAGCTGACATAAATACTCTTGTGATAAACAAATAAATTTGTAAAATACATATAGGATTCCTGTATTGGGTCTTAGTTTAGGTGTTTGAGTCTTCTCTAGATACAATCATAGTTCATCACAGTTCCTACAGGCCAGAAAGGTCTACCCCTAAAGCAAAGAAGATGGTGTCGGCCCCTCCAATTCCTTAGTTTTGTCTGGTTTTTGACTTATGAGGTGTATGTGATAACGTTGTTGTAACTTATTTCAGATTACTTTTCCCTAAATAGATCTTAAACACTATATTTATAAGATACAGTTGTACTGAGGATTCCACATCTCTTATTTTATTAGGTGATTATCCTACAGATATTTTTAATAGAAAACTATTTCACAAAGCATGCATTTTATCACACAGATTGCTTGGGTAGAAGAATATAGAAGGAGAACGAGTGAACTCACGTCCCGAGAGTGTGGTGATTCGGTTATATTTTACTGCACATTTGGCACATCTTCCCTCTCTTGGTCTCACAGCTGCCATAACTCAGCCTTTCCTGAGCGGTTACTGAAAGCCAGCTTCTTCTCAGAGTTTTAAAGCCTTTTTATTCCCACAGAGCAGATAAATAAAAAAAAATTCTGCAAATTAATCTCTGCTAGTGATTTAGGGTTCTTGTTTGCAGATCCCTGGTAAGCAAGCCTGGGAGACCGGAAGCAAGTGATAGGCCTCTCCTTCTCCTCTTTTAACTCTCATCAGAAGTCGCACCTGGCTTTTCTACGTGGATTTTAAGTTTGATAGCACATGAATCAGTGTGTACTGATATTTACTTTATACATCTTCTTTGCTCTAGAGGGGTAGTGTGTAGTCATTTGGATTTCTGGGCCCCACATGGCCCATATATCTGGAATAAGCTCCCTGTGTGTGGTGTGTGTGTGTGTTAAAAGATTAATTTATTTATTTTGAAAGTCATAGTTACTGAGAAGAGAGGGAGAGGCAGAAATAGAGATATCTCCCATCTGCCAGTCTTCTCCCCAGATGACTGTAATGGCCAGCGCTGGGCAGGCTGAAGCCAGGATCAAGGAGCTTCATCTGTGTCTCACATGTGGGTGGGTGGGTGGGTGGCAGCGGCCCAGATACCTGGAATATCTTCTGTTGCTTTTCCAAGGGTGGAGCTAGATTGGAAGTGGAGCAGCTGGGACATGAACCAGAGCCCATATGGGAAGCTGGCATCTCAGGCAGCTATGTAACCCACCATGCCAAAACACTGGTCCCATGTGTGTTTGTATGAAAAGCTGCTTGCATTAAAAGTATTCAGGTTCAGATGATTACATTAAAAAGTATTTAAGAAAAACCCAAGATATGAGAACCAGCCACCATGAGACCAAAGAAAGAGCACAAAGACAAGATTACACAGAGTGTAATTTACTAGGGGATGAGGTGGGGTGTTACAGATGGATATATGGGATCCGGTAACCCCAGTCAGTAGTAAGGAGTTTGTATGTGAAGCTAGACAAAGGTGAGCTGTAGCTGAACTAAGTGCATCTGGACTTTATCAAGATGGGTTAACATTCTAGGCATTTGATAAGTGCCATTCTAGCTTCTGGCAGAGCAAGACAACTTGTTTAACCCATGAAGTTCGGGATGACCATCAGGGTTACCTGAAGGGAAAGATAGAGGTTACTTCCAAAATGGCTGTAGTCATGTCAAGCTGAATCCCTACATTCCATGCCTCCTCTCCTGCTCTTAAAATCAAATAGGGCTGTCTTTCCTGGGTGTGTCCTGAGCCAGTGTGGGGTTCTAGCAGTGCTGTGGTGGTGTGTCCATGGGGCCAATGTCTGGCTGTATAGGAGCAATAGAGGCACATGCATGAAAAGAGACAAAATATGATTATGTAAATGACAATAGCAGTCAACTTTTCCTACTAAAAGCCCATTGTGGGAAAATATTGTCTTTAAAGGAGACTGCAATGGAAAGACCAGCAAAAACAATATCTGGCCATGGCTAGAGATGATAAAACATTAATGTTTACTAGGGACTTGTAGCAGCAAATATGCACTGTCCACTGAGGCAGTATTGGCTATAACATCTCTGTTAGATAACACAGTGGCAGCCATTGGGGGTTGGAGGTTGAGGCAAAGGAGCACAGCACATGGGAGCCAGTGATTGCCAAAACTAGCAGTGAGGTGGCCTGCAAGATCAAGAAGCCAACCCTAGTACCTTGAGGTATTTCCCTTAGCTCACTTCACTCTGTACATTATATGTAACCAAAGGCCCAGAGTACAACAAATTCACTGGGGACCACTTTAGGCAGCCTAGAGATTCCTCACACTGTGGCAAGAAACATTCAGTCCACTCTAGGGAACAAGGAACTTGAACTTCCATTTAATCATTCCCTCCCCTGGGCTTAGCATTTATGCTGTCACAAACAGCAACACTCTATGTTCCAATTTGGATCCCACACCATCTGTACAGAATGGATGCTGGTGATATTTGGTTCTGGGACTAGAACCCCAAGTGATCATAAGGGGCAGGCATGCCATCCATGTGGGTATTTAATATTATTAATGCTTCTTCAAGGACTCTAATTCTCCTGGCCAAGATGGGAGTATCTTGGCTCAGGTTTGCTACTTTAACACCATACTTTCTCTCCTACATTCTTGTTGCTGGGGGTTTATATGTCAATTGAGAGGGTCATGATACTGCACAAATTTGAGCCCAATCTTGGGCATCATGTCCCATAAGGTAGGTACCTTGTTCACTATCAGTACAACAAGGGTCCCCATACATCACACTCAATTTTTTAAGACCTTTGATGGTGGCAGTTTGGTTGGCTCTCTTGCTAGGAGAGGATTGCAGGAAGCCTGTAACTGTCACTACACAGGTTAGAGCATAGTTATGTTCCTAGTTGTTTAGCCAAGGCAAATGTAATCAACCTGCTAATCTCCCACAGGGAAGATTGCTCAGCAAATCCATCCCTCTGCACATAGGCTAAATGGCAGGCTGGACACGTAAGTCCATTTGACATTGAGTCACAGTTGTCACCAAATCATCCTATTTTTAGGGGTAATATTGTCCCCTTAGCTATGTCCAGTCCCAGTTGAGTACTCTGATGTCAACTCTGTTATGTGCTCATGAGATCAGCATCTTGGGTTGGGTTCAATGCAAAGGTCTTAATGAGAATGGATATGTGATACATAATTAATGGTGCCTCAGGTCATGTTGTTTCCACGACTGTTTCCACATTATTGCTCCGTAGAGGAGCTTTGCTAGTATGCACCTCTAGGAACTTTGCTCTAAAGAGATGTGTCTAGTTTCTGCTCCCTTCCTGAGCTGCGACCAAAAATCTCGAAGGGATCTTTTGTCCTTTTGCTCTTGCCAGAGGGGCTAACTCATACCAGCTGCTGCACTGGTGCCACCTAATTGCATTGGCACAATGGATAGAAGGGTGCCTGGGGCCTGTGCCTGTGCTATAAACACCTTCGCTTTTTCACGTGCTTCCCATTGGGGGACATCTAGCTCCACATGGCTCCCATCTTTAATTAATCAATACAGTGGGCACAGGCCCTGAACAAAATGGGGGAGAGGCAGCTTGCCCCACAAGGACTGTACATCCTGTACATCTCAGGGGTAGGGAAAGTTTGTACTTTATGGAACAGCATTCCAGGGACTGAATTGGTCTTACCTGAGCAGACCACTCAGGAAAACTTCAGGGATAGTCCAAAGCTTTGAATCTTTTGGAGAGTGATAGTTCATGCTCTCTGCTGGGAGGCCATCCACCACATCATGTCAGAGAGCATGATTTGGGCCATTAACTTGATGGCGTCAGTATCATGACACCAAGCAGTGCCAATAAGAAACAGGAAGAGTGTGAGATCCAGGCCGTGGCAGAGAATAGGTTTATGCAGATAACTGCTGGGGGCAGCACAGGGAAAGTCCATCGTCTGCCCCCTGATATGAAGTTGAGCTGCTCTCCAGAATCTGTCTGTAAACAGACGCTGAAAGGCTCAGCTAAATTGAAAACAACATGAAGAGAAGCAAGAAAGGCTGTTGGTTTTTCTAGCGCCTGGGTAATACTGAAGACAGCAGCATATGTGGCAGGTGCTACCTTGTTAAATTTCTGATAGATTTTAAGTCCTCCTCTGAGTTCCATTAGTCTTATTTAACCAGCCAGAGGCTGCTGCTAGAAATCGAACCCTGGTATCTCTCATTTCAGCTTGTCCTCCAGGCCGTGGATGTGCTTTCTATGTACCACTGGCCCGGGGGCGGGGAAACTGGAAGGATCCCATTTTGCCTCTCCCCTCAGCACAGTTTTTGTCACTCTAATTTTAAGCCAGCATTTCTTCACAGTTGTTTGCAGTGTCTCCCCCAATAGGATATCCACTCCTAGGACATTTTCTGAGACTGGCTACATGAGCACCAGGTATGGTGCAGGGAGCATTGGTGATCTCTAAGCGTAACAATAACTGTTTAACCCTAACCCATCCATGACTGCCCAAGATCTGGAAAATGTTCTGGGTTGCCATGGAATAGCGTATGTTTGGCACCTGTATTTACTAGACTGGCTGCTTTTTCTGTATTTTGGAGGGATCAGTAGAGAGTAGAGTCTGGATGAGGCCTCTGGTCACTTTCTATTGCCCTCATCCTGGGGCATCTTGGACCCCGCCCCTAACCTACAAGATTAGGTGGATCCATCCCTTGTGGTTTGCAGTGTCTGCCGGGAGCCAGATCAGAAGCAGATCACAGAAGCTAGAAATGCTGATTGGGCTTCCAGTCTTCCTGTGGATCAACCAACATGCTTTCGGTTGCTTGAAAAATTTTTCATAGGAAACCCAAGCATCAGGGAGATGGTACCATGTTTATTCTCTAATTACTCAGACTGATCCCTTATTTTTCTCTTTCCCAAGCTTGGTTTGCTCTTCTCTCTTACTGGCCTACCCAGCCACTCCCAGGTCAGTGCCAAATGTCCCAGTACAGACAACAGGGCCCAGGAGAGAGAGGAGTGGACTGTTCATTCTTGGACATTCCTTAGAACTGCTTATTTTTCATAGCAGTGGTAAAAGCTGCCTTTTGGAGCCCTTCAAAACCCTGTGTCCGGATGAGTCACCTGTTCCCAATGCCCACAGAGTACTTGGGGTGACTTCTGGGCTCCTCCAAGGGCCATTCCAGTCTAAGCCACCGTCACCCTAGGCATGGAACAGAAAAGCAGACTCGTAGCCCTGAGCATCTTCCTTTTCAGTCACCTCAGCGTCATGAATCTATCGCTGGTGGACCTTGGCCTTGGCCCTCCCTGTGTCTGTTGCTGGCCCAGAAGCACACAACGCTTGACCCTGCTGCTGCCTGGCTTACTGCAGCAGGCCAGACCGCCTTCAGCCCACAGCTGCTCCACAAGTCTAGCGCACGGGCCTGCTCTGCCACACAGGGGCGCATGGCCAGCAGGGATCACCTCACTGTGCTTCCTTCTCGTTGCTTTGTCTCACTCTCCTGGCAGGCTCACCACTGGTTTTCAACAGCCCAGTGTGTGAGGAGCTGCTGCCAAGGTGAAAGGTGGCGGGAGACCCAAGAAAGAAAACATCATTAAGATTGCACACATGTAGTGCCTTGGGGGGGTCTTACAGATAAAAGCATGGTCCCCTGTGCCCAGTCAGTAGTAAGGGGTTTATATGACAAGCTACCCAAAGGTAGCCTGTGGCTAAACTGAGTGCACCTGGACTTTCTCAAGACACTTAACATCCTAGACATGCAATAAGGGAATACCAAGATGCAGCAGGACAAGACAAGCCTGGACATTTATCTTAATGACTTTGTTTCTCCATGAACTTTGGGATGACAATAAGGGTTACTGAAGGGTAAGATGGAGGTTACATGAAAAATGGCCACAGCCCAATCCCTACAAAAAGCCTTGCTCATCCGTCTTCTAAACTAGTGCTTTTCAACTTAAATATATAATCTCTGAGGAGCTATTAGAAGGGCAGATGCTTTGGTCTGTCCAAGGTCAATTATATTATGATGTTGAAGATGCAGGGGTGGGGGAGCTGGTGTGACTGGATATCAATTGTTTTTTTAAGTACTGCAAGTGATTTATAATATAGAGTGAGACTTGATAACACTGCACCAGCCTGAGATAACTTGTGACCAGGGACTGTGCAGCACTATGTTGTGATTTTCACAATCTCATCAGGGCCCCTGGATCAGCGGTTCTGTGGGGATTTGCTAAATGACCAGGAGACTGCATAGCTGGTATTTCTCTTGCCCGTGCCCTCATTGGGAATGGCCGGAAGCCGGATCTGGTTCCAGATTTAGTCATGTTGGTCTTCATTTTCTTAGCACAGGTGCAGCAGTGAACAGCAGCGAGAGTCTCCATCCATCCTCGTCTGTCAACGACATCTCCTCCATGTCCACCGACCAGACCCTGGCGTCGGACACTGACAGCAGCCTGGAAGCCTCGGCAGGACCCCTGGGTTGTTGCAGGTGACTAGCCGCCTGCCTGCGAAACCCAGCGTTCTTCAGGAGATGATGTGATGGAACACACACACACACACACACGTACACATGTACACACACAGACACGCAACTTCAGAAAACGGCAAGGGAGAGAATCCAAGCCTAAAATTCAAACAAATCTTTCAGCCTGCTTCTTCTCCAGAGTTCTCTACTGCAGCTAAGCTCAAATGTATCTTTAACTTCTAGTTGCTCTTGCTTTGGTCTTCTTCCAATGATGCTTACTACAGAAAGCAAATCAAACACAATTAGAGAAGCCTTTTCCTTAAAGTATAATTTTAATGGCTGCAAAACCAGCGACCTGTAACTGCCCTTTCAAATGGCATGACAAGGTGTGCAGTGGCCCCGTCCAGCATGTGTGTGTCTCTATCTTGCATCTACCTGCTCCTATTGGCCTAGTCAGATGGATGTAGATACAGATCCGCATGTGTCTGTATTCACACAGCACTACTGAATTAGACATGCTACTGTCAGTGTCCTCAGGGCTCCACAAGACATCATGCACTGGGGCACCACATGGTCCATTTCATGTGATCTATTACTCTGACGTAAACTCATCTGTAATATATTGCCAGAATATAAGCTGTTTAGTTTGTTAATTGATTAAGCTGTATGTCTTATAAGAAAACATGTAAAGGGGGAAACTCTTGGGGGAGTGAGTTCTCGGACCCTTGAAGATGTAGCTTCCAAATCTGAACTGATTAAATGGCACCTGTATACCACGTTGTAGAAGGAACATATGTGATGCTTATGTACAGGGTTGGGGGAGGGGCGGGGTTACAGTTTTCAGGTTCCAAATGGTTTGCAAGGTGTGAATAGACGCTGAGGGCCTGGCAGTGACCAGGTAGGAGAGACTAGAGAGTAGGGTAACTTTGGAAATAAGGAGGAAAGAACATTTTTGCCCAGATACCAGGAAGCACCAATATTTATATTTTAAAAAAGAGACCCTATTTGGCATTTCCAAATTCTGTATGAGAGTAGTAGGCTGCTGGAGAGAGTGGCAGGCTCTGAGGCAGGGTTCTTGTGTGCACACTTGATGTTAGGAAACCTTTCCTGGAACACGTGCTATCCTAAACAGAAAAGCAGTCTGCCTAGAATCCGTTCAGACTGTAGCTTGTGTTTTCCACACATGGCTGCTTTTCACATTTCATACCCTGCTAAGATTTTGTTTTGAGATCAATCACTACTGTCGTCTTCTGGGATTTAAAAACAATTAATTAAAATAAAACCCCCAAAGCCCAGGGTGATCCTCAGGTTAGTCAGGAAAAACATTCACGGACATTATCATTTCTCAGGGGTTCCCCTGACTTCTTAATATGGCTGATGTCTCATGTTTCTTCATTTTCAGAAATTTAAACAATCCAAGAAGGGCTGATCATCTGATTTTTGTGCTGCAGTCAATGTGAGAGCAATAACTCTGCCCATCAGTTACTGCTGCTGAATAGTTTTAGCAATATGAGTTTGTCTTAAAAGCCATGAAGCATTCATGCCAATGTTTTGCAGAATTCCCTGAATTCAGCTTGACGAACGTACTTTCCCGAGCACTGCAGGAGGCACTGTGAAACATCTTGGTTATATACACGACAACCCAGGGTGACTTCTCAGCAATAATAGGTAGCACGCACGGGCTTCCCTTCTTCTTCACTTTGGTGAAGTATTCATCACGGTTAATCCCACTCTGACTGCTTTGGTGCTGCCCGATGTGGTGGTATTTCACCTGAAGAAGGAGTGACATGCATGAGATGGATGGCTGATGAGTGTAATTTGACTGGCAAAGGGAATCCTCTCCATAAGAGAGCAAACAAGAATGCCAGTGCTCTGAAAACTGCCTTAAATCCAACAGAGGGAAGCTCTGCCTCTTTTTAAGCAATAGAGTCACTGCAGCCAGCCTCACCATCACCAAGGGAGTGTTGCTGCCATTTGCAAGGTTGTTTCACATAGTAGAGAGCATTATGAGGGGCAAGTCGCTTAGCATGCAGAGGAAAACATTCCATTGTGCAGTTTCTTCTATCTTGCTACCATTGTCTTTGGTTGATGTTTCAGACAACCTGATTTCTAAAAATGCCTCCTCACTCACACAAACTCCCTCACTTTTCTTTCTCTCACATCCTTGTTTCTTTTCCTCTTCTCTGTGCCCCTTATTCTTATCCCATTTCTCTGTACTTTTCTCTTGATTTACCTGTGGCCTCTCCAGTACTCTTATTTCTACCAGATGGTATTAAATGCAGAGCAGGCAGCTCCTTGAAAGAAAGTGAATCACAAAGGGGGAATTTCATTCACCACAAGATGACAGTAAAAGACAAAAGGAACTCTTCAGCCAGCATCTTAGAGGTGCCTGACAGCTAGACTCTCTTGTCTGAAAGGTATTGATTTTTAACTGAGATTATACCTGTACAAACTAGACAATACTAATCTCCTACCATTGCTGTCTGCCCTAAACTCACTTGGTCCTTTATCTCCTAGTTTAAGGCTCTTGGGAGTTGGTTATCTTCAGCCAGATCTCCCATAGGGAAAAGAAAAACATATGGAAAAAAATCCCTTGGATTTACATTCCATTTGAAAATAGAGATAAGGGTTTAGCCTCTGATCTTCTCACAGGATTAATTTTGCTAGGGAATCAAAGCGAGATGGATTATGCGACAACAAAGAAAATCACAATTTTAAGAGCCCTCAGTTTTTCATGATCTGGGTCCACTTTATTATATGTTTAAGAGATGCTTATGTCATTATCAAATTTACAAAATATATTCTGCATTGAGTCTTCTTTTAAAATACACACACATGTACAAATATTGCCTGGGAAGTGTCAGGTCACCTGGATCATATTCCTGGAAATAGTGAAGGGTCTGCCTGTGGTTGGGTCCATTTTGGAACATGAAGTTGGCACCCTGAGGAGCCTGACCTCTGTCATACCCTGTAAGGTGATTGGTTTTGCAGCGATCAATAATAAAACATTGTGTAGTATTATGTAGGAGGCATGATTGTGTACCCATGTGCAGGAGAATTCAATTGGTGTGAGTTTGACAAAACCACCACCACTTTAGCTATTTTTTTTGTTATTTTTACATGTGTTTTCTGGGTCAGTATGCTCATTTTTTAAAAGGGATATACTGACCTTACAACAAAATTCCTTTTATGCAATAAAACTGATAATAATCTTCCATCTTCAAGAATCTGATGATTGAACTTTGAAGGAATGTACCCCATAGCTGGCTCTGCCAACTCCCACCAATTGGAGTATGCTATTTAGTTGAGGGTCAAAGAGATGGACAGTTTTTCTCAAATATTACCAGTTTTAGAAAAATATTATATAAAGATAATTTTAAGAGCTGACCAGCAAATTAGAAAATTGACATTGGCAAATGGAATAAGTAGACTAGATCAGACTATATAAGTTCTTTTATGACCTATCAGGGGAGAAAAATAAGCAAAACAAATGTGTTCAATTTTAAACATATCCATTACAAAAATCTTCAAAAATTTTTTTCTATTGAACTCTTAACATATGACAATCCACATCTTATAAATCTGTGCTCTGTAAAAGATTTCTCAGCCAGCTTTGCCAGAAAATGTATCTTCTATAGCTCAAAGAACAGAGTAAAATAGCTCAAGGAATTTTTGATCCCTGCCACTTTGGGTCTGAAGGGGCATCCCACTCCCCACTCGCAAACACATTTTAACTGTGTAATCCTCACACACATTTTAATTGTGTAATCCAATCTTTTCCACAGATGTCAATAAACCAAGATAGGAAACTCCTTTCTGTAGGGGAAAAAAAAATCCAAAAGGTTACAGTGTAAATAGCTATATTAGTTATTTTCCTTGTGATTAAAATATATCATTATTTCTTTTGGCATTTAGACAGTTCTTTAACTGTTTGAAAATTGTTTCCTTTGACCCATTTCTTTGGTTAGTCAAACTGAAGTGGAAGGCTTCTGTTGATGTATATCTAACTTTTACTCATGTGGGACGTATGGCCAGTATCCTCCAATGCAAATCTATCTCCCAACCCTCATCTACCATTATCTGTTCACCTTGCCATGTCCATCTTACAATGAGACCTAACCTGCACTTGCCTGTTTTTCTGCATGATTGGACTCCAAAGACTATTTCAATGATGAGAGTTGTCCTGTGTCCGTGTTTATATAAAATGGACTTAAAGCAAACACACATGCACAGATTCACACACACCCTTACAGCTCTAGATCAACCCTAGAAGGGAAAACCATGTATGTCCAAATTCTTTGCAAGGTCTCAGTGGTAAGAATTAAAGTCAGTCAGCCAGATGGGTAAAACACAATCTCAGTGATGTCTGTAAAGATTCGAAATCACGCAAATAATACCTGTGTTCTTGCTCACTCTCCTTCATTTCTATACTGACCGTTGTTTTCAAAATGTCTCTGGAACAAGAGGATGAACTGGGGGAGAACTTTGACTTTCGTTGGCTCTTTGTAGGTGGATGCTGAGTCAATATGTTGTGATTTCTGTTTCTATGAACTATTAAACCAAGGAAATCTGCTTCCCTTGACGTAAAACCAAATCCAAGCTCAGACTTTGTTGGAGTTTTCTTGTTGGCCACGGCTATTGTGCTGCTCGTTACCTTGGGTTTTATGTACTCGCAGGAGCTCTGAAGGGTCTCACCTGACCTCATTTTGACACCTGGTGAAAGAAACTTGTAGTATGGTCTGATTGTGCCAGGGAATAAATAAGAAATAAGAAACGACCTACTCTCGCACTATGGGTCAAGAGTGTGTGGTATGACTGTGACCGTGTAGAGTGCTGTGCTTTGAGACTGATTTTTCTAAAAAGATCTGCATTTCTATCTGCAGATACAAAGTGCATATCTGCAATTCGGTAAATTTTCTTTGTGGTGTAAAATCAATGAAGGAAAAAAGTGTTTTCTGGGACCATTAGGTAAGTAGAACAGGCTTACATTTCCTAGGTTCCTTAAGTGGATTCCTATACATTTTGATTGCTTATTCAAGAAAACAGGCAAATGCTTCATTTTTGGCCTACATGGTAGCCAACCTTAATAGCTTAAGCTCTTTGGTGAAATAAAAAATATGACTTGTAGCTTGAGGAGGGTTATTGAAGTTAGCTTACCTGATAGTATCTGAACAAATTTTAGAAGTGAACCTTTTATTTCTGTAAGTAGTATATTTTATTTAACCAAACAACTATTAGAAAACTTGGAACAATTATCACAGGTATCATACTTATCCTTGTATTTATTTAAGGAAAATAGAAACTGACAGCATTTTAAACAATCTCAAACGCTGCTTCTGTTCTAATTTAAATCACAGATCATCATTCTCCAGAAAATGGAAGTCTGAGAATGGTCAAGTACAGATACCTACAAATGCACACAGTAATAAGAAGGGAAATTGCTCATGGAGAGACTCTGAGGAGTTTATTGGTGCCTTTGGGATACCATGAGGGGTTACTAAGTATTTAGTATTTAGTAATTTTGACAAAGTTTGCAGTGAGAAGAAGAAAAGGGTCTTGGCAATTCTTTTTTTTTTCTTTTTTAAAAAGAATTACTTTTTTTGTTTTACAGATTTATTTTATTTGAAAGGCAGAGTTGCAGAGAGAGAGAGAGAGAGAGAGGTAGAGGTAGAGGTAAAGACAGACACACACACACATATACAGAGGCACAGTGGGGAGACAGATCTTTCATCTCCTGGTTCACTCCTAAATGTGCATAACAGCCAGGGCTGGATGAGGCTGAAGCCATGAGCCAGGAACTCCATCTGAGTCTCCCACATGGGTGACAAGGGCCAAAGCATTTAGCTCATCCTCCGTTGCTTTCCCAGGCGTATTAGCAGGTCACTGGGTCAGAAGTGGAACACCTGAGGACTCAAACTGGTGCTCATATACAATGTCTGCATCACAGACAGTGGCTTAAGCTGCTGGACCACAATTCCATTTCTGGGTAATTATTTTCTTGAAGCTACTTATGGGACAGCTAACCTTGAAGGATGAGTCTACTTGCTGAGTAATAGCACTAGATGTCAGCCAGCATCACAGTTTTTGATGTCACCCATTTGTACCATGGTGTCCATGCCCTTTCTCTAAGGGACTTGAAAGGCATGCTTGGAAGAGACATGCAAAGAGCAAAACACATGGAAAACGTCCACTGCCCCAGATCACTGCATGTAGGGAACCACTGTTTGTGGAAAGTCACCTGTCTCAGATGTCACCTGCTCAACCAGTTAGATGGGTGTGTTCTGTTTAAATCACGGACAGCACGCTATAGAAATTTATGTTTCTCAGGCACACGACGTGATGACATAGAAACAACTCAAACAACCCTTTGAAATTTCCTACCCAGTCTACATCAAATGTTTCTTGCTTTAAAGCAATACATGATTAATAAATAAAGACATGATTAGCCTGGTAAGAAACCTAATGTAAAAGAGGCCTAAAGTGTAACTTTAGAGGATTCAAGTTTCACTCAATGGATCTGGTGGATTCATTTCCTCATCATTCCTGTTATAGCCCTTCACCTGACCTTGTCTGTAGTCTCTGTTCACTCAATGGTCCAGAACACTTGTGACTCAAAAGAAAGTACAAAATGTTATTCGTCTTCAAAACCTTCCACACTCTGTCTAGAAGACTGTCTCGCATACCATTTGCCTTCCATTAACACTTTTTGTAAAAGATTTATTTATTTAAAAGGCAGAGTTACAGAAAGGGACACAACTTCCTTTTTTTTTTTTTTTTTTTTTTGACAGGCAGAGTGGAAAGTGAGAGAGCGAGCCAGAGAGAAAGGTTTTCTTTCTTTCTTTTTTTTTTTTTTAATTTAATTTAATTTTTTTTTGACAGGCAGAGTGGACAGTGAGACAGAGACAGAGAGAAAGGTCTTCCTTTTGCCGTTGGTTCACCCTCCAATGGCCGCCGCAGTAGGTGCGCTGCGGCCGGCGCACCGTGCTGATCCGATGGCAGGAGCCAGGTGCTTCTCCTGGTCTCCCATGGGGTGCAGGGCCCAAGCACTTGGGCCATCCTCCACTGCACTCCCTGGCCACAGCAGAGAGCTGGCCTGGAAGAGGGGCAACCAGGACAGGATTGGCGCCCGACCGGGACTAGAACCCGGTGTGCCGGTGCCACAAGGTGGAGGATTAGCCTAGTGAGCCACGGCGCCGGCAAGAAAGGTTTTCATTTGCCGTTGGTTCACCCCTCAATGGCCACTACGGCCGGCGCATCACGCTGATCCGATGGCAGGAGCCAGGTGCTTCTCCTGGTCTCCCATGGGGTGCAGGGCCCAAGCACTTGGGCCATCCTCCACTGCACTCCTGGGCCACAGCAGAGAGCTGGCCTGGAAGTGGGGAAACCGGGACAGAATCCGGCACCCTGACAGGGGCTAGAACCCAGTGTGCCAGCGCCGCAAGCGGAGGATTAGCCTAGTGAGCCGCGGCGCCGGCCCGGACACAACTTCCATCTGCTGGTTCACTCTCCAAGTGGCTGCAAATGCCAGGGCTGGCTCAGACTGAACCTCTAAGCCAAGAGTTGCAACTGGGTCTCCCACATGAGTGCTTGTGTCATTTTCCACAGCTTTCCCAGCTGTTAGCAGGGAGCTGGATCAGAAGTGTAGCAGCTAGAACTCCATAAGGAGTGTGGCCATTGCATGCAGTGGCTTAACCTGCTGTATCACAATGCTGGCTACATCCACTAACATCTTTTTTTTTTAGAGGTAGAGTTACAGAGAGAGGGAGAGAAAGAGAAAGAGGTCTTCCATTCCACTGGTTTACACTCCAATTGGCTGCAAAGGCCAGAGCTGGGCCGATCCAAAGCCAGGAGCCAGGAGCTTCTTCCAGGTCTCCCACACAGGTCCAGAGACCCAAGGACTTGGGTCATCCTCCACTGCTTTCCCAGGCCATAGCAGAGATCTGGATCAGAAGAGGAGCAGCCAGGACATAAACTGGCCTCCAAATGGGATGCTGGTGCCACAGGAGGAGGTTTAACCTATTGCACCACAGCACCAATCCCTCCATTAACACTTTTAAATCCATTCTGATGAAAATATTGTCCGTGATCAATTAATTATACACAAATTAAATTATGCAGTGCAAATGATATTTTACACAGACGAAGAAGAGAGCAAAAAATGTTAAAATAGCTCTTTTACAAAAGGAAGACATTCAAAAAGCTATTTCCTCTTCCGTAGTACTATATATTGCAAACTTGGATTTGGTACAAATCAAGCCATAAGATTACACTGAATTTCTAGTATAATTTCTGACTTATATTCTAAAGCAGGTTGTTACATTCCAAGAATATTTATTGAACAGTTGTGTCTGGGAAACAAATTTGGCATGGTTTATTTCCTCAAGAATGCAGTTAATAACTCTTGGTTTAAAAATAAGTAGTTAATGCAAAATATTTTTATTATTTCCTAGCTTTTAAATTAATGCATTTAACTTAGTGATGAACTTGAATGACTCCAACCCAAATTCCAGAGGGTACCGAACATGTTCAAACCATGGAGGTCACATTGGCGTGGCCCATAATTCATCTGTGGAATCAGGAAGAGGCAGAAGATGGGTGTACTGAGAAGAGAGAGCTGGGATGGGTGTGGTGTTTTCACAGGAATGGGTGGGATGCTCAGCACCTCTCTTGGAGGGAAGAGATGGTTTCCCGCAGGGAGAAAAAAAAAAGAAAACACTGCTTTGGCTTCCTACTCTAGCAGATCAGCTTTCTGCCATTACTCTTGTTCTCCACTTAATAAAGGTTATCTTCACCATATGGGACTTACAGGTAGCAGCTATGCTTAATTCATAAATAAAGCAGGTCATTCAGCCTTGTACCTGAGCCATGATGGTGATTCCCAAAACACACTTTTTATCAGCTGAACCCCTACTCGCAGACTTTCAGTAGGGAGAGAAGATGCTGGCTGCCTGGGGAACTGTTAGTTTTCCAAGTCTCTTCGCAGCCAGAGGCCCTTAAACTGGGCAGTTCTAGCTTTCAACTCATTCCCCACGTGTGCAATTAAGAAGACTATAAAGAGAATCGTGAAACAGATCTGCGGGAACCGCAGCTCCAGTACGCCTTCCTGCGGTTTGTGACTTCAAACAAGGCGGAATGTGTCTAGATCTGGCTGGTTTCTGGGAGTGAGAACAGCTGCCCCGCTTAAGTGTGTTTTGGGGTTGCATGGTGTGCTGATGAGGCATGATTACACACAGCACAATCTTGAGGGCACAGACTCGCCAGGTCATTTAAAATTCATTGAAAAGGTTCCCTGGGTTGTGCACTGAGGACCCCACAGCACATCTGC
Organism: Lepus europaeus; assembly: GCF_033115175.1. Lineage (NCBI taxonomy): Eukaryota > Metazoa > Chordata > Mammalia > Lagomorpha > Leporidae > Lepus > Lepus europaeus. The sequence continues at coordinate 93,275,310 of NC_084834.1, read as the reverse complement.
TCCAGGAGCTGGGCGGGCTGCAGCCCCGGACTGCCACCCTGTTTGAGGACTTGCTACTTCTTCAGGACTCGCATCACAACATGGCTCGGTAATTCCCTGCCCAGCTTCAGCGTCACGATCCCTTAATTACGTTTAACGTATATCATAGATGGGATCATTATAGACCAGGTGTCTCGGGGCACAGCCTTAAACACTTTCACCTATTGTACCCAACGCCTTTAACATCCAGTATCATCTCCAGCGTGCCCATGACAGACCTGATAAATGGTAGGTACAGGGAAGTTCTTTGGACGTTATTCTGAGATAATACACATAGCTGTATTATAGCAGGAGGAATGCCCTGGCACAGGGATATAATGATAGCTCCACTTGCGGGCAGGACACTCTGTTTTACTGCTGGTCACATTCCTGAGGTTACAACCCTGCTGTACCCTGTAGAGGCCAGAATACCCTTCCTATAGCAGGAATTTCAGGGCTGACAGCTTCCACGTATTGAGCGCATACTATGTGCTAAGCAGCATGGTTAGCACTTCAGTTATCCCTCACAGACGTAGAATAAGGAGGGCACTTATCATCCTTCGTTTAAGAACAAATTCAGGGTTGTGGGCATAAGGTGCAGTAGTGAAGATACCAGTTGGGACATCTGCGTTCCATACGAGAGGGCCTTGGCTGGCGTCCCCACTTGTCACAGCTAGTCACAGCGTCCTGCTAGTGTGTACCCTGAGAGGCAGCGGGCAATGGCTCGAGTAGTGGGTCCCTGCCATCCGAGTGACCCAGGTGGAGTTCCAGGATCTCAGCTTCTGTGTGGCCCAGCCCTGGCTGCTGCAGGCATTAGGGAAATAAACCAGCAGATAGAATCTCTCTCTCTCTCTCTGTCTCTGTCTCTCTGGCTTCAAATAAAAATAACAAATAAATAAAAAACTAAAAAAAATCAGGCTTATAAACATTCAGAGTTTGTGCTAAGTCCACAGAGCTACGAAGTGGCGGAAGTAGGGTTGAACCTAGGGGCCTGATTCTGAAAGGTGGTGCATGTTCTCTGTGAGGCGGCTGTACAGGGTGTGGCACTGCAGTGGAAGGAACACTGCGGTTTGGGACTGGATCACACTGCTCAATACTCACCTAGATTTTCAAGGCAACCAAATTAGATCTGCAATATAAACTGTCTTCCCTGGGAATTATCTAGTGATTTTAGTATCTCATAATATATATATATATATATATATATATGAATTCATGTTTCAGTTGGCCTGATGTTATAGACAATTATAATTTTTTTTTTTTGACAGGCAGAGTGGATAGTGAGAGAGAGACAGAAAGGTCTTCCTTTTTGCTGTTGGTTCACCCTCCAATGGCCATTGCGGCCAGCTCATCGTGCTGATCCGAAGCCAGGAGCCAGGTGCTTCTCCTGGTCTCCCATGCGGGTGCAGGGCCCAAGGACTTGGGCCATCCTCCACTGCCTTCCCGGGCCATAGCAGAGAGCTGGACTGGAAGTGGGGACAGAATCCGGCACCCCATCCGGGACTAGAACCCGGTGTGCCGGCCCCACAAGGCGAAGGATTAGCCTGTTAAGCCACAGCGCCGGCCGACAATTATAATTTAAATGTTCCACAAAGGACAACCAGCCAAATAGTCTGACTAGTGAGGCTGACATGGTAGGCCCAACACCTGGAAGCAGATCCTTTCTCTGGAGTTTGTATTTTTTTTATAAAAAGATTTATTTATTTATTTGAGAGGTTTTATTACAGAGAGGCAGAGAGAGAGAGAGAGAGAGTGAGAGAGAGCGAGAGAGAGAGAGAGAGAAGTCTTCCGTCCACTGGTTCACTCCCCAAATGCCTGGAATAGCTGGAGCTGTGCCGATCCGAAGCCAGGAGCCAGGATCTTCTTCCAGGTCTCCCACATGCCCAAGGATTTGGGCCTTCTTCCACTGCTTTCCCAGGCCACAGCAGAGAGCTGGATAGGAAGTGGAGCAACTGGGTCTTGAACCGGTGCCCATATGGGATGCCATCACTGCAGATGGTGGCTTTGCCTGCTACACCACAGCACCAGACCCCTGAGTTTGCTTTTCAATAATTATTTAATTACTTAGTTTTAAATAAATATATATAGGATAAAGTAAGTAAATGCTCAAAACTGCCTACTTTGTATCCTTACTTATTTCCAATTTATTCTTTTATCAACTTGCAGTTGATAGTTTCCAAGCTTTCAGCTGAACTAATGGAAACCCAGATGGACATGATATCCACTGATCAGGGAGTATCACCACTGAGAGTGACAATTAAAATGAACAAACAGAATCTCTCATAAATCAAAGGTTGAATAACAGGGAAATAATTACATGTTCCCATCCAAAACAAATGCTGATTCTAGGAGCTGTTACTTTACTTGGCATAAGAAGTAGTGGAGGAGGGATTTAAGATCAATAAAATATAATCATGGCCCTTAAGAAGCTCCATTTATTTATTTATTTATTTATTTATTTTTGACAGGCAGAGTGGACAGTAGAGGGAGACAGAGAGAAAGGTCTTCCTTTTTGCCGTTGGTTCACCCTCCAATGGCTGCCTCGGTAGGCGCGCTGCAGCCGGCGCACCGCGCTGTTCCGATGGCAGGAGCCAGGTGCTTCTCCTGGTCTCCCATGGGGTGCAGGGCCCAAGCACTTGGGCCATCCTCCACTGCACTCCCTGGCCACAGCAGAGAGCTGGCCTGGAAGAGGGGCAACCGGGACAGGATCGGTGCCCCGACCGGGACTAGAACCCGGTGTGCCGGCGCCGCAAGGCGGAGGATTAGCCTGTTGAGCCACGGCGCCGGCCAGAAGCTCCATTTATTAATAGAGCTATCTGTGGAGCTAACTGGCAGACACTGGACTAGGCACAGTACATGCCATCTTCTTTTATTTGTAAACTCTATGTATTTGAAAGGCAGAGTATCAGGGAGAGACAGAGAAGGGTCTTCCGTCTGTTGGCTCTCTATACGGCTGCTGTGGTTGGAGCTGGGCCAGGCTGAGGCCAAGAGCCAGGAACTCCATCTGGGTCTCCCACCCGGTAGCAGGGTCCAAGCACTTGAGCTATCTGTCTCTGCTTTCCCAGGAGCATTAGCAGGGGGCTGCATCAGAAGTGAAGGACCAAAGACTTGAACTGGCATTCACACAAGTAGCAGCTTCACCTGCTGGCCACAACACTGGCCCCTGTGTGCTATCTCCAAGCGCGAAAACCTCCCTACTTTGGGAGAGTTATTACTTTCACTTTAAAAGAGAAAACAGTGTACCTGCTGCACTGCACACAGGGTTAAAGGACTTGTCATTGCCAAGCAGCATGCATAAGGCGCACTGTGATGCCTATCTGGGTCTGAATGGCTCTCAGATTCCTGCTATTTCCGCTCCTCCAGGCTGCCTCCCCAAATGCTACTTCATCGGAAGTTTCTTGGAGAACAGTTAGTAGTTTTACAAGGTGCCTGGGGTGTGCCGGAGAAAAGGCAGGCAGGCAGGCAGGCAGGAAGAGTACCATGGTCAGCAGGAAGTTCTAGAAGCATGGGATGGCATGGCAGGTGTTGTGGGAAGTGGTATTGGGTAAAAATGAAATTGGGGGTCACAGCCTTTTGTGCCATGTAAAGAGCTTTATCCTGGGCAAGTGAGCATCATGACGTTGTTAGCGAGGCCAAGATATGGTCAGATGGTAACCTAGAAAAGGAAACCTGCAAAGGATGAAAGCAGAGGAGAAAGGCTGGGACAAAACCGAATAGGTCAACGCTTTCATCAAAAGGCAAGAGGAACTAGGTGAAAAGGAGCAGATTAAAAGGCAAAGACGATGGAAGAGCTTGCTTGGCAAGTGAATTTAAGAGTGACCAAAAGGGCAGAGTAGAGCAAAATAAGAATGAACACTCACAAGTCCTCCTTGTGTGCTAGCTGCTGTGCTCAGCCTAACAAACTATCTCATTAAAACCACATAACAAGTCAACAGAAATAGTGCTTTTATTCTTCCAATCACACAGAGGAAAAGAGTTTTGCCTGGAAGGTTCAGGAACAATTGTCAACTTACAGATAATCTGAGTGCAGGCGGTAGTCTGCACAACATTTGCTTTGTTTGTTTTTAAGATTGTATGTATTTATTTGAGAGGCAGAGTTACAGACAGAGAGAAAGATCTTCTATTGGCTGGTTCACTCCTCAGATGGCTGCAACAGCTGGAGCTGGGCTGATCTGATGCCAGGAGCCAGGAGCTGCTTCCGGGTCTCCCATATTGTGCAGGGGCCCAAACACTTGGGCCAACCTCCACTGCTTTCCCAGGCCATTAGCAGAGAGCTGGATTGGAAGTGAAGCAGCTGGGACTTGAGCTGGCAGCCATATGGGATGCCAATGCCTCAGGTGGAGGCTTAGCCTACTCCGCCACAGCACTGGCCCTATAACCTTTGCTTTTAAACCACGGTATCATGACTGAGATTTTCGTGAACTAAAATAGGGACTGGAAAAAGCTAAGGGAAAGTTACTGAAATCAATTTTACACATTCTGATTTTGAATTTCTTCGGGGATATCCAGGTGGAAGTATATGATTAAGTAATCGTAACGACAGAATAGGGAACCAAAGATAAAGAAGTTACTGCCGTGTAGACACTGGTTAATGCCAGAGGACCACGCAGCAGAGGATCTAAACAAAAGCGGGACACTGGTGAGAAGAAATGGTGTCAGGATCACTCTCCCCATTGAAAATAAACACACACACACATAATCTCCAAACACGCAGAGCCCATAAACTCAAGTAGCCTTTATTTCCGATTAAACCTTTTGTGACCTTTTGTTCTGCTGTGAGATTTATGTACTTGGCTTCTCAAAATCATTGTCTTATTGAAGTGTGAGGAATCATTCTAGCAAAAACTCCACCTCCAGAGAGCCTGGGTATTTCTAGAAACTTAGCATTACTGATGTCCACCATAGTCTCAAAGTTGGACTTTTAACCATTCACATTTTACAATTATCATGAGTGAACATGTTTTTAACACATAAAATGGCATTGTTAAAATTAAAGCAGAAAAATTTAATTTTCCTTCTCCTCCTGGTGCCCTGGCCTACCTCATCACCTTGCTGCAAGCTGCCAGCCTGTGGTATGGAGAGAATCCCACATGATATCGGCCTGCATGGGAGAAAAATGTTGCTAAATGGTACCGACTAGAGCACACTCACGAAGAGGACCTCAGCAACACTAGGTACTGCTGGCATTGCCAAGAGCAACTGCTGGGGACAGGGGAGAGATTTGGGTGAGGGAAGGACTTCACACAGGCATTGTTTATTTGGCAAGCATTGTTTCCCAACATCCAACAGGCAGACAGAATTCACCTACTAACCATCCAGCAGTTAGAGAGTCCAGAAGGCCAAGGTCAAATGCCATTCGTCACCTGTCTCCCCTGTATGCTGCATCCTGCTTAGGAAATGCTCTTTAGATCTGGTAAGGCAGACTGGGGCTTGGGAAGGGGACGTTCTTACACACTCTCCGAGTGCCTGTGTCAAGTCATGTCACAAAGCCAAATTGACTGGTGTGAGGACAGAGTTTAAAGAGCATTTCCAAGGTCCCTGCTGATCCAACTGTAGTTTATAAAACTATTTACATTTCTCTTTTTGGTCATGGCAAGGTCTATTGGTGCAAACAACACGGCCACCAAGTATTCTTTTGATTTTAATAACTCATATATCTTTATATATATTTATATTTCTGCTTATCTTCATTTCCTCAGCAAAAGGGGAAATAAAAATAGTGATCTATAAAATAAGCGGATGATAACACAATGCCAAAAATAGTTTATGTTAAGTGCAAGGGGTGAAGCTTGAAAGCAAGCTAAATCGCAACAACATATTGATTCAACATTTTAAATACAAGACTTGCAATAAAATACTTCTTGAGATATGCTTCTCATTTTTAGTTTACTTTTAAAAACTACTCTATATACACATATCCAGTTGTAACACTTGACAGTAGCATTATGAGGCATGGTATAACTTTGGTACACATTGCAGGTATGGATGGTTAATGTCTGTAATAAATGATACTTCTTCCCCAGTTAGTGCTCTGTACAGCCAGGTGACCAGCCACCTGGTCCCACATACGATCTCCCAAGACTCCCCAAGTCCTTCCCAGAGCCATCGGAGACGGCGGGAGAGAGCAGGCTCACTGGATCCATATCGTGTTTCCTCGCTCCGTTCTCCTGGGTTCCACTGTCAGCTCCCCAAATGTGGAAAAGAACTGCTCCATTTCTTTCTGTAGCATGTCATTTCTTTTCTCGGCATCTTCTTTGGCTCGCTCGGCATTGCGCATTTTGATTTCTATCATCGTGAACTTTTTCCTTTCCTGATCCAGTTCATCGTGGAGACTCATCATTTCTGTTTCCAAAGTTAAATTTCGCTGTTCTAAGCTATAAAGGTTGGGGGAAGGTGGAGGGAAAGAACAAATAATTTTATTCATTTGAATGCAAGAGGGATACAAATGTTTTCTTTAAACTCTGACTCTCCATTGCTTAGGATATTGGAATGAGCCCTATCAAATCAATGATGCTAGGTCCAGTGGTTAAAAATACTTAATTTTGTAATTTTGCAGTTGACTCGCATGATTGATGAATTTTTGTTATAGGTCCTAAGACATCTCTTGGAAGCGATTCATTGTCATCTGATAGTAAGTGAACGAATATCAGCATAGAGAAACCAAGCACACAGCATCCAAGGGGCAGAGTGGGAGACAACCCAACCCAGAAAGCTTGCTGGACGTTACAAGGTGATCTTGGCTTTACTAACGTTGGAAGAAACAGTAGGCAATCATATTTGGTTTCCAGCACAGGAAAAACATTGATGATAATAATAGTAATGCCATTGTTAGAGTAAGCCCACTGCCAAGAAGGCAACTTCGCTGGTGCACACCAAGCTCCGTCAGAATCCAAAGCAGTCAGTGTACGTGGACAAGACAGGCAGAGCGCACATGTGTTACAGGAGTACCTGGTACTTCGTAAAAACAGCACATATACAAATATCCCGCTATTCTCAAGTTGTATTCCTTTCCATGATATTAATATATTTTAGGATATCCATATTTTATGTCTCTATCAATTGTGAACTGTATTCTTTCAGGTAATTGTAGAATTATAGGTTAACTCTTTAAAAACAGAGACTGTGTTTTCTTCATAATTAACAGGATCCAAAACATATAAATATGAAGGTACTTCCAAATGTTTGTGGAAAATGGAATTTAAAGGTAAGTTCATGTTGAGAAAAAAATTCTGAAATCCATGCACACACAAGATCTTCAACAAGTTCAGGACAAATGTACATCATGAAAACTGCCCATGGATTTCAAATGTTTACACCAAAATAAAGTTATATTTAGTGTCATTTTTCTACAAATGTTTTGAAGTACCCTTACATTCCTGTAGCAGATACACACACACACACATTTTTGTGTTCAAAAGTTTGCTCAAAAGTAGTAAGCACTTGTTCATTATAAGATTGATACTAGTACTAGCTGCCTTTTCTCATTTCTTCTCTCCCAAGTTAAAGGTCCAAGGGACTCAATTGTGTTTACCTACTACTGAAGTTTAAAAGGCCAATATCCATGTGGCTCCCAGAAATCAAATTATTTTAGTAACTAAAAAAATTTAAATTTCAATTTTTTTTTCTATTTTGAAAAAAAAATGAGCCACACATATTGGCATTTCATCCAGATACTAAGAATACCTGTTTAAGCAGGTAGAATTTTTTTAAAAAATAATATTTCCTATTTTGTAATCCTACATAGTTTGGAAGGCCATTTTAAACAAATGATCACTTTTTTATATAAGAATTTGGTACTATGTGCTTGTTGCCCCTCAGGATTATTCTACAACTTATTTTCTTTGCTTTCTAAATTTATTTTAGATTTAAAATTGCTGGAAGAAATCGAAGTTTATTACTAAGGAAAACAACTTCTACAAAAGAGTATCTTGATAGATCTGTACACTTGTATGAAACATGCAGGAATTCAAAGAACTGAGTTGAGATTAGAAACAATGCCTCCCAATACAAGCAAACAAAAAGGATAGAAAAATACATAAGGAAATAGTTTTAAAATACATAGGGTGAAAATAAAGACCATCTTTAGCTATCGGAGCTAAGGAAGAAACCTAAATGTAGACCAGAAAGGGGATGCACACAAGGCCTTGCACGGAGTCCCTAGGGGCTGCAGCTGGTTGTTTCTGTTGTCCTCCTGTTCTGTTTTGTTTTCAAATGGCAACAGGAGGGGAGGCCACCAATGGGAGAGGCAGAAAGTGATTCAAATGAGAAGTTAGAACGTCAAGTCAACTGTCTTCAAAAAAGAGACTGCGGGAAGTCTCCTCATGGACTTGGAGCCGTGGCAGAATTGAATGAGAAGACGGTAAACCAGGCAGGAGGTCTGAGAGAAATTACCTCACAGAATGATACATATAGACATGTAATATACAAAGATATGAACGGGGATGTGAGTCAGATACAGAAGGTCTAACATACTGTAATAACAATTTTGGAAAGTGGGGGATTGGAAATATACAAAAAATTGAATAAATATATTCCAGAACTGAAAAAGATATTAATTACTCATATCATATAATTAAAAAGTTTGAATGTACACAAATGGAAAAGCTATGTTAGGAATTCACTAGTCAAAGGGAAGGTGGTATAGCAATGCTAACATCAGAAAATATAGACTTTCAGGCAAAAAGCAGTGACACAATAAAAGATGAGCTTTTTTAATGATGAAAAGATTGATTCATCAGGGAGATATAAAAACCATTCTAAACTCTTACCTAATAGTAGAGCCTCAAATTATTCAATATAAAATACAACAGGATTATAAGGAGAAATGTATAACCCCAGAATAATGTTAGGAAGTTCAAAAATTGTGGATCTGTTCTAAAAATTAGGAGAACTGTAGATTTAAAAAGTTTAACTGACTTGATCTGTTGGCCATATATATGAGTGTAGAATTGCAACTCAATGAAAAGGAATAGTTTTACCAGACCAATAATTGATATTATACAAATTAATTTCTCTGACTATGACATGATATTTTCTAGGAAAATAAATTTAGAAATTTCTTTTTCTAAGGATTTTATTTCTAAGAAAACAAAATCAGGAAAGGCAAAAAGAACACAACTTGAATTTTAAAAAGCAAAGAAAATACACCTCGCCAATTACTAAGCAAAGCAAAACACATATCAACCTCCCTCTCTCCTCCCTACCTACGTACTTACCTCCTACCTATCTATCCATTCATCCTCAGAACTTATAGGGTGGCATTAAAATGGAATTTAAAGAAAGCTATAGAAATGTAAACAGGTGTTATGGAAAATGAAATTGAACAGTTATATACCTGTGGTTTGGCCCCAACCCACCTCTCTTCAGGCCTCTCCCTTGGCCTTTTGCACTCCGCTGCAACGTTCTATTACTTTATCAGAGTTCATGAAATGTAGCCCAGGTCTCAGAACATACATGCATCTCCAATGTCTTCAGAAAGAAAGGCCCGGGGCTGGGGTTGTGGTGCAGTGGGGGAAGTCCCTGCCTGTGATGCTGGCATCCCATAGGATCTCTGGATGGTGTCCCAGCTGCTTCACTTCTGATCCAGCTCCCTGCTAATGCACCTGGGAACCCAGCTGAAGATGGTCCAAGTGCTTGGGCCCCTGCCACTCACATTGGAGATCCACATGGAGTTCTAGGCCCCTGGCTTCAGTCTGGCACAGCTCTGGCCATTGCAGCCATCTGGGGAGTGAACCAGTGGATGGAAGACTCTCTCTCTCTCTCTTTCTCTCTCTCTCTCTCTCTCTCCCTCAGTGTGTGTGTATGTGTGTGTGTGTCTGTCCCTCTCTCTCCACAACTCCTCTGCCTTTCAAGTAAATAAATAAATCTTTTTTAAAAATGGCAGGCCTACATCTCCAGCTTCAGGATGATAAACTTTGTTTCTTTTCCTAATCCAAGTTCAAAGTGCTATCCCTGCCCCTTGAAAGAGCAGCCTCCCAGTGCTAAGTTCTCTTTCTGATTATGAAATGGCAGCAATCCAGATTTCTGGTAGCTAGTGGGAACTTCCCAAACCCCTTTCAGAAAGAAGAGTGATCGTAGGAAACAATTAACACCATTTCTTTCTTCTTATTTGAACTTTCTGTCAGTATCATACAGAGAAATTCAAAGCGCAATTTTGTTTAGTGAAACTTGGCATAAATAGTTTCCAAGCAGTTGATGTTTTAATCACGTTTGTGAGTAGCACTTTGGTTTATATTTACTCTGCCATAGCTCTTGAAATAGGTTTTTTTTTTTGCTTGATAATCGATAAATGGGTGATGAAGAACATTAAGATCCTCTAAAACTGGCTTTATATATTAAAAAAAATAAAATAAAAAGAAGCCAGGGGGTTTGGAGCCACAGCAGCAGGTGAGGCACACCAAACTACTGAGGATCCTCACACACCACGCAGGAAGAGCTCCCCAAATCACAGAGCTTGCAACTGGGGCTGACACCAGAGGGGCTACTTCACCCTGAAACGAGCTTCGGGCCCTCCCTTCCTGACTTGAGAATTCTGTGTTCTTTCCCGTATACGGCACTGAAAGCACGTGCACACAATCAATCTGTCACTCTCTGGCCGGGGTGAGGATGTGGGGTGTCTGGCACAGGTCACGGTCAGGTGTCCAGGCCTCCGTTCTCATTTTCCTGCCTCTCCTGTCAATGGCCCATCCCACTCCCCAGGGCACTGTGAACCCAGAACAGGCAGCTGAGGCCACTTGTCTCACCCAGACTTCTTCCCTGTGGGAGTTACTCAGCAAACTCCTACCTTGATCATCTTAATGGAAGATACAAATTTATATAAATTAGGCATTAACCTAACTATTCTCTTGTATGTCATATTCCTCACTTGCCATTTTAGGCTAGCTTCTCTGTAGGTCACACCATCTCTCTTCTTAAAACCTCTGTATGTTCCTATCTCAGAGTCAAAGTCAAAGACTGAAAATGCCCCTGTCCAGGCCTTAAGTCACCTTGCACCTGTCACTTCTCTGAGTTCACCCAAATTCCCAAAGGGTCTGCAACTGAGCCTGGTAGAGAGAAGACACCCGCTCCACACGTAACGACTGAAAGAATGAAAACTGAAGGTTAGTTTACCTTTAGAACATCATTTTATGCTACTGTCATCCTTTGCATGTTAGTGAAAATTAGCAGGCTCTCTATTCTCCATCGCCTTACAGCCGCCCCTCCATCCTAACCTCTCACACAAATGCCCTCACACAAATGCCGTGTTTACTAATAGTGGAAGATAACAACCAGCAAGCACCTCTTCTGCACCGGGGACAATGATCAGTGTCTTCTTAGGGGCTTTGGAAGTAGATATGACCGACATTTAGAATTTTCACATTGAGCTACCAGGAGAGGGCCCACAGAGATAAAGGCAACTTTGTCTAAGTCACACGGCTCCCAAATGCTGACTCTGAAACCAGCGCATTTAACCCGCGGTGCAGCCTCTCTGGTAGTTAGGAGCCCTACCTAGCTTCTTCTCACCTCTTTATCCTGGACTCGTACTCGATCTTCTGTTTGGTCATCTCCTGTTTCAGGCTGGAGACTAAACTGTGCAGTGCACTGTGGTTGCCGGTGTTGTTCCCAACAAACGTCTCACTGTTGTCGCTGCTGCTGGTGGCGCGACTACTTCGGCCGCCCACGCTCCTCCGGTCACTTTTGCTTTCATAGTCCCCAGGGTGGGAAAGGTCGTCCTGCGGGGGCCCATCCAAAACAGGATCCTCAAAGTTCCCACCGTAAAAGTCCTGCTCTGGGCAGGTGGTGGTGGAGGAGCGGCAGGAGTTGGAGTTCTCGGGGAGGGAGATGTCGCAGGAGGAGGTGGACCAGGTGGCACTGTCCACGCTCTGCTTGTCCTCCAGGTTCATCATGGAGAACTGCTGGTGGACGTTATCGTAGGTGGAGAGCCGGTTGTGCTGGCCAGACTCCCCGGCTGGTTCTTTCTGCTTGTTGTCCCTCAGGGTCACATAGCCGTTGGGCAGCCAGCCCGTGCTGCGTCCATTCACGGGGTTCCCGAGGGGGTCGTTGCTCAAAATGCCCATGCGCATGGTTCCATTCTGCACACTGTGGGTGCCCATTTTGGTACCGGACCCCTTCAGCGAAGAGGTCCTCCTAGCCTGCAGGCTCCCATTGGGGGTGGTTTGGGGTTTCTCCACCGCTTCTGGATTGCTGCTGCTGAAAGACCCGTTGGTGACGATGCCACTGCCTTTGTTGAAGGCAGGGTTCTTCTTCACCATGAGAGGGGGGCTCCTGGAGACATCCAGCTTGTGGACGCTGTTCCTTGGGCTGTTGGTTTTGCTGCCGGATAGGGCTGTGGGAGAGCCATTGTCCATGCTGCTTCTCTGGGGAGACTCGGGCTTGTCCCAAGAGCACTGCCGACTGGGGCTCTCCTTGGTGTTATTGTTCTCCTTGTTCTGTAACTGGCCCATGCTGGCTTTCTTCTGGATTTCGTTGTTGTTGCTCACTCCGTCCTGGGGCTTGCTCTGCAGTTCTACGTCCTTTGGGAAGAGGCGGTCGTGTTTGCTGATCATCATGGACATCAGCTGCTGGACCACCACAGTGCCTGCAATTGCAGAGAACAAAAGTAGCGTGAGAGAGACTTCTGATTTATTTTCTATATTGAGTGTGGCTCTTCAAAGGACATAGTTAGGTAACAAAAAAAAAAAAAAAAAAAGGAGTTGATTTACCACGTTTCATGATATATCAACTGAAATCTCGCAACATATCTTCAAATATGCTTCCTCAGTTGGAAAGCTGGGCTCCTTTCCCCTAAAACTGTCTCTAAAACCTAGGCGTATAGAGGCTGGCACTGTAGCGCAGTGGGCTATGCCTCTGCCTGTGATGACGGCATCCCAGATGGGCATCCATTTCTATCTGCCTACTCCGCTTCCCATCCAGCTCACTGCGTATGGCCTGGGAGTGCAGAGGAGGGTGGCCCAAGACCTTGAGCCCCTGCACCCACATTGGAGACCTGGAAGAGGCTCCTGGCTCCTGACTTTGGATCGGCCCAGCTCCAGCCTCTGTGGCCATCTGGAGAGTGAACCAGTGGATAGGAGACCTCTCTCTCTGCCTCTCCTTCTCTCTGTGTGTAACTCTTTCAATAACTAATAAAAGTAAAATCTTAAAAAAATCCTAGGGATATAGAGTACATTCCCACCTTTGGGCCCCCAATCCTCTAAGAACCTTATTCAGTATTAACTTTATAAATGTCTTCACTAGTGTAGGCATTTGTGTACCAGTTAAGAGGACGCTTGGCATGTCTACCTCCATATTGGAGTGCCTGGGTTTCAGTTCCAGATCTGCTCCTGTTTCCAGCTTCCTGCTAATGTAGACCCTGGAAGGAACAGTGATGGCTCAAGTTATCGGGTCCCTGTCACCCACATGGAAGACCTGGATGAGTCCCTGGCTCACAGCTTGGGCCCTGGCCTTGCCCTGGCCACTGTGGGCATTTGGGGAAGTGAACTAGCAGGTGGGAGAAGGCATGCAATCTCTTTCTGCCCCACTCTGACTCTTCGGATTTCAAATAAGTAAATAAAAATGTCAGTGTAAAAACAATAGGGGCCGGAGCTGTGGGTGAGGGTGAGACCACCGCCTTCGGTGCCGACATCCCATGTGGGCACCGGTTTGAGACCCAGCTGCTTCACTTCTAATCCAGCTCTCTGCTATGGCCTGGGAAAGCAGTAGAAGATGACACAAGTCCCTTGGGCTCCTGCACCCCCAAGGGAGACCCAGAGGAAACTCCTTGTTCCTGGCTTTGGATCAGCACAGCTCCGGCCGTTGTAGAAATCTGGGGAGTGAACCAGTGGATGGAAGACCTCTCTCTCTATCTCTACCCCTCTCTCTGTAACTCTGCCTTTCAAATAAATAAAATAAATATTTAAAAAAATGGACACACAATAAAGCAGTATGGCCCAATTCAAACATCACCTATCTTTAACTTTAGCTTGAACTGTACCAATTGGCTATGTTAAATGTGTGCATAGAATGCTAATCCAAGTTCCTAACAGTAGTCTTTAATAAATACATTTAGAGAAACAGCTTATATTTTAGTTAGTAATTGTAGTTTCTATACAAAATACTTAAAATATGAGATCTGGTGAGGAAAATGATGTAAAGGGCTTTTGTCAATGCCAACTTCTTCTGAAAGAGCTACTAATGGGCTGACCTGTGGCATGGCTGTTCTTTAGCTTAAAGTAACACCTGGCAATATAATGCAAAATACAATTTTGAACAGGGAAAACAAAAACATGTTGTATCCACCTACACTGATGACTTTTTCTGTGATGATGCAAAACACATATGTAGATCAAGTACCTGCAGGATGCCAGGTCTGGGGCTGCACCATTGTTTTCCATGTTCACCTAACAGTAAGGGATCCTGGTAAAATGCAAATTCTACCTCAGGAGGCACTGAGCGGGTGCAGGGAACACATTGTGTTTTGCAGTTCTACTGGCTTCCAGGAGACACCAACAGTAACAGAGAAGTAGCACTGGCACCGCAGGGAAGTTTCAGAATTTCAGAATACCCCGGGCTTTCTGAATGAGAATCTGTAGCTTCATTATATCCCCAGGGGGATTCCTCTGCCTGTTGGAGCTTGAGAAACATTGAGGTAGATGGAAATCTTTCACTTGAATCTCTAAAATTAGGTTTCTCAAAGGTCGGTGGGATGGGAGTTAATATTTTTTTTCCAATGAGAAAACTGAGTTTCAGGGTGGTTAATAAGTGACCCAGGTGAGTTTAATAGTCTTCTTATTCCAAATTATGCATTTGCCTGTTATGTTCTGGCTTCTAGATTTAAAACTGAAGAAGCAGTAAGTAAGCTTGGGTAGTTCTAAATAGAGAATGAAATAAAAGACAGCACTCTTTTGAATCAGCATTAATTACTACATAGTTGTGGGAGACAAAAGAGGGAATAAAATTAATAGTAGGTCCATGTCTCCTTTTTTAGCAACCTCTGAATTTGTCATCTAATGTCAATGCTGTGAATCTGCTGAAAAGGTTTTCGAGCAGTTAAAATGGCTGTGGACGCTGTCATCAATATGGATGGTGTTTGAAGACACTGTGTACTTAATGCTATGTTACTATTTGTCCATGTGACAGACGCATGTTCAAAGCTTCCATTATGTATGACTCTGCCTTGTGTTTTTGGGAAGGTGGACCTTTTACCCATCACTGAAATATTCACATTCAAAGCTGCCTTGCTTCCAATCATAGCTACGCACTATGTGAGGCACTGAATTCCTTGAAGTGAGATTCCCACTCTCCATGATGCGTTTGTGAACAGCTATGACGAAGCACAGTTACCACAATCACAGAGCGTCAGGGCCTTTCAGACCTAGAATTCTCTTTCTCATACGTTGGGAGGCTTTATCTCATCCAGTTCCTCAGATAACAACTGGTGATAGGCCGTGGATGATGAATTTTGATGGCCATGTAGGACAGACTAGGTTGGGAGTAATGATAATGATGTCTGTGTCACTGTAGGGATTATACTTTTCCTTTTTTTAATATTCTCTTCTGTCATTTTCTTCTTTAGAAGGCTAATGGTGGAACATTAAGCCCAAATAATGAGGTCAAAGTGGTTATAATCACCAGCCTATGCCATAGAGTCCACGCAATGTCTGCAATCTCACTGTGCTATGTGATCCAGCAATTCCCCAATGGCTTGAATATTTTCACACAGGTGAAATTTAAATACTGGCACTTTTCTTCATAAGCATTTTCTTAAGAACTCAATCTTTCCTTTAAGGACATCTGGATAGCAGTCAATGTAATATAGTTTTAATTTTTTTTTACACCAAATAACCTGTACATGTGTCATTTTGCTTGTCTGAAGACTTTAAGATATCTGTGAATTTTGATAAATACACATAGTTCTGGTAACATCATGTAGTCATGACACAAAAAAGCTTCCTTGTGCTCCTTTGTAGTTTGTCAATCCCTTACCCTATCTCCTGCCCATGGCAACCACTGATGTGCTCTCTGTCATTATTATAGTTTTGCCTTTTATAGAATTTTATGTAAATGGAATTAAACTGTGTATAGTCTTTCATGTAAAGGCATTTATCATTTAGCTTAATACTTTTGATACATATCAGTATTCTTGACATATATCAGTATTATTGCTGACTTGCATTACATTCTGTAGATGTGTCACAACTGTATATCTATTCATTAGTTGATAGAGAATTAGCCTGTTTTCAGTATGGAGCTATTGTAAATAAAGTTGATATGAATATCTGTCTGCAAATTTTACATGAACTTATTTTTTTTTTTTTGGTAAATATTTAGTACAGGGCTCTATAAGGTCTTATGACTGGTATATATTTAAGTTTATAAGAACCTGCCTAAATGCAAATTGGTCCTAACAATTTGTGTTTCTGCCAGCAGCAAACTTGATATTTTTGGTATTCATTTTATACTTTGTAGGAGGTATATAGTGGTATCTGTTTATTTTTTATTTTATTTTTTGGTGGGGGCAATGTTTTATCTTGAAGCACAGGGCTGTCAGTGATGGATTTACTGAGTTTTGTTTTCTTCCTGAAAATGTCTTCAATGTCTCTTTATTTTGAAAGATAATTAAATATATTTAGAAACCTGGCTTGATAGCTTAAAAAATTTTTAAAGGTTTTGATCTGTATTTTGGCTTACATACTTCCCTAATGAGAAATCCGCTGTAACTCTTCTCTTTGATCCTCTGTATGTAATGTGTCTTTTGACTGTCAGACCACTTCTAATGTTTTCTTTTTATCTATGGTTCTCAGTATTTTGATTATGACGTCTTTTGTGTGGTTTCCTTTATGTTTGTTCTGCTTAGTATATTTTGAACTTCTGAAATTTCTGTGTTTGTAATTTTCACCAATTTTGGGGAAAAATCAGCATTTTGTCTCTTCACATCATGTTTGACAGTTTCTCTTTTTATTTATAGGTCTTTATATGTCTGTTTATTCTTTATATGTCTTTTCCAATGTGTATTCTGTTATTAATCCCATCAGCATTATATTCACTTGAGCTATGATTTTAATCTTCAGAAATTCTATTTGGATTTTTAAAATATCTTTTCTTTCTCTCTTCATCATATTGATGTTTTCCTCTACCTTACTGAAGTGTGTGTGTATAATTTGAAATTTATAATAGCTTGTTTAATATTCTGACTTGCTCTCAGACTTGGCCCAGCCATACTTGGGTCTTTTTCTATTATCTATTTTTTCCCTCTGGACATGGTTCATGCTTTCTTGATTATGTACATGCCTGGAAACCATGACACAGGGATTAAATTCACTCATCTCAGGATAATGTTGCATAAACCTACTGTATGTCAGGGGGTTACTTTAGCCTTGGAACATATTTGATCGAATTGTAATGTTTTAAATATAAAATGAGAGGCAAATGACTCGGAGGCATAAGCACAAATACAAATTTGATCTTGGAACTCAAAGCCAGTGAAAGTCAGTGTGTACTTTCAGTCTGATTTCTACCTGTCTTCCCAGAGCTGCCAGAGTTATTTTGCTGAAATGAAAACCTCAATCTCAACCCTTTTACATTTGAATTATTGCACAAGAATTATTAAAGATTCCTAGTTTGTAAATCCTTGAAAACATGAGGTCTTTCTAGCCACTCTTCCACAATGTTCCCTATATGCCTGATATCACTGACCTTTCACGATTGTTCACTGATATATACTGCGGCCTTTCTTACTGCCAAAGATTCACTGTGTCCTCCTCAGACTGATACGTTGAAATCCTAGCACCCAGTACGATGATATTAGGAGGTGGAACTTTTGAAGTGTGATTAGGTCATGAAGGGAGAACCCTCATGAATATTAGTGCCCTGATCCAAATGATCCCAGAGAGCTCCCTCATCTCTTCTCTAATTTGAGGACATGGTAAGAAGATAGCTGTTTATGAACAAGGAAACTGGCCCAGGCCAGACACCAAATCTGTTAGTGCTCTGATAATAGGTTTCCCAGCCCAGAGAAATGTGAAAGATACATTCCCATTGTTTGTGAGATACCAACTCTGAGATTACCTTACAGAACACTCAATGACCTTGGATATTCACCCTGTTACTATAACTGTTTAAATGTCCCTTCCTCTCTGAAATTTTCTCGGATCTCCAAAAGAAAGGCTGCCACTCCCCACTTTTTGCTCTCATAGTCCATTGGCATATCATGTAGACAATATTTTTCACATTATGTTTAAATGTTAGTGTGTTAAAGTCTACAAGTGGATAATTAGACTGCACATTTCTTGAAAGTAAAAATTCTCCCTTGTTCATCTTTTCACTCCCAGGCTTACTGAAGAACACTGCACAGGCTGGCGCCGTGGCTCAATAGGCTAATCCTCCGCCTGTGGTGCTGGCACCCCGGGTTCTAGTCCCGGTCGGGGCGCCGGATTCTGTCCCGGTTGCTCCTCTTCCAGTTCAGCTCTCTGCTGTGGCCCGGGAGTGCAGTGGAGGATGGCCCAGGTCCTTGGGCCCTGCACCTGCATGGGAGACCAGCAGAAGCACCTGGCTCCTGGCTTCAGATCAGCGCAGTGTGCCGGCCGCAGCAGCCACTGGGGGGTGAACCAATGGAAAAAGGAAGGCCTTTCTCTCTGTCTCTCTCTCTCTCTCACTGTACACTCTGCCTATCAAAAAAAAAAAAAAAAAAAAAGAACACTGCACTAAGTAGTTGACTACTGATTATCTGTTGAATGAATAAAAGGATGAAGGAATATTTTAAAATATTACTGTTTTGAAGAGTAAATCCTACCTTCAGATACTGGTATTCCATTGAAACTAGGTCATTGACAAAGTTTCAATTAGGAAAATTACATATCGGCAGAGACAAACACACACAGAGGGACAGAAACAGAGAGGGCTCTTCAATGCATTGGCTCACATCCCAAATGCCAGCAACAGCCATGACTGGGCATGGCAGGCCAAAAGTAGGAGCTGGGAACTCAATCTACGTCTCCCATGTGGGTGGCAGGGCCTCAAGCAATTGAGCCATTATTGTGGCTTTCAGGGTGCACATTAGCAGGTAGCTGGGATCAGAAATGAAGTGGGACTGGTACCCAGGCACTCCGATGTGGGATGTGGGCATCCCATACAGTATCTTAACTGCTTTGCCAAACAAGTGCCCCACTAAGTAGATCTTTTACATGGGCATAGCTTTCTCATAGTATGATGTTTGGAAAAATCACCAAGTTATGCCAATCTCGCAGGTGTTGACATATTGACTCACAGTATCAAAGATATATTTGTTAATGTCAACATTAATCTCATCCCAAAGTGGTTGAGTATTAGGAAGCTGTCAAGTTGAAGGTGTTAGCTACAAGCTTTTCTCACAAAAGTTCAAAACTTATCAATGGCAACAAATTCTGCCAGTTATATTTCTTGAAGTCAAAGGTTGACTCAGTTCATTTTTGAGAAGATTTGGCTAAATGCTCATCTGAGTGCCCACAGTTTGCTGGTTGTTAAGTAAAAACAGAGTTGCACGAACAAACCTGAGTACTGTTCATACTCCACATAATCACACACATGCTTTTCCTTGAGCTAATCATTACATTACTCAAAAACAGCTTGCAAGGTTTTACAGAGCAAGTTCATCTCTTCGTCGGAATGGTAAAAAGATGGATGGTTAGGCTAGGGACTTAATAAAATTAAATTTCTTAGCAACAAGGACAATCTTAAGACAAATTGGCTTTTTCTCACACATTGTAAATGCAAGGCAATGAGGTACATGATGCTAGTAGAGCTTGGCATGACTATCAGGATTCATACTAAGATACCATTGTTTTACCCATCATTGCTTTTGTACCATTAGTAAAAATGACAAGGCAACAAAAGGACAAAAAGTCTGCATATGAACCTACAGACCTCCTAAGTGCATCCCAGGGGCCCCCAGGTATCTGTGGACCACATTTTGGACCCATTAGGCTTGAGAGACATCAATATGAGAACTGGTAGTGAGTACTGAATGCATACTTTTTAATGGTTTATTTTTTATTTAATTGAAATACAGAGTTACAGAGAGAGAGGTATTGATAGAGAGACAGAGAGGTTTTCCATCTGCAGGTTCATTCCCCAAATGGCCACAATGGGAGTTGAGCCAATCCAAAGTCAGGAGCCAGGAGTTCTTCCAGGTCTGTGATGTGGGCCCAAGGGCCCAAGGACCTGGGCCATTTTTTACTGCTTTCCCAGGCCACAGCAGAGAGCTGGATCAGAAGTGGAATAGCCGGGACTAGAACCGATGCCCATATGGATTGTTGGTGCTTCAGGCTGGGACTTTAACTTGCTGTGCCACAGAACTGGCCCCTAAACAAATAGTTTTATGTGTATACACACACACACACACACACACACAAGGGGACTTTTAAAAGCTCATGGAAAATTCACATTATCTTCAAATTTCATTTTTCTATGAACTTTTTGATCACATGGGCGTGTGTGTGTGTGTTTAAAGTGAGGATTAAGGGAGGAAGCATAGTCTATGGTAGGTATACATCAATGCAGATATTGCAGAAATATTAAAAGAATTAAAGGAGGATTTGAAGAGTATATATTGAAAAATTTTAAAAATGTAGTGATCAAACTGCTGTTGGTAATTACTAGGGTTGCTGTTCTGAGCTATTTTCCATATGATAAAGCACTGGGCAAGTGATTAAATACAAGATATTCTAATTGGTATCTTCAGTGTCTGAGCACCAAGAATTTCCAGAAGAAATGACATAAAACCAGGAGCTTCAACCTGCAGTGCCAGCATCCCATATGGGCACCAGTTCATGTCCTGCTGCTCCTCTTCTGATCCAGCTCACTGCTAATGTGCTTAGGAAAGCAGTGGAAGATGGCCCACGTGCTTGGGCCCCTGCACCCACGTGGGAGACCTGGATGAAGCTACTGGTTTCTGGCTTTCACCTGACCCAGATCCAGTCACTGAGACTATTTGCATAGGGAACTGACAGATGGATGCTCTCTCTGTTTTCCCTCTCTCTCTCTCTCTCTCTCTCTGTCACTCTGCCTTTCAAACAAGAAAAAGAAATCTTTTATAGAACCTCATTGTCATGAGCTTGAGTGGGAAGTACAGTATGAACTTGTGAGGTGCCTTTCCTTTAGCATGTATGTGTGTATATGTCATGTATGTAATGTGTATGTATATATGCATTTTTATTGATTAGTTCTGTCATCTGAAGGAATGACCCTGAGAGCAGCAATACATATTACTGGTACTTAGATTTTGGCCTTGGCCAGCTCCATGGCTCACTAGGCTAATCCTCCGCCTGTGGTGCTGGCATCCCGGGTTCTAGTCCCGGTTGGGGTGCCAGATTCTGTCCTGGTTGCTCCTCTTCCAGTCCAGTTCTCTGCTGTGGCCCGGGAATGCAGTGGAGCATGGCCCAAGTGCTTGGGCCCTGCACTCACATGGGAGACCAGGAGGAAGCACCTGGCTCCTGGCTTCAGATCGGCGCAGTGTGCCGATCGCAGCTCGCCAGCTGTAGCGGCCACTTGAGGGGTGAACCAACGGAAGGAAGACCTTTCTCTCTCTCTGTCTCACTGTCTAACTCTGCCTGTCAAAAAAAAAAAAAAAAGATTTTGGCCTTGAAACATCATTTCTTTCCACTCCAAGAAATCAGAACATTTTGTAAATGGGTCTGTTCCAGGTTGGGACAGGAAGCATGTAATAAAATCTCAGGAAATTTTGTCACAGAAAACAGAAAGAAAGCTCTCCAAAACTACTATGACCACATCAAAAGAACCAATAGGCAACTTGGAGAGGCTTTTACTGACCAAAGATGAGAATATTTGAGCTTCAATAAAGGATAATAATCATAATGTATTTTCTTATCAAAAAGATTTTTTTTTAAACATACGTATTTGAGAGGAAAGAGAGAGCTTCCATTTGCTGGCTCACTCCTCAAATGCCCACAGTGGCTGAGGCTGGGTCTTGCCAAAGGTGGAAACAAGGAACTCAGTCCAAGACTCCCACGTGGGTGGTAGAAGCCCAAGCACTCAAGTCATCGCTGCTGCCCCCAGCCTCTGCACCACCAGGAAGCCAGAGCCAGGAGCTGGAGCTGGGAATTGAGTCCAAGTATCTCAGTGTGGGAAACAGCCATCTTTACTGCTAGATTAAACGCCTGCTCACTCATAAAATTTCACACATCAGATCGTGATGATATTTGTAAAATAACATTAATACTTATAAAAGGAAGAAGTAGTACTCACTTTTACAGGATGATAAAAAATTACTAAATTATTTTAAAACTGGTAAATAAAGGCAAAGATTCAAGCAGTACTTATCCTGCCTTTTATACATAAAAGTTACCATTGGGATACTAAATAGTAGGAGAGAAATTTTATCCTTTTAGATAAATGTTCTAATATGTTAAGGTGGTACAACATGGATGTATCTTGAAAATATTATGTTATAGGGGTTGGCGTGTGGCGCAGTGGGTTAACACCCTGGCCTGAAGCACCGGCATCTCATATGGGCACCAGTTCTAGTCCTGGCTGCTCCTCTTCTGATCCAGCTCTCTGCTATGGCCTGGGAAAGCAGTAAGAAGATGGCCCAAGTCCTTGGGCCCCTGCACCCACGTGGGAGACCCGGAGAAACTCCTGGCTCCTGGATTTGGATTGCCACAACTCCAGCCGTTGCAGTCAATTGGGGAGTGAACCATCGGATGAAAGACCTCTCTCTCTCTCTCTCTCTCTCTCTCTGCCGCTCCTCTCTCTGTATAACTCTTTCAAATAGATAAATAAGTAAATCTTTTTTAAAAGAGAAAATATTATGTTACATAAAATAAGTCAGTCACAAAAAGACAAATGCAATGTGATTCCAGTTACATGAGGTATCTAGAGACACCAAGTTCATCATGATGGAGAGTAGAATGGTGGCTTCAAGAGCTGGGCAGAGAGAGGAGGGGGAGGGACATTAGTGTTTAATAGGTACAGTTTCAACTTTGCAAGGTGAGGAGTTCTGGAGATGGATAGTGTTAATGGTTGCCTAACAATCTGAATGTAGTTAGCACCACTGAACTGTATATTTAAAATGGGTTAAGATAGGAAATTTTATGTTATATGTATTTTACCACAATAAAAATTATACAAAAATATACAGAGTTAGAATATCACCATTTCAACTTCCAGTTAAGTTTTAGGAATTATGTTAAGTTCATAGAAAGAGATAAGGAGGTGTTATATGCCTCCTGATTTTAAAATAAAAGAGAATGTATAGTCACACAGAAGAAATCACATGAATGTGGTCCAGATTCCAACTTACCAAAAATACAAAGCACCGAGGAATATTAAACTGAACCATGCACACACGATCAACAGAATTCAGACTGTGGGACTCTCTGCATGTTTGATTACCTAAATTTATAACTAATAAATTATAGGGAGTCCTGTATCATTTTTTATTTAAAGATTTATTTATTTTTTGAAAGACAGAGTTATAGACAGGCAGTGGGGGCGGGGGGGAGATCCTCCATCCGCTGGTTCACTCCCCAGATGGCTGCAAAGGCTGGAGCTGTGCCAATCCAAAGCCAGAGCCAGGAGCTTTCTCTGGGTCTCCCACTTGAGTGCAGGGGCCCAAGGACTTGGGCCATTTTCCACTGCCTTCCCAGGCCTCAGCAGAGAGCTGGATCCAAAGTGCAGCAGCTGGGATTTGAACTGGCAGACACATGGGCTGCTGGTTCTGCAGATGGCAGCCTCTTCCACCACTCTGCAGTGCTGGCCCCTAAAGTGTTCTTAATTTGCAAGGAAATGAATGGAATGAATTATCTGATTATTAACATAGAAGGTATTGCAATTGGGTCGGGTATGAGAAGAGACTACGGGGATACCTGGAAAAATTCTATTTCTTGACCTATATGGTGATTTCTAGAGGGTTTGTCTTACATAATTCACTAAGATATGTGTGTGGGGGGTGGCAGTAGTGGTTTTCCATTTTATATATATTTTAATTTATCATCAATGCTTGAAAAAATGGACTAAAGTATCTTCAAGCTTCTATAGTTTCAGATTTTACATTTTCCTGATATACTGTTTGAATAGAAATCAAGTTTTCTGGAATAATTATCTTACTGTCAAAAATCTGATGATAAGTTTATATTACTCTTAGTATTTGACAAGGAAATTAACCTGGGGTGATATAGTCAGGCACACAAAAAAGCTTTTTTTCTCATACACGAAATATCAAAGACTGAAAACTCACATTTTTCATAGGGAAACAGTATCAGGGAATAAGATCCATGAAACTTGCTGGAGTGGGGGATGATTTTTTTTTCTAAACTAAATAAGCTTATGGTTAAACTAAAAATAATCATTCTTCCTCCTTTTTTTCTTCCTTATAAAAATTCCACCATGTTCAACTAGGCCAGTTTGCAGAAAACAGTGGTGATACTAATGGCCCCAAGTAAGAAAGGGACCTAAGCTCTGAGGCGTGTTGGAAACAAACAGAAGTAGCAGTTCAGGGTGGAAAGCAACTTGAGGTATTCTGTAATTTGGAAAATTGCCTGCATGTTTCCAGCCATAAGAAAGCAAGCATCATTGTGTGATTAGGACAAATTTGTCTTTTCAAATCAGTCAAATAAAACCACATTTAATAAATATATATTAACTAAAAATAATTCTACAAATTTTCTGAAAATTGCATTGGATTTAGAAAACATACCTTTCTGTTTTTTTTTCATGTCCTACATACTACAAGGGTACTTCAGAAAGCTCATGGAAAAATAGAATTAAACAGTAAATTTATTTTGGTCCAAAAATTTCCTTATGTCTTTATTCATTTAACCATTTGAAAGGCAGAGAGGCAAGGGATGAGACAAAGAAAGGAAGAGGGAAATCTTCCATCCACTGGTTCACTCCTCAAATAGCTGCAACACCCAGGTCTGGGCTAGGCCAAAAACGGGAGTCAGGACTCCATTCTGGTCTCCCACATAGACGGCAGGTGCCAAAGTACTTGGGCCATCTTCTGTTGTTTTCACAGTGTGTTAGCAGGAAGCTGGATCATAAGCAAAGTAGCATGGGCAAGAACCAGCACTTCAATATGGGATACTGGTGTTGTAGGAGTTGGCTAAACCCACCGTGCCACAATGCTTTAACTCCATGCATAGTTTTTCTACAATATGCATTTCCATGAACTTTTGAAGATCTCTACTATGCAAGGATTTCCATTTTTTTTTTTATTGCACCAAAATAAACTTAGCTTTCAATTCCATTTCTCCTAGAATTTTCTTGTACTTTCCAGATGACCTGTGCAAATTCCATTTGCTTTTTAAGACTACTGGTGCACCATTTAGTAAAGGTTATTTTTCATACACTTAAAAGAAAATGCCTCACGGTCAAAGAGAAGATTTAACATTTAAAGAACTTGAGTCAACAAACAGAGTTATGGATTCATTTATTTCCTTAGTCTGTTCAAAGAACAGATTCTGGCCAACCAAGATACAGTTGATTCTGTTTTTGATAAGAGTGCAAGATAATCATTTA